>NC_134314.1:43480925-44135701 GCF_964195595.1 Calonectris borealis
AGAAAAAGTAACTTTAGAAACAATGCAAGTTGAAAAAAATTAACATAAACAGTTGTTGGATGAGAAAGAGTTGATAGCCTGATTAAATACTTAGAAAATTTTCCAATATAAATTTCAGTCAATGTTTGAATCTACTCTTCTTTTATTTGAAGGTACATGGGATTTTGTGGAGAAGATGTGTTGATTTACAGAAAACAGAGGGAGGCTACCTAACTATTGTATCTCAGCATAACATTCTCATACAGACAGTTTTGCAAGGGATAGATATTACTGGGCCTCACCCTCCACTAAAATTTTGTCAGTGATCCAGAGATAAATACATAATGACAGCTAAAAGATCTCTGAATAGCACAAAGACTTTTGGAGTGATAACTCTGAGGACAGAACAATCAGAGGTGGCCATCAGGCAACTTAAGGCTATCCAAACACAGCGCTTCGCTACGGCCATGCACAAAATCTAGGAACAAATAGTGCAGTCCACTGACACTGGCTCACATACCAGAACATAGTGACTCTGAAATAGCTTCAGTGTGAAAAAAATGCAAATCAAATTAAAAAAGGCTTTCCCATTGCAAAGCAATGAAAAACCGAATGTCTAAACAGTTGTGGTTTAACCCTGGTAGGCAGCTCAGCCCCACACAGCCACTCGCTCATGCCCCCCCAAGCAGGATGGAGGAGAGAATCAGGAGGGCAAAAGTGTGAAAACTCATGGGCTGAGATAAAGACAATTTAAGATGTAAAGCAAAAGCTGTGCCTGTAAGCAAAGCACAACAAGGAGTTCATTCACCGCTTCCCATCAGCAGGCAGATGTTTATCCATCCTCAGGAAAGCAGGGCTCCACCATGTGTAAAGGCTACTTGGAAAGACAAATGACATAACTATGACTGTTGCCTCAAAATTCCTCCTTCTTTCTCACAGTTTTTATTGCTGTGAATGATGTCATGTGGCCCTCTGGTCAGCTGGAGTCAGCTGTCCAAGCACTGTAAGCACTGTTCAGGAATAACTAAAACATGGGTGTGTTATCAACACTGTTCTGGTCACAAATCGAAGACATAGCCCCACACACACTACTACGAAGAAAATAAACTCTATCCCAAACAAAACCAGTGCAACAGTTAACACGCAAAAGACTCACAAGTGTTACTTAAAGGAGCTCACTCTCTCTGCCTTGAAAAAAAGGACTGGGAGCTAACATCATAGGAGTGCATAGGTACCTTCACAAGGGGAAATCATTTAATGTATTGGAGAGAGGAACAAAAGGAACCAGTGGCCAGAGGTTAAAGCTAGACACAGTTAAATCACATAGTAAGTATGTCTTTTTAACCTGAAGACCAATTAAATTTCTGTACAAAGTGTCAGGGAAGTTTCTGGGAATTCCTGCACATTTCATGTCTGTAAATTCAGATTTTCAGAGAGATAAAATTTGCGAAACAGAAGTTATACTTTCCTCAAGCACAAGTGTGAAAAAGCATTAAGCTGGTGAAATATTACAGTTTGCAGTATCAATTGAATTAAAGAACAATAATTTTTTTTTCTTCTGGCTGTAATACCAGTTGACCAACTGGACATACATTTCAGCCACAGAATCAAAATTTCTTTTTGCTGCAATTAGTGTATCAGCATTAATGATCAAGAATGATAAGCTTCAGGTGGGAAGGGAGGGAGGGAAGAACCTCTTTTACGCTTATGAAGCCAATTTAAATATTACTTTTGTACTTGCATAACTAACAGCAGAAACCACTGAATACTGGTGAACCAGATCCCATGTCTCTAGTGTTTATAAAAATCCATGTGCTTCACAACAAAAACTAATGAGAAATGGAGCTCTTGTAGTGGTTGATATTGTAGCCCAGCCCATGGTATATTGTCAGAATTAAATCACAGGGCAAGAATGACGTGGAAATGATTCTGCAAAGACAGAAAGGGCAGTTGGGCATGGCATTAATGAGAACAAATAATGCTCCTCAGAGATCAGAATGGTTATGTTAATGTACCCAGTAAAGTCCTGAGCATGTTCAGCATGTACTATATGTTTCAGAGGCCTGCCCAAAGTTGAATCATTATACAGTTGATGAAAAACTCTTATAACTACTTGAGTCTCAGATTCCTCAAATATAATGTTTCAAAACCACTGCTTCTATTAATGACTAGAGCTACACAGATTCCTCAAGAACTTCACTCTGCTTCTCCAGGCAAATATTTCTGTGTTTTTGTTTTTGTTTTTGTTTTTCTTCATCCTATACCTATGAAAACTGTGCACATTACCATTAAAGATGATAGAAGTCCTGTTTGCACAAAATCTGTATAATGGAGGCTGTAAAAGTTTCCACCTATAACTTAGTAACTTACATGAGGAGAAAAGGTATGATGCTATTGTAATAACTGTATTCAACTACAAAGCCTTATCCTAATAAATAGGGTGTAATTAAAGGAGCATGTTGTTGCATTTTCATATCAATTTAACTAAACTCAATGCTTTTCTTTAATATTCTCCAGCTTAGCACTTGAAGGACTATGAGTTATCAAAAAATAAATTTATTCTTAATGAGTTTCATAACTCCATGTTTTATTATAAGAAGGATAAAATAGAAAATACTTGTCTCTGAAAATGGTAAAGACCTTCTGACACAGTATTCAGAAAATCTTTTTATTTTGATCTTTTTGATGACTTCCTTCACAGGTTTTCATCTGCTAACCCACTAATGTCCTTATTCCTCAAGGTCCCCTTTAGAAAGCATAATTTTCCGTCTTTTCAGTGAGCAATAACAACAACGATTATTAGCATTTACTGTTACATGCTGAGTTTTATGGCAGGAAGTTAGATATTCTCTGTAACTTTCTCTGTTGGCCCAATTGACCAAAGTTTTACTGCTGAAGCTTACACTAAGGTAAATACTTAGGTTTCTATACTGCAGAAATGCAGTTATAAGGTTACTACCATTTTATTTTCTTTTTTTTCCCAACCTAAAAAAAATCTGTTCCTCAAAATATCTAGCTTGCAAAAAAAAAAAAAAATTGCCTATGTCTAGGTAAAAAATATTTTAAAATTTAATTACTTCTTTAAAAATAAAAAAATTAAAATCCCACACTATAGTAAATGAAATGGCCTTTTGCACACACAAAAACACTCCTGTAGCAATTCAATTTATCTGTGTAAAACCACCATCAAAAATAAAATAGCAAGATAAGATACTGGCATTTTAGAACAGTTTTAGGGAAAAGTAATTCTCTTTTCAGAAAGCTCTTCTTAGAAGCTTACTGCACACAAAGAATCTAAAACGCGGATTAAAAACAAGTACACTGAAACATGACCTCATACCACAGTTCATGAAGAAAATTTATACAAAAGTCTTTTTATAAATACCCACATTCCAGCTACATTTTCTTACAGTTGCATTCAAGTCAGTTCTCATTCCAGTGCCCTGTTTAATTCGATTATGTGGGGGTTTATTTGCTTGACAGACGTAATAGTCAATTAATGCTAACACATGCTAAATCCTGTAACATCTTCTACTCTGATATCCAACTGAAAGTACCTTTGATAGTGTCAGCAGTTCGCATTCTAAGTTTAGACAAAATAATTATCTGAAGAATGATAGGTTTTTATGCATATCAGCAGCCATTCATACAGCGGAATCTGCTATGGTCCATTGTGTTTGTAATCCATGGATTACATTCTGAGAACGCATTGACACGAGCAACAGTAACAGCTCCATTATGGCCTATCACCCCAACTAACCGTGAATTTCAAAACATTCTCCTCTGCATTTCTGTGAGCTTCTATTGCCTATTTCTTTTTATAAATATTTGTGAATAAAAATACAAATGAAATATAGAAGACACAAAATGGTCCCAAATGATAACATTTAGAGATGTTTTTAAAGAACAAAAGGACAGAACATCAAATGTGAATTCCTGATCTAATTATGCTATTTAAGGTTCCAGTGCTGAAGCATCTCACTTCACCCTAATTTCAGGCCAATAAAATCACTTTATTAAAAGAAAATAAATTGAAATTTCAAGGGGTTGAGTGCTCTTTTTAACAGAAAAAAACAGCAAGAACAACAAAAAGCAGTTAAGTGAATCAAACTTTAATGAGGATTTAGTCTTTTACAGACGGGAGTGATCATTTTCATTACTGTAATACACATATAATAGGTTAATTCATATAAAACTAGGAATATCTGACAACACTTACTAGTTGTAACTTAAATTTTTCCCTGGTCCAGAATAGCTATTTATTGAAACACCCCACATTTTACCCTGATGTTTACAACTCTCAAGATGATAATCTGCTGCTAACCATCCTATATATAAAATGAATACTGTTATACAGTTATTATTAATAGTGATTTTTCTTTCTTCTTGGCACAAGATGATTTTGAAACTCTGATAACTACCAGTGAACAGCTTGAACAATGATTTTGCCAGGGGCACTGTGTTCTGCAACAGTGACTGATGGCAAACCCCACATTTGTCAGCTTCTAACCTATTATATTGATGCAAAACAAGCGTAGGATCCTAACAAGTCATAAAGCCTGATGCCATCTCCAGATCCCCTAGTAACCATATTAACCCCAACAATGACCTAAGAGAAAAGACAATTTCTTTTTCTGATTTATTCTGTTGAGTCAGCATGTAATACAAAATATTTATATCATATTGCTCATCTGGACAAGAATGACAACATGGCAAACAATGGAGAATTATTATTAGGGTTTTTTTTACAATTTGTATTTCTAAAAGATAGCTTGACTCTGCTTCAGTTAGGAATCTATCCAGATTTTCCTACAATTTCAGATGTTCAGAAGCGCTTTTTTCCCCATATCTACAAGTATACAATGAATCTAGAAATAAAGACCTGAGAAAATTTGGTGTAGTATTCTGTTCAGGATGAAAGGTAACCTTTTAGTCATGTGATTTCCTGCGTAAACTACTGACAGTTTTCACTTTTTTCGTTATGTAAAGAAAGGTTACTTGATAAAGGGGTTACACAAATATGTTCTAGAATCACTTCTTCAAGAAAACTTCATCTAAGGTTTTGGACTTTTACTATTTTCAACTAAATATCTGTGTTGTGTCTGATCACCAAAGTCACATAGAACTATTGCTGTTTGCTCATTAGAAGATTGCCAAATTCAAGCTGTCAAAGTGATTACCTAAATTCCTCTGCATAGATTAATTTGCCTGAGCATTGATAATGCTTTTTTCCGGTGGATTTTTTTTTTTTTTTCTGTAAGGAATTTCATCCAAATGTTCTCTAGTTATACAGCTGAACTATATTTGTAATCATTATGTCCCAGGTGTGTTTGTGGATATGTTAAGCTATTTTCCCTACTGGAAAAAATACGTGACCTCTGAAACTGTGATGCTTTCTCACTAAAATTCATAGATCATGGATTTCAAAGCTTTCATATGCAGTTAATTTGGAACTGAAAAGCCTTAGTATTTCAATATATTGTTTTCCATCCTAAAGCTTTTTGGGTATAATAGATTCCCTGTCTGTGAATCAGCATGTGCTTAAATTTGTTGTCTTTAAATCCTCTGACAATACATGTGATACGTGACAATACATGTAATACATTCCAGAAATTGTATGTGGTTTATGTTCTAAAGGAAAAGCAAGCTTGTAAATTGTTCAATAAACAGATATAGGGTGGGAGGTTATTCATACCACAACCACCAGAAGTGGAAAAGATGGCATATATTGCTATGAGCTACTTCTAAATTCCAAACTTTTGCCCCTACCAGGTGTGCACTAACATTTACCTCTAAATTTTATGTTGTGTCAGTGCTACAGGGTAGGGATGCCTTTAGTACAGTAGCATTGAAACCTTGCTTGAAAATTTTGTGAACAAACTTTATCTATCCATTTTGAAGACCATTGAAAAAGAATAATTTTCCTTTATAATAAAGGTGTCATTTTAACAGGTTTTACTTGTAAGTACTACAAGGAATCCACATGCATAGAATAGACTACTATTCCTTTTTGAGGTCCCCACTGTGCAATACACATCAGATTCTAGTGTTCCTAAGTGAAAGAAAATAAAATCTATGTCTTCCAAAAATATAGCTTAGAAAGGTTAGGGGTAATACAGATGGTATAACATGCGTAAGAATGAAAAATCCTTATAAAACTATATACATCATGGTTTCATTTTATTATAATTTTGGGATCAGATGACATCCTAATTCTGTTTAGTGATCTGCAAACTTGAACTGCTTGCTCAAAACACATATTTTAGATAAAATGTCTTGACTGCTGTTTATATCTCTCTGCCTGCTAAAGACAACCAACCTGTGCTCTTTTTCTGAATCTGTAAATTTAAGAATATAGCTTTTAGAGTTAAGGTCTGAGGTTTTCTATGCAGTAGCTTTACAATACACAGACACATTTCTAGTCTCCTTTCACTTTTAGGGCTCTAGATTTCATTACCAATTGAAAATTGGAAAGATCCTAGGCTTAGCCCTGATTATGTTACAAAGCTTACATGCATATTTTTCTATGATTCAGGGACTGTTGTGTGTGTGCATATATATAAAATGTTATATTTATATATTGTTAGATATATTTAAAAGACACACTCAGAATATGTAATTATGTGTTCATCAGTTTTAAGGAACCAAGGCCACGCTGAAAGACAGCAGTCTCTGCTTTTGACTCATTTCATGTTCTGCTCTTTAAGTAACCATTGTCCCTTGGAAACAAATCATGTAAGATTTCTACTGGGGAAAAAAAAATTCTGACAAACATAACAAACATGATAAAATCTTTAAAACCAAACCAAGGAAAGAAAAGAATAAATAAATAGTCCACTGCTGAGTTTGCATGTTTAGATAACAAAACATATTAAAAACACTCAAAACATGTTCCATTTAATTAACTGCACTTATGTCTCCAAGAGGTTGGGCTGATTCAGTCAAGTTAATATTCAGATGAAACCAGTATACTACTACCCAGGTACATACAAATTGGTAAAAGTCTTCATAACACATTCAGCATAACACAACAGTGTTGAAAAATAAGAAATGCCTCCTTCTTAACAGACTCTGTACCTGTTAAACAAACAAACAAACAAACAAAATCCCCCCAAAAAACAGATTTAAAATTATTTGCTTGTGTGACAATCCAAATATCATAATAGAAAAGCGCTCAGAAAAAAATCACAAATACTTAAAGAGCAAAAAGAAGACTAGGAAAAATATGAGACTAATGCTGAATGGGGCAGGGGAACTGGTGACAAATGACATGGAAAAGGTTGAGGTTCTCAATGCCTTGTTTACCTCAGTCTTTACCAGTGAACCTGTCTTTCAGGTATCTCAGGTGCCTGAGACCAGAGAGAAAATCTGGAGTTAGGAGGACCTATCCTTGACAGAGGATGACCAAGTTAGGGAGCCCTTCAACAGACTGGATATACATAAGTCCATGGAGGCCTGATGAGTTGCACTTACGACTGCTGAGAGAGGTGGCTGATGTTCTGTGAGGCCACTCGATTAACTTTGAACAGCCATGGCAAATGGGAGAGGCTCAAAAGACTGGAACAAAACAAATGTCACTGCTATCTTCAAGAAGGGCAAGAGGGAAGATTGGGGGAACTACAGGCTGTTCAGCTTTACCTCAGTCTCTGGGAAGCTGATGAAGAAAATCCTCCAGGAAAGCATTTCCAAACACATAAAGGACAAAAAGTTGATCAGGAGTAGTCAGCATGGATTTGCAAAGGGGAAATAAAGCTTAACCAACCTGAGAGCCTTCTACAATGTGTGACAACCTTGGTGGATGAGGGGAGACCAGCGGATGTTGATTATCTTGACTTTAGTAAGGCTTTTGACACTGTCTGCCATAACATCTTCATAGACAAGCTGACAAAGTACAAGTTAAATAAGTGCACAGTGAGTTGGACAAAAAACTGGCTGAACATCTGGGCCCAGGGGGCAGTGGTCAGTGGCATAAAGTCCACTCAGAAGCCAGTCACTAGTGGTGTACCCAGGCATTGATACTGGGGCCAGTATTGTTTAACATCTCCATTCATGACGTGGATGTTTGGACAGCGTACACGCTCAGCAAGTTCATAGATGTTGCAAAACTGGGAGGAGTGGCTGATATATCAGAGATGTATTCAGAGGAACTTTGACAGGCTAGAGAACTGGGCTGAGATGAATCTCATGAAATTCAACAGATGGAAATTAAAAGCCCTGCACATTGGGAGGAGTAACCCTAAGCACCCGTAAATGCTGGGGGCCAACTAGCTGGAAAACAGATTGGCAGAGAAGGCCCTGGGGGTCCTGATGGACAGCAAACTGACCATGAGCCAGTAGTGCATGTCACAGCAAAGGAGGCCGACAGCATCCTGCACTGTATTAGGAAGAGTATTGCTGGCTGGTCTAGCAGGTGATCCTTCCCCTCTTCTCAACCCTGGTGAGATGACATCTGGAGTGCTATGTCTAGTTCTGGATACTCCAGTATAGGAAAGATATGGACTGACTGGAGTGAGTCCAGTGACGGGCCACAAAGAAGATTAATGGACTGAAGCACATGACATATGAGGAAAAGCTGAGAGAGCTGGGACTGTTTAGTCTGGAGAAGAGAAGGCTCAGGAGGATCTTATCAATGTTCATAAATGTCTGATGGGAGAGAACGAAGAAGAGACATTCTCAGTAGTGCCCAGTGTTAGGACAAGACACAATGGACACAAATGGAAACTCATTAAATGCCATCTGAACACAAGAAAACACTTTTTTCCTCTGAGAGTGGTTACACATTAGCACAGATTGCCCAGAGAGGTTGTGAAGTCTCTGTCTGTGGAGATATTCATTAGTGCAGTACAATAGGAGTGGATCTAAGTGTGGTGGACCATATATCTCAAGGAGGAGGAAGGTAGCCTAGTTCTAGTCTGATTCCGTGGCCTGAATGCATGTTAATGGCTGAAGAATACTAGGTGATCTCTTGGAGTGCTTCATCACTCCATTTTACTTGATCTAAGAGGAGTTTATTTCACATTGTCCAAAACAATTGCATGACATAAAGCAACAATCAGTAACTAAAAATGACTAAGTGATTTGCTTCAGAAGTGCTTTCCTGATCAGAAAATACTAGTGCTGATTCAGGTGGTAGGGAGTTGTTAGTTAGTTACTATCCTATGACTAATAATTTTGATGTTGGCCTCAATACTGTGGAACAAATACTGAGTTGGGACTATTTCTTTGCTAAAGTCAAACTGAGGCTCTGACCCTGCTGTTCACCAGATAAAGGAGCTGTGAATACAACACATATGCGATTCAGTACAGGTACAGCTGTTGTTTGTAGGACAGCATGACTGAATAGTTCTGAACAGTTCAGGTTTTGCTTTGGTAGGATATTTCTTAAGTGTCTGCAGTAATTATAGAATCATAGAATCATAGAATCATACAGGTTGGAAAAGACCTCTAAGATCATCGTGTCCAACCGTCAACCCAACACCACCATGCCCACTACACCATGTCCCTAAGGGCCTCATCTACACGTCTTTTAAATACCTCCAGGGATGGTGACTCAACCACTTCCCTGGGCAGCCTGTTCCAAGGCCTGACCACTCTTTCAGGAAAGAAATTTCTCCTAATGTCCAATCTAAACCTCCCTTGGCGCAACTTGAGGCCATTTCCTCTTGTCCTATCGCTAGTTACTTGGCAGAAGAGACCAACGCCCACCTCACTACAACCTCCTTTCAGGTAGTTGTAGAGCGCGATGAGGTCTCCCCTCAGCCTCCTCTTCTCCAGGCTAAACAACCCCAGTTCCCTCAGCCGCTCCTCATAAGGCTTGTGCTCCAGGCCCTTCACCAGCTTCGTTGCCCTCCTCTGGACACGCTCCAGCACCTCCATGTCCTTCTTGTAGTGAGGGGCCCAAAACTGAACACAGTAGTCGAGGTGCGGCCTCACCAGGGCCGAGTACAGGGGCACGATCACCTCCCTGCTCCTGCTGGCCACACTATTTCTGATACAGGCCAGGATGCCGTTGGCCTTCTTGGCCACCTGAGCACACTGCCGGCTCATGTTCAGCCGGCTGTCGACCAGCACCCCCAGGTCCTTTTCCTCTGGGCAGCTTTCCAGCCACTCTTCCCCAAGCCTGTAGCGTTGCCTGGGGTTGTTGTGGCCGAAGTGCAGGACCCGGCACTTGGCCTTGTTGAATCTCATACAGTTGGCCTCGGCCCATCGATCCAACCTGTCCAGGTCCCTCTGCAGAGCCTTCCTACCCTCCAGCAGATCAACACTCCCGCCCAGCTTGGTGTCGTCTGCAAACTTACTGAGGGAGCACTCGATCCCCTCATCCAGATCATTGATGAAGATATTGAACAGGACCGGCCCCAGTACTGAGCCCTGGGGAACACCGCTCGTGACCGGCCGCCAACTGGATTTAACTCCCTTGCTTATCACGGGTTTATCTTTGCTTTTCAATAATTCAGACTATTCTGTGTCTTAATCATGCTATAAAACTGAAGAGCTGAAGGGGACAGAACCTTCTCATATCTACTCTTTATCAGCACAATTTGGGGCAAGATTGCACAATATCACTAAGACCCTGAGAGCTGATATATTGGTAGGTTGTGTTAAGACTAGGAAATAAAATTGATGGCATAATACATTTGCCCTAAGGGTTTTGGAGTCTAAAGTCTCTTTCCTGCAAGCAGCTCTACATATGAACAGGCATCAGATGCAGAATGTAGCCTGTAGGATCAAAGTTTAATAGTCAAAAAGAAAAGGCAGAAAACACCAAGAAGTCTGAAGAAAGTGTTATTGATTTTCATTTGTTAAACATTATTAAAAAATTCAATTAAACCATTTTCTTTTTGATGGTCTTATATGGAAATGTTAAATATATGAATTAAGTGTATTTGTATTTGAAATAAAGTACAATGTTACAGTCATTTTCACATGAGGATTGTCAAATACTTTTGGGAACCTTAAAAACTATGGAAGCTGTTAGACAAAGTAAAGAGTAAAATTATTAAAAGCTAATATTAGCTAAAAATATATTAGCTAAAAATGTTTTTATCTTAGTCAGATCTCTGCGTTGGTTTCTATTAAATCTGAAGAGGTCTGTTCCTTTTTTACGTCAGGTGTGATAGATTTACACAGATAAAACTTTCCCCAGCCATTTCTTCAGTGACTACAAGAGGTGATTTAAGAAGGAATCACTGTGTTTGTATTGGAAAGTAATTCTTTTTCCATGCTATGGCCCCAGCAAAGGTTCTGATCTCCTGCAATGATGTATGATGGCTCTGTAATGTGGGCTACTAAGGGGAAAACACAAACCAGAAACTATCAAACACTTTCCAAAACTATGTATCAGACTTTAGCTAGGGGGGAAGCTCATGTAGGGCTTAATCCAGCACATCAAACTAGTGTAGACATAGGATGTTGGAAAAAGAAGACTTTGGCAGAAATCAGTGCCAAATATAAGCTTTTGTTTTGATGTTTAAATTTAAGATGTGCTAAACATCTTGAAAACAATTATTGGTGATTAGTTCAATCTGCTGGTTCCTGAAAGATGCAGATGGTACAGCACTAATGACAGTAATTACAGTTCAGATACTTTAAATCCACTTGCAATGTACGCACTTTAAAAACTTTAATGAATAAGCAAGATTAAAAGTGCCTGTGCAAAAATAAAACCCCTTTGTCCTATATCCTGTTTAACAGAGAACTTAGCTGAATATCATTAGAAATTAGACACATTAAATAAGAAGTAATGTGTCTGAGATATGCATAGAACGTGCATGTGTAAAGAGAATGGACTCCTCAGTACAGTTTTGGTTTTGCATGGGGTTTGTAATGACTATAAACACAGCATTGATGTAAAGAACTGAACATTTTTTATTGTGATTTATAAGAATGTAAAAATGCTCTCATCTGCTATTCCGGGTGCTGTTATTTGAAGTAACAATTCAAACAACATCAGCAGTATGAACGTGAGGTAAATAAGGCTTCTGCAAAACCATCACATTAAAGAGGAATGAATTACATCTCTTTTTTTGAAAGATATCATTCTCAAAGAGTTTTCATACAAAACCTGAAAAAAAAGGCGTAAATATTTAGGTTGAAACATATTAGTGGTCAAATTCGATCACAGAACAAGACAATGCAATCTTAATAAAGATGCAAAGTCAAAGTCAGCACTAATTGAATATATATAGGTTTAAGATAACAGATGTACAAATGGAATTGCTGATTCAGTGCCCATTTTAGTTAGTGTAAAAGATCAAAAGAAGGGTTTAGCAGGCTATATGTTTGTTGTAGCACAATATGACAATGAGGCATTAAGACAAGAAGGACAGGAAAACATTTTATAAATTTCTGCCTATTAATATACAGACATTTCTTTAGGGAAGAATCAACAAAACCGAGAACCAAACCAGAAAAAGAAAAATGTTTGCTAAGAACACCCTCAAAGGAAACATAAGCTATTATGAGTTTGCATTCATGAATAGGAATGTGTTATAACATATTTTATATATTATCATGTGTTCAGTATGTTAGCATGCAGAAAATAATAATTTCATTTAAACAATTGAAATATCAATATTTCAAAGGCATTTTCATAAGGCTATATGTATTTTCTGCTTAATGTCTTAATTAAATCAGTATCCAAATATTCCATCAAAGTAAGCTATTAAATTATTTATGAAGAATTCTTTAAATAGTAAACCGCTGTTTTGTCATCTAAATTATTTTTTCATGGAGATCTGTCCTTTATAAGTGCTGATGGAAGTTTTAGGATGCCTATAACAATATAAATAGCAGTTCAGTAAATGTGGAGGAAGTTGTTTCACCTTGAACCTTCTGTTAGTCACTTCCCAGCTGGATGCCTCATGGGTGGTTTACCTTACTGGTAATTTAGCCTCAACAGAGAAGGCCTATTTTTGCCTGCTGCACTTCAAGTTATACTTTATCTCTGACCTCAGGCTGACTCAGTAGTTACCTTTTTTCTTCACAACAGATGGTTCTAAATTGTTGAACATATACAACTTGGCCTTTACATCATTTTGTGATAAAACATAAATGTTCCCAGCACTGATAATAAATATGGCATTCTATGTCTACAAATGTGAAAATGCTTTCATGATTTCAAACATATGCAGTGGCTCAGGTTCAGCATTTGTCCATGTGTGCAAGCTATCTAACCCCTTTTGTTCACATCCGATGAATGCATGTTCTGCTTTTCACTGAGGGAATGGGTACTGTATCCGTTTCACATAAAGATTCACTGAGGTAAGGAGAACTCTAGTGAATTGCCTGAGGCCATTCAATGATACAAAAAACATTGCTAAAAGTACTTTTGCAAATTACCATTAGTTTTTTTGTTAATGATCATTTCTAGTAGTCAGAATCTACTAAAGCACTCTGCAGAATTTTTAACTACATGCACCCAAGTGTGTGTGTGCATGTGTAAGGAGTTTCTGTATGCATTTATATTCATGCTTCTTTTGAATTTGTATGGTTTTTTTCTTGCAGAGATCTCTAGTACATTTTGCGTTCCAGTTAAATCTAAACTATGGGAAAAATGTGCTTTGACATTTTAGAGATAGAATTGTTCTTCCTGCAAGAAAAAAATCCTAACACCTCCCCCCCAAAAAAAACCACAAAGCCACAAAAAAACAATAACAAAACAATTATTGAAGTGCATAGTGATAAAAATGGTTTGATTAAAAATATCAAATAGGATCTATCTCAAAGTGTATATAAATAAAATACATTGGCATCGCATGCAAAGGTATAGAATATTAGTACTGATAGCTTTTTTTTCCTGTGTGTTTCAAACAGTAACAACATAATATTGTTGCAAAAGAATACATTAAGTAGACAATTCAAATAACCAAGAATGGAGGCTTTCATACAGCTTGTGTGAGCTAGAGAGAAATGATGGATCTATGACCTAGTCCTAAGGCTACGCTAATGCTGCATTGGATGTGAAGGGTATCAGAGGAGCTGCTTGCTTTCTGAACATTTCCAGAACCTAGTACATTTTGATCACGCAGCCATATATCCCCACCAAACTTTCTGCCTTAAACTTCAAGTACTACTTCTGTGTCTAGACAGCAACATGTAGCCAGCATTGAAAGAACACCTGAGTGAGAACAGAATATATAATGATTGATTCTCAAATCCAATCTGAGATTAATTATGAAAATTGCATCATGTGGGCCTGAAATACATTCACACACATCTCTCTATAAGAGGCATACGTATAATGTTTCAGAAATAAAGTCCACATTTTTCTCACCCTGTGCAAACTGATAATCATTTTAATCAACATTTTAATGTATGTTGTTCTTCAAAAATTGGGGAAATAAGCTCCTATTGCTAGTAACTTTCACTTAGGTCTTGTGATTTATACGAACCCAGTCAGGATATAAACATAACATACGAACATAACCAAATCACTAGGTGACACTGGAAAGAATTATACGACATACACACTTTTATTGTTTCATTTCTGATCACACAGGTGGCAAGCAAGGAGTACAAATACCCTGTCTCCCATATGGCTCCAGTATATCTTTGCACTGGAAATGTGTAAGTCAGCTGCAGGAGGGAGAAACAAGAAGGAAAATAAATTGGTTCTCCAGTGTAGAACTGTGTTTTTCAAAGTCCAGGTGTTGAGATGCACGAAGGAGATTTAGCAGTAGTGGGCAACAATATTGCTGTTTTATAGACAGGGTAGAACAGTAGATTAATGACAAATTCATAATGAATGTGAGCACAACTATCCACTGAAGACATTGGTTGAGTAATTTTGGTAGAGAGGAGGGAGGGGAAAGAGGAAGACAATAAGAAAAAGGAGCCCCAAGGAGGCATGCCTAAGGAATTTAGTTCAGTATAAACTGGAAAACAAAAGCAGAAAAATATGCAGCTCAGACAAAGGCTAGAAGAAGTGGTAAAACAAACAAACAAAAAGTTAAATGTATAGCAGATGTAGTATGATGTTCCAGCACAACCCACCCAGCAACACAAATGTCCTTGTGATTTTTGCTTCCTGAGTAATAAAACCCCTAAATTTCAGCTTCTATGCCAACTTATTTGTTCTTTAATATAAATATCATTTCAAGAGAATATCTATTTGTGAAAACCCTCAGATAACGGCACAATCTATCAAATCTCAGGAAAAAATAAACTTTACTCCTCCTTCTCACTGCTGCTTTACTGTTACTCCTCTAACTATTTCCAGACTTCAGGGTCTGTTCTGATACAACCAAGTTAAAAAAGAAAATTTGAATATGTTATGTCATTTTCCTCTTAAATATAAACAAAATACCTGTGCTGAAATATGGAACAAAAGGTTCTGTCCAAAATCATATGGTTTTTTTTTAAATGGAAAACCTTGTTTTGCAAGGATTGACAAAACATTTTGCAGCACAGGAATTTCAAAAGGTAAGGAAGCAAGCCACAAAACAAGCTTACAACCTTATGAAAGAACTTAGTCACTCTGTGGTACTTCTTTCCAAGGAGCAGAATAATGTACATTTTTTCTCAAATATTTCTTCTTACTCATGATTTTATCATTTTACTTTGGCACAATATTGAACCTCAATCTATTACTGAACCATTACTGATTAATTTAAAAGTAAGTGAACATTGCAACTAAGACTGTTCTCAAAATAAATAACTTAAACCTAATATTTTAGCTTTTACTAAACCTGGAGAAAAAGAAAGGTACATTTCTTCATTGTTTAATACTTTTCTTCTTTTCTCTTTCTTCCATCACTGTCTTTGCCTTTCTCTACCATAGCCTGCTCACTGTTGTTTTTTTTTGTTTTCAATTAAGATTTAAAATATTAACTTTTAAGTAGTCTATTAGATTCACAATATGTTTGGAAATCAAATGAGGTATTCTCTATTTCTGCATTGTAATTGATTCACTTATTTGGACATAGAGCTGGATATCAAGCTTTTTAACATTAAGTTGGAGTGTTCTTTTTTTCTCATGCCAAGACATTGCTTTGCCTTTACTACATACTTCTCACTTCTGCAGGCTTCCTTATTATTCCAGTCACACCCACCCTCTCCCATTTTCTTTCTCCGGTCTAATCAGCACAATAGAGTTCAACCTCTAGCCTGCTTACCAAACACCTATATAAACTACATAAAAAGTACACGTAGAACAATATCTTAACAAAATACTCCTGCTCTGAATGCTGCCAGTCAGTTCAGAGGCTCAACTGATTTGAATAACACCCAAATGCAGAATAAATTTCCCACTGGCTTGGTGCAGTTGTCGGAGTGTTTTAGGTTCAATCATCAATGTGGACTTAAGGGAATGCATTCGGGTTCACAGCAGAGAGTCCCATAATGGTATCTAAAGATTAGAAGTTATGAGAAGTTTGTTTATCAGTGTTTGTAACAATGGTGAAAAGGTTCACTGCAGCTCTAATTAAAAAAAGCCTTGGGAGGATTTGTTTTGTTTTGTTTTGTAAGACTAGTGAGACATTTGTTAAGTATCTGCTTCATAGTGCAATGTTTTGTTTGGCTTTATTTTAGCATTTCAGCTATATCGTTCACTATAAATACACAGTTTATGTCTTTAATGAGGAGAGACCTATATACAGATTGCTAAAAATAGACATAAGCTAATTGAATGGCTTTTTTCACCCCCAAAGAATCATGGGGTTTTGGTCAGCTCATTCATCATAATTTCAGATATCTTTTCCTTCAATATGTCATCTGCATGAAATTTTAAGATGTTGAAAAATAATCAAAGGATTAATCAGACGATTAAAAAATTCAATCACTTTCACTTCAATTGCTTTTCTTGAGACGCTATCCTATAGATGATATGTCTCACTGCCAAGAAGATTTTCATGGTACTAAAATTAAATTTTCCTTTTCAAATTCCGTTCTCATATATGGCCCCTTTGCATTGCATTATAAGACACACATAAACTTAGAGCAACAAATATGACTACCTTTCAAATATTTATATGTATTTATGTAGTCGATTTAGGTACTTCTGCTGAAAAAATTTGTACATGTCCATAGCTTTTCCTTTAGAAGTAAACTAGGAATCAATCAGAAAGATTACACAGTGCAAGATTTCCCTGTATGAGTTGGGTGCATGCTACCGAACAAGGAATCCTGTTTGAATTTAGGCAACTTTTTCAGCTCTCTGCACTTCTTTTGTTTAATCAATGTCTAGTAAGTGGATTGTCACTTTTGTGCGCCTACATTAAACTCCCAGGACTAATTCTGACATTTCTAAAGTCTTCCATAATGCAATTAATAATTTAGAATGAAGGTTAAAAGTGACAACATACATAGTTTTATCATTTGTTTAACTAATTCCACTATGTAAAAGGAATTGCTTAGGCTGATTAAAAAACAGAAGCCATGTGATCTCTTTTCCTAAGAGAGTACTCAGATTGACTTACTAATTGTATTCATTGTTTTGAATATCCTTCATCTGTCTTTCTATTCCTCTCTTTAAATGAAAATATTTCAACATTTTTTCCTACTTTTACTAATAATAACTTTAATTATTAAGCACTTAAATATCTTTAGATGGAAGATACACCATAAATGTATATAAAGCATGTAAATGCTTCTAAATATCAATTACGACTATTCTGTGCTTGTGTTTTGGGTTTTGGGTGGGTTTTTTTTAGGTTTTGGGGTTTTTTTGCACCTAAACTGTCATAAAGTTGTCTTAAAGTTCACCTAAGGAGACACTAAAAGAAGAGAGAGAAAAAGAATTTTGTTGTTGTTGTTGTTAATCTTTTCTTATTAACATTGCCCTGTTTCTCAGATATTATGGAGTAGAATCCTTCTCTGTCACATTGTGGAAAACAGCCTACAAACCAAAGATGTTAGGTTCCCTAGAAATGTACATAGTTCCTTAACAGAAACTGCACCTTTCACTCTGTCCTTAGTATTATCCCCATACCTGTAAAGCAGGACTGGCCAGGAGCAGATTTTATATCACAAGTAATAAACCTTTCTGCCGAATTCAACAGTAAAATTCTTTTGTGCAAGGATTTTCTCCTTAAGATAATATATGGCATCTATATTTGTCATGGGCATTAGGAGTTCATGAGGACATTTTCTGTGTGACTGGATGGGCACAGTGCATTTCCTGGAGCCTGGCAATTCTATGCCCATTGAGTGGGCTGCTGGAAATGGGAGCTCTTCCAGCCTGTTGTTGGTCTCCGGATTACCCTGCTTTTTTTCATGCTTTCAGTAGCTGATGCATTGAGGAATGGGTCCTGCCAATTCCTACTAGTCAGCACTACTTCCAGGCAGGCATCCTGTGGAAAGAGCTCTCTGATCTCTGTAACAAGACACCTTTTGTCATTATGTAGTTATTATTTTAATATATGCTAAATAATGCAGGAATTTTGGATAAATCTCTCCACGTCCAGCTCAGCTGCATGGATTAACTCTCCATAACTTTTGAATATCATATTTAAATGTCATCAGGAAAAACAATCTGATGATATGTAATTTACAGACAGATTTTAAAGGTTTAGGTTTATGACTGAGCTTCTAACTTTCTTTTAATATCAAAACTACACATCCCACTTCTAATGTGCCTCTGTACCTGCTTTTTTTTTAATTGATTTGCATTATTACACAGTCAAAATCTTTTATATGAGGTACTCCAATAAGTGTTAATCCCTTTAAATCCTCCATTTCAACCACCCACACACTTAGGGTCCAATTTGCTCTGGTTTTATGCATCGTTTGTTCTTAAAATCTGTGGAAGTTCCACAAAAAATGCTTAATACAGCAAAATCTGCAAAGCATAAAGAAGTCTTACTCACTATAGTACATTCACTCTATGCAATTTTTTTATCTTTAATTAAGCACTATCAAAAAAGCAAGCTTTCTTTACCCTCCGAAGGAAAGGGGTGGGTTTTAATCTTAATTAATTAAATAAATATGTCTGACTTAGAAAGCAGTCGAATACTTTAGAATAGGTAAATACAACATAACTGTCACTACATGTGAATTGTAATCCAAAATATATATCTGTTTTTCCAATCCAAACCCAGAATTTTAAAAATGTATTGTTCATTTGAAAATATTTTGAAAACTATTTGCAAACAATATTTTTAATGTAGATGTCACTAAGTAAAAACCTAGCCTTAGTTCTGCCTACATAGATAGTGTATATTAGATAAGCCGTATCGCATACAGTGGCTCTTGAAGGATGTAGAAATAGAAAAGACACAAAGCTTTAACCAAGTTGAAATAGAATTTTCAGCTGTGAAACTTACTTATAATAATGCAAGACTGAGAGAAGCTCATAAAAGGGACCCAGAATTTCCTCTTATTGCCTTATGTAGCTGTTTGCAAGAAAATCTCTCATTGTAGAACACCATTGCATTTCACCATGACACTTTGACACAGCTCCTGTGATAGTCCATGTTGACTAATGTGAATATGATACATTAAAATATAAGCTTTACTTAATAGATATGTAAGTATATTTTTCAAAAAAAATTACAGAACCAGAAAATGTCAAGTGTATTAAACAATGTTTTCCATTTTAGACCCTTCAGTCTGTGAAAATAAAGTCATTTGTAGAGTAAAGTGGGTCACAGACTGATGGGGGAAGCACCAAGATACTGGAATACCTACACACTGTTCTCTGTGTTCCTGCTTATACTTTGCACAGCTAGATTCCTCACTGTCCTTCTATCTTTACCCCATATTAAGGCCAGGTGTCTGCCCTCAGAAAGAATACAAAAGTTTGAACCACTGTTCTCTGAATTTTCTAATGTAAAAGCAAAAAAAATGTCATTAATAGAAATGAAAGGGCTTTTCATTATTAACACCTAATTGAAATGATTCTCCAGAGCATTATATTAAAGACAATTTAGGTCAGGTCTGCATTTACTCATGTGGCTCTTATTTTCAGCGTTGTACCATACCCATGCTGAAATTCATATTCTATGCTCTGGCTTTCCATTACTTGAATAAAGTAGCCCTTTTTATTTGTACAGTTTAATTTAATGATAGCATGTCCATTACTTATTATCATAGGCTATTTGCTGTATTTTAGTAGGACATAATAACAGACTTTTTAAGTGGAGGTTATGCTAGGCATTCAGATGGTTTCAGAGATTTTATAATAATATTCTTTTTCATTGATGGCTATGCTTAATTTTATGACCAAAAAAATGTGTTTTAATTCTGTTTTACTTTCTAAGGTGGGATAGTAAAGCTGGAGGTGGAGCTGCAGGCAAAGTTTTATATGTATAAAATCAACAGAAGCTTTGGCTTTATGCTGGTTTTAATGAGAGGATAGAGAAAAAATAATTTCATTTGAGGCACTGTGGGGAATTCTGCCTTAACTTAAAGCTTTTTTTAGTGGTAGAATTGATTTTTTTAGGTTGGGAAAGCAAAATGTATATATTAAAGTGGAAGAAGGAGCTGAAGGTCAAGGGGTAAACTGCCTGATGCAGCACATCTCAAGCTGTAAGTCAGCCCCATTATCTCTGTCACAGAGGGAATGGGGAGCTAAGGCAGAGTCCAGATTTAGAGGGATGTTTTAAGATACTGGCTGCCTAAATGTTACCTAAGATTTTTTTTCTGCTTGGTGTTATTTTGTATGCTTGAAAAGCAGTTAAATCATAGAATCATAGAATCATAGAATCATACAGGTTGGAAAAGACCTCTAAGATCATCGTGTCCAACCGTCAACCCAACGCACCATGCCCACTACACCATGTCCCTAAGTTAAGTGTTAACTTCTTCATTTTAGAGGTCCTGCCACATGCTAGGAAGTACAATACTTGTGAATTCTTGGCCTAGGACATAAAGGATTACCTGTAAGCAGAAGCTCCTGGTTAGGATTCTGACTCTCTCTCTAGCATGCTTATACTTGAGTTAAAAAAGCTAGAGCAGTGTGAAGGAAGCATAACATTTTTGGTTTTCCTCGGGTGGCCTTCCTTAGGACTGTTAAGAACTCTTGTCTCTTGACAAGATTTCTTGTCTCTTGACAAGATTTCTTGTAGTTCCTATTATAAGGAACAGGACCAGGAATGAGCCTCAACAGATATCCCAGGCTCCTGTCGACCACCCGAAGGAAGGTGCCATAAAAAGTCTGGCCCCTATGGCTGCCTCTCTACATCCCAGAACCACGATTAAGTTACCAAAAGGTATTTAGAAGATTCTAATTTTGTATATATTAAAGTCTACCTTTCATTTGAGCTCAATATCTTAGGTTGGTGTTCTTTCCAATAAATTATATAATAATAATAATGGTAATAATGATAATGATAATAATAATAGTAATAATAATAATAATAATAATAATAATAATAATAATAATGATTCGTAGTGTCACAAATTTATTTACTGAGATAATTAAGGCTGTGATTTGTCAAAAACTATCATTTTCCAATCTTGTAAATGCTATTGCATTCATCCGCTCATAGGTAGATGATTAGATAGGAAGATTATTGGTGAAATCCCAGCTATTAATCTTTCTTGTTTTATATAATGAACACAGAAGTTTCCTCCCATCACTTTTAACCCATTGACAGTGAAAACACTTTCTCAACTGGCAAGTAAGAAGCCCTTTCAGACAGTGCAAGAAAAATTCAAGAGAGCTATGCTGTATTTTTATGGCAGAGGGTCAATAAAAAGAATTATTGTCAGTGCTGTTGTTTCATCTTGAAGGAATACAGCTGCATGCTTCTGACAAAGGAGGACTAAGTTTTCCGTTTCTTAAACAGGCAGACAT
Source organism: Calonectris borealis (assembly GCF_964195595.1). Taxonomy (NCBI): domain Eukaryota; kingdom Metazoa; phylum Chordata; class Aves; order Procellariiformes; family Procellariidae; genus Calonectris; species Calonectris borealis. Next base: position 43,502,641 of record NC_134314.1, read on the forward strand.
TAAGCAATAGTTTTAACAATTCAGATTTATTCGTTCATTAATTTATTTCTGGAAGAAAATATGGGTATTTATAGGGGAAATATAAGAATGACATAGCTGAATGACATTTAGATAAGTAACAATTCAATGAAAACTGAATAAAAAATTGAATGAGAAAGAAATCACCTTAAGACTTTGCCCTGTCTTTCAAAAAGTATCTTGATTATTAGCTTCAAAAATCTATTATTGAGGCGGGCCTCTGGAACACACACAGTTTTTTTTTAAGATTTTAGCAGACCAGACATTCATTAAAAGGATGATCAAGTGCAACTTGCTGTTTAATACAGGTCAGAGAACTTATCTAGAAATTACTGAGTCCCTTGATACCATGCTGAATATATAACTTTTAAGTTGACAAGGGCCAATTTACCTCTCCCAGCTTTGTCAATCTAAATTCAAGGTTGGGTTTTAACCAAGGATTCTCTTCTCCTCCCCATTTTCTCATACGTATATATTATAATGACATAAATTACACTCCTGAAACTAATATGTCGCCCCCCATATGCTAAAGACAGAGCCTACATTGCTTACTTGGACTAGCAGTATAGTTAGATGTCCTAGTGACATGGAATTCATCATTTTCAGATCAATTATTCTGCTGATTCTACTGCTATATGCTCATTACAGTCACATTAAAAATGTTTATTTTCTCCCTTTCTTGAGCTGCATTTTCAAGTTTCTTGTTATTACTACACCTTTTTTTACTAGATTTAGGAGCCACTAGCTGTGAAAAAAAGTCAGGGAAGCTATGCTTCATCTCTGCAACATCTATTTGATCAAACAAAATGTACTGATCTTCATTAATCTCACATTATAATGCATTTTTTTCACTTTCCAAATCAATCTTGGATGTCTTTGTCTACCCTTTTCAATTTGTCATAAGCATTTTAAAATATGGACACCAGAAACAGGCATATCATTCCATTAACAGCCTTCTTCTGTCATCCTGGAAAACTCTTTTGGAGCAATGAAAAGCATGAAACACTCCATCGTACCCTCCCTAGTCTCCTCCTGCCTGACTGCCATGTGACTTTTCTCTTGGACAGACTGAAGACTGCTTGTGAGCAACCAGGCAGTGATAACTTGGCAGAAGACCAGTACTCATGATTATTATTGCATGTGCTCCTGGGCACACCGGAACCTGGATCTACCCCAGACTTGTCCTCAGCAGGCAATGTAGACATGTACACTTACACCATACTCTGCTCTGGTCCTAAAGATGGTTTTCTCCTATATAGAGGGACCTCTGCCTTTTCTACCCACCCCCCCACACCCCATTATGGTCATTCTGATTTTCTCACTCATCTTGATAATTTCTCTTTGATAAAGTGCATAATGGTGCCCTAGACACTATGGTTATAGCTTGTCCTCATTAGACTGAAATTATTTTAGGTCTGGAGATCAGTCATTCATTTCCTGCAACCAGCTGTACTATTGATCACCCGAGATTTATATCAATACACCAAAAATCAATGCGTCCTGAGCCATTACCCAAACAAGTTCCCTCAGTCATTAGCTTGAGATACACATCTCATTTTTATATTGGTCCTGCAGGCAGAATGATCACAGTATTGTTTCTGCATGTGTCTGTACAATCTGAATGACCATTTGAGAAGATAGCAGACAAGGCCACCAGATGACCATATTTACAATCAGCAAATCATATTTATATATCAGCAAATCTTAAGTGAATCCACATTTCTCTTAAGACAGAAAATGAGATTTTTTTACATGTTAATAATGTTTTTCTCCAATATAGTGAAAACTTTCCCGGAATCACAGCATCATTGAGGTAGGAAGGGATGTCTGGAGACCACCTAATCTGGCTCCTGCTCAGAGCAGGGTCAGCTAGCACAGGTTGCTCAAGACTGTGTCCAGTCAGGTTTTGAGTATCTCCAGAGACTGAGATGCCACAACTTCTCTGGTGTAGCATTTAGCATAAGTTACGCCTAGTTGACAACACTGATAGGATATCAGCTTTAGTCTCCACACTGTTTTTTGGTCCCAAATTGCAAGAGTTGGGCAAGCTGTTCCAGTGTTCATCCACCCTCACAGGAATAAAGCCTTTTTGCAATGCTTAAATGATTTGTTTTTCTTTTTAAATGAATGTTTCAGTTCATGCCCATTGCCTCTTGTCCTGTCACTGGCCACCACTGAGAAAAGTCTGGCTCTGTATTTGTACTCCCCACTGCCAGGAGGGAGACCGATAAGATACCTCACTATTTTGTCAAATGTTGTCATCATCTAAATCTTAATTTTGATTTAAAATCTGAAATACACAACAATACTGTCTTCTAAATCCCTCACATTATTGAAAAACATCAGACCAGTTTACAGTTCTCGAGAGTTAAAGATCTGCAGCTCACCGTAGCTTCTAGCATGACCTTATCAAAGACTTTTAAAAAGTCAAATAAATTAAGGCATTTAATTAAGCAGTCACTCTCTCTTTCTGCTACACATTTATACATCCCTGCTAGATTATAATAACTAAACATTTGCTCCTTATAACATCCTGACCTTCACTCTGTTGTTCTTTATTACCCAAATAAGAAAAAAGTATACGATAAGCTTCTCTTTTTTTTTCCCCCACCCACATTATCTCTCTGTACTGAAAAGGCCTAGAACTTCACAGTAGCATCCAGTACCACATCACAACTGCAAGTGCAATTGCCATCATCCTGCTCCTTCTGCTGGCACCTACACCATTACCCAGATGTCGCAGGATCCAAAGTCTCTGTGAACTTCAGCTGCAGCCTCACACTGTTTTGTGCAGCATAGCTCAGTCACCATGTAAAAAGATGTCTCCTGCTTTCTTTAGACTTTTCATGTTGTTGAAGCACTTCCTTTGAGGAGGGACTTTCAGAAAAGGAGAAGGAAATTTTAATTATCCCCCTCCAGAGTGAGTGACCCTCCTTGCACTTCTTGGATCTTGCTAACATCGGTCTTGCTCTTCCTCATTGGTTCTGACGTCCTCTTTCATTTGTCCATTTTTAAGAGGCAGGCTTTTCCTTCTGTTTTGTCCCATTGGTATGTAAAAGCTGCCATGCACAATCACCACTGACAAAAGCTGTTGCCCAAATGCTGACCATAAAATGTGGCTGGTGGAACCTGGGAGGAGGAGGGGGTTCTTTGTCATTGCCACCAGTTTCGGCTGGGATAGAGTTAAATTTCTTCCTACTGCTGTGTTTTGGATTTAGTATGAGAAGAATGTTGATAACACTGATGTTTTCAGTTGTTACTAAGTATCCTGCCAAGGACAGCTCTCATACCACCATGCAGAGGATGGGAGGGAGCATCATCGGGACAGCTAGCCCAGATGGCCAACGAGGTATTCCATACCATGTGACGTCATGCTCAGTATATGAAGGGTAGGCGTGATCCAGGAAGTACCGATCGCTGCTTGGTTATTGGTCAGCACGGGTGGTGAGCAATTGCATTGTGCATCACTCATTTTGTATATTCTATCATTATCATTATTATTTTCCCTTTTCTGTTCTATTAAACTGTCTTTATCTCAACCCATGAGTTTTTCTCACTCTTACCCTTCTGGTTCTCTCCCCATCCCACTGGGGTGGGGGCGGGGAGTGAGCGAGCGGCTGTGTGGTATTTGGCTGCCTGCCAGGTTAAACCACGACGGTCCTTTTTGGCGCCCAACGTGGGGCTCGAAGGGTTGAGATAATGACACATCTGACCCAAATGGGTTAAAAGAAATTTGTTATAAGCATTCATTATATCAGTTTAGTACTCACTGGTCACAATGTTGGTTTATGTGCTCTCAAAGTTGTTGGATCTGTTCTTGGAGTTTTGGTATGTAGCACCTTACTGGCTGTCTATACTGCTGATTACCAGTTTTTATGTGGGATTGGTCATCTCTGGGAAATGGATTAAGGTCATCGCTTTGCTATACTGTGTGGCACTGGTTTATGTTATGATAAAATTATTTGTGACGAGCCTGTACTCAGCACTGCTGTCATTCCTGTTCTTTGGGAGGTATCTTTTGGAAACTATTAATAACTACACTTTTTACCTCTTCACCTCGGAGGATTAATTTAGGGGGGAGACAGGATGGGACACTTTCTCCCACTTGTTCATCTTCCCTTACATATCTTCAGAAACTTCTTTTTCTTCTGTCCTCTTCATGAAGGTGTCCACAATATTCCTTGAGAATTTTGAATATCCTTGGGATGTTCAAACAAGCATGTTCATATTGCTATGTGTCCTGAATGTGGTTAAGGTCTTGTTTAGGGTTAAACAGCTATTCAGGAATACTGTCCAGAGATCAACCCCAGCAACAGACACAGTGGCTATTCAAACCCCCATGACAGCTACTGTGACTACTTCAACCCCCACAACAACCACTGTGGCTACTCAAACTGCTGCGACAAGCACTGTAGCTCCTCCAACCCCTGCGACAGATACTATGGCTACGCAAACCCCAGCAACAGTCACTGCAGTTACTCCAACTCCCATGACAGGCACTGTGGCTACTCAAACTCTGGCGACAGACACCACGGGTACTCCGCCGAGGTAGACGTCGGTCTCTTCTCCCAAGTAACTAGCAATAGGACAAGAAAAAATGGCCTCAAGTTGCGCCAAGAGAGGTTTAGATTGGACATTAGGAAAAATTTCTTTACTGAAAGGGTTATCAAGCATTAGAACAGGCTGCCCGGGGAAGTGGTTGAGTCACCATCCCTGGAAGTATTTAAAAGACGTGTAGATCATAGAATCATAGAATCATAGAATCATTAAGGTTGGAAAAGACCTCTAAGATCATCGTGTCCAACCGTCAACCCAACACACCATGCCCACTACACCATGTCCCTAAGGGCCTCATCTACACGTCTTTTAAATACTTCCAGGGATGGTGACTCCACCACTTCCCTGGGCAGCCTGTTCCAAGGCCTGACCACTCTTTCAGTAAAGAAATTTCTCCTAATATCCAATCTAAACCTCCCTTGGTGCAACTTGAGGCCATTTCCTCTCGTCCTATCGCTAGTTACTTGGCAGAAGAGATCAACACCGACCTCACTACAACCTCCTTTCAGGTAGTTGTAGAGCGCGATGAGGTCTCCCCTCAGCCTCCTCTTCTCCAGGCTAAACAACCCCAGTTCCCTCAGCCGCTCCCCATAAGGCTTGTGCTCCAGGCCTTTCACCAGCTTCGTTGCCCTCCTCTGGACACGCTCCAGCACCTCCATGTCCTTCTTGTAGTGAGGGGCCCAAAACTGAACACAGTAGTCGAGGTGCGGCCTCACCAGGGCCGAGTTCAGGGGCACGATCACCTCCCTGCTCCTGCTGGCCACACTATTCCTAATACAGGCCAGGATGCCGTTGGCCTTCTTGGCCACCTGAGCACACTGCCGGCTCATGTTCAGCCGGCTGTCAATCAGCACCCCCAGGTCCTTTTCCTCTGGGCAGCTTTCCAGCCACTCTTCCCCAAGCCTGTAGCGTTGCCTGGGGTTGTTGTGGCCGAAGTGCAGGACCCGGCACTTGGCCATGTTGAACCTCATACAGTTGGCCTCGGCCCATTGATCCAGCCTGTCCAGGTCGTTCTGCAGAGCCTTCCTACCCTCCAGCAGATCAACACTCCCGCCCAACTTGGTGTCATCTGCAAACTTACTGAGGGAGCACTTGATCCCCTCGTCCAGATCGTTGATAAAGATATTGAACAAGACCGGCCCCAGTACTGAGCCCTGGGGAACACCGCTCGTGACCGGCCGCCAACTGGATTTAACTCCGTTCACCACAACTCTCTGGGCTCGGCCATCCAGCCAGTTTTTTACCCAGTGAAGAGTGTACTTGTCTAGGCCGTGAGCCGCCAGCTTCTCTAGGAGAATGCTGTGGGAGACAGTGTCAAAGGCTTTACTGAAGTCCAGGTAGACCACATCCACAGCCCTTCCCTCATCCACTAGGCGGGTCACCTGGTCATAGAAGGAGATCAGGTTGGTCAAGCAGGACCTGCCTTCCATGAACCCGTGCTGGCTGGGCCTGATCCCCTGGTTGTCCCGGACATGGCTCGTGAGGACCCTCAAAACCAACCGCTCCATGATCTTCCTCTGCACCGAGGTCAGGCTGACCGGCCTGTAGGTCCCCGGATCCTCCTTCCGGCCCTTCTTATACATCGGCGTCACATTGGTGAGCCTCCAGTCATTCGGGACTTCCCCAGTTAACCAGGACTGCTGGTAAATTTGATGAGGCGCTTAGGGACATGGTTTAGTGGGCATGGTGGTGTTGGGTTGACGGTTGGACTCAATGATCTTAGAGGTCTTTTCCAACCTTAATGATTCTATGATTCTATACTCCAACCTCCATCACAGGCACTGCAGCCACTCAAACTCCGGCAACAGTCACTACAGTTACTCCAAGCCCCGCGACAGGCACTGCAGCTACCCAAACCTCAGCAATAGGTACTACAGCTGAACCAGAGGACCAACCCTTGCTGGTATCCGTTGCCCCTGTACAGAAGAAGAAATCTTTGAGGTGGAAGTCACGTCATTTAGAAAGGGATGATGGAAAAGGGCCATCACGAGGAGGGGAGGAGGAAGAGGAAGAACTCATAAATGAGACAGAAACCACCTGATCCCTATCCCTGAGTGAGCTGCGAGATATGCGGAAAGTTTTCAGCCATTGTCCAGGCGAGCATATTGTTACCTGGCTGCTCCGATGCTGGGATAATGGGGCCAGTAGCCTGGAATTAGAGGGGAAAGAAGCCAAACAGCTGGGATCCTTCTCTAGGGAAGAGGGCATTGACAAAGCAATTGGAAAAGAGACACAGGCCCTCAGCCTCTGGAGGCGACTGTTGTCAGGCGTGAAGGAAAGGTATCCCTTCAAGGAAGATGTTATATATCACTCAGGCAAATGGACCACTATGGAGAGAGGTATCCAGTACCCGAGAGAATTAGGCATGCTGGAGGTAGTTTATAGTGACCTGGACAACAAGCAAGCGCCCAAAGATCCAGATGAAGTCCAGTGCACGCGACCCATGTGGCGGAAGTTGGTATGGAGTGCACCAGTGTTGTATGCCAGTTTGTTGGCAGTACTGTCCTGGAAAGAGGAAGAAGCACCAATGGTGGATGAAGTTGTTAGCAGACTCTGGGAATACAAAGAAACTGTCTCCTCCTCCCTTGACTCGGCTGTCGAGAAACTGTCCCGGGAGTTCCAGCAATTCAAAGAGGATATGTTCTATTCTCCACCTGTAAGGAGCAGTGTCTCAGCCATTAGGAGTCAACGTTTTTATGCTCAAGAGAGAGGATATAGAAGGTACACACCATGGGGCACCCTGTGGTTTTACCTGCGTGACCGTGGAGAGGACATGAGGCAGTGGGATGGAAAACCTACCTTGACCCTAGAGGCACAGGTACATGAGTTGCAAGAAAAAACAATCACACAAGGGGGTTCTCCTAGGAAAAATGCTGCTCCAGTTTTCAGGAAAAACCTGTCTCACGACAGTCCAGTTTCCAGTGAACAGTTCCCCAGACAGAGTAGAAGGGCTGATCTTACTTTGGATTGTAATGAAGAAATTCTTCAACCGCGTTTCCAAGAAGTGAGAAACGGATACTATGACCAGGACTAGAGGGGCCCTGCCTCCGGCCAGGTGGAGGAAAGGGACAACCGGGTTTACTGGACTGTGTGGATTTGATGGCCTGGCACATCAGACCCACAGCAGTATAAGGCTCTCGTAGACACTGGTGCACAGTGTACCCTGATGCCATCAAGCTATAAAGGAGCAGAACCCATTTGTATTTCTGGAGTGACAGGGGGATCCCAAGAGTTAACTATATTGGAAGCCAAAGTGAGCCTAACCAGGAATGAGTGGCAGAAGCACCCCATTGTGACTGGCCCAGAGGCTCCGTGCATCCTTTGGCATAGACTACCTCAGGAGAGGGTATTTCAAGGACCCAAAAGGGTACCGGTGGGCTTTTGGTATAGCTGCCTTGGAGACAGAGGAAATTAAACAGCTGTCCACCTTGCCCGGTCTCTCAGAGTATCCTTCTGTTGTGGGGCTGCTGAGGGTGGAAGAACAGCTGACACCAATGGCTACCACAACAGTGCACCGGCGGCAATATCGCACCAACCGAGATTCCCCGATTCCCATCCATAAGCTGATTTGTTGACTGGAGAGCCAAGGAGTGATCAGCAAGACTCGCTCACCCTTTAACAGTCCCATATGGCCAGTGCAAAAGTCTAATGGAGAGTGGAGACTAACAGTAGACTACCATGGCCTGAACGAAGTCACGCCGCCACTGAGTGCTGCTGTGCCGGACATGCTGGAACTTCAATACGAACTGGAGTCAAAGGCAGCCAAGTGGTACGCCACCATTGATATCGCTAATGCGTTCTTCTCCATCCCTTTGGCGGCAGAGTGCAGGCCACAGTTTGCTTTCACTTGGAGGGGCGTCCAGTACACCTGGAACCGACTGCCCCAGGGGTGGAAACACAGCCCTACCATTTGCCATGGACTGATCCACACCGCACTGGAACAGGGTGAGGCTCCAGAACACCTGCAATACATTGATGACATCATCGTGCGGGGCAACACAGCAGAGGAAGTTTTCAAGAAAGGGGAGAGAATAGTCCAAATCCTTCTGAAGGCCAGTTTTGCCATAAAACAAAGTAAGGTCAAGGGACCTGCACAGGAGATCCAGTTTTTAGGAATAAAATGGCAAGATGGATGTCATCAGATCCCAACAGATGTGATCAACAAAATAACAGCCATGTCTCCACCAGCTAGCAAAAAGGAAACACAAGCCTTAGGAGTTGTAGGCTTTTGGAGGATGCATATTCCAGATTACAGCCTGATTGTAAGCCCTCTCTATCACGTGACCAGGAAGAAGAACGATTTCAAATGGGGTCCTGAGCAACGACAAGCCTTTGAACAAATTAAACAGGAGATAGTTCATGCAGTAGCCCTTGGGCCAGCCCAGGCAGGACAAGATGTAATGAATGTGCTCTACACCGCAGCCGGGGAGAATGGCCCTACCTGGAGCCTCTGGCAGAAAGCACCAGGGGAGACTCGAGGTCGACCCTTAGGGTTCTGGAGTCGGGAATATAGAGGATCCGAGGCTCGCTACACTCCAACTGAGAAGGAGATATTGGCAGCATATGAAGGGGTTCAAGCTGCTTCGGAAGTGGTTGGTACTGAAGCACAGCTCCCCCTGGCACCCCGACTGCTGGTGCTGGGCTGGATGTTCAAAGGGAAGGTCCCCTCTACACATCATGCAACTGATGCTACGTGGAATAAATGGGTTGCGCTGATCACACAACGGGCCCAAATAGGAAACCCCAGTCGCCCAGGAATCTTGGAGGTGATCACGAACTGGCCAGAAGGCAAAGATTTTGGAACATCCCCAGAGGAGGAGGTGACACGTGCTGAAGAAGCCCCACTGTATAACAAACTACCAGAAAACGAGAAGCAATATGCCCTGTTCACTGATGGGTCCTGTTGCCTTGTGGGAAAGCATCGGAGATGGAAAGCTGCGGTATGGAGTCCTATACGCCAAGTTGCAGAAACTGCTGAAGGAGAAGGTGAATCGAGTCAGTTTGCAGAGGTGAAAGCCATCCAGCTGGCCTTGGACATTGCTGAATGAGAAAAATGGCCAGTACTTTATCTCTATACTGACTCATGGATGGTGGCAAATGCCCTGTGGGGGTGGTTGCAGCAGTGGAAGCAGAACAACAGGCAGCGCAGAGGTAAACCCATCTGGGCTGCCGCGTTGTGACAAGACATTGCTGCCCAGGTAGAGAACCTGACTGTAAAAGTACGTCACGTGGATGCTCACGTGCCCAAGAGTCGGGCCAGTGAAGAACATCAAAACAACCAGCAGGTGGACCAGGTTGCTAAGATTGAAGTGGCTCAGGTGGATCTGGACTGGCAACATAAGGGTGAATTACTTATAGCTCGGTGGGCCCATGACACCTCAGGCCATCAAGGAAGAGATGCAACATATAGATGGGCTCGTGATCGAGGGATGGACTTAACCATGGATGCTATTGAACAGGTTATCCATGAATGTGAAACGTGTGCTGCGATCAAGCAAGCCAAGCGAGTAAAGCCTCTCTGGTATGGGGGATGATGGTTGAAGTATAAATATGGGGAGGCCTGGCAGATTGATTATATCACACTCCCACAAACCCACCACAGCAAGCGCTATGTGCTCACCATGGTGGAAGCAACCACCGGATGGCTAGAAACATATCCCGTGCCCCATGCCACCGCCAGGAACACCATCCTGGGCCTTGAAAAACAGGTCTTATGGTGACATGGCACCCCAGAAAGAATTGAGTCAGACAACTGGACTAATTTCCGAAACAGTCTCATAGACACCTGGGCCAAAGAGCATGGCATTGAGTGAGTATATCACATCCCCTATCGTGCACCAGCCTCTGGGAAAATCGAACGATACAATGGACAGCTAAAGACAACACTGAGGGCAACGGGCGGTGGGACATTCAAGCATTGGGATACACATTTAGCAAAAGCCACCTGGTTAGTCAACACTAGGGGGTCTGTTAATCGAGCTGGCCCTGCCCAATCAAAACTCTTACGTACTGTAGATGGAGATAAAGTCCCTGTCGTGCACACAAGAAATATGCTGGGGAAGGCGGTTTGGGTTACTCCTGCCTCTGGCAAGGGAAAACCCATCCGTGGGATTGCCTTTGCTCAAGGACATGGGTGCAGTTGTTGGGTAATGCAAAAGGATGGGGAAGTCCGGTGTGTACCCCAAGGGGATTTGATTTTGGGTGAAAATAGCCAATGAACTGAATTGTATGACGTTAATTGTTATATGATATTGTATATCATTATTTTTATGGTTGCTATCAATATAGCAATAAAAATCACCCAGATTAATGAAGAATGAACTAATTCCAATGAAACCGAGCAAAGTGCAATGGTGATAGAACCGGACGAGTGCAGCAGTACCGAAATGAGAACTGGCTTCAGGATGCAACAGCCCAACACCACACACCATCTCTCCGGCCCTGAAAGACTGTTATTGCAGATGGAGCCCAAAGTCATGGACGAAATGAACTCAATGGATGTTTTAGACGGATGGTCTATAGACTAAGGGAATGATACCTGTGTGTGTGTGTGTGTGTATATATATATATATACACATATATAGACAAGAAAGGTGGTGGTGATTAATTGGAATGTATTAGAAATTGTGAAATCTAAGCATGACGTAAATGGTATAGAATAAGGGGTGGATACTGTCCTGGTTTTGGCTGGGATAGAGTTAAATTTCTTCCTACTGCTGTGTTTTGGATTTAGTATGAGAAGAATGTTGATAACACTGATGTTTTCAGTTGTTGCTAAGTATCCTGCCAAGGACAGCTCTCATACCACCACGCAGAGGATGGGAGGGAGCATCATCGGGACAGCTAGCCCAGATGGCCAACGAGGTATTCCATACCATGTGACATCATGCTCAGTATATGAAGGGTAGGCATGATCCAGGAAGTACCGATCGCTACTTGGTTATTGGTCAGCACGGGTGGTGAGCAATTGCATTGTGCATCACTCATTTTGTATATTCTATCATTATCATTATTATTTTCCCTTTTCTGTTCTATTAAACTGTCTTTATCTCAACCCATGAGTTTTTCTCACTCTTACCCTTCTGGTTCTCTCCCCATCCCACTGGGGTGGGGGCGGGGAGTGAGCGAGCGGCTGTGTGGTATTTGGCTGCCTGCCAGGTTAAACCACGACAAAAGGCTTGATAGTTCCTCCAACCAGATTTGAGGGGATGCTTGGAGGGATTACTCCTTGCTCTGTGAAGGAGAGCTACTGCCCCCAACCCAAGAAGTGAAGGAGGTGATATCGTAATTGATAGCGTTATGTCAAAATATCTTTTTTTTTTGATGTGTCACAGAACAAGTTCACTCAGGTATCAAGATAAGGTCCCCTGCTGCACCCAGCTGAGAAGCAGATCCACCAAAGCAGCTCCAGACTGCAGACTGAGGCAGAATTCATATAATAGAGGAGAAGTACACTTACAGAAAAAGACATCTTTTTCTGTTTATGTTTCCTTGCCCTTTTTCCCCATAAGCCTTTTCCTGAATCTTTAAAGAGGGTCAAATCCTATCATTAGAACTAGGAAATAAGAACTACAATCCTAGAACCTCCCTATCTCCCTTGCTAGAGAAACATGTAATAGCAGCATTGCTACTTACCAGAAACTGTGGAGTCAGTCTCTGAGGGAGCCAGCTCAGGAGGAACTGAGAACTCCTCATCATGCAGGAGAACTCTCCATCATGTTCTTGCAAAGACTTGCGCAGACCCTGACGGCAAGCTTAATTTCAGGTATCTATCACTCCAAAAATAACTGGTGGGGTGACAACCATGATCTACCTGAAAAACACACTCTGTCACTGCTGACCTACAGATGTCTTTCAAGGCTACTGCCTTATTAGTCTCTCCAGTCAAACATTGCACATCACTTCAGCAGGCTTTAAAACATCTTGCTGGTTTATCTCCATTACAGGAACATGCCTGGGAACACACCCATGCTCAGTTTGCTCCACTTTGTCATTCTTTTGTCTTGCCCTAGTGCAGAACAATCAGAAGAGAAGGTAAGGAATGGGCTAGTGTGTCTAAGCTGACAGATCATTGAGGGCATAAATTGGAGAATCTTCCATGGGCTGATGTGCATGGATTGATCCATTGTGTTTAATAGACCCGATGGAGTTCACACTAAATGTTGCAGTTGTGAATTTCCTGCACCTTCCATTTTCCCTTATGGATTCCACACCTTGGCTAAGAAGATAGTTCTGACAGTACACATTCTCAAACAAATTGCCGGTGATCCGCCCGGCATACCACAAACCAACTTCCAGCATGAAAATGGGGAGAGAGCAGTATCAGAATACGTAAGGGTTTATCAAAATATCTCAATAATATATAACAGGGAAAATGAGAGTTGATTTGAAGGAGCTTTTCCATCCCTCAATAATGAATCTGGTTCGCTTGTGATGATGATTTGTTTTCTCTACTTTGCTTTCTATATTCTGTTGTGAAGATACATGGCTGCTACACATAAACTGTAAATAAATACCTGAAAAAAGATCCTCAGCATAGTTAAAGTATGTAGTCTTAAATACTTCCCATCCAGTTTCAGTACAACACCTTAGCTGGCTCCTAAATCTGTTCATGAAAGATTTCAAGACAGGGTAAAATTAATATTCTGCTATAAGAAAATGACCAAAAATGACCATTCCCAAGTATAATTTCAAATAACAGTTTATAAAAATAATCAAGACAAAATAATGCTTGATCACACTACACTGACTATAAAAAAACAGTGAAATAAGCTTCTATAAAGTTTGAGTTTTCTTTGGATGCTTTTTCCCCCCCCCACAGGTGGTTTTAAAAATATTTTGGCATTAAAGGTAAGTGATAAATCATAGGGTTTCCATGGTAGCCAAATACGTTGAGTACCACATCCGCTGTCTCTGAACTTCAAATATATTTTAAACCTTATTCAGCCATCCTCTTTAAAATACTTGCTGTCTGATCCACATCCCCTCTCTGGTTTAAGAACTTGTAGCCAGTGATAGAGATTATTAAGAAATAAAGCAAGCATGCCATATCCTATTTTGTTCTGTCACATAATTATTTTTTTAATGGTATTTCTTTCCTACTGGCAGAAGGAACATGAAAGAGCCAGAAAGATTATCAAGTAGAGCCATAATTTCCAGTGACTGTCACTACTGGAATATCTGTGATAACTGAATATCTGTGACAGTTAGATACTGTCTGTGCTGTTCCTCTACCTGTGCTGTTGAGTATGTTTGTAAATGACCTGAAAAAGGTGGGATGAAGTGAACAGTAAGCTGACAAAGTTTGTTGATGACAGGAAGTTTATCAAGATAGTATCTCATGCAGAATTGCAAAATGCTTTAAAAAATGAGCGACTGGGAAGGAAAAGGTCAAATTAAATTACATGCTGATAAGTGTAAAGTGATGCACTTTCCCACAGGTGGGAAGGAAAACAATAATAATTTCACGTGCAAAATGGTGAGCAGGTGATTAACATTTGCCTCAAGACCTTAGGGAATGTTCAATGAAAGCATCAGCTTAGCACTCAGTAGTGGTCAAAAAGACAAATCAAAGGTGAGGGACTGTAATGAAAGAGAGAATATGAAAGATCACAGGAATATTCTACTGTATAAATCCATGGTCCATCTATATTATGAGTACTATATGTAGCTCTTGTGATTTCATGTCAAAATAAATACCTCTGCAAAGAATGCAGTGAAGGGCACCAAGGAATATCAAAAGTATGGAACAACTTCCATAAGAGGAACAATTAATTAAGCTAGGAGTCCTCATTCTGCAGAAGAGACAGCTAAGAAATATGGTAATAGAGATTCACAAATGCATGGGGCATGGAGAGGCTGAGAAATTTATTGTTCATTTATTGTGTGTTTTGCATCAGAAGAATGAGGGAGCATCAACTAAAGACATAGGACCCAGGTTCAAAACAAGCCCTAAAATGATGTTCTCCATGCTGTAGCAGAGCTGTCAAATTCCTTGTCAAAAGATGCTGTGGACTTCACTGGATTCAGGGAGAGAGCTTCATGTGAAAGAAATCCACTAAGGGTTACTAAATATGGAAAATAATATATACATCTGGCTTTGGAAGTCCCAGTACTCAAACAGCAGACTGGAATAGCATAAATGAGAAGTATCATATCTGCTTGCCTTGGTCTTAAAATTCTTCTGGCTTTTGCTTATGGTCACCATTAACTGTTCTTCTGTTCCTGTATTCTTAATCATGAATGACGTAATCCATGACTGAAACAGAACTTTAAATAGCAGGAGCATATGAGCTATTGCAAATAGGACTTAGAACTCTACTGAGAAGCAACACAAGCTTACAAGAGTAAATGGCATGGAACACTATTGTAAAGTTAAACCTGAAGTTATTTTAAGAGGAGTAGTCTGTTAATAATAATTGCTATGACTGTTCCATTTTCAGGCTTTGTTAGGGCCCTTTTGACTCTAAATGAAGATTTGGCCCAGCTATGTTTGTTGTTGGAATGTAATTTATTTCTATAATAAGTAGTTGGAAACAGTACGGTACTGTAGGATCCGGTCTTGATAAACCAAATTTGAATTAATCAGAAATTATTTCTGAATGCAGTTTAAGAAATTATGACAATATGTTAATCTTCTGACAACCCCTTTTTATCCATTTCATGTTTGCATTTTGCAACAAGGATTGACCAAAACCAGAAGAATTATATTTTTTTGTGTTAGAATAAAACTTTAATAATTCAACATCCACTTTTAAAGAAATGAAGTGTACTATGATAGCTGTTTTGGGGTAAAGTTGAATTAAATGTTCTTTACCTCTTTCAGAAGGGCAATGTATCAGTCCTAGCAATCAAATGATCAGTTCATATATACTCAGAAGAAATAAAGATTAACGCATTTGACATCTTACAGAAGGTTCTGTTTCTAACTACCCCCCGCCACCCAAGATGCAGCTGATAAGGTTTTCTAATTCATGAGTAATGAGTCA
Organism: Calonectris borealis; assembly: GCF_964195595.1. NCBI lineage: Eukaryota > Metazoa > Chordata > Aves > Procellariiformes > Procellariidae > Calonectris > Calonectris borealis. Next base: position 43,518,204 of record NC_134314.1, read on the forward strand.
GCACTGGAAAGAGATGGTTTTCGCTTACATCTGTAATCACCTTTTCCTTTGTTTTCTCTTTTTTTTTCATTAGTGGTTGTAGCAGAAAGACCATCTCTTCAGCACTGATAGACTCATTTTGTCTAAAGTCCAGTGCTTTGGGCCATGTCTTTATCATTTTCCATCTTGCTTGTATATAAGGCCATCACAACAAAACTTTAAAAGGCTTTCCCCTTAGTTCAGAGGAAGTATTGCCATTATATAGTCATGCTTTGCCATTTGCAAGAGATGAATATGCTAGACATCAGCCAATTTCTAATATGGAAGGTAAAATTGAGCTTGGTAGAATTAACATATGTTCTTAGACATCCTTATAACCGTACCAAGCACTGAGAAAGATGTCTGACTACAAAAGGTTTTACATTTCTAAGCTAAACTAGAGTTCTGAATATAACAGTGAGTGTTCAGGGATATGTAGCATTCTCTGGAAATGTTCGGATTTAATGTGACATGCCTTAGAAAAGGCGACTCCCTTAGTATAGGTTTTTCTTTAAAATGATATATAAGCAACACTATTGTTTAATGGACACACACATTTATATGCTATCACGAATTTATGTTAGAAAAGGAAAAGCTAAAGAACTGCAGCTGCCACTGGGCGGGAAGGCCGTGGGGTTTATGGCACTATTTAGTTCCCATGAGAACAGACTGTGGCCACAGTCAGAGATGAGTATTTGGGAAATGTCTGTCTTCTGCTAAATGAAGTTTAATTGTATTAAACATTCAGGTTACATCTCCAGGGAACACATGTGAGCAAAAATGGTTTATGTTACCTGGAACGACAGAATAAGTTCATCAAGAAAACCTTTTGGAGGAAAATACCTTTTTATACAAATGAAAATATTCATCATAAAAACATGCTTGAAAATCCAGAATACGGTTATCATTCATTTTAATAACATTAATAACACTTACAGTAACTGTTATTGGTTTTATCTTGTTAATCATTTCAGATACTTGAAAACTGATTTCTCTCTGACTAAAACGTAGAAGATTTTTAAATCAAGAAAAATGTTTTAAGTGCTTGTCTATGTTTACAGAGATAAAAAGACTTTTAAAGTACTCAGTGATATTTTATTCCTATTTTTCATTATGAGACCGTTTTAGACTATTTTAGTATTAATTTTTAGGAAAAAAAAAATCTGTCAAGGCCAGGAAATGAAAACGTCTCATTTAGAGTCTATGCAATGTCTACGACATTTCTTGATTACTGGATATTGGCCTCTGTGTTCCACATAGAGCTTTACTGAGGTATGTTAAACTGAGAATTTATGAAGTTGAAGATATTTTTCTGCTGACTGCTGCCTCCTCCTACTCCTGCACGGCAGCATATTGATTCTTCCATCTCCAGCTTAGCCTTGCCACTTCAGCCTGACCTCGCATCCCATCCTCTTTCTTGTGTGGGGGAACGACATATGTGCTGAAATGGGATCTTTTCACACCACGAATATGGAGGGGGATTTGCTTCTTAATGCTAATCATAGTTACTAGAATAGTCCATAAGGCTATGCTCTCTATGTTAATCTTTCAAAGAAATTCATAGGACACCTGTTCTGGATTAGACTCCTAGATCGATTTTGCAACACAGTAGTTGTAAAAATGCTTACAGACCATATATAGACATTTGCGAAGGTTAAATACAGACCACATTTGGCAAAAATATCATTCCAAAAACTCTGTCCAAGGGAGATCTGTACACTGAGACCTGTGGGTTAGATGAAGTCTTTTTCCTGGTCATTGGCAGATTTGTCAAAGGAGCAGTTCATCTGATTAAATGCTGTACAAAAGGTTCAGAAAGATTTTTAGTTTATAAACATGCATTTATTTCCTAGGTCTTTGCCCATGGTAGAGAGGAGCTAAGCTGTGATTTTTTCTTTCTTTCTGTCTCGCTGTTGCTCTTTCTCTCTCTAACATAAGCATAACAGGCCTACTGTAACTTCCAGACGAAATGTAAATCAACGTACCCCGACATACTATTATTTTATGATTGTATTGTTGTAAAGTGACACAGCAGTTAGTGATTCCCAATTTGCCCATGGCCATTCCCAGTTTCACTAGCTTTCATGATTGTTATATTTTATGAAATCTCTTTTATAGTCACAGCCGTTCAAAAGTTTAAAGAGATATTATAGCTGGAGAAACCCACACACAGTGAATAGGTCTGACGTTCTAGGAGAGCAAAAACATTTTCATTGAGATATGATCTAGCTTTTGAATTTACACTAAGTAAAACAATATAAAAATGTTTCATTTTAATTTGTTCCATGTGTCACTGATGAACAAAATATAATAGGTTTTCCCACATGAATTTATAAAAACATCCAGAGGCTCGGATGCTTCATAATATGCAGCTTTCTGAAAATATATAGTAGGTTAGTAGGATTGATTCAAACATGTATCAGAGAAATTGAAAATAATCTTAAATAAGATTTAAGTTAACAAAAACATTCATTTTACAAATCATAAACAATCTACCTAACATTCCATCACAAATTCAGGCTGATTTTTTTTATGTATTTATAAAATAAAGTACACAATATTCCATATCATAGCTTTTTTATATAATAAACTCTCTTACCATTTATACACCTTCATCTGAAACCTCAATTTCTTATTTGCCTGTGTTGCATTTTTTGTGGATTTTTGAAACCAGAGTTTTAATTGTGAAAGTGGAATTTGTGGCAGATAACAGATTATCATATGCCACTGAACTAGTTGCATGGAAGAAATAATCTGTAGAGCAGATGGTCTACAACAGCATAAACATTTAATGGATAGTCAGGCTATTTTATTATATTTTGTTCCATTTAAAATCAAGGACAATAAAGTAGGTAGGGGGTCGAGCAATTATCCACCAGAAACTGTTCCTAGCTACTTTTTTAATTCTGGAGTTGGTCAATATTCACTCAAATTTAATCTCTCCTATAGGATTCCAGACTTGTGCCAATCTACATTATTTTTGAGTATTTTCCATGTAAAACATGGGGTAAACAGGGAAAGCCAAAATGAAATCCAGAGTGTTTCTGGCACTTCCCCTTTATTGTAATAAAATTTCTATGGTTTTATTGTTTGTTTAAATGCTACTATTACTATTCTTTGAATTTAAAGTATTTTACTCTTGCTTTACAAAGCACACTGGTTGGAAAGAAGTGCCATTTCTAGGGAAAAAAAAATAAAAAGGGGATGAGATTTTTGTAAAGTTATTCAGACCTTTAATTCATCTGATTTACTTATTACAATGTTGAAGTGTAATAGGAAAACAACTAATTAGAAACAAAATTATTAAATGGACGAAGCAGTTAAGTAATGCAAATATTTAGCTTTAGAAGTGTCATTGTAGAGTCCCTATTGTTCACTTTGTTTCTCCAGATGAAATCCAGTGGGTTACATCTCTAAATGACAGGCTGCCTATCTAAATTTCTTTCAGACTTGTACATCCTCAACAACAAGAACAATTTTGTGCAGACCAAATTGTAGCTTTGGTGACATCTTGGTAATTTCGGTGAGTTATGGTAGCACAGGAGAACATGTGGCTATGTAATTAGAAATTATCAGCTCTTTTGACCATGTACAAACAAGATGATGTTCTCTTTTCATACCTGTCTTGATCTTGTGAGGCACAGATGAGACGGGGGTGAAAAGTCTCTTTAAATTAATAGAGATCAATTTAAGCAAACAGCTATGTGCAAGCAGATCTGTCAAATATAAATACATACTTTATTCCTAATCAATTTACATAGTAGATTTATATCTAGGCATAACTCTCAACTTGGACTATGTTATGCCTGCAGAAATAACACATCAGCATCAGCATCACCCGCACACCTTTACTAGAACTCCTACAGGACTTAGCAGAGGAGAAAAGGGAGCAAGCAGGTAGGAAGAGTGAATGGGACAGAAATTTGACTCCATTCTCACTGGTCATTGGCCAGATTAATTAAGGGCTGTTATTTTCTGTTGACATATAAAAACAGTTGGGCTTTTTCCCTGAGAGCAGAAAAGAAACAAAGGAAGAATTTTAACTGAGATGTGCCTTAGCATGAGAGGATTGACGTGCCTAAGCACTAGTTTGGATAGTGAAATTCTGGTCATGACATTCAGATTATACTACTTCCAACACACAGTGCCATTAGGATTATATTTTCTTATTTCACAGCTTTTCATATCCCTTACACATAACTAGATTCTCCCCTGGGTTTTTTTTCTGTTTAGGAAGATTGGAAAACGCAATCAAGAAGGGAAAGAAGGGAAATCATAGCACAAACTAAATACATTGCAAAGAAGATGGCTACTTTTTCACAACACTAAGGTCAGACGAAGTTACAATGAAAAAGAAAGAATGTTGACATAAAAAAAAAAATCAGTAAATATTTTATTACACTTGCAGATTATTAAATATAATGCTTTTAGAATATTTTTTTTTCATCACCTTGTATTTAATTAGTGTATTGTATGTTTCTACAGATTTTATTCAGCTTGGAAAGAGATCTCATCTGTTTTCCTTTACATTTAACAGTAAATTTCAAACTCCACTGCTGTGGATCAACCCAGATGTGTTGCCATCACTTGGGTTCACAATTAGACCTTTTACCTGAGAAAGAGAAAAAAAAAAAACAAAACTAAAAAAACCAACCAAACAAACAAAACCCCAAAAACATTCAAATACATCTATAGTGAGGATAGTTATCATTACTATTGTTGTTGTTTCTACCTTTGAAAATATGTTTAGGACTTAGTTATAAAGTGTAATAACTCTCAGTGGCTACAGGGCATGCAACATTGTCCTTTAGAAAGTGAATAAGAGTACATTTCCTAGTTAGATTTTAGCATTTCTGAATATTTGGATGCTTCTCTGGTATTTAGAAATTCAAATTTTTATTGAATAATGAGATACTTTGTACAGTTTTGTTTTGTTTTACTTCAGAATTCATACTTATTAACTATATGTTTAGATGCAAGTGCATTTTGTCAGTCTGAGAAATAAAAGATTCCAAGTTTAGGCACATTCTCCCTGCAATAGCAACTGGAGATCGTGAAGAAAATGCATCCCTTGAAGTATGAAGCAGGAGACAAATAAGTAACAGCAGCAGCAGTATTGACTGCAACAATGTTTTCCATGAATGCGCTTTGCTCATCGGTCTCTGCTTTGACCGTAGAAGATTCATTCTTTATAATAAATGAAACTAGTGATTTTCTAGACAAAGATGGGTATTTCTCCATTAAGGTATCTTTTGATGCATTATACTTCATCTCCCATAATCCATCTTTCTTTTTTTTTTTTTTTTAAATAATCACCTCACAAAATCATAACGTTCCATGCAAGAAATTGATAATTCACATTAAGTGTTTACAAATATTTTTACTTGAGTAAATAATTTCTTTCCAAATGCAGTCTTTAATAGCTAATTAGATTTTCTATAGCACTGGTTACCATCATGGGGATTATGTATGAAAACTATTCCATCAGCAAAATTAAAGGATAAAGCACTTAATACAGTTTTTCAATGTTTTATGCTTCACTGCTAATTTTTCTTACTTTTAAAAATACAGACACAGACACTGTCTGTGAAGGCAGCATATTAACCCTTTCCACACTGTAAATAAAGAAGACAAATGTCAGCCTGGATGGTTTTAGTTGCAGTTAAGAAAATTCAAATTTGCCACAGACCTGACATTTACCTCGTAAGCTTGTTAAAGAATCATAACAATGAGAGGTTTTTAGCATAACCCTTAAAAAACAACCCTTAAAACACTTTAACACTGAGAACTAAATCAGAACAATAGTTCAACACCACCAGGGAAATGGGGTCCATTTTATTTTTGTTTTTAAAAACTCTGTCCAAGCTGGTATCTTTATTGTTTGCAATATCTGTGTGTTACTGCAACAAGAACGAGAAACTGTAAGCCCTAACTTCTGCTCTGATTCATAGCGAAGCCTGAATCTGTCTTATATAGAGAATCTATTTATATGAACCATGTGATAGGTAAGGAATGCATTTGTCAATAAAAAGGTGTGTTCCTTCTTCTGCAGTACTTTGAAGTTCTTTATTCTGGTGCTTTGTTCTTGGAGCCAAACAGGAGATTTCTGCTTAGCATATGGAAAAGAGGTGTCAGCAATGTTCTTCAAAGTAAATATTAAGATATTTACTTTAATATAAGTCTCTGAGGCTTAGTGACTTCATTTCTTAGTGAAAAACAATAACAATAACAAAACAGCTGGATTGCTACATTCCCAGACTGGATGCACTCAAATCTAAGAATGAGGTGTATACGTCAGGTTTTTTTCAGTACTTATTTTTGATTTTTTTCTGGAGTTTGTTAAAGTTCTTTTAATGTTAAATGCAATTAAGCATCAAAGTGTCATTTTTCTATATTTCATTGCTGGGGAAATATCTATACATTTTACATTTTTCTTGACCCTTCTCCTTGTCAGTTCTATGAGCACTTCTGTTAGGGTACATATTTGCTAAAATAACTGTAGAAAATAAACACAAATATTCTGCTTATGGATGAATTTCTGGTTCTGTCAGATCCTACCTATGCATTATAAGTTTCATAAATACATTTGATGTTTACTACGTTTCTAAAAATACTAAGTATTAGAACCATCTATTTTGAAGTCTAAGAATTGAGTTTTGGAAAATATGTTTCCAAGCTTAAGAGTAAAAAAAAAGTATCTAAAAATATAAGCAGAGAGCAGCCTTGAAGTTTAAAAGAACCAGAGATTAAGTAATCATGAAAAGAATATTTTTAAAGTTTCATAATTTTTATGAACATATCATGATTTTAGGGGTCTGGCACATAATTGAATTTCATCCTTCGTAATGTGAAGAACAGATGTTTGGGAAACTTTTCTTCTTCACTTCCTCCCCCAATAATTTTTCCTTCTTTGCACAATTATCTCACATATTTATTTCCTGTATGAGCCAGATCTACACCACAGTGCAACTCACCACCCACAGCTAAGGAGAAGTATTCAGCCACATGAAAATAAAGAAATGTATCCTGTATCAGCTGCTTTCCTTTGAATGAACGAAGAAATATGTTTCCAACCTTCCAGCTTGACAAGTTATGTATAAACCACAGAGCACATCCCTATTTATTTATTTTTTCTTCGTCAGCCACTAGGATGATTGTATTTATATATACAAATTATATAATGAAAAGCAGAAAAAAAGTGGATGGAAAAGATGGATGTAATTACTTCAGTGCTCTCTGTAATTGTCTCCAGACAGAATATCCTCATCTCATGCCACTTAGACAAAATATAATGCTTTAGATGTGGAGATATGCTTATTATTTGCCTTTTCTAGAACACTTGACAAAACTATGTGTATACATCGAGTTCTTTTTGATGATGTTTTCCCCCACATTTACATGAATGATAAGCTTCCTTTCCTAAATTATTTTGAAACTCTGAGGTAGTAAATTTACTGAATGCAAGAATAGCCCCACTGGGTCAGTCCAATGGTCAGTCTCGTCCTATGTTTTATAAGCAAATACGACCAGGAGTGCATGGTAAGGAAAAAAGCGTAATAAGCAAGAGCTGTGTAGAACTATCTTTTGCCCAGGAAAACTCCTTTGTCTGGTCATTGTAACCGGTAAACTTTTCCAGCCAGTATTCACAGCTGGTATCTACTAAAGCTTTTCTGCAGAAGATTCAGGCTTTTCGGTGCTCCTGAAAGTCCTAGTGAACCGTAGCTGGTTTGTGTGTCCTTGTTTCTTTTGCACAGAAACCAGAGAATGATGGTGTAGCGTTAGCCCTCCCCAGCCCTCACCTAAACATGGAGCCAGGGGTGCCACACATCAGGATCCAGACTGGGAAATGTGTCCAGAGCCTACTGTATAGACATATTTTATAATAATTCATTTGTTGTTGAGAAGAGTCTCTGTACATCTCTCAATACCTTTGGATGTAGATCTGAAGGGAAAAAAGCACGTCAGCTGAGATACTGGGAAAAAAATAAGCACATCCAAAGACTGATTCATCTCACTTATTGTAGGCACCTATCTTACGGTGAAGTGAATCACCCTCAATGGAGGCCCATTTATCTCCATTGATTCCACAGGAATGCTTGGGTGACTGGCTTAGGCATAAATAACTAACTTTCAGTTACCTGTGCCATGCTGGGTGAATTACATTATTGGTGCACTCATATTTATTCAGAAACAGTCTGGTATTGTCTTATTATAATTGTTTTGTTTTTCTTCAGAAGATATAAAAATTAGAGGTGAAAATTGCAAAATATTTTAATATATTCTAACTTACATTCAGAAATACTGAATATTTACTTGCCTAAACTTTACTATGAATATACTTGGTGTTTTATCGCAAATATTATGCAAGGAGTGCACAAATTACACCGACACACAAACAGAAAAAGAGAGGTAATCCATTTTGTACAATCTACCTGGCAAAACAGCACAGTGATGCTGTGGTACGAGAAATAGCAGAAACTCGAGCAGGTCATACAGTTGGGCCATGCAACATTATCAGATTTAGTTAAACAATAATATATCTGCATACCTATGGATCTGAGCCTGAACCTGCAAGTCAGAGGGATGACTTAGCTGGGCACTGGGTTCCTGTCCAGGCAGGTATGCTGCTTCGTCCTGCACTCCCTCTGCACTCTGGACTCTGTTATAGACCTGGGAGAAGCTTTATCAGTTTCTCTACCCTTGCAGGGCAGATATGATTATAGGATATTTTACTGATGGCTTGGCTGAAATCAGCATTAGGGTTTTTTTTAACACTTTTGTCACCACCTGGAATATTTTGCAAGAAACACGTCTCCTTGTTTATTTTTGTAACTGGGTTTAAATAGATTTTTAAATGAAACTGTATTATTCATGTAAATGAAATAATATTTTGTTCTAAAATAGAATAAAAAGACAAGTTTTAGTGTCTTAATTTTGAGTTGCTGCAAAAACATATTTTGACATAAATCCACCAAGGTGCAACTACACATCAAAAATATTTTACATGTTTCCTGAGAACATAACTTTAAAGTGATTCTTACCCTAATATCATAGTCCTTTCAGTTCAAATATCCTTTTTTCTTTCATTTGGTAAAAATATTGTTCCATTTAGAAAATTGGTGTTTGAAGACCAGATTATAAAACATTCATTCATGCTCAATAATTGCTTAATCCGTAGATGGTGTTACTGAAGTCAGTAGGATTGCTCAGAGAAAAAAAGATGACCCAGGCTGATTGTAAAGTTTTTATTAAATATACTACACTCTCCTGGTTTCTGGAAAACTGTACACACAATTTCTTTTTGCATAGTGCTCTGGATTGAATTTTGCCTGCAGTTTACAATTCTCCAATTTAGGATTTCCTGATATTATCTAAATCTCCTGTTACAAATATATTTGGTCACTTGAACTTGTCAATGTGAATTTTATACATATTTCTCTCTAAAAAAAATTTTTTTTCATTGGAAAGAGGGAAAGTCTTTAGATGATTGCACTCATATCAACTGCATTTGCTGTTTTCCCAATGCAGGGATCATCTTCAATTTCATTACAGTTCCTAACTCAGTTTATTTTGCAGATCACAGAATCACGGAATAATCCAGGCTGGAAGGGACCTTGGAAACCATCTAGTCCAACCCCCTGCTCAAAACAGGTCTGATCAGATCAGGTTGCTCAGAGCTGTGTCCAATCAAGTCTGTGTGCTGCAAAGAAAGAGAGATAAGAATACCTGCATTCTTCGCTGCACTGCTCCAGATTATCTTAATGATAATTCCCAAAATATGAATGTAAAGCTTTATTCTGTATGAAGTGAAAATAAGCTTAGGAGAAGTTATACAGAGCATCCAGGACAGCTGCTGAAACATGGTACATTGTACCTCATTCATTATTCATTAATGCCAAAACTAGCCAGATACATTAACTTCCGAAAGTGTTTAACCCCTCTAGTGACTCATTTCAGCATCATCACAGTAATTCAAAGTCTCCAAAAGACAAACAATAGAGAGAAGCTCAAACCAGGAACAAAGGAAATGAGAAAAGTGAGAAAACATCTTCCAGCAAATGACTGAGGCTTTATTCCTGAATGCATATGCTATCAAAGTGGCACAAAACCTTTGAACTGTAGCCTCATTACTCCTAAAACAGATACCATTCCATGAGTGATTAATATCTACTGCCTCTGTTTTAGAAAGAGAAGTTGTGATCATATTTTCAAGGACAGCAAGGAAACCATGGTGGCCATATGTCGTGGTTTCCTTAACATGGCTGTAATTTTTTTCAGGTTTGAAAAAAAGAATTAAGTCTTTTTTCCCAAATTTCCAGACAAATGACCACTGTGCATGCATAGTTTACCTGCACATGTGCTATACAGCTCACTTGAACATGCCCAGTAGAGGTAATGTGTTCCATATGAGACTTACTATGCATGTACTGCATGGAGCATGCTCTCGTATTTCATTTGGAGATTGTGTGCCTGGAAATGTGGGAACATTAGGCATAATACAAAATTCTGCTTAAATACCTTTAAAGCGATATTCCTAGAAACTTTTTGACAGTAACTTTCTGTATGGATCTCAGTTGCTTCATATCTGATTGTTCAGATATCTCAGTTAATATTACCAAGATACTTTGCCACTCAAGTTAGACTTTCAAGTGCAGCCATGTAGCATTTGAATGCTACACAGCAGAATGGTTCAAAACAGAATTAATGCCTCTATATCCTGGTTTTGAATTTTCAGTTTTCTTAGGGATAATTATTCTCTAAAGCAATTAAATAGAAATCCCTAATGTTCCTGTTAAATTTTTCTTTCTTGAAATACTTTTAAAGTAGTCACTAATCTTCTTAAGACTTCCATGAATCAGGTTAAAATATAATTATTTCTACATTGATTTTTGACTGATCTGTTTGGTTTTGGGGGGGTTTGTTTGTTTGTTTTTAAATTACTCTTTTATTTTTTGTAAGCATAAGAAAACTGCTATTTCATGTCAGTGAGAGCTTTGGTCTACCACAATTCACATGCAAGCTGAAGTCCTGAACACCACCATTGCTAAACTTCATAGTCTCAGCCTCCAAGAGTTTTGAGGGACAATCTCTCACTACACTCCCTTTCAGACCACACCTTTATTGAGCAGCATCCAAGTAGCACAATATGATCAGTAAATGTTTCACCATGATCTGCCTTAATGGAGCTGGGCTTCAGCAGGTAAGTATCAGTCTCTTTATACTTCCAACAGCATTGGAAATTTCTTCATTTTAATCTTCATTTTAATCATTATTTTATTTTGTTGTTTGCTGTAGGCATCTAGGCTTTCCCGAAGTATAACAGATAGCACATGGAGTCTTCGGACAACTGGAGAAACTTCACAAACTGAACTGTGAATGGCCCAAGGGGCTTGTCTGTAGCAGTTCACTCCTAATTCACAAAAGATTCTTCTAAGGGAAACCCAGCACATGCTGTTTGGGAAACAAGGATAACAAGGAGCAGACCCGTCTCATGTTGCCATGGGAATACTTTTTGTTATATGTCTGGACAATGTAGAAGTATTAATGAGTCATCTCTATAAACCACATAATGAAAAATAGGGAGAAATAGGACTAATATGCATGCTTTCTGCAGAAAATGACTCACTATCTATACACAGATAATTTTAGAATATCTGACAGAAGTTACCCTTGGTTTATTGCAAAAAGAGCTCAACACATTTCTTTTAAGACATTTTTGAATAATCCATGTTTCAAAATAAGACGGTACCAAAGAAGAAAAATTATCTCCCAAGTACTCTGCCAAGTTCACTTTTATTTGGTTTCTCATTCTTCCTTGTTGTAGAAAGTAGTCAACAGAGGAAATAGTCAGTATGGATTTATAGAGGGAAAATCATGCTTTACCAACCTAAGCACCTTCAACAATGAGATGATTGGCCTGGTAAATGAGGGGATAGCAGTGGATATTGCCTATGTTGAATTTCATAAAGTTTTCAACACTGTCCTATCCTCATATACAAGCTGACTACGTCTGGACTAGATAAGTGGACACGGAGGCAGAGCTAAAACTGGGTAAACTACTGGGTTCAAAGGGTTGTGATCAGTGGCATGAAGTCCAGGTGCAGGTAAGTCATTAGTAGTGTGCCTCAGGGGGTGATATGGGGACAGAAAACAGTTATTAAACTAATGAAAATAAGTTTGGGTGAGTATAGTGATCCATAGATCCAGTAGGGCAATTCAAACACTTTTCGTGCATGAAGGTTTGATGAAAGAATCAAAAAAATTATTATTCAATATTATTACTCTCAGAACTGATTCAAACAGTTCTAAATAAAGACAGAGATCAACCTTTTAGATCCCATATGAATTGGAGAAAGCATGATCTGAAAAGATAAGCCTTGAAATATACTCTTCAGGACTTGCATCCTGAACGACAGTATTTTGGCATTTCTCCCTCTTCCTAATCCACTCACCCATAGAGGTCAACCAAAGTCATGGTTTAAATGTTATTGGAATGGGTGAAAAAGAAATATTGTGGGACTTATTGATAGAAGGATTATAGGAGACTAAATTAAGTCGACAAAAATGAAAATATAATTTAGTCCATATTCCTTGTTTATGTATTTGGCACATTTTAACATTCTTTGAGGGATATATAACAGATATGTTATGAGTTAAAAAGGGAAGCCAAGAATAATGTTAATTATACTAAAGGAACAGAAAAAAATGTGGTCACTGGAAAAAATAAGCTACTAAATCAAGATAACCTCACTCAAGAGGAAAGAATGCATACAGGTAGACCGTATTTTACAAAAATCCATAATCATAGTTATTGCTTCAGATACAAATTATATGGCAAAAAGTTGCAAATAGCTGTGATGATATCTACAGTGCAATCAACTCTGTTTTGCTGCAGAAATAGGCTGTGAAAGAAGAGGTCTGGCAGAGAGAAGCTCTGAAGTATCCTCTCACCTGAACGGTTCTGTCAGGGAGTTTAGCACTGTTTTTCCTCAGGAGTGAAATATTTTACTTTAACCCTGTCCTGGTTCCAGCTGGGACAGGGTTAACTTTCTTCCCAGTAGCTTGGGGGGTGTGCTGTGTTTTGGGTTCGGTGTGAAAGGAGCGTTGATGGCCCATTGATGCTTTGGCTGTTGCTGGGTGATGCTTGCACCGGGAGGGGGGAGCACAGCCGGGGTGGTGGACCCAGCTGGCCAATGGGGTATTCTATACCATGTGACATCTGCTCATTATAAAAACCAGGTGTGTGTGGGGGCTCGCCCCCCGTTCGTGACCCGCGGTCGGCGGTCGGTGAGCGGTTCTGTTGTGCATTGCCTGCTTTGTGTATTCTGTTATTGTTGTTGTTCTCACTGTTATTATTACTGTTCTACTTAGTTTTATTTCAATTATTAAACTGTTTTTATCTCAACCCGGGAGCTTTCCTACTTGTGCCCTCCCAATTCTCTCCCCCATCCCACCGGGGGTGGGGGTGATCGAGCGGCTGCGTGGCGTTTATTTTTGCTGGCTGGGGTTAAACCACGACAAACCCCTTCATTATAATTTGAGGTACCTTTGTGATATCATCCTGGGCCTGATGCTTTATAATTCCCAGCTCCTCCTCTGTGATCTTGAATTGCTCTTTCTGGGGTGTGTGTAAGGTGTATTTACACACTTGTGAGGGAGAATGATGGAGAGTTGCTACAGTTGCATGTAGCATCATCCATCCTTCTGTTCTCCTCTAGAGGAGAAGGAACACATGCCCACTCATGATAACTTATCACTTGGACACGATCCCTCTGTCCCCTAGATAAACCTCTGCATTAATGCATACTTAACCTCTCTCCTCTGGAGAACAGAGGCTTCTTGCCTCTTCCATGACTTTCACACTAGATTAATTGTTCTTTTTTTTTTTTTTTTTTTTTTTGGGGGGGGGTGGGGGTGGGGGCAGAATAGGAAGAACATCTTAGCTTCATTACAAAGTCTTCTGGGATTATGTTCTGTAATATTACAATTAATACCTTACCCTTGCGAGTGTGAAGATCTATGAGTCTTTCTCTAGTTGTTTTTGGTTTTTTTTTAATCTCTATCTATTACGCATTTAGTCTATATGAGTATTCACTTTAAAATAAAAATACAGGACACAAGTTGAACTTGCCAAAAAGACTTGCAAAAACTTTGTAGCTAGGTGATATAGACAGTAATGTCATGTGAGTCTAACCCTGTACCTTACTCTGCCAAAAGTAGTAGGATGTTCCCCACAATAACAATGATATCAGAGAGGAGAATCTTCAGTGAGACAGAACTATATTCCCATAAAACTGATGTGAGCAAGAGGAAAATTAGAGACAGTGAGTTACTTCTGACCACAGTCAAGTACTTGACTTCCCTGATTTATCCCAGAAGGTTAGCTGTAAAGTCAATGCTCAGTCAAACCACAGTATCTTACATCAGTAACAGTTCTAAATGCTAGTAAAACACAGATCTTTTCTAAAGTTGCCTTGAAAGATTCTCTGATTGCTTAGATGCCCTTGGCAAATTAGCGACTGCAGCAAATAAATGCCTGCTAGGTTGTTTTTTTGTTTCAGTTTCACATTGTTATAATTACTGTTGCTATTTTTATTAATTTTTATTAAGTACTCGCAGAAAGAGTGGAAACAGAGAAAAGGAGGCAAGAATAGGAGTCTGATTAGATAGTTAGTTTTGATGTGACTGTCAGAGAAAGCAAGCTGCTGATCAAACAGCATTTTGCCCCAGCAGTTCACAACAAAATGGCTGTGTCCAAAGGTTAAAGATTAAGAGATACATGTTATAATGAATGGCATTTTCCAAGTGAACAAACAAGATTTATCTGTGGTCCTCAAATGTTATGTTTATGTTCGGTGATGTTTATGTCCAGTGAAGAGTGAGATAAATGAAATCACTGAGAGGATGGCTGATATGAATAATCAGAAAATCAGATAAAAAAGGAAAAGAAAACAATCAAATTTTGTTCTGACAGTGATTCAGCATGACGTATTCTTTTAGCAGTCTGGAAAGTCCTTGCTAGTGTTCTTCATTCGTTCTTTTTATACTGTCAGTAAAAGTATCAAAGAAGAATATTATGTCCCACTATTGGAAGATCAAGTTTTAGAAAACTGTGAAATTGACTTAGAAAAATGAATTTAAAAAAATCAAGATGTACACATTCTGATCCTTTTTTCACATTCTAATTTCTTTATAGGAGTCTCATATCACATGTCAAATTTCATATTGTGATCAGAGAAACAAAAACTTCTTTTCCTTTTTTGAAAGCTATGATGAACACAATCGTTTCACTCAGGGAACAGAGCAAAAAGTTTTGGTTTAGCAAGACCTGCGTGCAAAGATGGGAATGAACAGAACTGTTACACATGTTCTTCCATTATAGACAAACGCAAAATTTAGGCCGAAAGGATAAAAGCTTAAATATTTGGGGGCCTTACAACGTCTTAATATTGCCTCTAAAGTGGTCATCTTTATATAAAATTGCTAAATGTCTTTCTTACTTATTCTGCTCCTGAGATGAGAATCTTAATCTATAAGACAAAGGCCAGAAGAACTCTTTTAAAATATGCTACATAAAACAATTATCTGTCTTCAATTACAAGTGTTTGTATGCTTATCTTATGCTTTACTATAAATTATCATCTACTAATAATAGTAAAGAAAGCTTTAGTGAAGGAAAACATAATACTTGGCTTGCACTAACAGCATCCTATGTAGTCTATTATCCTACTCAGACATTTCATGGTACCTTAAGATTTATTACAATTTAATTGAAGAGTACACTTTCTGTGACTGACAAAATTTCAGATACTGAAGACCTTCAGTTTTGATTGAAGAATGAAATTATAACTCCTTCCAGTGCAAGTAAAAAGCTCTATAAGAATATCTTAAGCCACAGAGTGGCAGACTCCAGACAGAATTACCTGTAGACTTCTAATACTGGTTCAGAGAAAGAAGATGGCTTTGGTTTTTGAAAGTATCGAGTGTGTGTGATGTTATGCAAGCTCAGATAACAGAAAAGTGCAGTGGCAAAAAATAGGACTGAAAAGAGAAAAAAAAGTTAGCTTTGCTCAAATACACAAATATAACACAGGATACAACCAACATAAGGAAATTTGTTTCTCATGGTGTAAACATTTAAATACAGCAAGTTTATGTGTAAATTAATTTCATTTTGTCCATATTTGTAATGTATTTTCCAAAGATTATTATTTTTTAGGCTTAATGAGTTCATGTATTGACCTATTTCAAATCATCTTTTCTTTAAAATTATTTTTTAAGTCATTTGAGACAATAGTTAACTTATAACTTCATATTGTAGCTTGGTATTTATTTTACAGAACTACTTTCTTAGCTTCTCCTGCTTTGAGAGGCTGAAAGTTGAACATTGTGAAAGGCAGTTCTGGGGATAGGGACAGCTTTACACATCACTTTCTGCTCACAGTAGTTCACCAGCAAAATACACCTCACAGAATAAAATATGGTGCACTAAGCAACAGGAGTTTCTGAGACAGTTCTCAAGGTTTGTTGATCAGCTGAGATATTGCTTTACTCGGAACAAACATTGGCTTTTTTGATGATGTTGTATCTTCAACAATGAATAGTGAATTGTATTTAATGAATAGTGTCCTATTCATTATGGCCCAATATTAGTCTCAGGTAACTTGCATTTTAATTTTAAATTAAACAGTGTGGCGGCTTTATGAACTTATTGTTCCTTAAAGTTTCTTGTTCAGTTTCAAACATTTTTGCCTTAGCTTCCAGTCTCTCAGGTCAACAATTACCATATACTGGTCTATTGACACAATCTTAGAATTTAGCAAGATTATCATAGGCAGCAAAAACATAGAGATGTAAAATTAGCTTAATAAAATGTAAATAAATTATTTGCAAAAACCATGGCATTGCAATGCAATAGCTCATGAGATGAACTAAGAAATTTACCTATTTCAACATTTTACAAGAGTTAAATAGTCAGTTGCCATATTTCAGAAAATTAGAGGTCACATTTCAGAAAGTGTTAAACATTCCCTCCCTGAAAACTTAGCTTCTTAGTGAGTGCTCAAATTAAGCCAATTTTTTATTAAAATCCTAGTTTAAGAGTCATAATTTTGGCTTGCCTTGAGCCGTGTCTGTGTCACTCCTCTAATTTGTCATACTTCCTTTTTTTCCAGTGGTAGTTCTCCAGTAACTACTTCAGATTGAGCTATTTTGCCACAACTCCTGAAGAAGTTTTGAAATAACAGAAAATGCTGTTGAAGGGTAATCTTGCAAATGACTGTCTATATAAGTAGCTGTTAGGGAAAAGGTAGTCTCAGATTAAATTTAGTACCTTAGTGTGAGATGTATGTTCAATATCTCTCTATCCTTCTTCTCTAGGAGTCTCATCACTCCCTCAAGGCCATAGTATTATATTATGTTATGTTATGTTATATTATGTTACATATATATGTTTGTGAATGATTACAAAGTATAGAAAGTATAGAGAATTCACTACTTGTAATATTCTAGTGTTTCACACATTAATTAAAAAAATAATAATAGGGGCTCACAAATAAAAAGTTGAGACATTCTGAGCTACAAATGCTAAGCCCAGGGGAAGCTGGATTTTTTCCACCGCTTTAGCTACTAATTGTGCAGGTCAATAAGGCTGACTTATCGTTAGCCATGTTTTGAAGAATATGAAACCTGTTTCCCATGGGGTCATTTATCAGTATTAGGACACTTCAGCCATACACTATTAAGAGTTGTGCCTGGGATTAGATTCTTTTACTAATCAATAATTGGTTTTAAGATCTGAAATCACAGCAGCTGCCTAGTATTACCTTAACTTCCTAAATAACATAAGTCTGTTAGTGATACTGGCATTGCTACACCAATCTGCAGTCTTTGCTTCACAGCAACTATATTTTGTCCTCCACTGTAGCAATGTCATTTCATGTACGTTGGTTTGTAGTTGCTATGGTGGGTAAGGTAGGATATTATCCAGTCTTGGGATTTGTGCCTCTAACAGAGGTCACGTAACTGTAACCAGAAACTAATATATATTTTAAAAGCACCTCAAAAGTCCCTGTAAATTTGAGTTCAGGGGATCAGTAACCTTATTCTGCTTGACTTTCTTCCTTGTTCTATTCCCTCCCAGAAAAAGGTCTAGGATGGAGAATGGTGACATCAGTTATGTCCTCAAAAAGCAGAGGAGAGAAAAGGAGGTAAATCCCTATGTTCCTTCTAAGTTAGTGGATTATAACAGACATTTCGGACTAAACAACTGGAGATGAAATAGATTGACTAGGTTAGAGCTTGGACAATGTGTTGCTATTTCAAATCTGTTGGGTAAGCAGACACACAATTTTGTAAGTGTTTGGAGGAAAGTGCTTTGAAAACAAGGGAATGAGAGACAACATCTCAGATACTTTTACTCTTTCAACATGAAATAAATCCCCTTACAAAAGTGTACAAGTTTGCCTGTATCCACCACAAGTTATGCAACACTTTTTTCTACTGACTTGAAAGACCAAAGTTTAGCAAAGGAGGTTCACATCTAGCTTTGCAGTTTAGCTATGTGAATGTCTATTCTGGCCTTGGTAAACTGCAGAGATGTTAGCCAGTTGCCAAACCTTACTTCTTCCCTGAAGTTAAAAATTAAGTTTGTTTTCCTGTTCTGGCCTTACCACTTTTCATAATTTTACCTCAAATCATAAGATACCCACTGTTTTGTGTAACACTGTAGGTGCCAGAGGCACATGGTTACATATTAAAGTCATTTTTTACTTCAGGCCATAAGTTAGTCTGTGGTTCCCAAATATGGAGAAAGGTTAAAAACTATAACACATATCCATTTTGAAGAAAAAAACAGAAGCCAAATACTAATATACTTCTACTTATCTTAAAATATGAGTTCAAGCCAATCTCAATACAGCAGACTACCCTAGCTCATGACTTACTTTTATAGGTTGCACCAACAGTCCTGCAGTTTATTACTGTTTGTATTCTATTTTGTTCTTTGCACATGCAGTTCCCGGTCCAGTTCACTCCGCCAGTGTGAGTGTTCACATGCACCTACTTTAATCTCTATTGGGATTAACAAACAACACCTGCCACAGTGACGTCCCAGGATGCCTGGAGTTTGAAACATTTTTTTTTTAAATGTCATACTACTAAGCAGAGTAAAGAAAGGAGATCTGCTTCTCTGTTATTATGTGCTGAGTATATACAGATCTTACAATGAGGTATCACATGTAACAGTGATTACAGCAAAATTAAACCTTGATTGTTGCCAAATAGTTGTTGTCCTAGACAAAATTGTTACGCAGACCACAAAACCAATACACCTGTACCTGATAAGCAGTTTTTGCTTCAAAGTGGCATTATATGTACTGTATTTACACATAAATATTTTATTCTTCTGGCATCAGAAGTATTTGCGATATACGAATTCCCTAAATGAAGCAACAGACTGCGAACATTTATTTAATGTGTTGGCACTCTGAGCACTGAAGCAGAGCATAATGGGTTAAAGTAATAAACACACTAGACCTGAATAATGTAACCAATTCCACATTCTAAACAAATGTATACAGTTCCATGCTTCATAAATCAATTCTATCCATTCTTTTTTAACTTCTAAATCTATTCTTAATTTTAAATGGTGTTTTCTGCGTTCCCTATTTCATAACCTTTCCACATAATTTCTTCTCTCTCTCTATGTCCATCTTCTATATTACTTGCCCTTTACAATTTTTTTATATTTATTTGCTAGTTGAATTGCTATTCACACAATAATCTCACAGACCTCTTATTTTTAAATTGCTTAGGAAGAAGTCATTGAGAATAATCAATATCTGAAATTTGAATGTCATTGGTTATCTTTGATTGAATACATGAGGCATGTAGTATATTTTGTTCCAGAAGTGAATCAGCATGACTTTTCTGTTTTGGTTCAAATAATGATGTTTACAAATGTCTATGAATATACTTCATTTAAATGAACTCTCTGAGAGAACAATCTGCTAGTAAACCCTTGTATGATAATACTCAGAAAAGGGAATACAGAAAGTTATTACTGAAGAAGAGAATTTTATTTACAATTTTGAGCAGGCATTCATAACTTTTTTTTTATCATTTGCTCTGCCCTAGTTTCAGCTAACAGAAAGAGATAAGCCTGCTTGCCTCAGAATTTTTGCTGAAGTTGTAGGAACTTCAAGTATGGCAGTCCTTTAGGAATACAAGAAGTTTCCCATTGTTACTTGTCAAATCAACTTTCAAGTATTATACTAATAAATATTATTTCCAAATAGTATATGCAATAATCACCAATACAAAGCTCTGTTCCAATCTGTGCAAATAGATTCTGAAATATGTACTAGCACATCCTGAGGCAATTCTATATTTAGCATAATAAATGTTATAAGAATCCAAGGTCATTAAGGAGAGCCATTTAAATAACATTAATCCTCGGTTTAAAAGTCATCACAGATATTTGGAATCTAACTTATCCCCAGTCAGCTTTCAAGTCCTGGTATATTAAATTCTGACCTGAGTTTTAGGAAAAAAGTGCAGTGAGCGTACATACAGCAAGAATATCTGGAAATACCAGTGAAGCAGAGCAAGTCTTCTGCTCTTCATTGGCACAAAGAAGCTGCTGGAAAGTCTACAGATGCACAAATGTGAGAAACCATGCTCTGTAGAAAATTAAGTTAGACAGCTGGCATTGACCAAGTGCCTGATCCCAGTGACTACAGTGCCAGGTCGCTGAGGTAAATGAGAATTACTTGCAGTGGTCTTTTCCTCATTAAATAAATTCTTAATGAATAAGTTTCTTCTGCCATCAGCTGTCACTACAATGAGCAGAAAGCTCTGAGCCATACAGACATGGGTCTGAAAGCAGCTGATGTGTTTTTTACAGGATATGTAACATCAGTCTTGATTCCTGACATCGCAGACATTTTAGCATGAGATCCCTTGTCAGAAAAAGAATAATAACAACCAAACAAACAAAAAACCAGTGATATTTCTTTTCTTCTAAATCCAGTTCAACTCTTCTTCATTAACAGCCCTTGAAAGACTGGCTAAAAGTACGTAGGCAACACCTTTAACTGGAGAAGTCAACATTTGTTTAGGGCACCATGTTTCAGGAAAGCTGTGGCCCAGCTGGAGGAAATCCAGAGCAGAATAACAAGTAAGATCAACAATCTAAAAATCATGATTATGAGGAGAGACAGGAAGAACTGTTACTGTTTAGTCTGAAGAAGAGTATACAGAAGGGGAATGCAACAACTGTCTTCAAATATGCAAAATATTACTGCAAAGAAGAAAAGGAAGAATGGAAAAATCTGTTCTCCACATCTCAGTTGGGAATAAGTCTAGAAATAATGGGATTAAATTGCAGTTAAAGTGATTCAGTTTAGACATTACAAAAAATTATGAAATATTACCCCCCAAAAAAAAAGTATTCTCTGGAAATGATTGCCTGGGAAGGTTCTGGATTACCTATTATTAGACGTTTTTATGAACAGGTCTGGCAAACAGTGGTAAAGAATAACAAGTGTAGAGGCAGAGGCTAAGTCTGCCAGGGGACAATTTACTCCAGAGAATAATCTGTCCCTATAGCAGAAGTCTTTTGGGTCATCTGTGAAAGAAATAGTCTCTCTCTTTCTCTCCCTTTCTTAAAATCAGTTGCTCACTTTGCTTTAGGTATACAGTGATTTTAACAAAGTAAGTTTCTGCCCGTGTGAACAACTTGAGACCAATGAGATGCAACTGTTCATTATCATTTAAATGTAAGTGGTGCTTATCAAAACTTGCACAAGTACAATTTTGTAAAGAACTAAGAGGGATATTGAATGAAAAGAAAGAACCAAACAGAGCATCTGATTGAGGGTGGAACCACCAGTTTCATCAATGTCCTTGTAATAATTGCCCTGGTAATTCCTGTCTCCAGTGGACCCAGTGCTACATGGACCTCTTTTCCTTCAATTTTGTGCTGCTAAGGTGCTGTGGTCTGCCTCACAGTTACCCTGTGGGGATGAGAAGTACAATACAGTGATGGTCACTTTCCCATCATCAACCCTTCCATGCCACTTTCAAGGTGGGTTTCTTGGTAGATGATGCCAATGTGTTATACAGACAGGCTGGAATAATAATGATTTTTTAGTTTGTGTTGTGTTAGCAGGATACTCACTCATGGACCAGGATCCTATTATGCCAGACACTGTACAAACTGCAGTACAGAAATGGTTCCTAATCACAATCACTTTTTTCTTCTTTTTAACCTGATTTACCGAAAACCGACTTTGTTTTGATAAGAATTAAAAATCCACCACAGCTAGAATGAGGTGTAGAGGAATTGCTGGTAGTTGGAAGCTCATTTTCATTACTATTTCATTGGCTCAGTATATGTATAGAGATAGAATTGTACTCTGTATTCTGCTGGAAATATTTTCCAGGATTCAATGGGAAACTGCTGCGATGCATTCATTTCAAGGACTTCTACTTTGATGTCTTTGATAGGGAGTAAAGACTGCATGGGTAGTTTTTAGGTGACATATAACTTTAGAGGTCTGAAACTGTGTTGTGTAGGGCCACAATAATCAATTTAAGTCCCTTTCAAATCCATTGGGCAGAAATAGTCACTTACACGGGACAATCCATCCTGTCTTAACCAAACTGCCTAAAATATCTAGAACACACTAGGTCAGTTTGCCTGTAGAAGTGACCGCATATCTCTTTGACTGTTGGGAATTCCAGGATAACTATCTTGTATTTAAGCAACAAAATCATAACATGCCCTAAATTGTCTACTGCCCTCCCTCTAAGTTGCATCCTCTGTCTCTTTCAAGCACCTCCCCACCTACTCTTCACCCAGGTGACTTTCTTGAACCCAAAAGTACATTTTTTACAAGGTGAAATGAACAGAATGACACAAGTTGAACAAAAACAAACGATGTCTATATGAAATCGATTCTAATTTTTTCCTCAGAGGAATGTTTTTACCATTCACAGCTGTAACATAAAGCTTTTTGTGGGTGCTCACATGACCCATATATGGGGTGGCCTGGGTAGCCCCAGCTGTTAGGGCAGGACTGTAAGTGTGCGTGGGCTCTGTGTGTGTCACGTGCACAGCACCAGCAGGAGTGGATCTGCTCCAAACCAACCATGTTGAAGAGAAAGATGACCATCAGCCAGTTTAAACAGTAACCAGGGAATTAACCAGGAGAGGAGAAATTCTATTGAATAGAATAAGAGAAATAGAAGTAGGGAGGGAGCCAGCCTGAAAGGAGGCATAAAGGCGGCATGAAGAGCTGTCAGGTGGGGGAGACCCCGGAGAGGGACCGGCGGCAGCTCCACCCGGCCGGCCCCTGCCGGCAGCGTCCCCGCGGCGGCCGCCACCCCCCGGGCCGGGCAGCGCAGCCCCGCGGGCGCCGGCAGCAGCCCAGCAGGGAGGGGGGTGCCTGTGACCCATGGGCCGGGGGGGAAGGGGGGTACCTGGGAGCTGGTGGGTGCGGGGGGCGTGTGATCTTGGGGATTAGTTATGGGGGCTGGGAAATGCATACCTGTTTATTAATGCTTTGTAAGTGTCTGGTATCATCATTTATCTGTTGTATTATCAATATTGATCCCGAATGTATAGTTCACTGTGGGTTAATTACATGTCATTAATAAATTTATAAAGTGCTTCGATTCTGATTCTGGACTATGAGAACTGATGAGCTTTTTCCTGGTTACTGCCTTTCTTGGGGAAGCATGCTTAGCAACCAGTTCCAATGAGCAGTGGATTACTTGTACACAGTTCAAATAATAAAGGCAAACACTGTTGATACTTAGCAGGAATGGTAAGAATTTTAAAATGTTTCAAATTTTATATTGGAGTAACTAGAAGCCTCACAAAGTAGTCTGAAAGACTTGGGATTACCAAAGGATTTTACTTCCACATTTCTCTCACCTGTATTCACAAAACTATTTTACTTAATAATTTTTAATTAATATATATCATTAATCCCCAACATTGATATCAAGATACAGTATTAATAGGAATAGAACTGTACTTTTTTCTTACCCACTGTATACGAATGAATTTTCTGTTGTATATTTCTGGCATTTTTTCATTTCCAGTTTTTAAGATAATTTCTCTCAGCAGATGACTTTTATTTGATCCTGTTATTTATATTACTCATCCAGACTTAAGAATCTGGGGCGGGGGGGGGGGGGGGGGGGGAGGGGGAGGAGCACACAACATTTTTTGCTTTCTAGAATGAAAACCAGACCTGTTCAAAGATTTGACTGGTGGTTGAAGAAGAAACATACTTTACCACACTCCAAAAGGAAAAAACACAATGCTTAATTTGTTATAATCATAATTACTTTCATTCAAAGAAAAAAAAAGAAAACAAGCAGAACAACTGATGCTTTGCCAAACTCTGTCTCCCACAGAACTGTAAATAAATGATTAAAGGCAGAATTAAGTCCCTTAGATGTTTCAATTTCTAGCTTGATAATATCAGCCATTTATGTATAGTTTATTTATATGTGCATAATGTACATGAATATGTATGTATATATACACACCCATAGGTTTATATGCACAGTCACCCTGGAAATGAAGGCATGGGAGAAAGACTGCTAATTTCAGAGGAAGCATGCTTAATAAATAAATAAATAATCCTCAATATTTGTGGAAACAAAAGTGGAAAATTGCTGTATGTGCAACACTCCCCTTACCTCATATTTTTCCTAGCCCAGCTGGAGGTGTTGGTTAAGGGGTGCTGTAGATCATGTGAACTGAACCTTTAGGAAAACCATAATGAAGTCATATTCTAGAGACCTGCTGTACACTAGTGCATTCTTTGTTCAGTTGGGCATCGTAATGTATCTAAATAACTAGGGTATGCAGCATTGCAGTAAAAAAGATTAAAACAAAAAAAAGCAACTCCCTGACCCCTGCCTAGTTAAGCAGGATCTCCAGTGTTGCCAGTGCCATGTGTTCTACACTCATAAATCAGGACTTTGAATTATAAGAGTGGCTTAAAGATCATGCCCTTCAATAACACAATAAGGCTTGAGGATTTTTATTTGCCTCCTAACTTTCAAACAAATAAGCTTAACATTTACATACTTAACATTGTCATTTAATTACTTAATGTTAAGTTACAAGCTTCAGTGCTGGAACATTCTTTCAGGCTTTTCTATCCAAAATGTAACTTAAAAATAAAATTAGTATGAAAAATGATGTTCTTGGAACAATTTTGGAACTGGACTAAAAAAGGACATCTGACTTTTGTGCTAAAGTATGTGAGTCATGCTTTTTATGTTCCAGAAACACTCCTCAGAAGAAAAAGAGAAGTGTGTGACTGTTTCTCTGATACTAGGCCTGCAATAATACAGCCTACCAGGCTATCACCAGGATTTACTTACAACAAAATTTCTGGGAGTTCACCTGGTGTAGTATTATTATACCCAAGACAGGCTAAAACCAAATATGGCCTATAAGTAAAGGCAATATTTTTTTCTAGAGCAAATGACATAATCAGGAAAAAGAGAAGACAAGGTTTTAGATACATTCACACTATTCTTCAGAATACATGTTTTTGCCTTGTGGTAAGAGGGAGAGATTGAAAAACACGTTCAACATAGGTGGGATTCAAGTCCTCGTCCAAAGGCCAGCTCCAGAATCTCTTGCAAAATCTGGAAAATTAGTCCATGAATCTTTGGAATAGATATTGATATTACTGCAGTGGTGTATTAAACCCTCTTAGTCTTTCAGCTAGCCCTTACTAAAATAGTTTATTTCCCCTAAGTTTATCTTAGGGGATAGATATAAAAATATTTTGGCTATTCAGTGGCTCTGAAATATGTAAAAGGAACATACTAGTATTACTGGGTAAGACTATATAGAAATAAAATACTTATAATATATAGAAATATATAAATTAAGTTTATACCCCCCAGCGTCCTTTGACAGTGAGTTCTGTGGATAATAATGTGCTATTCAAATAAATGTTTTCTTCAGTTTGTCCTGGACACATGAAAAGATAGCTTTCATGAAGACCCAGCTACAACCAGACAGAGGCTATTCAAACATATTTAGAGCAAGGTATTAACAGCTACTGTAATAAACATAATAAAAAACCCCCAATTAATTTAATATAATGAACTTGAAGAAATAATTTATAATGGTAAGTAATAAAATTTCTGTTTCAGTATTAACATTTTGTTTGTTTACTGTAACTAATCTTCTCTTTTCTCAATATAGGTGATTTTTTTTTATTTTTTAAGGAAAGGAATGTTTATTTTTTCCTCCAAAATACGGTGTTCTACAATATTTCTTTCTCTGAATGCCTCACTTCATCAGCAAGTTTCCCTGTTCCATTAAATACTTTAGACAACTCAGACCAAACTTTACATTAAAGGTGACCTTATCAACGTATCCCTGCTTTCTCTTATTTAGTTATAATCAAAACCTGTTCTGACACATGAAAGATGTTCTCATTATGCAAAAAATACCTGGACTGGCATAATAATTTGAAAGACATCCAACAGCTTTACCTCATCGCCAACACTGAAATACCTCTTTTCACTACCTTACTGCTTCATTCTGTATATTCTGAAGTTCAGTGCAAATACCCACAATGGACTTTATTCTTTCTGGTTTTATCAAACCATTCCTACATTACCCTATTGATAAATCTGTAGCCGATCAGTCAACTGATAGTTGCACTATATATTATTTTCTTCCAAAAAAGAATAAGCAAAACCACAAAAATGAAGATGCAGTGTCTTACAATTTTTGAGAGTATAGAGGATTTTTTAAATTCAGACTGTTCATTTTACAGCTCAAGTTAAATGTCAGATCCTGAGGATCCACAGTCGTTTTCTGGGTAGGTCGATTGAAGTTTTCTGGGCAAGATTTTACTTAGTTTCAAATAAGAAAATCTTTGGTTCAGTATTTCCAATTTAAAGGTGTCCAGACATTTTCAAGGGCATACGTTATTCTCACTTTTCTAAATAAGCATTCTTTTCTTTGACATGAAGGCATGTCAATAAACCCTTACGATATCTTTAGTTATGTTTCAGTTCTCTAAACAATATATAAATAACTGTGGGTCAAATATTCAAAGGCATTTGGATACCTAATTCCTACTGACTATCCAAGCTTAAGTGTATATTGCCAGTAGTTCAGTGATGTTACACTATGTCCAGCGAGATAAAATTTGTGTTGTCTGATCACAAGGACAAGCTTTTTAAGGAATTTAAGTTGACTTCTCTCTTGGTTTGGGATCAAACATTGCAAATTTGCACCCAGAGTGCATTTCTTGTTTCACATTATCTCAGTAATAGTGTTTAATATTTTAGCATATAATTCAACATAAAGGAAAGGAAAAAAAATCTCACTGAATTCACAGTGATAATAAATGGCAGCAAGAACTTTTATACTCAGAAGTGATGCCCTGGAGACTTTAGGAGGTTGTCCTGCAAGACCAGGTAGATAAGAAAAAACAGCAAGAATGTACCTCTGGGAGGTTTGTCTCAAGTTGAAGAACATGAAGAGTTTGTTAAAGCAAGACATATAGCATTAGCAGAAACAGGTATGTCTCTTTTGTCACTTTCTATTCGTTATTATGTTTCAGCTCTCCTGAATGAGCTTTTTTGTATGCCAATTTCCTTTTTCAGTGAGCTGGGAAGGTAAACCCCACAGAAATTATGATTAGAAAGAGCAAAGACTGTCTTCTGAAATTCAAAAAATCTGGAGGTTTTATAATCTGTGAAGTGATATTAAAATTAATAGATTTTCTTGTATGCTGGCATAATTAATTCAAAAGTTTCTATGAAGCAACTATTTCTGTTAGTAAGAGGGAAAAAGAAATAATCAGCAGTATATCGCTTCTCATAGCACATGAGAAGTTTCAACACCTCACACCACTATCTTATATATAAAGCTGTTCAACATTCATGCAGAATCTGTGTTACTACAAACTTTGAATTTAAAGATGCACAGCTTTCCTCCAGTTTAGCTTTGAAATTACTGTTTCTGTTGTTGTGTTTTTGTTTTCTGTATTCTACCCCTCACAAATCCCTGAAACTAATCAGAAATTCAGGAATTTTTGACATGTTGGAATCAGTTCCTTGATTTCCAATGAAGACATGTAAACAGCCTTAAAATGAATGCTATTAATTTATTGATAAACTTAATTATCAATGATCTCACACTCCCTGGTGCTTTATGTAAAATTGTTCCAGAGATGGGATGTAACTTCAGGTAGATTGTAGGTTAATTTCACAATGATCCTGTAAGATCCTGTACAAATATGTTTGCATGCTCTCTATAACACAAACATAACATTGACACAAAAAAATAGGAAAGCATTCACACCCCAATGAGCTAATGCTTTTTGGAGTAAATTAGTTTTGTAAGCTCAAAAGAATGAATAAGAAATAGGAATCCCTCTAATATCTTTTTTCATTTCTAGAAAATTATCAAGCACCCTCTTGCTCCTTTTTTTTTTCCTTCTGTTTTCTGTTAATAAAGCTATTTCAAGTATGGTTCTATGTGCATATACCTACAACTGCAATTTATGCCCCAAAAAGTGTAAAGATTCTTCAGCTTGGCAATGATATCAAAAGTGTATTTTATCCAGCACTAGAAGTTATTCTGGAGTGACACAGAACAGTTGTGTTTATGGGACACATGGCTCCACGCAGTAAGTCCTCAGGGAGTCACTTACCATAAACCTGCAGCAGGGTATTTTTATGGAAATACAGTAGACTATTACAACAAACAAAAAACAAGCAAACAAACAAGAAAAAAACACCCCAAAAACTTATTCTTGAGCCCTCTAGGAAATAAATGTATGATCTATTGCTTATACCACAACAGCTAGAAGCAGAAAGACTAGGATAATGTGGAGATTAGACCTCATTACTGAGACATTTGTCATGACAAATGCTGTTGTAGAGTTTACAGTTGTAGGGTACATCTTCGAATATGCAACAGAACTGAAGAAATAAAACTAACTCTGTAACTTCAGGAATGTGGGTGATCTGGAGGGTTCATCTGGTATGTGACCTAAAAATCTAAAGCTGTACAAGGCTATTTGTTGGCAACAATTTTTTGTAGTTATGGCCTTAGTCTTAGATTTAACTGTGTCAGTGCAAATCGCGGATAAACTGGCCAGAAAACAACATTTAAATGCTCTAAAAATTAAAAATCCTGCATTTTAATATTTTCTTTCAATACACTATGTAAAGATCTTGAATTAAAAATTAATAGAAATAAAAGCAGGAATTAAGATGTCTCAGGATATTGAGCAAGTTAGTGGCTAGAGCATTCACAAGTAATGGGAGTGATCCATAAGTTTATCCGAACCTTTACAGGTAGTATGTTGGATATTTTCTATAAAAATTGAAATATTTCCACAAACCACTCCAGTTTTGCAATAAAAGGAATTTTTAGAGGAGAATAGAAAGAGATTTTGTCTTTTTGTTAGCAGCTACAGTTGCATCAAAAGACTGAAATATATTGACCACGGTCAAAAGTGCACTAAATTATTTTAAAACTGCTGAATTAAGGAACCTAATTGTACATGCTGTCATATAAATATACTTACTAATCTGCCACGTTTGTCATTTGAAGCAGCACGTTTCACTGGAAGTGCTAAAGAGTGTGCAATATAATTATAGGTATACACAGCATAAGGCAAGAGGCAACACCTGGCAAGGCATGCATTTGGATTTCCCAGGACTTCCCAGTGCCAAATATAACTTGTTATGACTAATGCTTTATCTGAATAGCCAGAAATATTTTGTAAATCATCTACGATATTATCCTAGAACACATTGCCAGCAACAGCAACTTATAATTTATTCTTAAGGAATTCCTGGAATTTGTGATGTGAAATGGAACCACAGACCTAACCACAAGACCCATATATATATCATTCTAAAGCTTGACTGAATGCTTTGCTCAAAAGCTAAGAAAAATTTTATGGTCTATGAAGACAGAAGGGAGAACTCAGAAAAAGAAATGGGCCAGTTTCTTTTTGACATGTAGAAACATTCCACACATCAGCCCTGTCAGCCTCCATTTGTTTTACTTTTTGGATGAAATCTCTGTTCTTAATGTGTTCTTTTAAAATAAAGCCTTAAAAGACCTGTATGAAAGAAAAAGGCTTAAAAAAAAACAGATTAGTAGACAGAATATGCTACATTAGTTCAACCAGAAATCTGGTCTGAAACTCGTTTATTTATTTGGTCAGAAACACTGATGGAACAAAAACAACAGGGGAAAAAAAAAAACCTGAAAAAAAACCCCAAACCCAACCCTTTTCAGTGACGATAAAACTTTTCTTGACAAGAGTTTTTCAGCTCCAGCTTATGTGACACAATCTGCTTTCCCTTCTCTGTCTGATTTGGGTCATACAGTTGAACATGGGTCCTTGTCTTCTCCAGAAACCTAACCACTAGGCTATGCTGTTGCTCTGCAAATACATAGTTAGACATTCATTAAATGCAAAAGAGTGAGATTGACAGCAACGTAGTAACTAGGGCTTTCAGCTATGATTCAAATTATCTAGGCTCAATGTGCTGTTCCAATGAGCATTTAGTATGTTATTACACCATGTTGAGCAATTCCAGCAGAATAAGCTATTACAATGAGAAAATACCCAATAGTCTGATCGTCAGAGCAAATAGCTTTGATATACAGACCAACATGTCCATTTGATGGACATCCACTGAGACTAAAACATACAGTCTAAAAAAGATCTTGATATCATTCAGCTGGAATCAAGTCCTGTCTGAGATGTATTTAAAAAAAAAAAAAACATTTTGTGTTCATAACCTAAAAGTATTTTTAAAGGTTGACATTGGCATAATTCATAGCTTGATCTTAAAAGGTGCTGAACATTCTGATCAGTTCAACAAACCCCTTAATAGATGTATAATTTTAAAATAGATCCCCCATATATTTCCAGGAAAAAAAAAAAACTGACTTTCACTTATTGACACATTGGAGGGAATATGCCATTGGTCTTGAAGAAAAAGGTTTGTTTGTTTGTTTGTTTTAGTTAATATACCTACCTATGTGGTTCCTTGAAAGTCAGATTGCTTCCGTCTCAGCCTTAGATGGCAGACTTTTGAGAAAAAGCTAAAGTTTTCATCTCAATTATCTTTTTTTTTTCCCCTCCATATTTTTGGCAAAGTTTGGGATGCCTTTTTTTTATGGAAGTCTTCTGTGTATGATAAATCTAATTCTGCTACAGAATTGCACTCTGAATATGTGACTATTCTTATGATTTTAATATGACAGTTCCAGCATTTATCCATTTTATTGGTTTGGGCCAAGTAACTCACCTCTTTGTAGGAAGGAACCCACAAATCCTACTATAATCATAGTAAGAGATCTATTCCATTAACCATATAATCCATAAGACTTATTACCCAGTTTAGACTAAAATTTAGGAAAGCAGTTAAGCTAAAGATAAAACTTTTGACACTTCAGTATATTTGCTTAAATAGTATGCTGAATAAAGGCATGTATAACTTGGTATCTGAATGTAGATTTTTTTCTTGGAGGTGTATGCCACTTTTCATAAAAGCTATCACTGATGACCACCAGAAGGCTTCTTTGATAGGCACTCACAGTGCTGGTAAGACCAACAGGTTTTTGAGTCATCTTTCTATTAAATAGGGAAAAAAGCAAAACAACAAAAACCCACCTCTTTAAGGAATGAGTTAACGGAAGAAATACATTGAAGATGTAAGCAAGGTGCTTTGTGAGGTTTCTGTAGGACTGGTGGTAAATGCAGGGTATTCTTCATCATGCTATGCATGCTTCAAAGCAAAAATGTCTGTTGATAAAGCCAGCAGACAGCTAAATAAGCAGTTTTGACCCAGTCATGAGCCAAAAGACAGGGCTTAGTTCGGAACAGAACCGTGGGAATATCAGGCTTGACAAATGCAAGTGAGGAAAATGCCTGGTTTTGTTTCTTCATACTGTGTTGAGGTGAATAAACTTCCTGTGGCAAAGAGACACCAATCTCACAAAATGAATGAGATTGATCCTAACAGACTTAGAGCTCACATACTGCATCTCAACCAGACCAGCATACCAGATTTTATTAATTACCTAGCAGGCCATAGTATAATACATGTAATACCCTGTTTTTAGTAGCTTTGAATTTTGATAAAAGTTTAGTTGCTTGCACTGAACAAGGACTAAGCCCATGGCCGGGAGAGGCAGGGAGGGTAGAAATCAACTCCTAAGTTCAGCAGTAGTATTCAGCAATCTAAATGGCATCCAGAACTATGTCGGATACCTTTGGGTAACTACTAAAGGTTACCCAAGGACATGCCATAAGATGTACAGTAGAACAGTGGTTTTCTGGATTGTCAAAATCCCTAGGGCTTGATACCCTGACACCCCCAGCACATCCAAGGATGACCCTCTATCTATAAGACTACCATAAACAATGGAGATCTAGTCAATAAAGTCAATGCAGAAGAGAGAGTAATGCAGTCATCCCAAGGTTCATCATGGGGCTCAGTTCAATTACGTGCAAATAGGTATTTAGATGTGCCTGAATGTCCCTAAAATATTCCGCTAGTCCATGAAGAAGGTAGTTCTAAGCTGAATCCCCCTTGGCATCAGTTGAATCCCAGCCTGGCTTACTAGGCAAAAAGCCTGACATAGGAAGCAATGGAAGGAAATCAGGGCTGAACTATCAGATAATGTGAGGAAACAGGGATAACAGCAGGAAGGTTGGAACCGAGCAGGTAGACTGAGATTGACCCGTTCAGATAAAATGAGTGAAAGATGGAGAGACTGAAGGGATTAAGAATTTATGAGTAAAGAACTTAGATGGCTAAGGGAAAAGGTTAGGAAAGGGCTTAAATTTCAAAGTGAAAATTATAATGGCTGAATAAGACAGCTGAGGCTGGTAGTATGCAGTGGAAATGAAAGTTGTAGCAAGGAGATTGAAAGTACAGCACGTACATGAATAAATCCAGAAAGGTGGAGTCTGGAACTATATAAAGAGAAGACGGTAACTAAATCAGGAGCTACTGTGGAGAAGGAATGGCACTGGGACCCTGACAGGCTAGTAGAGAGGAAGAAGAAAGTGTTAAATCTTCCAGAGACATAGCAAGATAATATATCCTTGCAGAAATAAATGCTCAGGAACAGCCTGAAATGGCGCCCTAAGTTGAAAATCTTAGCATTGCCCTATTTTCAGCAAACATCTATGAAATATGCTTGGCAAAATGTCGCAGACTCCTACAGTGCTGGCATTGACATACGGGACTATTCCCACCTGCTGCTATCACTTACTCCATTACATGAGTGTCAGAGGTCTGCGACATCCATGCAAAGCTTCCAGCCAAGCTGTCAGATAATATTGCATGACGAGCTTTCTGCTTTTCCAGTTTGCCTTTTTTTCTAAAAGGAAATTGTACACAAAACAAATCCTCCTATCCCATCCCCTCAAAACACTATGAAGCTCCAAAACCAAGTCAGAATAGCTGCACCCTGTCTTTACATTGTCTTTACATAATTATAAGCAAATTATTTAAGCTGAACTTCTCACAGGTGGTTACTGGTTATCTAGTCCTCATCTCATCATGTGGACAAATTTATAAGCACCTGGAAACTGTATGATATTTTGATACACTCCACATGTTCTGAAAAACAAATCCTAAACACCTCATCTGATTTACTACATTATTGGATACACTATTCCTCTCCTTCCTCTCTTTGCCTCAATTCATGAAGCATAAAAATCTCCTCCTCCCTAAAGAGTTTTGTGAAAATGCATCCCTGCATTAAGGACCTCTGCCTGTGATACGTGAGGCAGTTTCCTGGTTTGTCTTAGCTCAGGAGATGCTTCTGGTACCCAGGAGCATGAAATGGGGACTGTTCCTGTCACATCATTGGCAGTGACAGCTGGTGAGCGTATCAGCTACAAGGCTTCTCTGAACTAGGCACAGAGGGGCTCCAGCAAGGCCTGCCCACCCACGTGCACGTGCCATGGCTACTCTTACTGTGTCACCTCGCAGAGCTGACTGGCAAAACCTGGATCAGGGGAGGAAGTGGGAGGAAAGCCATAACATCAGCTTGCACGTGTCGGAGGGATGTTAGCGCTACCACAGGGGCTGAAAGACAGGAACCAACAGGGTGGGTCTGACAATTGGTGTGTGGGACCGGGCGGGTCTGCATTCCTTCATGGCTGTGATAATATGGATATTGCAGTGAGGACTGCCACAGGAGAAGAAATGAGCAATTCCGCCTTCGGAACAGGTTTTGCAGTAAATATGCAGTGAATCAAGTTTAGGCCTGCATATTCAGCATCAAGAAAACAAAACAAAATGTTGAACACTTTTCATTAAATGAGCAATATCCACATATCTCTCTGTGCCTTGAATGAAGGAGGTTCCTATGCAAAAATAGCGTGTGATCATGAAATAAAAGACTATACTGAATGCATAATAATAGACAAGAAGCTAAGATTTGTACATACAACAAAAACTTATTCTCACACACATGCACATACGTATGCTTGTACATTTGTCTGTTATGATCTTTCCCTTGTTCATAAATTTAATCCAGGTTTTAAGACTCTGGGTGAGATTTATCTGACCAGATAGATTTATCTGAATCTGTCACATAGAAATCTAAATGTAAACTAGCTGCTTAGACACTTCATAATTAGCAGAGAGAAAGAGAGACATTTGATGCTATCTACAATCTGATCTAGATATATATTTTAGGGAAAGCACCCTAAAACTGCTTAATTCCATAGCTTTGACTATAAAACAGTCTGAACGACTTCTTCAAATGTAAGCAACGTAGACTTCTAAGATTAGATAACATGAATCCCATGCTAAATGTTTATTTCATTCTACAAATTCTTACTGATAAAAACATGCATTGTAAAATAGATTGCAGGTAATATTATAGCAAGAAATATACGGTATAACAATTCTGTCTAAGTTAAGTATCTAAAACACTTACTCTACTGAAAAATACTTAGACTAAACTAAATAAAATGAAAATGTGTAATTACATCTCGAAATGTTTACTCTGCTTTCATAAACTATGATAATAATAATAATAATAAAGCTATAGTAAAGTGAAAGTAACAATTGAAATAATAGTCATTGGTTAGTAGGATGCTGAAAAAGAACACACAGAGAAAAAGTACATTTCCAACATGCAATTATCTAGTTAGTCAGAACAATTCATTATTTTTCCCCCAAATCAATATTACAAATGCTCAATATTTGCTTCTGTAATCTGAAATTGCCAATTTCACGTACCAAGAAGAAATGATGTGTAGCTCTAAAAATTATGCCTGCTCAAAATCTGATTGTAAAATTGATTGTAAGCATGGAATTCGACATTTTAGCAATTATTCACATTACTGCATGTGCCAGTAGGAGTTCCTGGCATGCGGTGTTATAAAGACAAACTATATGTGAAGTGACAACACAAGCAAGTTATGTCTGACTTCTTCAAATGTAACTATAATTTTCAATTCCATACATAATGGTGGAGGGAAAAATCCAAGGATTTTCCATTTTAATTTAAATTGTTGATGAAGACATAATGCATGTCTTGGCTACTTTTAATATCCTTGCCATTATTCAGAAATGTATTTAGCATGCATAAAGATACATAATAGGCTTTACTGTGTATATTATTGAATTCACAAATAATAGGGCAAGGTTTTGGGAAGATGATGGACATTCTGGTCCAATGCAGTCTAAAATGTTTTCCCTTCTCTTTTCTCTGATTTAGTTTAAAGAGGAAATGTATTAATAAAATAAAGAAGCATGTATAGCATTTGGCAGGGACAATAGCGGTTGAAGAGGAGCGCAGCTCTACTGGAAAATTAACCACCATCATGTGGTCTGTGTGAACACTTTAAAGTTTGATATGGAAAAAAATGCTTTTAGTACTTTGTTATGTTCATCTTAACTATGTAGCAGAGTAGCTGAAGTATTATTATGACAGACAAATAAAATTCTGTTTCTAACACTAAATGCATCATGCCATATTTAAACTTAAGTAGGCATATATACATTTATTATAAAATGTTTAAAGGTGACATGGATGTTTAAGAATAAAATCAGTCAAGTGATCAGTCAAGTCAGACCTCTGAAACATAGAGGTATAAATTATTCTCTCAGTGGCTATGCATGCAACCCAGTAAGATTTCTAGAGATTATACACGTGGTGAACATGTATATTATGGAACATTTTAGCTCCTATATATATATTTGGCATACCTTAAAGTTTTACACATTTTCTTTTAAAGCTGCTAATGTCTGTTAGCTAGTTATTTGCATGCCATTTTATGTGGCAATCAATATAAAATTGCCATCCTACATACTTAGTAAACAAATATACACTTAATATACTATAGTTGTGACATGCAGGACTTGTGCCTCATCTGAAATGACACAACTTCACAGAGAAATTGGTCATAGAGAAGATGATGTTTAAGCACTAGATGCATCCTTTAGTGGAAAAATCGTCATTGATGTCAGAGTGTTGTGTGAGGTCCATTGGTCTTGATTATGACATTGACTTTATAGGGACGTACACTGGTGCCGTCTTCCATAGGATTCATACAGCACTATCGTGGTTACCTCTCACAAGCACCTTTGTACTGATGACATTAGTGTGACTGCCTGACTATATCTCTTTGTTTCTGTTTTCTAAATATAGGGCCAATTTTACTTGTATCTAAGGAACTCAGACATATAGCAACAGAGTAGTTTCGGATGTATCTGTCTTAAGTCTTCCAACTGTAATACTATAATACAGTCTTGCAACTGTATTATAGTGTACCTTCAGACAGGCTATCACTCAACATACTATACAAAATTATTTGAATCATCTCAGCAGTAGCCCTCTGAAGTTCATCTGTCTTAAATTTGCTGTTCTCCAGTTTCTGCATTATTCAGTTGAACAACACCAAGAAAACATGTTTCAATCTGACAGTCTCATTTCCTTCCACCTCCGCTTCCCGCCCCCCCCTTATATACTTATATACCTCTGACTTACTAATTGGTCCAATTTCTAGAATTCTTCATTGCAGACTGAGGGGATTTTTCTCCACTACTCAGACAGATCCCTTTTATCCATTCCCTTTTCCATTTTCTCAACCAAATACCTTAATACAGATAATATAGATGAACATCTGTTGAAGAAAAAAGAACCCAAAACCACAATTGTTGTATTATTTTGCATGCAGTGGTTCAGATTCATGATAAGGCAACGTGCTCTGGAGATGAGTCCAAAAAGATGGAAAAAAGAGAAAAAAATTAACTGCATTTTAAATTCTCTTACCACCTTACAAACACATGTCCTTTCGAAAATAATTGTAATTAATTTTCCCCACCCTTTCTCCACACATACCTATCTATGTATCTAATTTTTTTATTCATTTATTTCTTGCAGCAAAGGTAAGGAAAATCAACAGTATCAACAGCATCTGAAGCTCACTTGGTAGCAAAAAGGCCTATGACCATTCTGATGTCCATGAGGAGCAGATTTCACAACCATTTTTCCTCCTGTCTGAGTCTCGTTTTTGATGCACTGTCCCAGCTGGACATGGTGCCACAAGTTGGTACTGCTGCTCAGTGAATTGATTACACAAGGATGTTTATCGTGAAATGTGTAAAATTTTCAATGGCTATACCCACAGGTCCTCTAGACTATTTTTTATCTAATTGCAGAAACTGCAAGTTAACTATAGCCTTTGTGGAAATATAGCAGCTAACAGGATAATTTGCAGTAGCCTCTGTATACAGTGATATTTATATACATTGATAAGATTCCTTTGCAAGGATTTCGGAGTTCTTTTTTTGTAAAAGTAGGTCATGGAATATGAAGGCAGAAAATGAAATTTCTTCAGAAATTTCTTTAGGCAATGAAATTAAGTGGATATTTTACATGAGTTTTAAACACTGCAAGGAATTTACAAGTCTGAAAACACAGGCTTTCCATCATAACTTTTGTGCTATACGTTAAGTTAACCAGTAAAATCCATACAATATTGCAGTGACCAGCGAGCTCCACAATTAGAAAAAAATCATCAAAGTGAAAGGATCAGTGTGTCAAACATATGAATACCTTCAGACTGTATAGAAAAAAGGTATGCAAAAAAATTCTGTGACATGAAGTTGGTTTGATAGCCAATATAGATGAATGTACTAGAAATAAGGTTAGATCTGAACTGTTATGTGAACTACATTCATCAGTCTTCAAGCCACTTATAACTTGCATTCAACATTCCTCCAAAATAAGTATTCTAATAAATCTGCTTGACTGAGAAATAATTATGGGATTTAGAATTGAACAGAAATATGCAATCAAGGTATTTGATTTATTCATTATTTCTACTTGTAATCCCCATCTCACTTGGCAATTTTAAACTGGAATTACAAAAAAAATCTATTGGAATAAGACAACCTCAAAACCCTACTTTGTATCAGAGAAGAATGGTATCCACAGAACTAGTGAGGAGGTAAAAAGATGTCAAAAGGTGAAGGTGTAGTAGCTAAAAAGAGGTTAAAAGTTGTCAGGACCGACTAAACAAAGCAAAAAAAAAAACCTAGAGCACTGATGACTACTAATTCTGTAAGAGATAATTTAGAGCTTCGCTTAATAAAATTCAGCTGAAAAGAGGTATTTTTGTTTCCCATTATTTTTCATTGTAAAACTTTTCCATCTAAAACCATATATTAAATGTTTATAGTTTTCTGTATTAATTAGCCTACTGGAATACAACATTATTTTCCTAGTGACATACATGGTTATAAAATACTGAATTCTTACCTCACTGAAAATGAGAAAAAAGTCAGATAAATACTGCTTCCAAGCACTGGTTGAATAATTTGCTAAATGTACTCAATAAATTGTATTTTAAAAATTAATTATATTGTTAATGAATATAATAACAAATTATAAACATACAGAAGGGAGAATAATCAAGATGCCTATTGCAAATGTTTGCCAGTGGAAAAAAATGTGATTCACTTATTTTTATTCTTCTACTGTTAATCAGCAGTGAACTGAAAATATAAAATATAGTCCAGACTCCTGTCTAGATTTTTGTTAAGAGATTTGTTCATTAGTCTCTCTCTCTCTTTTTTTTTTCTTTTTTTTTTTCTTCTTTTTATAACTGAGCTGCTACAGAAGCAATCTAAGACAAGGCCTTCTGCAGAGAAGCAAAACAGAAGAAGAGGGGCCTCACTGGGAACGTTGTAACCAGATGTTTCCAAGGGAAAACAATTCTCTCTGATAGAGATTATGACTAAGATGACATGCTCCTTATTCCCACTGCCCTATGCCCTGGGAGAAAAACTGCAGAAAGAAACCATACAGGTATTGGTAGAAGCAGACAAAATAAGAACTCTGGGACATTTGGAATACTTTCCATAGTTTTGGTGGGTTTTCCTACCTTCAGTTTTCTTGCTGCTTCATCTGTTCTCTATCTCAAAAGCCCCATTATTCACTAACAGTAACACTGGCCCATTTTATATTCTTGTCCCCGTAGTTGTCCTGTCTACATCTCTTTCTACATCTCTTTCCATTTAGCTAATCCCTCCTCCACAAAAAATAATCAAAAACTACACAACTACATAGTCTTTGTTATCTTCATCCGCTAACATGTCATATAACTTTCACCATGTTTTTGTCTTGTTTATTTAAGTTCTTCAGAAAAAGAATGGTCTACCCATTTTTTTTGCTTGTCAGGAGAACAATATTTCTATTTTCTAGTACTACTGCTTAGGTGTATAATTCAGAATTCAGTGGATGCAATGGAAAGACTTTTATCCATCCTTCTGTATTCAGATTGTTATGCGGTATGATTTATAACATATATGAGAGACATCATTCAGTGTTTCTTAACTTGTATACTAAATACAAATATACAAAACTGTTACAAAACCCCGCAAATAGTTTAGTGAAAATCAAACAGCTATTCAAGGCAGATTTATTGAATCTAACTTTAAACACTATTGACATCTACATCTGAGCTAATCGCTCTGGGCTATAGTCAGGGAAGAGAAATTGATATACCTTCTGGGGTGTAATTCATACCAACCAAAAGTAGTCATCTCTTACAGGTCATACCAATTGGACCTTAAATGTGCCTATTTCTCTACCTTGGCTACAAAGGGAGTCTAAAGTGACTAACAACGCTGTAGATATAACTGAAGTCAGATGAAATGCTTCCCGCTCTTATCAATTTCCATGCTGACTGCAATAGGCACACATGTTTTCTGAAAGTTATCCATAAACTTACCACAATTATGTCACGTTATTTCCTGCAATTCAAGTGATCTATAATTTCTTAGTCAGAGTTCATGAAAACATTCCAAAGATCTGTACTTTTACAGTATTTAAGGGAGCAATTTTTTTTTTTTTTTTTTTGTCTTTGATACTGGTTTCTAAAGTCCAGTATCAAGAAATTGGTCTCTGGGTTAATTTTGTTCTTCTCCAGGGTGTACCAGAACAGGCGCAGATTCCTGGGTATCAGCTATTTAAGAACATTCACCCATAGAAACATGAACTCTTCAGTATTAAACATTTGATCAATATGAGAGTTTCAGAGGAGAAAGTAGTGTTAAAAGTTTATTCATTCCATGCACTCTTTAGAGATGATTAACTGTCTTTATTATATTAAAGCAAACCCAAAGCCATCTGCCAAAGGCGATTGTGTCCAAGCACTGAAACCATTTCATGTGAAAACTCATTTTCAGGCTCCTAATTATTTTTCATTATAGTGGCAGTGTGGAATAGATTGGAATTGGACAGTAATTGCCAGGTCTGAGCAGTGCGGACCATTGCAATGTATCAGTTTAGATGAAGTGTGACAAGGATACATCTAGCTACTATATAACTTCCATTAAGCAACTTCCCTGTCCCTGATCATGTAACACTTCATAGAATGTGGTCAGCACAAGGTCATAATAATGGCTTTCTGTCTGACTTCAAGTATTTTGTACACGCACAAGCTGTTAACCCCCTCTGTTAGCATCGCTTTAACAATGTCCAGTTATTACAGTTGTCAAGGATATTTACAGTATTTCTCCACAGGGGATAGGAGAACTTTAAAAGGTTGCAGGACTTATATATGTGTATTTTAATGCTCCATGATGCTAAAATATCCCAGAATTGAGAAACAAATTACCCAGAAGGTAGTAAAATGCTTTTCTACAACACTTCACGTGTTAGGTCCTGCAGTGTAAATTGAAAAATAAATGATCTTAGATTCAGGTTCTAAATCTACAGGCATTTCTTGCAGCAAAACACTTTTATCTCATATTTCAGTCTTTAATTAACTTCTCCCTCATTGCTTTCTCCTTCTCTTTCCCTTTGCAGAACAAAGGCATTAGGACTTGATCTAACCGTCTCTAAAGTAAATAATGATGCTTACACTGACTTTACTAGTCTTTTAGTCCTTTGCTTTAATGAAATTATCTGGGATACAACAACCTTCCTTGCTAATTTTGGCTTACATATTAGTTGATTTTTGTTTCAACTCATATTTAGAAATGTATATTCTCAGCTTTGTGTGTCTCTGTTTCCAGATACTCTCATTATTGTCTAAGGAAGAGCATCCAACTTTCAAGCAACAGCAGTTAATGACCAGTTCTGAAAATATCCTGACTTCAGTTTTTATCCTCACTATTGTAATTTAATGGAAGCATCTTTTGGTAGTAGCAGCACTAAGGAGAATGTTGGCTGTCCCTTCCACCTAAGATGCCAAATACTGTAACTCTGACTCCGTGGCAGATATTCAATCACATAAAGCTTCTTTTCAAAGGGTGAGCCCAAAGTTCATCTTATCTCTTCTTACATACCTAATCTGTACTTTCCACACAATGAAAGCATGTGTCTTAATATTTTTGTAATGCGAGGAAATTGTACTGTATTCAGAAACATGTCATAACACTACCTCAGCTATTTCTCAGAGGCATTATATACTGTACAGATATACTCACTGTTAGACTGACTTTGCCGTTCAGCAACCGAAAAGCTGTATAAAATGCCAGTTCAAGCACAAGATGATTAAAAAGAATATTGATTTTATCTTTTGTAAACAGTGCTAATCTTCCAAAATTCCAGGGATGACAATATATCACTTTGTTTTCCAATGCCATTCACAGCAGGGACATTTTTAAAAAAATAGAAAAGAGTGGAAAAAAATATAATTAATGAAGTCATCTGTCATCAATGAACCTGTAAATTGAAAATACTTTAAAGTGTTCTGGAAGGGTAAGGAATTCATAATAAGGCACTCTAAAATTGTTTTTTGTAGGGTGTTTTTTTGGGGTTTTGTTTTGTTTTATTTTGTTTTTGTTTTCTCAAAGATATGCCAGCCAGTTAATTTAACTATAGTGGTCTTCTCTGACTTTCCTTCTGGTGAAAGCTAAAGTTTGGGGCAAAAAAAAAAAAAA
Organism: Calonectris borealis; assembly: GCF_964195595.1. Lineage (NCBI taxonomy): Eukaryota > Metazoa > Chordata > Aves > Procellariiformes > Procellariidae > Calonectris > Calonectris borealis. The sequence continues at coordinate 43,560,687 of NC_134314.1, forward strand.
AGGGAAAAAAAAAGAAAATCCGTACCACTATAATACTAAAAATGAACCATACTTTATGTACCACTCAAAAAAAAAATATTTTGAAAGGGCAGTCTATGTCTCAACTCAGTATGAAGGAAACCTGCACTATCTAAACTACCAAAATGAATGATTAAAATAAAATTTCGTCAAATATATATTTTTAAAAAAGCTGCTAGATCATTCTTAGTAGAAACTATCTCCATAATATATATTGGAACAATGACAGTTCTTATTTAAGTCTATGCCAGTTTAAAGGAGATAATTACTGTTTTACATACGCAATGTCTCTGATATGCATGAGTCATGTTAACTTCATATCAAGACTTCATTCAAATCTTGACTTCTCAGTTAGCTTCACTTTCTACAAGTCTGCATATACATGTTCAAATCTTTGGGACATACTCACTGGCTCCCCTGGTATGAAAGGTTCAGGGAATTGAAGTTGACTCCACTCCTACAGGCAGGATGGAAGTTGTAGAGTTGGCCCTGACTTGACTGACCCATAGACTTCAAACGATATTTCAGTAGACCTTGTATCTTCATCCTCGCACTTTAACACCAACCTGCCACACGCTCTGCTGAGGCCACTGTCTCATTAGATAGATAAATCCGCTGGCAGCAAGAGGTAAAATCCTTCTGGGATAGCTCTTCATGCAATATAACTGGATTCCAGAAAAAAAGTTATATGAAGTGCTAAAAACATGCCATGAGTATTCAGAGAAAATATGCTTCAGTGCAAAGCCTTTGTTCTGGCAAAATTTCTAAACAGCAATACAAAGCCATAGCCTAAGATGTGATCCATACAAGAAGTTTAATAAAAGCAAGTCTACAAAATTGCAGACTTGGGATCTAATTTGACTTTCTGGGCATCACATCACATTTAACCATTTTACAGAGAATGAGATCTGTGGGAGGGAAGTGTCTACCAGTTCCTAGGTAAATCATAACTCTTTTTGAACTGTGTGGACCTCATCTCTACAGTAGGAGGAGTTGGAAATTCAAGCATCTATGTCTGAGGCACCTGTGAAGCACTTCTGAGTCCAAGGCCATTAACAAGTCAGTAAACTAAAACTATAGTTTGTCTCTGGGAACTGGTCTGCCAGATCATAGATCTCTGCAGTTTTCCCCCAGCGTGCTTTTGTCTACACTTATACAACTATGATAATTAATCTAAAAGGTACATGCAATGCATGTATGTGGGTGGTATATAGGTAGGACCATACTTGAGCTAGGGAATGCATACTTTGCACATGTATGCTTTGATCAAGCAATAAACGAGGTAAGAGCTCCATGTTTGGCAAATACACAGAGAAGACCAGAAGGGCATGACTCTTCTGATTGTTTTTCTCCTCCCATATACGATCTCACACACTGAACTTCCCAATAGACTCTCTTCCCACTGAGCTCCAGGCACAGTTCATTCAAGCCGTTATTTACAAGAGATGTTTAGTGTTCAATAATCTATTTATGTGCTCTAATAACTTGGATAATACAATAAAAATTATATTTCTTAAATTTTCAAACAACATGACGAGAAGCATATCAGGCGGGCTGGAGGATGAGATTAGAATTCAGAACAACAGGATGAAGAAAAAAGCATGATTAAATTAATTAGGCACAAAAGCAAGGTAAAAAATAGCTGGGTGAAACTGCAGAAAGAAAGATTCAGACTAGCAAGTGTTTATGAAGGTAAGGGTAGTGACAGGATGAAATGGATTATCTCAGGAGGTTGTGGAGTCACCATCATTGGATTCTTTAGAAACATCCATAAAGAATGACAGAGGTATAATTGATCTGCCTATAGAGGTCTTTCTAGACCTACTTTTCATTTCTGTGATTCTTACTTTGTACTGACATGGCACAAGTCACCAAATGCACAAATATATAAGTACTGCAACAGAAACTGGCTGTGTCATCGCCAGGGCCCTTGCTGCCTGAGCAGAGCGTGCCTGGTCATCTCTGTTCTGTGCTCTAGAGTGCAGGCACATGCACAGTCATTTCTTAGGAATATCATGCTCCTAAAACAACACCCATAAGATACATCCCTACCTCCTGCTCCTTGTTTATCCTTGGTCTGGCTTTGTAAAAGCAGTATAAAATAATCTGTAAGGCTGCAAACAGATCTTCAGTATCCACATTGTCCCGTAACAGTCTTGGAAAGCTATCTCAAGGACATTGTGATTGAAGCAGCAAGCTGAGATTGTCTTTTTCCAGCACTGGCAAAAGAGGGTCAAACAGTTTCTGTGAATGAACAGGCAACAGTCCACCGAGGATGTGTATGTTGGCGTACGGCAGCAAAGCCTAAATACAGTCTCAGGATTTTGTGGGCTCTTCACATCACCGAGTAGTGAGCTTGAGCCTGTGCAGAATGGATAGTCTGAGCCAAACTTCCCCCTCTTTATTTTATTTCTCATTTGTGTTTTCAGCAAGTGTCTCTGGTCATGCAGCTCAGTGCATTCACTGAGGTGTACATCACACAGGAACCTGCCACTGAAATACAATTTAGACAAGCCAGTCCTCACAACTGGCCGGGATGTGGATAAGGATGGCACAAAAATGTCTGAGTGTCCAAGGAAATGGTGGCCTGATGAGGTGTCACAGGGTGCATGAAACACAGGCCAGCTGCGGGCAGCAATGATGCTAGAGAAGTGGACACGGGAACATGCAGTGGACATGGGGACACATATAGCTGCCACCTGTCTTGGCATGGATTGGCTGTTATTTTTGCCAAGATGTGAAAAAATATTTAAATGTAACTGACACAATCTGGCTGTTGTATATGTCTGTTGCATGGACACTTATAGTTCAAACAAGATCTCTTGACCCCTCAAATATTAATTCAGCTGTGGCTACCAAAAGTAGAGAAGATACAGGGAAGGATGCCCAACAAAGTCCAGTCACTATAGTTACAGGATGTCTCTTAATTATTTTTTTTAACTTTACCTTAATTCTAAAAAGTCTGTCATTCTTAATAATATTTTAAATGCACATAAATGAATAATATATTATATTATTTTCATTTGTTTTGTAAATTAGGAGAGATGTAAAAATAAATTTCATTACAATATCACAATCCAGTAAAATATTTTAATATGGGATTCCAAGAAAAACACAAATTGGGAATTATATTATTCTGTGCTATGAAAGTTGAATTGCATCAATATCAGTTAATTTAATTCATAAATGTACTAAAATAACGTAATAGTCATAAACCCAATTATTTTATAAAGAAATACATTAAAGAAATAATATATTGGCTTCACTGGCATCAGTGGCAATCGTGCGGACTTAATCTAATAAGGATTTTTCACCTCAAAGTGTTAACTTTGTAACCACAGTCCAGTGTAGGAACTAGTGTTCAAAAAGGCCCAAACATATATCCTTTGGAGGAAAATATAGCCTAAAATCCACCCTACTCATCTAGCTTTCACTGCTACAAAGTAAAGTTATTCAGTCATAGAACTAGTCAAAGAATGTTGCTTCGAACCATGAAAATTGATTGTCCTTGAAACTTTCTTCTCAGTCATGTAATTTATACTCTTACTATTAACATCTCATCCTTCTGGAACTGTGTTAAGCTACAGCATAAATGGAGGATAAACATAGAAAGTGATTACCTATTGATGTAGTTGAAGAATCACAGCTATTATTGTCAAGAGATTTAAATGTGCCTGAGCAATGTCTTTGGATTGTATTGAAAATATTTGAGACAGTTAACACAGTGGGTTTTTTCCCTTTTTTTTTTTTTTATTCAATGCTAGAAGGAAAATGTCTAACACAGATTCTCTCTTCTTTTTAAATGTGCAACGTTAAGCTTTTCTTTCAAGGAAAGCTGAGGGATGTGCCTGAGGGACAGGATGCCATCCAGAGGGACCTGGACAAGCTCAAGAAGTGGGCCCGTGTGAACCTCATGAGGTTCAACAAGGCCAAGTGCAAGGTCCTGCTTCTGGGTTAAGGCAACCCCCATATCATTACAGGCTGGGGGATGAAGGGATTGAGAGCAGTCCTGCCAAAAAGGACTTGGGGGTACTGGTGGATGAAAAGCTGGACATGAGCCAGCAATGTGTGCTCACAGCCCAGAAGGCCAACTGTATCCTGGGCTGCATCAAAAGAAGCGTGGCCAGCAGGTCAAGGGAGGTGATTCTGCCCCTCTACTTTGCTCTGGTGAGACCCCACCTGGAGTACTGTGACCAGCTCTGGAACCCTCAGCACAAGAAAGACATGGACCTCTTGGAGTGGGTCCAGAGGAGGGCCACAAAAATGGTTGGGGGGATGGAACGCCTCTCCTATGAATAAAGGCTGAGAGCATTGGGGTTATTTAGCCTGGAGAAGAGAAGACTTTGGGGACACATTATTGCGGCCTATGAGTACCTAAAGGGGGCTTATAAGAATGAAGCAGCAAACTTTTTAGCAGGGCCTGTTGCGACGAGACAAGGGGGAATGGTTTTAAACTAAAAAAGGGTAGATTTAGACTAGATATAAGGAAGACATTTTTTACAATGTGGGTGGTGAAACACTGGAACCAGTTGCCCAGAGAAGTCGTAGATGCCCCATCCCTGGAAACATTCAAGGTCAGGTTGGATGGGGCTCTGAGCAACCTGATCTAGTTGAAGATGTCCCTGCCCGTGACCTTTAAAGGTCCCTTCCAATCCAAATTATTCTATGATTCTATGATTCTATGAAGTTAGTGTTTTAGGAAGGTTGATGTTGCATATACAGTTTGTCAGTGTTGAGTGGCACTTTTCAGATGGCTGTCTTTCAAAGAAAGGCTCATTTCTCTGCATTATATATATCAAATGAATCAGCAATCATGTAACTTGAGTATGTAGCCCACATCTTTTTGCAGGGCTTTTTGAACATATTTGCTTTTGTATAGCCACTCTTTTCTAGTATTTGCCTAAACAGGACAAACAGAGAGAAAGAAAAAAGGAAAAAAAAAAAGGAAGGGAAAAGAGAACAGTCATCAGAGCCTTTGAATTGGCTGGTCACTGATGGAGTGTAAGTTCTAAATATGTCTTTATTACCAGTATCAAAGTACATGACTTTCTTCCAATGTATGTATATGCTACTTTCACATATTTATATACCAAGGAAAAAAAAAGGTCTGTACCCTCCCCTCCCCCTTTGTTCACAGAATTCCCATTGATTTCAATGGCAGTTCAGTACATTAAAGGCGTGTAGTATCGGGACATATCACTGACCATAATGTGTGACAGCTTCATTTTACCTGTCATTCGAAGATTTAAACAGAATAAAAGTTGACTCAAGGCTTACATAGTTTTCTACAAAATAAATAAGTAGATGTTTTCAGAATATTAGGATTGCATATTTAATTCAGTTTACTGTGCTGTGTATGATGTTGCCTGCTCTTTTTTTTATGTGGTGCCCTGAAATGAATGGAACAATTGGCTCTCTGGAGTTTAAAGAGGAGCACAAAGGAAAATGAGAGAAGAAATAATGAAGATCAGGTTCACTAGCCTTGTATTGTATAATAGCTGTCAAAATGAAATAGAAGTTATCAGAATGATCATATTAAGGGAGATAAGCTCTAACGAAAGTCCTATATATCAGTGTCAATGCAATATCTGCAGTGAAAGTGCAAAAGTTAAGCAATGAGAATTTCCTAAGAATGCACTGATCCTTGCAATGTAGTAGTGTAATCCATATAATTTATATGAACTATTATCCCTGTACTCTTTTGACCTCAGAGCAACTATATATTCAGCTATCTTTATTCAGACTCAATCATAAAACTACTAGAGGGAGTGAGAGAGGAATACACTTTTCATCAAATTTCCAGATGTAACATAGTGGTTGAATTTCATAACAAAGCAAATTGTGTACCTTTTATTTATTTATCTATAGATCTAAAGTACTTACAGACTTCCTATTTCCATAGTCCTGGTAGTTTCAAAATCTTTAATGGCAAATTCTGGTCATGAGCAGCTTTCATGACCAGAGGGGAAAAAAAAAAAAACAAACAGAAGGAGGTCTTTAACACATGATGCCATGCATACCACATAGCTGGTTATCATTAGTTAAACACTAGTTGATCCTTTATTGCCAAAATACCTTTCACTCCACATTATTTGTAATGATTTCTGTGTTTGGGCTGGAGGAGGAGGCTTAAAAAGTCCCTTATGAAAGAGGAATTCCATAGAACAACTTCTTTCAACATAAAAAAATTCCTCTTGTACTAAAACTGTACTTTTGTGATCACCTGTAAACATCTGACTCTTGAAAGTTCTGAGGAATTTGAGATCCTGCTCGTCTGTGAATCTGCCATCTCCTTGGCATATCTGTGTGAAGGGGTTCACCAAACAGTTCACCAAACATTTTCCAGGTATGCCTCCTGGTTCTGTATGCAGTTTAAGTACATTTTCTAACTTCCTTCTGAAGTCAGTGGCAGCAATTATTGGTGGTCCCTTGATAGATTTGAGAAGTAGCGGCTAGGGCACTTACATGCTGACAAGACTTGCAAAGTACAGCTTTATTCACTATTGCTGTTAATATGGGGCTGTTAATGGCATCACTGCTCAGGTTTTATACAAGTGGCTAGTACTTCCCAAGGGAGTGAGAGACCCAGAATTATTTCTGTCCTCAGTCACATATATTGCAAACATTTTTTCACAGTGTCTAGTAACTGATGCCCTCATTTTCAGGTTATGGTCTACAGTTGAGGCTGCAGATTGTCTAGTAAGGTGGATCTATGTGTTCTCTGTATTTCAAACAGTCAATATACATTAGGTTAGAGAGAATGAGACCAGAAGGATGCATCATAGGTTAGCTTCATGGTGGTGGGAAGAGAAAGAGGGAAAGAGAATGCAGACAACAATGGATATAATTTCGTAAATACACATTTTCAGGGCATGATTCATTTGCTCTGTTTTAGACATACTTATTACCATGAGACATGCTGCTCACCAGAAATGTCAATATCTCTCCATTGATATACGGATATTTTGGGGTAACCAGCTTAAATACAGATCTCTGTGCTCTGGTCATATAAACTAAATTTAAAAAAAAAATGAACAATATCTGTCCTTTGTTACCTGGAAGCTAAAGCACTCATTTAGGAAAAAGTCCAGAGTCTAGTATCTCCCTAGAAGACTTTACATTAAATAGGTCTTATTAAAAAATGCATCAGCTGATGAGTGTTAATTAAAAAAAGAAATGAAATTTTTCACATACTATGTCCATGGAAAGGGATCTGGGAAAAGCTTTTTTTTCTGCTAATGGAGAAAAAACAACAGAGAGATCTGCTAAGAGAGCTAAGAGACAATGGAAACAAAGATTAACTTTATTCATAGGCTGATGAAGAAATATTACAAGTTAAATTTTAATATTCACTTTGCAGAAGCAGTAAAATGTCCCCAGGGAGAGAGCATCCATACTAATGTGGATTTAGCCTTGGACAAAAGATGAAGAGGCAAAGGTGGATTTTTATAGCTTGAAATTGTCAACATTTGGCTGCAATGTAGTACTGCATTCCTGGAGAAGAGGAAATGGAGAGGCAAGAAAAGATGGACATTTATTCAGAATGCCAGCAAAGACCATTCAACAATAGCAAAAGTGTTTAGCCTCTTACTGGTGAATAAGCAAATTGTTATAGGCACTATAAGGCACACAAGAAATTTATTCTAGGTGATAAATAGAATGAAATTACATACAGAGCCAGTCAAAAATATTTTTAATCCTCAGAATATAAAAAACTAGCAGCATAAAGGAATGCTCTATTTTTAAATTGCTTCTGAGGAAAATGTTGAAGGTAAGTAAAGTAAGAAAATGTTCCTGGTTTGCATTGGTATGGCGAGTGGTTAGGGTCGATCCCAGAATGGAGGAAAGCAGAAAAAGATTTCTTTCAGCAAGTGATGGTAGAATGGAGATTTTTCTCGAGTTTAGCATATTAAGCCATTCTTCTTGGGCTTTTTGCTCTTAATTTTTCATTGCTTTCTTTTGAAGCTCTTGCTGCAGACAAGAACTTAATTAAATATTCTAATCTCTATGTTTTTAAAATGATCAGCTTTAATCTGTCCTTTCATACCTAACCTACGGCTAGTTTAGATACTGGTCCCATATTATTTTTGTATTTTTGGAAGTCTACATATAAATTCTGAATATATAATAAAGAAATGATAAAATGCTTATTTTGCACACTTCTATAACTACTTCCAGAGACTGGCATAATGCTGTCAGAAGTTCAGCCCTAAGTGTTTATCACTCTTTTTATTACTCATAGCCACATTACAGAACCATTATTTTAAACACAAGAAGTAGATAGGCAGAAAATTGTTTCTGTGCCTATATAAAATATCATTTTATGACAATGAATTCTGGTTATTGTTAGCTCAATACCAGTTTGACCCTATGCTGTTAAATAACTTTCCATTCCACATTACTTGGAATGATTTCTGTTTGTACTAGAAGAGCAGTGTTTCAAAGTCCCTTATTGAACAGTACCAACTGGGAGTCTGATGTACTCGTCCACATGTGTTATAAACAGATTGTATTTTCATTTTCAAATATGACATTATTACAAGAGTTATACTAACAAGCTGAATAACTAACATCCATACTGCATGTTCATCGCTGCCCACATAAATTTTAATTAGGAAGCTGTATAAATGTTCAAGAAACTACAGTATAAGCAGAGTAACAATTAAATACCTGTTAATGCAATTATAACTCAGTTATCTCTTTTAATTAAATGAGTTTGTCATTATTAGAAAAACAAGAATATCTATGAAACTGCAGGAAAGCTTCTCCCAAAAGTTCTTGTAAGGCAGTTCTGTTCATCAGTATCTAAAGGTAAATCAAAGCTATTGCCTTCTCACTTAATTAAACCATTCAGTTAATAATAGAAGCATGTTTCGGAACTGCAGGAGGTGAACTGCCCATAAAGGTTCTGGTCTTCATTAGTAAGGATGTTTGATGAGAGATCAGAAGGTAATGAATTGTCAGCACCTAACAAAACCAGGGAACAAACAGAGTATAAAACAAGGAAAGACATAGTTCATGGAGAGGCCTCAGGACAGCTCTTTGCAAGCAAAGGCGGAGATGTAAATGAGTTATTTACAAACTCATTTGGGATAACACATTTGAAATATGAGCCAACATTAAAAAAAAAAAACCCACAAAAAAAATTGATTGATTGAAATAGTGTCAAAATTAGTAAGGTCAGAATTATCTTCTCACAAGTCTATATAGATTATACCTGCAGCGGTAACATGTTAATAATACCTTCTTTTTTGAAAATATTAGAACAATTAAATGGGGGGGGAGGGGCATGTTTTTCATTTAAATTTTGAACTGTATTGTATTATCCTTTGTTTCCCATGTATTAGATGAACATCACATTTCTGATTATATTATTTGGTTTATTTTAATTTTGCAATGTGTGCTTATCAACTATTTACATACTTGTATGTTACTTTTCATTAACATTTCATTTTATGTAGTTGGAAAAGATATATAGACAGTGTTACATGCTTGTTGTAATTATGAAAATATTTTTCTTAACAAAGTTATTTGTGTTTATACCTTACATATTACTAGCATTTTCCAAGACAGTGGAGTAGCATGATCAGAGTAAAATATAAGACTTACATTTCTGTCTTTATTTCTACTATCAATCAGTTCTGTGATATCTGGAGATTTACTTCCTCTGCCTCAGGTCCCACTCCATCAAATACCATCGTTTGCAGTGTGCATGTAAAGCTAAGTTTCTGCTTAAGCAGAATCTGTTGAATAAGAACTTAAATAACCAACTTCTACGCTGTGACCTGTTCTAATGATAGCAAAGACTTTCAAAAGGCTCTTTTCTGAAAAATGAAATCTTAGTTAGAGGACCTTTTCCAAACAGATACAAAACTGTGTCCTTAATGAATATGCATATTTCTTTTTTCCTGTTCTCTGATCTATTCAAGCTTAAAATATTAATCTCATAAGTCATGATTGAAACTGTATACGCTTTATTAGAAAAACCTGAAGCTTTTCCAAGGTTGGCACCAGAGAGAATCCTATTTCCTACTGCCTTGAGCCTGGTGCCATTAAAGTCTGGCCTTATGACGAAGAATGTTTCATAAAGGCAGTGCCCAGAAACACTTCTCTAAATTGGATGGACCTTCAACTAGTAGTTACATTACAGCTCACAGCATTTTCACAGCTTGCTGTTTATACTTTGAGCAGATGAAGACCTAAATTCTCTGTTGATTTCACAGGTCTTGAAAAAAAAGATAAGTAGACAAAAGGATAATGCACTGCAGATTAGATAGGTAGGTAGATAGATAGACAGACAGATTGGTAGATAGATAGTAAATCTCCTATTCTTCCAATTCTTTTCCATTCTGAAGCCCTTTCTCTAATAGCTTTCCATTATTTCATTTTTCTCAAGGGAGCACTGTGATAAATATAAAACTTTTGGGTAATTATCATATACTGATTATGCTTCAACAGAGGAGGATAAATTCACACAAATTTGTAATCATCTGAGACCTTATTTGGTCTGTTTTATGTCTTTCTGGTGTAAGACATTTTAGATTATTTTTAAAACCTGCTATTTCCAACCAGGTGCCTCCAGGCATAGGTGCTCTTTCAAAAGAGCCTCTTGTTCTTTGAAGGGTTACACAAATCAATTCTCTGCCTCTATGGTGTAAGCACCACACACTGTAATCGTGGTATTTGGCCTCAGAGTAATTGGTGTGATTCATAAATGTTGATGGATCAGCAAACTGTTTGCTTTGTAAAGTTCAGGATTTTGGAGATTAGACTCAAACTGTTGTGTTGTTATTAATGTAATCAGTCCAACACAAAAAAAGATGGACGAGATGACAATTTCGCAACACTTCAAAATAAATCATGGCACCTTATTAATCTCTTGAGCTCATGCAGGATTGTTGAATTACTTAGCTAACCTCATTTGATATTAGCAAGGGTATAACATTAATGCAATAGGAATTTCATCCTGATGTTATCTAAAAGTGGGATTAAGCCCACAAAAAGACATTGTGGAAGCCTGTTTTTCAGTGGCTAGATTGGCTGGCATACCTTACAATCTTCCTTCTCATCAAAAGCAGAAATGTTCTTACTTTTTCCAAGTGACCAAGAAATTGTCCAGGACACTCTTCAGTGAGAAATGGAGAATACTGGAAATGAAGAACAAGGATGACTTCTGATTTTAAGAATTCCAATTAACTCCCTAGGGGAGGTAAATGCTTTATCTTGATTTTCTTTTCCTCCTTGTTTGAGTAGTAAACTCTTAAGGCTCTTTGAAGAATGGATTATTAAATATGGCAAACTACTGAACATAAAGTATTAATATTCTTACTGGCACGTAAAATCTTTGTCAAGTGAGGCTTTCTTCTTAATTTCTTTTCTTTCCAAAGCATGCAGCCAGAAAGGCTATGAAATTGGCAAACTGCAATCTTTTTGGTAAAGAGAAGATTTTTAGTGATATATTAATGGCAAATAGATGGGATTCATGCTGCATTTTTTATCCCCATGTGACAGAGGTATTCACAAAAAGGACCTTAAGGGATTTCCTCATGTCTCAGGGAAGTTCTAACAACTGCTAGTGTGTGATGAGATCAAGTTACAGCTGTCTGTTTGCAAGCTCCCACAGGTTCTGATTTTCACCTCTTTTTTGAGTGGAAGTGCTTTTTATTCTCAAACTCCTCTTGTAGCCGTCTTAGGCAGATACTTCATAAAATGTCTGTTAAAATTTAATTTTGTCCTTCATCTCTGTCATCTAAATGTAGGGGGTTTTACTGAATTGTACCTTATAGCTACTGGTTAGGGTTGTTCCAAGAGAATATATGTTGGGTTTTGCTAGCTTATATGGAAACAGCCATCCTAACATGTATATTTTTCTTATGAAATATAGATCAGTCTTGTGTAGAAACACAACTAAGCCAATCTAATTTTCAAAGCAGTAATTTGACAGAAAGGACCAAATTTATACTTGAAGTGAGTGATGCAGTCATTTTTAACAAATAGAAATCAATTCTGGGATGCTTTGTTAATTGTATGAAGCCTGTTAAATGCTGTTTGTTATACCTCACAACTTCAATACAAAAATGTTAAAAATAGCATTAATAATATTTTAAGCAGGAATGTTAAATGACATCAATAAAAACAGAAAAAGACAGTTATGAGGGTTTGTACTCCCTTTTCCAGTAACGCTCCTTAAATTTTTAAAAAGACGTCGATACATGCGCTAATGTTTATTTCTATATTTACACCTTTGTTTATTGAATACTTGCCTTTCTTCTACTCTCATAGTACTCCAGTGACCAAGTCTTTAGCAGGAAGAGTAAAAATATATAGTGAATCTATAAAAATAATCTTTCACAGCAAAATGAGTTCACACTAGCACCCTTCCTTCCTTCCGTCTTTTCTTCCTTCCTTCATTTCTTTCTTTCCCTCTCTCTCTTTCTTTCTCTCTCCTTCTCTCATTCTCTCTTTCCCTGTTTTTTCCTCTCTTTCTTTCTTTTCTTTGTTTTGTTGCAGCTGAAAAAAAAAAAAACAGCTTACTGTTCCAGATGGAATGGTAAGAATTATACAGAAAGATTTGACTCTCCCATTTCTCAAATTAAAAAAACCAAACTATATTTTCATTCACAAATATAATTCTTATGAATAAATATGTACAGTAAATCAGATTCCAAACTGTGTGAATGAAGCAATATTAAATGATCATTTATATTAAAACAAAGGATAATAAAGGTCAATACAACAATACACTTATATTTGCTGCCACAATGCACTATAATTTCTTAATGGTTTCATTATTGAAAAAATAGAAATGTACTAAGAATATTAGGCTTATTTAGATATTTTAACTACTAGAAAACTTACCACTAATCATATAAGCGTAAGACTTAAAAAGAGCAAAACTTGTTGAGATGATCATCAAAAACATACTTCATTAGGCCTACCTGCTCAAAAAACCCAAAATAAATACAATATGGATTCAATCATATGGACAGTTACATGAATGTCATACTGAGATTCAAGATGTGTGAGAAAAACATGTCATTATTATGTGTGCACAAACAAACTCAAGTCTGAAATATTATCATTATTTGTGGGTGGAGGTTTGTTTGTTTGTTTTTGTTGTGGTTTTGGTGTGGATTTTTTTTTTTAACCGTGGCTGAAACTATTCTCCAATTTTGACACAATTCCAGGAACCACTTCCTTGAAAGTATATTTTTCAGCACATATACAAGCTTTCTTCTCAGACTGTTATTGTTTAGGACAATCACCAAACAGCTTTCATTTTTAAGCATGTGCTTTCTTGAGATTACCTGCTATTCCTCTAAAATTCCATAGCTATTTTTACAATGGAAGCAGAGTCTCTTTGAACTGTCTCTTTCCCCCCAGGTTCCTTTGAAACTCCCCATTTTTATTGCTTGTTTAGCCTTTAATGCAAGTTACTCATGCTCAGATTATGAACCTGGGTCTTTTAACATATTGTAAATTCTCCCAGGAGACCTTTTCCTTGCTGCCCTTAGGGGAATACAGCTGTCAACTTGTGTCTTACTGCAGTCTCCCTGCCAGTGGCTCAATAGATCAATGGTATGCCTAACAGGCAAACTGCTTTCAGTAATAAGATAATCCTGAATCCAGATAAAGTTCATTGTACTCCCGGGATTTGCAGTACAACGCTGCCTGGGTGCCCTGTGTACACAGTAGTAAAACAAAATCAAGTTGTGCAGCCAGCAGTACTACATTTAGCACCACAAGTTCCTTCAGTTTCCAGAAACTCTAATTTTTGGTACTACTACTAATCTTGTTTTGTTTTGTCTTGTTTTCTTTTCCTCTGAAATGCAGTCAAGATTACTGCTTACAGTTGCAAGCATTCAGGTAGCCTGATCAGTTATGGTAATTAGATTTGAGGGTGAATTTTTTTCATATGTTCCCAAATGAGACAGATTAGAATTCTCTTTCTCAGCATAATATTTACTGAATTATTTTTGAAACGTGGGGAAAAAAGCCTAATTAATCAGCTGCACAATTACACTATCCACTAAGTCCTGAGGCAGGTGTCAAGGGCAGTTCATATCTCTTGGAGATACTATTTCAGCCTCTTTGCAGACGCAGGCCAGGGTCAGACTACTTCAAAGTTTACAGGTGTGAAGTTATCAGTGCTGCCAGGAAACCAAGTAACTTATTCTTACCTTGAAACAGTGGAATGACTTGAAGTGGATGCTGAGATTGCACATCACAAAAGCAAGTGTATTCTTAGGCAGTTTTGATGATGACCAAATTAGAGAGCCCAAGAGCAAAACACTGCTACTTCTTCAGCTTGTCTTCTTTTTCTTTTTCGTTTTTTTTTCTTTGTTGGTTGGTACGTTGTGGGGTTTTGTTTGTTTGTTTGTTTTTGTTTGTTTGTTTGTTTTTTCATTTGCTTGCTTCCTTGTGGAAGTGGGAATATTAGTTCCGAGTTGGGGGCTAGAGGGATCTGAAAGATAAAAGATAATGAAATAAAGAATAAATGGCTAAAAATGAATTTGTACATAGCCCCTACTACATCCAAAAAGTGATGCTCCTGGGTAAGAGACACAATTTTTGCAAAAACCTGTGTTTTTGAGGAACTGAAAGAATGTATGTATTCTTATTTCTCACTTAATCAATCCTTTCACCTTCTGTTTCTTTTCTCTTACATATTCTATGTTTGTAACTGAGTGCGGGGCAAGGCTTGTCATCCTACGTACAGTTCTTCATCTTTCCCTTTCTTAATGCAGAAAAGACAGAACAACAACCTTTTGAACCAATATGATATATCACTTTATTTTCTTATCTCTTCTTTTTTTGCCAAAAAATTCCATTAGGAACAGATTTGTTTCAAAGTCCATATGGTCATATAACATCACTGTGAGCACTCGAAGGGCACTGAATTAAATTTTGGCTCCAGTGTATGTGGAGCCACTGATTTTATGCAAGCCAAGACTTCACCCATTATCCTTAGGAATGGTTTATATTTAGAAGTTCCCCAAGTCCATGGTGACTGGAGCTGCTTGCATGAACTGTAGAAAGGGGAGCTTGTGTTCTCAAAACTATAGCTGGATTGTACTAAGCAATTTTTCAACTCTGATATCCCCATACTCAGAGATTATTGAAAAGGTGATGCAGCAAAGAACTGTTTTTTTCTTTTGTTTAGTAACTCTCTAGCAATAGTCTGTGGGTCCATATTAAGCAATCTGAAGTTGGCTTGGAGATAATTCCAGATCCCTAAAGGATCTCCTTACCATGCAATGACATATTTCTATTCTGGCACATGGCTCAAAGAGTAGATGTCAGGAACCACCCTGGACATCCCAAGCACCTGTTTTATTTGCTAGTCTGTAGAAGAGCTTCCTTATTATATGATTCCTTAGAGGAAGTCCTACCTTTGACAAAACCTAATCTCATCTGAACTAATCCACATAGTCAAATACATGTCATATTTCTTTTATTCCACTGTCTTGTGTACAAGGTTCATTTGTCACCTTTCTCTAAAGCTGGCAATAAGATCATTTTACTGGGTAACTCTGCTTGTTCTTCGCTATTGGTCAATGTGAGCCTGTGTCCTGACTGTCTCTGTATGATAGCTTTAGTCCAAGCCTAAATTAACTAAAAATAATTATATTATTTCAGATGAAATCCAATAAATTTTGCCACAAAATCTGTTCCTCTCATTGGTCGTTGAATGTAAAAAATATCTCAATTTTTTTCAAAAGGGGATTTTGGACCCGAGTGCCTGTCTATTAATGAGATGAAGTGCTGGCAACAAGAACAAACAGTGAGAAATACAATGTCAAGACCTCTTGTGAAATGAAGATTCTTAACTTCACCAAGGTTGATACGTAGATAACAATTATATTCTTAAGTGAAAGCATATACCATAGAGATATTAGCTGAGATTGTTTTCACCTAGGTTACCATTTTCACACCTATAGTATGTAGCTATGCAGTTTGAGTAAATATATAAACATTTAATCAGCTTAATATTCTGTTCCTCTTTAATATGTCTGCATATCTTAGTCTTTCTGCACTGAAGAGTTTGGGCTGGAAGTCGTTGAGACAGTGAAAAGGCTGTAAGGAGTTCCACAGCATCAAAGAATCTGAAATCTGATATTAACAGCATTGTAAACCTGATATGAACAATTTATCAATTTAGCAATGAATTCAGAGGAAAACATTGCTAAAATGCATTCCTCTGGGTGTTATTTAACTAGGAAATAATCCTTCAGATCTCTGCAAAATGTAACCCACCTTACTTTCCTTAGATTACATAGCAGATACTGAAATAATTTTTAAACCAGTCAATTGAGAGGGAATTGTGTGACGCTAAATTATTTCTTATCCTTACAAAAAGATTGCAGAAACACGAGGGAAAGAACTGATGGTTTTTGGTAGATACAAATTCACTTCTGTTTAGGTTTCAAGAAGCAACCAGTGTATCTTGGAGGTTTCTTTTTCTTTTTCTGTCCTTTTCCTGCCTTCTTTTTTTTCTTTTCCTTTTCATAATGGAATAAATGTCAGCTTCAGACTTCACCTCAGGGAACTCAGATCACCATTTAGTAAAGCTTTTTCTAAGGTGTTTAAAGATGCATTTCCAAGACAGAGCTTAGGACTTAGAAGACCAGTTGCTCTCTGGTATACATTGGTTCTTGGACAATATTCTGGACATGAAGACTGACATCTACAAATAGATGGGATTTTATTCCTCTCCCCATCACCAACAAAACTATAATATAAAAATGTTTAGATTAGGTGCAATAATTGGCATCTAATTAAGGCCAGATGAAAACTGTACTCATTGTCTGACTTTGCATCAGGCTTCAGGTATGTGCTAAGGACATTCAGAATCTTAAATCATAGTAGAATGAAACTCCAACATAGAGCAAGATGTGGTTTTGGCAATATTCCCCCTTCTAGTGGGAGATGAGGCTAGATGACCCCCAAAAGCCTATGGTTTTGTTCCTATGATTTTGTGATTGACTTTATGGTGAGATTATTCCATCTTTGGCTTCCAGATGGGTTCCCAAAACAATGTAAGTTATTTGTTATGCACTGTAAAGCACTGACCTGGAAACTGTGTCACCAAGTTGCAGCATCTTAAAAATTACCTGGTTTGCCCCTATATAAAAAGACATCATGGCATGATACTGCATACCCATATCCCATAGAGACACTTTAAAACATTTCTGGGAGTTGTGCCTCCTTTTAAAGTCCAGCCTGCTTGATTTTGAAAGATTGTTGAAACATTGCCATCCGGATCAAAAATGTAGTAGTTTAAAAGGCAGTATGATCTTTCCCCTTTTCGGTAAGGAACCTTCAGATAAAGCTTAGGTTTTTATAGAAAATTGATACGTTTACTTCCTAGGATTTTGCTGAGAAACAAGCAGGAAGAAAAGGGGTAGATAAATCTTTATATTTGTGAATTATGAGCACAGTGGGATACTTTTCCACTTTTATTATATAAACAAGGTCCTTACGTTTTGGAAAAATATTGAGGTGTATTCTCTTATGATTTTGCTAAAGACTAGTGTATCTGATTTACACACACTGATTGTTTAGTAAGATTTGGATCACACCAAATCCAAGAGCAGTAATAACATTTTAACATACTTGTTTGTATTTTTTAAAATAATATACTATTTATACAAGCAAAAGTGGTCATCCAGGTAGCATATTAAAACCTCATTTATGCATATGTAGTCTTCCATTATGCTGCACAAGTATTCTTTAAGGAAGAAGTATGTAAAGTCTAAAGAAATCAGTGGGATTCCTTCATATATTGGTGGTTTTTAGGAAAGAGATAGATGTATGACCCTCTAACAGAGGCAATTTCGAATGCCCAATTGTTCTGTTCCAATCCAGAGAAGAAATGCAGAGTCCCCCTGAGTACTAATTAGGTCTACCTAAGTCATCATTAACAGGTCTGCAAAGTAAAGTATAGCAAGCCCCTCTCCCTACTACATGCTGTGCTCTCTCAGCCTCCATATATTTTACATTGGTGTTTTTCCATCTGCTACAACCTGTGTAACAATATCTTTCTTCTCTATGCCTGATCCTGAGTCATTACAAGCAAATTCCATTTCTTAAAGAAAGGATTTTACAGGAAGAAGTTAAATGACAAATTACAATTTTTATGAGGAAAAGGCATCAGTATGTAGACACTAACAGTAGGACTACATAGATTTAGAGATGAGAGGAATTATTTTCCAAGAAAGCTTGGGTCTCAATTCCTTAAATAATTGGCAAAAAAGTCTGTCTGATTACACTGGAAGTAGGATCAGGCCCCTAAAATATGTTGCTATAACTCTTCTTAAGACTTCTAAACCTTATGTTAGGATCTCAAATCTTGTCTGTCTACCTCAGGAATGAGAAGTGTATATTTTCATAGTGGTTAAATGTACATTTCACTGATTTAAAATGTGTTTTGCAAAGCTGTCCTTGTCACTTTGAGACTGATATATTTATACGCACTTTCGCCTCCCAAATTCTGTTTAGATAGCTGTAGGGAAGAAAAAAATCTGTCTGCACTACAATGGCATGTTGTGTATCTAGACATAATTTTACTATTGTCACAACCTCAAGACTGTTTACTGAGAGGGTTATGAAATAATAACTTCATTTAAAGACTCAAAACTTGACATTAAATTATGGAATGACTGAAAATATGTAGGACAGAAAAGGTATCACCACAGGAAGAAAAAAACCAAAACAACAATCCCACACTTAAAAAATGTCTGGAATCTTGCATGCTTCTTTTTTTTATATACAAGGGAACCAAAATCCATCTTCTTTCCTTTCAAGCCCTATTTTAAATCTCTTTAACAAGACCTACTGATCTTAATACCTCTTTGATAATGTAGACTAAAAAAATAAAAAAAACCCCCATTGTTCATCCAGTATCAAGAAACAAATGTTAAGCAAATCTGCTGTCTTTGTTCAATGTATACGACAGCATTGATTATACACAACAAATCACATTAGAAGAATCAAAAGCAATTACTCAGCTTCCGTATTTTTTCCTAGGAATGTAATATAACAGAATTAACTTATTAACCTTTTAATGACTTTAAAAGAAATGTGATGTTTTCTAAAGTTTGCCAGTAAAAATGAGGTGCTTCTCCACAGATAACCTCTGTGGAGAAAATACCGCACTTCACTTGGGAGCTTGATGTAGGTACTAACAACACTTCCAGCAATTCACCTAGCACCCAGTATGTGCTAGGCTGTATTTCTCTTACCGTAATTCCTTTTATGTGCCTATAAAATTCAACACAAGGAAACTGTGTGACATTTTTGTTTTCTTTATATATTAATTTGAAAAACGTAGCGCAGACTAGTAAGAACTTGTGAAAAGGTCAATATTACATTAGCAAACAGATGAGTTTCTGTTGGGTAGCCCAAGATGTTTCAAGGAAAATTAAAATCATCCAGGGAAAAAAGAAGCTAATAACATGTTTTCACAAGGCCCCAGTCTTCTTTATACTTCCGCAGATGGAGCACCCACTGCAGGAGAAATAAAAGTACCAACCTTCTAGTTACATCCCTGTCTGCTACCATTCACATTCTGTGCCTTTTCCATCTCTGATATGCACTGTTTTACCTTTTTCCATTACTCCCCCATTCGCCTTTGTTGTATTAATAACAGTGGAAAAGTTATCTTTCAAATTGTGAGATATAATCAGCAATTATAAAAATATCCCTCTCTCTGCCATTAAGCGAAAGGGCAGAGGACCATGGCCTCAGCACCTTGGTCCACAGTCCAGAGTTTTGAGCAAAGCCATTACTGTGAGTTTGAGCTTGTGCAAAATACTTCATTATTATGATCCTCCCCAAACCAGTGATTGAAAGTTTTCAAAAGCTTTAGAGTGATTTTGGTGGAGGGAGCAACATAGACTGGAATAAGAACATACCTTACCTGCCTTAGAGACTTCCTCATTAGCAAGGGTTCCTAAAGGGATGAAATATGACACCTCACTTTCTACTTCTGCCTCCTCTGGAGTCCATCAAACCAAACTGGAAACTTAAATATAATAGACTGTGGTTTTTTTCCTCTCTACATATCTTTCTCATTCTTTTTTTTCCTTTTTTTTTTCTTTTTTTCTGTTCTTTAATAAACAAAAGTGAAAGCTACCCAATGAATCTTGAACATAATAACACAGTTCTTCTTAATCTTTAATCTTTATTTTGCCACATATACAGTCATGTCAGAGGTGAATTTTGCCACAGCTAATGAAAGCAAGCTGAAGCCCATATCTTTCTTCTGAGCTAATTTTCAACATGTCCAAAATGGTTTTGCAGTTATTTGTTCAACTGTCAATACATCTTTTTTCCAGCAAAACCGTAGTTTATCTGGACGAAACAAGTATTAAAAAAAAGTAAGATTTTAAAAAGCCAAAAAATTTCCAGAGCAAAAATTATTTCATTCTTCTTGTATCATTTTAAATTCTAATAGGCACTGTTAGATTAAAAAATAAATAAATAAATTTAAAAATCCCTCTCCAAAAAGCAATACCTGGGAAATATTGCATCTGACGCTCAAGAACAATATTTAGCAAAAAGCTTGCAGCCAGTAACTTTTCCTGCTGCTGAGAAATGTGAAATACTTTCTTGCAACTGTCAAACAAATACACCATCTGAGAACATCCCTCGTTGCTCTTCCAAGTTCTCAGTATTACCCCCAGTGGTCTAGGAGGCAATCACAATTTTGAAACATGAGTTTAATTCTAATTTCTCTGTTATTATATTGACAGAAGAGCAATAAAAACAACTCTACTTGGAACTTGCAGTAAACTCATCTGGTAGATTGAAAACACTACAGCTCAAAGGTGCCCCCATAGAGAAATAAAATAAAAACGAGGAAATGTTAGAAGCAACATGCTCATATTTCTTCACATGTACAAGAGTTACTCTGATTTTCTGGATACAAGCAATTATTTATACAAGCACTGGACTATTTATTAGGTCATTCGCTGATAAATACAACCCTCTGTTATGTGCATTGTCATGTAAAACAGCCTACCCTGAAATAAGGCCCAGCTATTACAGTAGGCCAATATGGGACATGTTGAAAGGACTTCAAAATATCAGGATTCATAAAATTATTCTTCCTAATCTGTCTGGTCAATTGTCTTAAAATATTTATTTTGTATTTATCATTGTAATCAGTAGCTCTCAATTAGATCTCTAATTGTACTTTAATTCTCCATAATTTCTGTCTATTTATAGTTCTCAGATATATGAATTGTTTAATATTATTTCATGTTTTACTCTACATTCCAGTCCAAACCTGATAGAACATTTACTGACATGAACTTTTCACTTTTTAATTTTTAAAAGAAAAGTTGACCATGCATTTTTGGAATTTCAGAAATCCTCAACATTTAATTAATTTTGAATTTGCTTGGGACAGAGGTTTAAGCTACTTTTTTTGGCCAAGCACGCAAGAATTCAAGTCTTTTCTCTATTTAACACCTAGTTTTCTACTCTGGTTGAACTCAGTTCTCCATTCCCTTTTGTAACACATATAATTGTCAGACATTTAACAATTAGCCTAAAAATTTCTAGATTTTCAACTGGATCTGAATTGATGTCTCCTCTATTCCCTTTCTGGTCCAAAACTATCATGAAATGAAACAAACACATTTTTCTCTCAGGATTTTTATTTGCCTTCCCAAAGCGCTAGATAACTTTGAATCTGTGCTTTAAATTTATATTTCCAGGCACCTGAAATACATAATCCCCTGAAGGTTCAACCTTATTGTTTAGATATTTAGATGATGGAAGTTCAAATAAGTTTCCAAACTTTCTGGACACTGATTGCCCTACATCCAAACCTGTTGATGTTATTTACCTCCTGTATCATAGGCCACAAAGAGTGAGATTCGGATCCAGATTCTGGCACCAGACACCATTTAGGGTTTCTAAAATTTGGTGACTTTATCTTATCAGTTTAAGCTCCCAGTGGAAATCAAATCTTCAGAGTCAATGGTATTTAGAGAACAGATACACACACACGCATTTCTAGTATTTTAAAAGTTCTAGGCTATCCTGCCTGGCCTCTACCTTCCTCTCCAGAAACGCATCGAAGTCACTTGTAGATCCTATGTCATATCTGCCAAATCCACACAGACAACTCAGATGCTCTGGGGTGTTTCATATGGCAGCAAACATCTTTGTCTAGATAACTGAATTGCAACCATACTAGGTAGTATGTTGAATCATTCTGTAAGTTCTCTAGATTCCATTATATACAGAATATTAAAATTCAATACATCTAATGTCAAATCCTATCAAAAGTGTAAAAATGCAATTCCTGTTAATGCATGTTTACAAGAAAGCAGGTGATGGTCTCTTCACTGAATTTGAGTCCTTTACCTTGACTTTAGGCAATTTCTGATGAAATAGAAAGTTCACATGAGATACTAAAAGAATGAACCTCACTTGCATCCTTGAATAGGCTTCATAACCGAAGTGCATGAAAGTTAGCAAACCACAATTTAAGTCTAGGAACTACAGTTAACCAATTGTTCAATTGGTATGTCTTTAATTATTGATTTAGTTAATGTTTATTATTTAATATTAATTAATATTTTAATGTTATTTAATATTTAATACTCTTTATTAATAGCTAATACTGACAAATTCATTCTAAGAGAAGAGACTCATAAGCTGCAATGCAAATTTCGTGAAACCCTTTGTTACGTGAGATGGAAATACACACACACACACACAGATATTTTATGCTGGGTTCCATAATGAAGGGCTGATGATATTAAATATTTGACTGCATCGAGCAGTAATTATTTTCTCTGTAGTAAGTTGCATAATTTTTCCAATACACTTACATGATGGTTAACTTTACACAGATATTTTCCATATTTCCATTAAAAATATTCAGCTTTGCTTTACAGTGGTTCTTTTAGGTTCAGCACAATCTTACTGTCCTTCCTTAATAGCAAAGGTAATTTTAGCTTACGTACAAGATTTCTAAGCAATTTTAACATTAAGTGCTACTGAAACATATGGCCCAAGGTTTATCTTGTCTTATGCAACATCAGTTTTATATAATGCATATTTTCGTGAAGCTGTTAATCTTAACAAGACAATGCTTATTTTGCAGTTTTCTCACTCTAACTTTTTGGGAGTGGAAAACCAGTTTAACATGAATCTGCATAATGACTGAGACCCATTGTTACTTTGCTGCTTCGCAAACCATTAGGCCGACACTTTAAGATCTACCCAGGACAAGAGCTTGTCCTGGGTTGTCATTCATGGTGAGGAGTCTGTTGAAAACAAGGGTTGTGTTCCCGGCCGAACTCAAACCTATGTAAGTTGTGTAATGGAACTCCTCTCCTGCATCAATGAACGAGATGAGGTCACGACCTGGCCATTATAATTCTTTTCCTGCAACTTGAATAATTTCCTGTAATTATAAAACAAAAAATGATAAAGAACTGGTCACATATTTTTTACCTGTGGCCGAATTGCATTTATGTTTGCGTTTCATTTTGCACTTGGAGTAGAAATGTTTATAAGAAAAACCCCTTCATTTTCTAGTCATTGTTAATCAGTGCTGAAAACATATTTTAAACGCAGATAGAAAAAAATGGTGATAGCATCCCAACTTCTCATTCAAAATAACATTAGGACTACCATGAAGGTGGTTCTGTTCTTGGTGGTGGGGTTTTTAACTATCAGTAGGACTCTGTATGAAGAGATCCAATTTTGGAGACTCTTTAATAGGCAAAGCATATAATTAATATGCCATTTATACCGTACTACCATTAAATCTGATAAATAACTTTTAAATTATAAAGAATACTTTTATTTTAAGTACATTGTAATACATATTGAAATCAGAATTATTTTTAAAAAAATACATATCAAAACGATAACTACACCATCTCTGGTAATATGTATCTTCAGAGAGCAACTATCCGCTCTCCCAGAAATCTGTATTTAGTTAAGTATCTGTAAGTTTAGTTCAGCTGTTCTTTAAAGCAAATAGGGATATTAATCAAAAGATAAAACTAACCAGACTAATTTTTGGTTGGTTGGATTGTGTTTTTTAAAGCTGCAGTTATCTACAGAAAAAAAAAAAAAAGTTTTTTTCATTCTCTGTTTTGTCTCAAATTTCAAATACCATTAGATTAACATTTGAAATAGTTCTTTCTCTTTTTCTCATATCTGAATGCTGTACAAATGCCAGAGACAGCTTTGCTATTTAAATGTGGTCACTCTTTATTACTCTATACATATATTGACAGTAATAATTAATCATAATATTGAGCATCTTTGGGAGATTCCAAAAGAATCTTAAAACCCTGATGAATAATATTCTATCCTCTGTATATGGGAATTGGAGGCACAGAAGGGAAGAGAATTTGTCCAAAATCTCACAGTAAATCAGTAAGAGTGATAACTAGAACATACGTTTCCTGAGTCATATCTCTGCTTTAACCAGAAAATGACCCTGACTGTGTGAGCAAGGAGTTCAAAACACAGGCATTTAAAATATATTTTTTTTTCTGTAAGCAGAATGCTTTGTGTAAAATTATTGAATTTAAACAAGCAACAAACAAAATGTTTTCTTTTAACGGATAAATTCACTGTAAAAAATGGAGGTGGGAGTAAGGGTAGGTAAAGAGATGCTCATTTTAGAGCTTTTCCTCTCAGTAATGACCGATATAGAGGTGTAAAAAAAAAAAGGTCTCCTAACTTTAACCTTTAACTAATAGCTGTGTTAGAATACAAGTGGAGTCAGGTGGATGACTACATATATAGCAAGGTAAATTAATCTGGAGTTAAGGTAAGAACTTCTGGAAGAATATATTTGAAAATATAATTGTACTCTTTTTAAAATATTATATCCACTCACTGCCTCAAATCCCAAGCAGCAATGAATTTATTGCCCCCTTCACTGGAGACCCATTCATAAGAAATATGGTGGCAGAAACATCTCTCAATTTTTCTTCAGAATTGGTCCTTTGGGATACAGAATTAAGTATATGAAATTTTATTGTTGGTTTACTACCAGAATTTCCCGTGTAGTTTTCCCCTGGAGACCAGATACTGACCCAATCTGAAAACTCCATACTTCTATGATTAAACACCATTTTTTCTAAAACATTTTCTTCCATAAATATTTGTCACTTTTTTTGGATCCAGGTATAAAAGCAAATTGTTCTAAGGAATGTGAAGTTACTTGGAGGACTATGGAGCAATAAAGCAGGATATTTAGATTTTTGAAACAAACTGATTGTACAAATGGGTTGTGATGCAGTGGGAAAGTTTCTACTGATTTTAGTGGGCTTTAAAAAGCACATGGCTAGGTTAGTTTGGTGCTGCTTTCACCCTCTCTCCTTGTTCCATTGTAGTGTTGTGTATTCTCTTGATACAGCTTTTTTTAATGTTTATTTCATAAGGGTAGGTGTAAATTTTTCCCTTTTCTTAATCCAGTAAAATTGGATTCCTATCTTCCTTGGCCTTCCAAGAACTAAAAGAAAAAAAAAAAAAAAAAAAAAAAAAAGAAAAGAAAAGAAAAGAAAATTTCAGAAGTGGATATAAGTCTATTTGCTTTGTCATTTCTAATTAAGAAAAAAATGTTCTGTCAATTTTGGTTTTGAGTGTTGCTTCAGCTAATGGTGATGATAGGGTTGAGTGTTTATGGGTAAGAATCAGGGAAAAGGCCAAAAAGGCAGATATCATGGTGGGAGTCTGTTGCAGACCACCCAACCATGATGAAGAGGCAGATGAAATATTCTATAAGCAGCTGCAAGAAGAATCACAATCGCTATAGACCCTGTTCTCATGGGGGGCTTCAACTTACCAGATGTCTGCTGGAAATATAATATAGCATAGAGGAAATAGTCTAGGAGCTTCCTGGAGTGTGTGGAAGATAACTTCCCGACACAGCTAGTGAGTCAGCCAACTAGGGAAGGCACCCCTCTGGACCCATTGTTGTGAACAGAGAAGGACTTGTGGGTGATGTGATGGTTGGAGGCCGTCTTGGGCATAGCGATCACAAAATCATAGAGTTTTTGATTCCTGGAGAAGTAAGGAGGAGGGTCAGCAGAACTGCCACCTTGGACTTCCGGAGGGCAGAATTTGGCCTGTTTAGGAGCTTCGCTGACAGAGTCTGTTGGGAGGCAGTCCTGAAGGGCAAAGGAGTCCAGGAAGTCCTGGACATTCTTCAAGAAGGAAATCTTAAAGGCACAGGAGCAAGCCATCTCCATGTGCCGAGAGATGAGCCAGTGGGGAAGAAGACCAGCCTGGCTGAACAGAGAGCTTTGGCTGGAACTCAGGAAAAAAAGGAGAGTTTATGACCTTTGGAAGAAGGGGCAGGCAACTTGGGAGGACTACAAGGATGTCGTGAGGTTATGCAGGGAGAAAATTAGAAGGGCCAAAGCCCAACTAGAACTTAATCTGGCTACTGCCATAAAAAACAATAAAAAATGTTTCTATAAATACATCAGCAACAAAAGGAAGGCTAAGGAGAATCTCCTTCCTTTATTGGATGCGGAGGGGAAACATAGTGACAAAGGATGAGGAAAAGGCTGAGGTACTTAATGTTTTCTTTGCCTCAGTCTTTAACAGTAAGACCAGTTGTTCTCGGGGTACCCAGCCTCCTGAGCTGGAAGACAGGGACGAGGAGCAGAATGAAGCCCACATAATCCAAGGGAAAATGGTTAGTGACCTGCTACACCACTTAGACACATACAAGTCTATGGGGCCGGATGGGATCCACCCAAGGGTACTGAGGGAGCTGGCGGAAGTGCTCACCAAGCCACTTTCGATCCTTTATCAGCAGTCCTGGCTAACCGGGGAGGTCCCAGTTGACTGGAGGTCAGCAAATGAGACGCCCATCTACAAGAAGGGCCAGAAGGAGGATCTGGGGAGCTACAGCCTGTCAGGCTGACCTCAGTGCCAGGGAAGGTTATGAAGCAGATCATCTTGACTGCCATCGCGCTGCCTGTACAGGACAACTAGGTGATCAGGCCCAGTCAGCATGGGTTTATGAGAGGCAGATCCTGCTTGACTAACCTGATCTCCTTCTACAACAAGGTGACCCGCTTAGTGGATGAGAGAAAGGCTGTGGATGTTGGCTGCCTAGACTTTAGAAAAGCCTTTGACACCGTTTCCCACAGCATTCTCCTGGAGAAACTGGCTGCTCATGGCTTGGATGGGCATACCCTTCGCAGGGTAAAAAACTGGATGGCTGTGCCCAAAGAGTGGTGGTGAAAGGAGTTAAATCCAGTTGGCAACCAGTCACAAGTGATGCTCCCCAGGGCTCAGTATTGGGGCCAGTTCTGTTTAATATCTTTATTAATAATCCGGATGAGGGATGGAGTGCACCCTCAGTAAGTTTGCAAGTGACACCAAGTTGGGCGGGAGTGTTGATCTGCTTGAGAGAAGGAAGGCTGTACAGAGGGATCTGGACAGGCTGGATTGATGGGCCAAGGGCAGTTGTATGAGGTTCAGCAAGGCCAAGTGCCGGGTCCTGCACTTGGGTGACAACAACCCCATGCAATGCTACAGGCTTGGGGAAGAGTGGCTGCCCAGCGGAAAAGGACCTAGGGGTGTTGGTCGACAGCTGGCTGAATATGAGCCAGCAGTGTGCCCAGGTGGCCAAAAAGACCAATAATATCCTGGCTTGTATCAGAAGTAGTGTGGCCAGCAGGACTAGGGAAGTGATTGTGCCCCAGTATTCAGCACTGGTGGGGCCGCAACTCTAATACTGTGTTCAGTTTTGGGCCCCCTGTCAAGAAGGACATTGAAGTGCTGGAACACGTCCAAAGAAGGGCAACGACGCTAGTGAAGTCTGGAGAACAAGTCTTATGAGGAGTGGCTGAAGGAACTAGGATTGTTTAGCCTGGAGGAAAGGAGGCTGAGGGGAGACCTTATTCCTCTCTGCAACTACCTAAAAGGAGGTTGTAGTGAGGTGAGTGTTGGTCTCTTCTCCCAAGTAACAAGTGATAGGACAAGAGTAAATGGACTCAAGTTGCACCGGGGGAGGTTTAGATTGGATATTAGGAAAATTTATTCACGGAAAGGGTTGTCAAGCTTTGGAACAGGCTGCCCAGGGAAGTGGTCGAGTCACCATTCCTGGAGGTATTTAAAAGACGTGTAGGTGTGGTGCTTAGGGACATGGTTTAGTGGTGGACTTGGCAGTGTTAGGTTAACGGTTGGACTCAATGATCTTAAAGGTTGTTTCCAATCTAAACGATCCTATAAGTCTATAATCTTGTTTTCACGTTTACCTTGCACTTGGCTTTTTGCGGTACAGGGAAACATACCAAGTTATTTCAGAGAATCAAAATGTTAAAAAGAGAGAAGAAAAGTATCTTATACATGTACAGCAGCAGTGAACTTATGACACCATGTCAAACTTAGCCCGTGGCAATACTTGAACCGTAATTAATAGTAAATGAAATCGCTGACATGAGAAAATGTAATTGCAGTATCTTTTAATTTATGTAGAAGACATTTTCGCTTCTGGGCTAAATTTTCAAAAGTTCCTAAATAAAATAGAAGATTATGGGTAGTGTTGGATGTGTTGTTCCAGCTGGTGCTGATCTAGGTTAAGAGGTGATCACAGCCTACTGATAGCTCCTCATTATCATCCCGCACACATGCTGCCTGCTGTAGATTGACACCTGCACCATCTGAAAGTATAACCACAGAGGTAGCTGCTTCCCACATCCAGTTCAGCTTTAGCAGTTCTAAACAGAGTGTCATTTGTTTGCTTGTCGCTAAGTTTTGACAGAACCAAGGGTGATGATGAACAGACTAGGATGTGTCTTAAGACCTTATCTGAATAAGGACATTGAACCAGTTTATTTAAATGTCTGCTTAGTTAAATTAGTGCAGAGGTCTGTACAGAATTGTTTATTTCAGTTTGAACCTTTGAAGTGTAGACTGAATGGCTTTACATCAAAGGTGTGTGTAAGGGGACTTATGCCATGTAGAAGGACCATACAGGCTGTTGGATCAATAGATCATACATTTGTTTAAAAATGTATTATTGTAAAAATAGTTTTAAAATGTTTTGTTGTAAGATAAAGGGGAATAGGCATCTCTAGAAGACAATTGATCCCATCCCAAGAAATAAAGAATTATTATTATTTGGAGATGTTTTCTTGAATCCCGTGTGAGGTGACATGTATTCCATCATTAAGGTGCTGAAGCTTAATAAATTACCAATCTTTCTCTGGAGGCTTTCGACAGGATTTAACTTGAATTATTTTCATGAAAACACAGGAAACTTTTAAGAGGATCTTTATACTACAAACCTAAAGTTGAGGTACATTTGAGGCATTTAAATTGGGTGAGCTGTATCCCACCCCTAAAATTTACTACTGTATGCTCATTTAAATAATATGTTAAGTGTACACATTGACTACAAACTATATTGAAATGTATCCCTCAGAATGTTACGCAAAAATACTAAACGTTCACTGTCTAACAACCTAGAAAAAGCTAATATAAAGTGCTAAGCATACTCAGTGTTAGCACTCCTGCCCTTTAGGCTAATCAGGTTCTAAAACCAGAAATCCTTTCCTGCAGGAAAGCACCAAACTCTCCATTTTTTAATGAACACGAGAAGGATTCACACAGTTTAAACTAGACTATGACATTGTGGTTTTTTTCATAATTTTTTAAATAGTGAAGAGTAGAGGATTCATCTAGAATGATATATTTAACTTATTCACTTTAGGGGAACAGGCCCACAAGCCTCTTTACAAGGCAGCATCTTTTCTTAGTTAGTGGAAACTGGTGATTAGTTCCTTGCTGTCGCAGGCGTGGCCAAAGAATGCAAATACAATACTTGCATAAAGTCACGTGCAAATAAAAGGAACATACACAGGCACAGGTACAGGGAAAAAAAATTGCTAGGTCATTAAGCAATTTTGAGAATCTAGTTTAAAGAACTTTACATAGCTTGGCAAAATGAAAGACCTGGTATGCTATAGTTGCTGTTTATAAATATAGAGGGGTAAACATGGGGGAGGGAAAACAGAACAGAAGTTCCAGTTTGAGTCAGCCCGAAGATGTGGTGAGCAGAGAGTCCTCTTCAAGGCAGAGGTTTAGCAAGTCTACCTTTGGCATAGGACATCAGTTGTCAGAAGTCAGCAATTAAAGGTTTTTCTGAGGCTACACCTGGCCCATCATCTTAAATTATATGTCTACTCAAGAGTAGGAGCAAGTAAACAACATCCAGCACCTATGAGAGATATTCTAGCATAGAAGTATACTTTCCAGGGAAGCTGTATAATGTTGATATAGTTGAAGTTGACCTGAGCCCTATTTGCCCCATTTTGATTCTGATGGGATATATATTCATCCTAATGGAAGTTAAGTAGCTTGCCAACCTTGGCTCTAGACTTCTCAGCCTGGGCCACCAGCTGGAAGAAGCTGTTTAGGTGGAAATTCCACAAAATTGTTCCTCCCCAATAGGAGGAACAGATGGAGAGTCAGTCATTCCATTGCAAAGCATGATTATATGCAGGCCTTGATTACTCAGATAATATGTTGTTAGATGATAGCATGAAAGCCTGATGTAGACCGATGCAGTGAAAACACTGTGCTCTTGTCGAACTATATTTATAAGAGATTTTATTTTTCAGATGAAAATTATACTATAAAAGTATTGCCTTTGCCAGTAGCGTGGTATCCTCCTGCTGAGACAAAAGGTCAAAATGGAAATCACGTGACAATCCAGCACTTTCTCATAGTGAAATGAGGCGTCATTTCAGAATACCCTAATGACCTTTGAAACATTAGATATATTTACGCTAATTTGACTGGGATACTTTCATCTTTATACAGTACACCTTTGTTTCACTCCACCACTCATGACTGATGGAACTAGCCTACAACTGTGTAAACAAATTGCAGAGGTTTAAGGAAAACCATGCTACATTCTTTATACATTTCTTTACAGTATGCAGACCACTACGATTATCATTCTGCATAGCTGAGCTTGGTACCTGTAGTACCTTGGTACTCTTCTTGCCTGTCCTCTAGAGGCTGATGGCACCTCTTTTTGCTTTTTTTTTGCTTGCCTGGGTCACTTCCTGCTACTTTATCTTAGCTTTGTTCACCCACTGTGTAAAGTCTAAGCAAAAGTGTTTAAAAAGTAAGATTCCCATTTTCAGTGTTATGCAAATGATGTTGAAGTCAAACCTTGGATGACCTCAGTGCCAAGTCTCACCTTCTCTGGGTGATTTATTAGTGGAATCACAGAGGCCATGAGCTCTCCTCCTCTCCCAGGGGACGACCCACCTTTGTCCATACGGAGAAAGTCTTTCTGAAAGATTTGTTTTATACCTAGAGCAATACAAACTTGACATTGTCTTTAAGCAGACTCGAAAAGAAGAGTTGATATCGAGTAAATACAATTTCTGACTAATCAGGAAGATTAATTTATATTATGAAGCATGTCTCAGACAGCCCTCTGCCTGCTAAAATGTCTGAAATCATGTCAGTTTTTAAACCTCCAGTGACAAGTTTGCAGTGTTTTGTCAAGACGCTCAATTTCTCCAGATGGAGTGACAGTTCCCTCACAAAATCCATTATAAGTGCAAATATGAGGCTAAGTGGGACTGGGATTGCTAAGATGGAGTGCAACCAGGACCTGTAACGTTTTGAAAAGAATTATGGTCTATAATTGGAACATAATGCATTAAATTCATTTTGGTGTGACTCCTTTAATGTTCGTGGAGTTATGCCTGTAATAACATTATATGAAGAGAGCAGTTTGCCTTTCCTTTACAAGTTGTATACATTTCTCCATTTGTATCTGAATTAAAATGAATGAGGCTTCAATGGAATAACTAAGTAGCAGATTTTCATCCAATGTGCCATATCCACTTAGAAATTTGTGAGGTCTTTGTAACTTGTTAAATTCACTGAAAAACAGTATTAACAATTTTGATTTTTGCACGTATATTCTTGTGTAGATGAAAGGTGTTACTACCTATATAATTTTTCAGGGATCCACTCACAGATCTTTCCATTGCTCACAGACTTTTTTCCTCATGGCCAAAGGATCTCAAAGATATCCAAAATCAGAAGCGAGCTGCAACTGAAGTATCCTCTAAGGTCACATTTCATGAAGAAAATCCTGGTAGCAAGAAGTATTACATTATTCTCCCAGAACAAGTAATCTTTTTCAGTCCCTAAAAGAAGTTCAGTTGCTTGCTGAGAAGAATGGTAGCCATGCCACAGTTATTTAAAAACTTGTCTTCACTCTGCTGCCCAGTAAATCAAGCAGTGGTAAGCAATCTAAAAGGGAAAACAAACAGTTTGTCCCTGCACACTGAAAGTGCAGTGTAAGCACCAAGCTGGTAAATTCTAGTGTCATTAATCTTTTTCTACAGGGCTCCCTGTCACCATCTCTGTGTTGGTGACACATACTCAAGTCTGCATTGAGAACGAAGAACCACTCTGCATTGTTTTGAAATCTGTCTAGCTTCATGGTTGTAAAAGTTCTCTTTTTTACCCTGGTAAAATCAAAACAACTGGATGATAACAGATCACACATTTAGCTAGTAGAATGTTTTTCACCCCTCCGCTACCTCAAGAAATATGCACTATGACTTAATACAAACTTACATTAAAGTTTGGCAAGTCTTCAAGCACGGATTTATGAAAACAAAGGTACATCTGTTTCATTTCCATTTACCGTATGCATATTCTGGTGCATGCCCTTTATGTCCTAAACCTTTATTCCTAGTTGCTACTACCTAAAAGTAATACAAATTGAGATGCTTAATATCTAGCCTTTAATGGTCCCTTTATTAGCTAAAAGACATGTAAATAGTGTGATTATACATTAATTTTAAAATGTAGCCTTTTCCCCAATTCTCCACCAGGCTGTTCCATTCTTTCTGAGCATGACCTATTTTGCTCTCCCCAGTGGAAGGGTCATGTAAATAGCACAGCAAAAGCACCAGCATAAAATGTGTTAAAATCCTAGAATGATACCAATGGGTGGATTATCTATGTAGAGTACTACATTTTTTTCTTTACAATGTGCTGTCAGAGCTCACACCATTCAGGAAGATTTAACTGAAGACAATTATTGGAACAAATGAGCCATAGGATAGAAATTATATTACGCTTATTGTTGGATAGGTAACCTGGGCACCACTGAGTCTTAAAGAAAAGACCATTATTATTCTTACATACTAAAAATGTGCATTAAGAGATTTAAAAACAAAGTTGCCAGACTTTAGAAAAATTAAAACTAATCATACCCTGGTAAACTAAGCCCATTCAGCAATTGAAGAAGGTAGAGGGAGTTTTCCTTTCTCAAGAGATATATCCCAGCTTCATTATGAAAAAAAACTAATTCCATGCATAGCGTCAAGTCTGTGCTTTCCAAAAGCACATTGTCCTGGAAACAGAACTACATGTTTGTAGTGGGTAAGTCCAAAAATTCTGAGGTTATGGGGAGGCAGCACA
The DNA here is from genome assembly GCF_964195595.1 of Calonectris borealis. Taxonomy (NCBI): domain Eukaryota; kingdom Metazoa; phylum Chordata; class Aves; order Procellariiformes; family Procellariidae; genus Calonectris; species Calonectris borealis. The sequence goes on from NC_134314.1 coordinate 43,594,179, forward strand.
TCTTTCCTCAACCTACCACTAGAGTCACCAGTGCAATGAATGAATAAAATTAAATTAATGAAAGATATTCCATGTGTAAAACTTGAGAATATCAGAAGTTATGTTTGATCCTCCATCTTCTGGAAACATAAACAAAGAAGCAAACCAATAAATAAATGCTTAACAACACTTAACAACAGTGGCCCTTTTTTTTTTGCATGTGAAAATGCTTATCTGTGACATACAGATTAGTCAAAGTTAATGCAGACAATAAATATAAAGACAATGTAATAATTTATCTTATTTCAGTATGATGTCCCAGTGAGTGCAAGGATCCAAAACTCCAGAGAAGATTAAAAGGATCAACAATAAAACCCTGGTCTCCATTTTTTTGGTAAATGATTGTCTGTAATTTGAATTTATACCATTACATTTTTCTCTATAACTATCTATGGATTATTAAATTTAGTTTCTTCATGAATGTGTGACAAAAATTTCTCTTTCAACCTCTAAAAGTATAATCAATTTGTACTCCTGATGGAGGTTATGCTTTCCTTTTTATCTTTAATTAAGGTACCTTAAATTAGCAGAAATGCAAGCAATAAGGAGAATATAGTTGGAACAATATATAGCACTTAATCAAGTAAAAAAGAGAAGGCATTCAAGAAATATCAAATTAGAAAACTCAACTTGCCTGAGTTACCAACCTGCCTGAATATTTCCAACCAAAATAGATATAATACATGATCTTTGTTAAACTTTTATTTAGCTTAAAAGTCATGAAATAGTAGTGCAGTTACAATGGAGGTAAACATGTAGAAAGAAATAATTCAAACTATCTTCATATAATTCAAATCAGATATGTGCCAATTTCCTACAGGTTTATTTTTCATTCAATAATATTATAAATATTAACTATATGAAAATAATTTACACAGACATATCCTAGCAAAATTCTTCTTTGATTTATATGGAAATATCACACATCTTCAGAGCAATGTAAAAGAAGAAGTAGGTCTTCATTAAAAATACCAACAATTCATAGAGTTAAATGATAATAATGACAGCTCTCTTTGTTAATCAACATGAAAACTTACAGAAATATAGTTAATGGGACCAGGTTAGACCTAGTCTGAAGCAAAACTCCCAACATTGGAGATATCTTATGCAGTCCAGAAAATTGAATGACAAAGATGCCACCACAGAAGGCAGGGATGAAGTTTTCATTCTGCTTAACCTCCACTGTAGTTAACATTGTAATTTAGAATTAAAATATATTCATTGTATTGAAATGTATTTAACAAGTGATTGTTGTGCACTGTAATCTTCATTGCCTTAACATGGTAAAAGAGAGAGAATAACATGAACTGAGTAGACCACATACCATAAAATATATTGTTAGGGAATTAGGGCATATATCTATGGTGAGATGCAAGATACTACTTCAAAATGTCATTCTTTAACAATGAAATGTTGAAATAGCTGCAGCTAGAAAAATGCTTCAGTGAAGGTAAGTTATAATGGTTCATTGTGCTTTATGATATCTCTTTGTAGAACATAATTCCAAAGAAAGAAGAAATTTTTTTCTTCATTATTGTGTTCCTTTTTTTCCTCAAATGAGGTCTTATGGTGTGAAAGAATTTTAAATTAATGGCTTGGATTGTAGGTTATATCGCACCATTGGTGGAGCTTGGTACCAAAGCCAAAGTACGTGATTGGAAACAATGCAACCACACAGCTATTTAGGTGTGTTTTGACTTCATACTGACTTGTAGGCAGGTGTAAAGTCTGCTCACATGTTCCTGTATGCTTTGGTCCTATTCTAGCGCATGCCAAACTGGTTTATTTGGTGTCTGGATGTGGAGGAAAAGCTGATTCACTGCTGAACCCCTGTACAATTGCAGTATGTCCACAACCACAACGTCTACTCAGAAATTTCTATTCCCTTGAAACCTGAAAAAGATGATGCGTTTGTTGTCCTGACACATACATTCGTAAACTATTTTTTCTATGTTCATACTCTGCGTAATGCTGCTGAATCACTGCATTCTGTGTGTAGTTCAAGCCCATGGTTCAAGTTCTTAGTGATGGAGTCTGCATCTAAATTAATAAGAATTATGGCCTAACACCTGAAGGAGAAAGGGTTTTTGCTGAAGACTTAGTGTGTGCACTGTATACACTTTAAAAGGGTTTACTTCAGATTAAGTCCAGTCTGTCCAGATTAGACCAGGCCCTTTAGTTTCCTCCAAAACGAATCCAGTTTATGCACTCCATAAAGTTAATCAAAGTATGGATAGTGGAAATTTGCTTCAAAAGTGCACTTCTGATCTGAAATACTGCATTAAATGTTCATATTTCAACATGTTTGTATTTCAAATTGAACTAAAAATTGGTAAATGGTAAAATATGTGATTTAAAATCAGCTAAAACATTCCAGTCAAAATAGACATTTGAGTGCAGCCTGGCAATGTAGCATCTCATAGGTATCACAACTTTACTCCACTTTACTCTGCCCTGTGTATGCAGTCTGTGGATTCTCTCTCTCTATATATGCACAGTCTATGGACTGTATTTTCTGAGTAGTCTATATTTTTCATGATACAGACACCACATTGATTGAATTAGCTCATTCAACATGGCAGCTTCTGAAGTTGATAAAGCAGTTGGTAGTAAATCAAGTCCAACAGTGCGTTATGCTGACAAATCAAAACAGAATTTTAAATTCTGGCTGATCCAATAAAAAATGTTACTTCTTGGCTTTCTCTATATTCTGCCAAAGTCAATCTTTTTACATGGAAAACCTAAGCTTTGTTAAAATGCATTTAAAAGAATGTGCATAATAGCAAACTGTTATGTTTACATTTTTAATCAGGCTTGATTTATTTCTTATAGATAATCAAAAGGTTTTTGTCATTTAAGGTGATAAACAGCAGTGAAAACTGCTAGCATCTTATTCCTTGAATAGGTAATAAGTTCAGTTAACAACAGTTGACTACTTTTTAATAACAGTAAAAAGAAGTTAAGTGGATTCACTTGAACATATTAAGGAAAAAGGAAACCTTGGTGTTACTTTCACTTGTGATTTTAAAGGACATACTGCCTAGGATTACATTCAGTTTTCTTCAGAATACTAACTTAAGCCTAAATGTTGCCGAACATAGCTTTTAACAAGCTGAAATAACACATCTGGTTTAGGGAAAGTCTCCCCTTTAACTGGCTGTTTGTTTTACTTCTGGACCCTTCTTTCCAGCTACCCACTTTGACATACTCTCACACCACATCCCACTCCATGCATCCCGCACCATTTGCACTGCAGCATAAACACAGAACTTAAGCTGATTGTAAAACATCTTTCCTACTCTTCTGTGTTATACCTGAGTCGAATAAGTGATGTGTTGCGTGCTGTGAGCTAGTAAATACTGTGGCCATTATAGATATTTGCACAAGCTGAAACTCGTAATGAATCCCACCCACAGTGTGGACAAACCAGTCCTGATCCACTGAGTCAGTGTATGTGCTTAAAAGCTAAAATCCATATACACAGGGATGCACAGCTGCAGGCAGTGCAAACCCAACAACTTAGAGAAATGGGCCCTTGACCTGGCTCCTCCCAGGGCATCCCAGGAGGGTGTCAGTCAGACACTGTACAGATTGCAACCTATGGGGAATACATGTTCAACCTAAATATTTGCTACACCTGCAAATGTGGAGCTGTGGCAGGCTCACCTCTATTGTTCTTCCAGATTTGGCAGCTCCTAGCAAAATTTTTGTTAAAATGGTATAATTAATACATAAACCACTTTGAGTTGTCAAAAATCATTACTCTAAACAGGTCAGGGTAGATTTCTATGATGAATGATTACAGCACTGTTTTAATGGGATGTTTGCAATTTTACTGCCTAACCTGGGAACTGTACAGTATTTTGTTAATCAAAATCAAATCAAGGTACATCTCTAGGAGCAATGAATGCTGAAAGGTCAGTCTTCCAGTGTGAATGATAGTATAGTTTGGAAAGAGGTAAGTTTAAAAGTCTAAAATGGAGTTAGGGATACTGGAAGATGAAAAGCTCAAGGCAAATCTCTCAGTTTAATGTGGCAGTGAAAATAGTAAATGCTGTTCCTAGGCTGCATTACACGAAAGAGCTAACTCTAAATCAGCCAGAAAGCAGATTAGAAAATGGGTCTCCCACATCTCAAATGAGTTTTCTAACCACATGTTATTCTAAAACAAGTCTCCTTGAATCTTTGTTATTGGAGTTAAATTATTTCTGAGACAGAGTACAAATGATCGAAGACTCCAAGGCTGTCGGACACTGAACTGAGAGAGAGTTTATCTGAATTTTCACACTACTGCAATGAATGTTTAAATATTCATAAACTGTAGAACAGTGTCAACAGAGAAAACATAGTACATGTGCAGACTGTGTACCTCATAACTTCTGATAAGTGGGAGTTGTGGTTTCACGTTTCCTCAGGCAGAAGTGACACTGTGGCTAGCTGAGAATTTTTGTTCCTAACACATAGCTAAAAATAGGATGTCAGATCCTGTACTGTCAATCTAACCTCTAATAAGGACGATTATTATTTTACTTAAAATCTTTGGCATGTTCAAATTGCGTAGGTAAATTGTTCTGAGACAACCAAACTCTTTTTTTTCCAGTGAATTCAAAATATTTTTGATTACCTCTGCTAGGAAGGTGGTGTTGTATTTAGCATAAGTGAGACCATCACAGGGAAACTGTCTGTCTTTCTGGAGATATTATCTAGAATCATAGAATCATAGAATCATTAAGGTTGGAAAAGACCTCTAAGATCATCCAGTCCAACCATCAACCCAACACCACCATGTCCACTACACCATGGCCCTAAGCGCCTCATCTACACGTCTTTTAAATACTTCCAGGGATGGTGACTCAACCACTTCCCTGGGCAGCCTGTTCCAAGGCCTGACCACTCTTTCAGGAAAGAAATTTCTCTTAATGTCCAATCTAAACCTCCCTTGGCACAACTTGAGGCCATTTTCTCTCGTCCTATTGCTAGTTACTTGGGAGAAGAGACCAACACCCACCTCGCTACAACCTCCTTTCAGGTAGTTGTAGAGTGCGATGAGGTCTCCCCTCAGCCTCCTCTTCTCCAGACTAAAGAACCCCAGTTCCCTCAGCCGCTCCTCATAAGATTCGTGCACCAGGCCCTTCATCAGCTTCGTTGCCCTTCTCAACAGCTCTAGGCTTGATCATTGTTCTTGGAAGACACATCTTGTTGTAAGAAACTAAGACTAGCTCCACCTACTTACATCAGCAAAGCTTATGAGATGACTGACCTAGATTAGTGATTTTTACATGATACATAGGCAGTGAGGAGATAGAGCGCTCTCTAATCCAGAAAAGGCATAAGAGAACTCAATGGTTGAAAGAGAAGCTAGACAAATAAAAATGGAAATGAACGGAAATGTAAAAAAATCAACATATTTTTGCCATTCAGGATTGTAATCGCTTTGAAAGGAATATGACACATACTCTATCACCTGGGGACTTTGATTCAAGCTTGTTCTATCTCAGCGACAAGTTACTGAACTTGATACTAACTGCCTGGTGAAACTCTGTGCCCTCTATTATGCAGGAAGTCAAGTTTTGATAAAAGTAGGTCTTCTGGCCTTAAAACCTGAAATCTAAACTCACTTCAAATTAGCAAGGCAGTAATGTTCTTACAGGCCAGGAGGATTCGATTGATATTTAGTTGAAATATCTTCAGTGTTATGATTTTTCTTTTTTCTGTTATGGTAGATCAGGGTAATGTATCCTCCTTGCTGTGTATGGAATCGTACAGAATGATCACGATTGCTAGTAGTAGTCGGGACCCACACCAGAAACAGTTATGTTAGATATGATGTGAAAAATAATGACAAACACACACACACATTCTCTGTCCTAGAAAACTGAGTGTCTGTGAGGTTCAGACTTTTGAATGAGTTGCAATTTATTCAACTCACAGTCAACTTAATAAATTAAATTTAAGGAAATGCTTATCTATCCACCTGGGCAAAACAAAACAATGTTTGCATGCCTTTAATCCTCGGTCCCTCAGAGACAACATTTTATGATATGTTCTGTGATAATCTAAATAGTTACAAACCGAAGGCTCTTTAAGTATCATTCATGTGGTTCATACTGATAAATGTCCTTTGTGGAAACTGAAGTTGATTTATCACCTGCTGAACACTGAAGAATGTGTTGTTTGCTGACCAAAAAAGAAGAAAAAGTCTTCATTTAAGGATTAAGATGGGCTATATCCCATTTATTTCACTCACTGCAATAGGCCTCTGCAATGTATGCAACATGTTCTGTTAACAGAAAGATTTTTAACCTACAAGCTAACTGCAGCTGAAAAATATTATGTTTATGAGTGAAAAAATATCATTTTTACATTATTTGAATCACAGTTGAGAAGACTGAAGATCTACATGTCTGGCTGTAGTCTTGAGGTATGAGTATGTAAGGCACACTACCCTTTTGTTTTAAAACATAGGAACATGAGAGATTTTTCTTTATTTTTAGGCAAAACTGCATGTGCTCAGGAAACCCTAAATTTCTTTTTCTTTCCCTTTCCTTCCCTACTAAGATACCTATCCTCTGGGACCAAATTCAGTTGCTGGTCGTTTTCCATGAAAGTCATGAATATTTTTTGATAGCAGTAAATGTTGACTCACAGCTGATGGAATATCCAACTCAGCTAAATTGTATCCCATGCTATTTATTTATTAATCTCTCTCTTTTAATTATTAATGATCTTACAATTGCACTAAGCAAAACAATTTAAAAAGTGATGGATGTTATACAATCAAGAGTATGACAAATAGTTGGACCAGTGAAAGAAAACATCTCAGAGGGACAGTGTGATGGCAGATGAGCATTAATTTTTGTTAATCAAAATCAAATCAAGTTGTAGCTCTGCCAATAACCACCACCAATATACTAGGGGCAGAAGAAAAGAAGCAAATACTGCAGAGCTCAGAAAACTATTTTACTTACTGTGAACGTATCTAATGGACTATTAGAAAAATTTTTTTTTAAATTATAACCTAGTTTTGACCTTATGAGACCACACTTCTCAATGCTTCAGATTCAATGCTGTTAATTAATTAACTTTAGTGACTCAGTTGCATAGTAAATGAATACAGGTTAGACATTTAAAAGGTATTCTTTAAGAATTCATTGTACAATGCAAAGTACATCTAAAGTTAGTGGAATGTCCTACGGAATTAAATAGGGATAAAATGAAGAGGTTTTTACACAGATAAATTACTCTTATCGTGTACAAAATTTATTATTATATTCTTTTTGTGTAAGTGAGAATTTTTAAACCTCCCTTTGGGCTTTTAATTGCAACTTTTTAAAATTATAAACAGGTTATTTGTGTCAATAAAAATGTATAGGGCATTTTCATAAGGTTTTTACTATTGTACACCATAGTCAAGTAATGTTAAATAAATATCAACTAACAATTCATGACATAGCATTGCCCCATTTATATGAGAGAATAATCTCAGTTATTTCTGCTTGACAAGCCAAACTACAGAAAACAATCTAACCTGAGCCTTTTTCAAGACCTGCAATTCAAAATCATCAAAGTATCCACCTATTCTCAGAGAAATTGTACTTTTACACATTTGCTTTTTCAAGGTGTTTGCCCATGCAAAGAAATATAAGGTGATAAACCTGCATGGTTTATCCAGGTCTGTATGGACTGGTTGTGTCATGGCTAACGTAACATGACCATGCAAAGGATGTCAGGAAGAGTGAAAGAAATCTCAGACTAGTCGCATAATAGTTTCCAGAGGCAGCCTTTTCAACACTCAGTATTTTATCTGATTGACATATTAATACTTGCATTAAAAAAAAAAAAGTGAGTATAGATCATAACCAATATTTTTTGACGCTTCTGTAGATATATAACCTTTTGTCTCATCCTACACTGTAAAAGATCATCACTTTTACAAGGTTTTCGTATCAGTTCTTTATATATTTGCATTAGACCATCCATGGCTAAACAGCTTAAGCATTTGAGAGAAAAAAATACAATATACACTCCCTCCATTCCCTCCTTAACAACATCACCAATCTTTTAAACCAAACTTTAACTAATTCAAAAGAATGAGTTGAATGTTGCACTCTCATCCTTTTCCACATCAAGAAATACACTCCACTTAAAAGTGTATGTTCGCAGAGGAAAGAACAAGCTCTGAGTCTTTCATATCTTTGGAGAGCTCTAAACATGGAGCTTTTTAATATAGATAAGCAAGTTGTCTCTTTTTGCTGAATTTTAAAAGAAACTGTTTCCAAATTGTAACAGAAACATGTTTTATTAAATAAGCACAGCAAATAGCCTCAAGACTGAGTCCTTCTGCAAGAAAGTCACTGCAAGAAAGACTTTCTACTACATATGTGAACAGGGTTTAAATGTAATCTAGTCATAGAGCTAGTTAGACTTATCAACTGCAGAAGATTAGACATGTGGAAATCTTTGACTGCAGCAAATCAGAGAGCCCAATTTCCGTGGAGATTAGTGATTGATTGAATTCTTAACTGAATCAAACTTCAGTGTGAACTCGTATTTCCTGCAGCCTCTTCTCACTGCAATTCTTCCATCTCCTCCAATACCTTTTGTTAATTTTCCCAATATTGCTAGCTTCTGTCTGCATAAACTATCTATCTTTGCAGTGAATAAAGAGACAACATTAGTTTTGGCTTGTGCTATGTGTCTTTACTGGACATTGTACCCTCATTGCTGATGAGCTGAATGGCCCCGTGGGTTCTGAGACTCTGCAGTTCTAGATATGTTAGGATGCATTTGTGTACCCTGTGCAGGGCTGTCACAGACACCAGTCCTTTAGCCATTGGAACAAAAAATTTATGAGAAAAACTGATAGACAGAAGTAGACTTGCATGACTGTATAAACTTCATTTTCTTAGGTGAAAAAGCTAACATTTGAGAAAGTTAAAGGGTTCTGATACTTCCAAAGACAGGTAGTGGCTAAGAGGCACAATTTGAGAACTGCATTTTTATACAAAAGCATCTAAATTTCACGTAAGTCCCCACAAGGTCTTTGTTTTGCGTCAGAGATGCAGCTGTTTCTAGGAATGTGCTCTAAGGTTTTTATGGATGTTATGAAATTTCTCATTGTTGTTAGTACTGCTTCACTTTCAGTTATGTCAGTAACTGTGGAAATGCTAGAGTGCAAAAAACCACCAGCCCTCACTAATACTTGACCTATATAAGGGCAGACTTCACACTACTTAAAGGCTTGCTTCTTTCTAGTGCTGTGTTTCTAGAACTGCCTATCTTATTATTGAAAAATTGGCAGCAATAATCTGTATACTGTTGACTGGAAAGTGTATTATGGATATTAGTAAATTCTGGGCTGTTGAAACTTTTTCGGAATGAGATTGATAACCAGGATGAGGCAAGTAACAGTCAAAAGATCCTTATTTTGCCGTGAGTCATTAATAAGACTTTTTAATCCAAATGTAGATGCCTACAAAGCGCATTCAGAGGAAACAATTGTGCATCATGCTGTTATTCCGATGATTACACAGGTATGTTAGCAGTGCAATGATAATCACTGTTTTGTTAAATTTAGTGCAAAAGAATGTGGATTACTTCCTTCATCGACAGCAATCACAGGAAAATCACAGACAGAAGATATTTCCTGTACTGAATCAAAATCAGTTATTCCTATCTTTAGGATACTATGCATGAGTATGTCTATACCTATATAGTTTCTTGGCAGCATTTTAAAATAGAGAAAAAAGCCCCCTAAAGTTTGTATGTTTCCTGACATTTACAAGTTTTATTCTTTAATGTGAGCTTTTAAAGCCCTATTAAAAGTACATAGTTAAGAGAAAAAATTTATAGAATGGAAAAAATGGCAGCAGAAATCACAAGAGTGAACTGCTGGAACAGAAGCAGTCTGCTGAAGGTGATCGCCCTTCCAGGATTTCATTATTAGCAGAATAATTGTCATAGCGGCTGTTGTGGCTATAAGGAATCCAAATTATATCCCTGCATGTTTCCATCATGAAAGACAACCTTAAAACCCGTGACAGGATGCACATAAATAGAAGTGCATGGACTTAATGAATGCAGTCTTTCCTAAATTACTGCCAGTGTTGCCCTCTGAATTTTGGGATAAGTTTTTTTCCTGATTTACCATCAAAGAGATCGATGGTTATCTAGTACAACAAAAGGGGGAGTAACACTAACAGTAGATCAGGTCAGCTGTGACCTTGTTTACCTGGGTCTTGAAAAACTCTAAAAATGGAGATTCTCCAACTTATCTGGACAACCTTTTTCAGTGCCACATCTTTTCTCTCCCCACCCGCCCCAAGGATTCTCTAATATTCAGTCTGAACCTTTCAAGCTGTTATTTGTATCTGTTGCTCCTTGCTATATTATTTGTCACTTCTGAAAAGTTTTCCTCCATTGTCTGTTTTTTTGTTGTTTTGTTTTATTTTGTTTTTCATAAAGCCAAACATTAAGTAAACTCTCTGTGTTTCAAAATTGTTTATTCTCATATTTTGATTTTGATTGTGTGGTAGCTCTAGCCAGTGAAAAATAATATCGTTCTTTACCTTGAAACATGAATGAAATGATCAGTGCACAAGAACTAAATCTATACTAATATAGTAAATGAGATCTATTCCCTACCCCTAGAACCCATAGCAGTCTACCTCTATAATATTAAACTTTCTCAGTGTTTAATACAGGGTGGCCCCAAATAGACGGCATGTTGTGAAAGATTCCTGGTCCGTGATCTGTCTGGGCTGTGCCTAAATAGAACTTGAAAACTATTTGGTAATGTTACTTAGCTCAACACCCCTAAAATCACCACCTAGTGTTCTAGGAGAAAGAAAAAAAGAGAAAGAAAAAAAAAAAAGGCCTGTCCTAAAATTGATTTTGAGGGTTCTGTTTAGCATTAGTTTATCTACACAGATACAGTCAAAACAATTTTTTTTTAGTTGTTTCTGAAAATTGTTTACTTATGGCATTCAGAAAGAGAAAATGGAGGATAAGTGTCTTGCGTGTGAATTAATGTTGTTAACAATGGCCATCAAGGTCTACTTATGAAATGAAGCACTTCAGAGGAAGAGGCTAAGATTGCTTAGGTTAGGAATCAGAAATTCTTTGTTCATTTCTCAGTTTTGTCACGAACTTTAAAGAAGCCACTTCATGACTCCCTACTTCAGTTCCCTCCCCCCCGTAAAATGCAGTTATTACTTCTGCTCTTTATTTTCAGGCCCTATGCAGCTCTTACAACACTGAATGATAAAACTCTCAAAGACGTCAACAGAGACACAAGAGCTGCTGTACACTAAACATTTGTGAGATGCCAACAAACAGCCCCAGAAATCCTTCATTTCTGTAACAGTCTTATTTTTACCATTACATAAATAAACAACAACAATAAACAACACGGTCTTTGCAATGACCATGCAATAGGATTTTTTAATATGATATCTTCTCAGTCCCTAAGGAAGGGAAAAAGCCCTGATGTAGAAAAGACAAAACGCATGTGCCAATGCAGAGACATAATCAGAAGAAAATTAAACCCTTATCGAGAGAGGAGAGTAACAATAGAAAACTTGCCAACATGTAAGAAAAGGAGAGAAAATATTCCTTTCAAACAAACAGGAGTTCAGAGAGTGGGTAAAACAAGATCATCTCATTACACTGACAAGGATCTTGTCAAAGAATTTCAAAAAGCCAGAGCTTGAAAACCATCCTCAGTGGGTGTCCTTCCTCCCTTGGTTACTGCTGTGTAGCACCAAAGGAAAACCAAGCCCAAGATCCAGGGGTATTCCTTACCAACTGCATGAAATGTGCATGCAGGGGAAGGTTGTTAAGGTTTCTTATTTTGGTGGCTTTTGTGAAATGTGACTAGCTGCCAAATCATGTTCTTAGATCTAAAGATGTGTCTGGGATACCATTTTTTCCAAGGAGCATTTATAGGATACTTTTTACCTTAGTTTCTGAAGATGAACTCGAGGAATGAACATTAGCCAAATAGTTTAGATTTTGAAGAACAAGTCTGAACCTGCATCTTAATTTTACACCATTTACATTTTACAGAAATCCTAAAAAATTAGAAAAAATAGAAAATTGAAAGCTAGTAAAAACGTCTAAAAACTTATTTTAAGGCCAAGAAATATTGTATGCTTTGACATGAAAGACACTGTCAAGACTATTTGTGCATTTACTGAGCACAAACAGATATAAAAAACAGAGGATGGCAGAAATTAAATAGGAAAAGCTAGAATGGTTTCATAATTGGTAATATTAAACTAGACAGAATTATTGCAAATGCTACCATATAACTGGCAAGAGTGAAGAAGTGTCATTCATTCCAATGATGAGCATGGAGAGAAGACAAGTAAATCTTGCAGTCATGAGTTATCAGAGGGATAATAGACAAACCCAATAAACACATGATTTTGCTATAACGCGGAGGATGAGTGTGAAAGCAAACATATCTTCTACATTGTCGACATGGACATTGAAATCATGTAAGATTGATAGTCTCAGGGATTCCAGAGCCAGCTGAGAAAGAAAATCCATAAATTCATTAAGGAAGCTGTGTTAGCTCTTGGAAGTCTATAAATTCATTGTGAAGGTGTTACAAAAGTAATATGTGAATAAAAAAGATGGAAGATACACAAGGCTGGTGACTTGTTCATTCTTCAGGAAGAATGGAAGGGTCTTCAGTACCACACTTACTTCACCCCTTCATAAATTGAATGCATGATGTGTGCAACTCCAATGCAGTCAAACTTGATGTTGGCTTATGAGGTAGATTTTAGATTCTGCCAAGTATTAAAGCACTAATAGTATAATGAACCTAGCTTTAATTTAAAAAAAAAAACAATCAAGATATGCTTTAAGGCCTGTGATGGAGTGTAATTCACATACCCACTTAAACATGCTGTAGTATACAGGTGCACTTCTGAGTCGGAACCTAGCAGAAGAGGCAAATACAGGAAAATGCAGAGTTATGAGAATCTGTGTGAGTATTTCAGAATGCTCTGGTTATAACTCTCTGCTCTGAGGTTGGACTTGGGGGAGGACTTATCTCTACCAGGTATTTATGTTTGAATTTTCTTGGGGGCCTAACAGTATTTTAATACCCCTAACTAATACAGAACAAAAAACAGGTCATGCTGACCTTCTAGTTCTGGCACTGCCACTTAAGTCATTCTGGTCAGTGGAACAATCCCTCTTCTGAGGCTGGAAATATTTCTTTTTAATGATTCAGCCTAGAACTTGACTGTTGGGTGTCATACAAACAGGCACTAGAACAGTTATTCGGAGATTTGTTATTTTATGTCCACAGAAAAACTTATGTTCTTGACCAGTCATGGAATCATGTCACAGCAGCATAATTTGTAGGCCCAGCACCTCTTCCTGAATATTTATTTACTATAAGAAAATGCAACATGAACCATTCAAGTGAAGACTCCACTTCTAGAGCATGAAGATAGCATCACAGGCACACTAAATGTGTTAAGAATTAGGTTGTATGATACTTGTATCATTAATACTAATGCCAACCTGATTTCTTGCTGATGTATGATGCGGTCTTCAAAACGTACCCTGTTTGAAAGAAAATATCCTATTTTGGGTCATCACCCTTTACTCATTTATAGCATACTGGCCAATAATGTAGTGTGACAAAGCCAATTTTACCCAAATTTACTCAAATTTACCCAAATTGAGGCTGTAATTGATATAGGAGTAGAGCTTCATCTGTAGTTGAGGACTGTTACCACAAGCCTTTAAATGGCAGAGCCTATGCCATAGCTGCATTCGATTGGTAGGTAGGTAGGTATTGAGTAGACAGATAAATGTGAGTACATCCTACATACTCGAACATCTCTGGTATGTAAATATTTCCATAAATAAATATTTCAAAAATATAAAAATAAATAGGTGTGTAAGTGTTAAAATTTATACTTCTCTCATTACTGGAAGGACTTAATTCTTTTAACTAGACACAAAGCTATACTGAGTTTTGTTTCTGTCTTGAAAAACAACACAAAACAAAACAGCAAAAGCCTAAGACACTGGTCTTAAGGAAAAAATGCGGTATGATCCTGACAATTTGTAACGTATTATCTAGTCACACTTTTACTTTATGTTGGTTTTTTTTAAGAGTGCCAAGAATGCTTTGTGATATATCTGCTTTTATATTTTTAATTAGCTAATGACAGCAAGGCAGGCAATGTTTAAGAAATAAATTCCACTTTCTAACTACATCAATTCATGGAGTCATACTTGTTGTTTCTTCTCCTAAGAGTGTGTACTAAGAAAACAACACAATTAACAACAAAAGAAGAAAAATTCTGTTTATGTAGTGAAATGCTACCAAAGTGCAGGTGCTAGGTTAAACTGTGCCGTACTGGAGGCCATCCAACTTCAGTAATACCAGTACTTGAGGATGAAAAATCAATTAGTTTGAGTGGTCTCAGATTTCAGGGTTTTTAAAGAGCTCTGTGCTTCCATGCCTAGTAATTTAAAGACATTGCCAATGGCACTCTGGAAGGCAGTGCTTAGTCTATAATCACAATTTAAGTGAGGAAAACAAAAAAACACTGAGCAGATCAGCTGTAATGGAAAAAAAAAAGGAGAAAAAAAAGGACTCTGAAAAACATTATCAGCCAGGAATTTTCCCATTACAGATCATCACATGAGGTTTCTAGGGAAATATCAACCCTGAATATTTTTACAATGTCTTTGCAGATTCTTCTGTAAAATATTTTCTATTTCTTTTCTTCTTTTTTTTTTTTTGGTGTAAAAGGTAATTCAATCACCTTACTGGAAGTAAATATTTGACTGCTCATGCCGCAGAGGTTTGAAAAACTGGAGTAATAGAAACAGGGGCCTGTTTTCTTCCTGTTTTTTTTAACTCAACTAAGTGTCTTATAGACAAAAAGAAAGGAAAATCTGGATCTCCCATTTCTTCCTCTTCAATATCTTCTTCATCAAATGTTAAGCTGTATGGATCCAGATACTATGTTTTTTTGGCCCTCATGCAAAATTTTATTTTCATCTCTTAATTAAATTTTCTCTTTGAGTATTAATTGTTGTTAGCAAATGTGACTCAAGTGCTATCTTCATTATACTTCTAACCGCTTACATGATTTGTGATGAGAAAATATTTTCACAAGACTATCCTATGATTTGTGCCGAGGCTCTGGACATTTCTTGTCAAGAAGAATTGCTGGCAGAGCTGGCAAGTGCCTGCAGTAGTGATGATTTTCCCTTTAGTTCATAAAAGTCCAAAACTGTGGTCAGGCCTAAAGTCCCAATCTGACCTTGCAGTGGATTCGGGTATGGCTACCTCTTTCACAGTCCCCTAGTTACAGAGGAAGAGGCACTCAGAAAGAGAAAGAGCCTGAAGCAAGAGTTTGAACCTGGAATTCCCAAATCCAGTCACACTTTTTCCCAGCCCCAATCAGAATGTAAATACTTATATGACAGTGGAATACCTCCAACAAGCATGATCAGAAGAGCAAATAAATAGCTTGGTAATTTCCTTCATGGATACTATGTGCCCATAAAATGCTTTGTTTTTCAGAAATCCACATCTGCTAATGAAAACCCATGTTTTGGGTTTTTTTTTTTGGCCAGATTTAATATTGTTGTGTCATGCTATAGCTACTGCTGTTGAAATTGTTTTGTTGCAGAACCCATAAGCATAGACTATATTAGACACAGAAGTACCATCAAGGTTTGCATGAGAGTGATCTGGCATGTTGAGGCAATGAGGCATTAGTGGAAACAGAAACTTCAATTGCCTATAATCGCATCCCTGGGGTGTTGTGAGACAAAGCACAGCTAAGCCATGCCTCCGACACCTCAGATCTCAGGAGTATGTTATCCAATTATCTCATGGCAACCACCTCTTTAGGGCTCTCTCTCTGCTATTAGGAAACACTTTGATGGTGGGTAGAAAAAGATATTTTTGGAAGTGGAGGAAGTTGTTTAAAAGAGAGAATTACTGTAATCAGTGCATTGTGTTGCTAAGTTGGAAAAGAGAGACAAAACATTGTTCCAACTTTGTTGGATTTGGTAGCTGTTAAAAAATGCTTCAGCCTAGCAATTTCTCCAACATTTCAGGAGAATTCAGATTACATTTTCTTGTAGAAGACTAAAGACCGTTAGGTGTTGCAAGAAACTGAACAAGCTGCTGTAGGGTAAGTTCACAAAGTAAGCTGTGTGACTGATTTAGAGCTCACCAACTTTTCCTGTACTCTCACCCTGCTACAACTGTGATGCAACTTGCTCCTCTCTCCACAATACAGTAGGTTCTGTACTATGCAGAATTTACTGCTGTAAGATGACATTATACTTTACCATAGTAATGGTGCTTGTTACCCACATCTTAACATCAACACTCACAGTCTTGCTATGGCAGCGTGATAAAATTATGAAAGCCCACACTCATTTCTGGCAAAGGGCATGTACAGAAACACTGAGGCAGGGGCAAAACAGGTTGGGACTAAAAGAAATGAACATTGGAGCTCAGACTCCCCTTAAACATAAGGAGAGGCAGATGGCGAGAGTTGCTCACTACTTCTGCAAGGCTTCTGGGCTATGCCACTGTAAAATACCCAGGGTGCAGACTTCACCTAGGCACCCACATAGACACAGGCCCAGTTTTAAGGCAATGACCCAACCCCTTTATGGTGGCAGTGGTAGTCCCTAGCTATTTATTCTGTCAACCAGTGAAAAGTTATGTTTCTTCCCCTACAACATGCAGCATTGTTACTGGAAGAGAAAGTACGGCCTCAGCTCAGATGCTTCTGCACAAAGACCAGCATCCTGGACTAAAGCCACTTCTATTAGCAGTTTGATAAGGTGCAGACTTTCAACTGAGGTAGGCTGAAATACAGACATTGTCCCTTTCAGGTCAACTCTGCTTTAGGGTGGCAGAGAGGTGGAGCTGACAGTAACTTAAATCACCTTTAAAGATGATTCACCGTAGCTCTGTGAAAGATTATTGGAATGTTACAAATTTTCACTTTATCCACCTTTTTTTCCCCACTTATGTTAATGGTAATGCAACCTATCCCTAGGAAGTCCAGATTTAAATCCAGATTTGGCTCTGTGTTTTCACATTCTATCAGTTTCCTTCTTTACTGATATCCAGTAACAATGAATCTTCTTAAAGAAATTTAGATTATTGTTTTGGGGACAAACTCCTCTTGAAACACTCTGCCTATTTCTCCATTCATGATTGGCTGGATATCCTACTGTCAGCCTCTTGCTAAAACAAGCAAAAATCTGAGACATACTGAGCTTTGGAAAAGTTTTAGTCAGCAAAGATTCAGACAGGCCATTTCCTCATTCTCTTAAGTATTCCTCTCTTCTTTTAAAGCCAATTGAACCTTTGGGATCTGGTGACTATCTGTGAATTACACGCTGATGCAGCACCCTTAGCTACAGCCCAGGAGAGTTTCTGAATCTGAATAGAAATCTAAATATTCTTTCCACACAGCTACAGAATATACAGCTTCAAATTCCTGCTCAGATTCAAATCCCTGTTAGAGCACTGGACAGCCACAAAGAAGAAGGCAGGACGCCCCCTATTATCATGGAGCTAACTATGATATACACTACGTAGAAGCTCTTGACATTCCTTTTTGTCATTTCCATGCTCAATAATAATGCATGACAAGATTTAGACTGGCACAAGTATATTGTCTGTCAAAGGCGTTTCAAGATTTTATTTGGCTGTTAGTCAGCTCACATTACTCCAGGCTGTTTGATACACAGAGCACAAAGCAGCTTAACACTGTTGCTATTAACGTTCAAACTGCACTGAAAACACTTCATTAAACAGCCTACTGCAGTGTAATTGTTTAATAATATTTTGATTAGGTTGTTTAGTAGACAATCCTTGCTGTAAAACATTTTCTTTCTGCCAAGTGACTCCTTGGGAAAAGGCAATATCAAAATGCTCAGGATAGTTTTATTTAAAAAAAAATAGAGTCAGAAAAGCTCAATAATTCTTTTTTATTTTTGGTTACCTTTTTTGTTGTTTAGTTGTTTTTCTCCACAGTATTTATGAAACCTATTAAACTTTAGATGCTGTTAGGGAAGATCTATTCCAAGTCATTATGAAAGAAGTGCAAACACAGACTTCTTCAAACACAGACAACAAATCATCCAACTGATTTGTTCAGGAATCTTGATCCAAATTCATTGTCCTTCCAATAATAATGTGTAGAGCATTTGCCAATATCTTCAAGCCTGGCAGATTCTTATAGGAGTTATGGTCTTCTTCGTGCTCTTAAAATAGGACAGGGTTCTGGTTTTCCCTTTGAATAGATATTTGGATAGATATTGACATAACAATAACAAAAGTACCTGACAAGAGTTGCCATTGCTAGCAATTTCTCAGAAGCCACATGAAAGATTATTCAAGCCTTGAGCAGAATAAAGTATAAGATGATCAGAAAAAAACTTATTTTATAAGACAGAACTGAAAATCTTGATTTGATTAGTTTAACAAAGGATGTATGGGGATGCGACTGCCTCGTGTAAAGTTCACAAAAGATAAACAACAGATAGGCCAGGATGGCATAGGAACAAATGGGATATACACTGGGCAGCAATGGGCTGAGAATGAGAATATTCCTGAGCTTCAGTAAAGTGTAAATTTGGAGTAGACATCCAATAAGTCCAGTAGGGACAAATAAACCAACCTGCCTTTTGAGAGCTGCAAATTTAAGGAGACAGTTATATGACATGGTGCCTGTGAGAGCAAGGCAATGAACATGATGACCTAAAATGCTCTTTTCTATGCTCTATTTCAACAAAAGTGAGATCAAAGCATGTTTGGAGGGTACTAACTATTGAGCTGCCAAGACTTTGTACATAAAACATTGGAATCAATTATCAGGAAACTCTGACCCCCTTACATTTCTAGAAAAATTTTATCTAGATCACAGATGGAGTATAGTTATGGATTAAAGGTAGGAAGCTCACATTGCTTTTGTTGTACTATGCCTGTTAAAGAGCTAGAAACCTTTGATTTCTGTGACTGACATTTGTCTCCTTTTAAGAAACACAAACTTCATAAACAACAATTTAAATAAAAAGTAAAAGCTTATTCTGTTTTGTGGATATAGACATTAAAATATATCCCCTTTATTAAATAAATAGTCTCTAAACGTTAGAGTGCTTACTGCACTAGCTTGCTTCCTGCAATATCTGGGGGACAGATTGAAATTAGTGGGCAGTGAAGTGCCAAGAGACTTCCAGCTGTCTTCTCTCTGGCTCTAGCAGGGCTTCAGCTGCAGACTAGCCAGCTCGAACGCTAGACTGGCAGCAGGTAACTAGTCAGTGTAGTTGGTTTTGATGTTTTAACTGTTTAGTCATCTGAAGTATCTTCTGGAGCTGTGTGTTGGCACAGTCCAACACAGAAAGTGTGTTGGACCTTTCCACAGAAAGGTCCCTAATGTGATACGACAGAATGGCTAGTGTTACAGGAGACATCTTTTGCACTGTTCAAACTGTACTGCATCAACAGCAAATGCCATTTGTATTTGTGAAATAGGACTTTTAAGTGGAAGCCACATGCTACGTTCATGGATAAAGTAAGCACTAGATTTTACTTCATAGAAATATTTCACTGCAATGTTTTACTTGCCAGCTCTGCAAAGTTATGCCAAGACCTAATTTTAATTGTTACTCCCTGAAGATACTGGGAAAGAGAGTATACTGTTCAGTGGTGTTCCCACTTCTGCCTGGTTTTGGCCAGCAGATATGGAAATTAGAGTTACGTTTTTGCATGCTGCAGCTTTCTCTCTTCTGCCTGGATTCACAATCAGAGAAGGACTGAGAAGGCCTCCTCTGTAAAACCAAGTGAAAGTGCTGATAGTTTATCCTCAAACAACAGGTTTATAAAGATTATGCCATATTGTATCAATAGAAATTTCAGGCTATCTTAAGTGGTAACTCTTTGTAAGTTCTCTGATGCCATAGAAACAATTAATGTAGTAAAAATATCTAGCCAGAGTTGATGGGAAGGAAAATATTCTCATCTTTAGCTGACAAAAGGAACATCTGGGAGTCAGGAGAAGTGTATAACCTAAGAGGCTGCGTCTCTCAGTCCAATATTGAGACATTTAAAGGCAACCATATTATACCAGGTGAAAAACCAATACTGTAACGATGTTCAGATTTGACCACTCTGCCTCCCTCTTATGTGCTTCATCTATTTTACTTTTAACCACAGTACAGCTTACTCTTTTCAAATGCCAGCTTACCTGTGGGACCTTCCTCGGAAATCTTAACAAATTAATTTCACTTAATGGCGTTAAATTTTACTACATCTATCTTATGCACCATAAACAGATAGCTTCCTTCAAGTAATATGAAACAAATGTTTCAGCTCAGTTCAACAGAATACAATACATGGATCAAATGTTCTAAAAATGTTTACATTTTCCTAGTGAAAGATTTTCCTATTGAAAGAATAGGAAACATATTTCACTGAAACATAAATTTATATAGATCTATAAATAAATATGATTTCTTACTTATGCAATATAAGTTTTCATAATTGTTTACATATGCATATGTTAAAGATAGATACATTATAAAAAAATATAAATATCAATATAAGGAAAAATATTCCACCAAATCTGTAACTTTATCAATTTTTAGAAATTTTGGATTAAGAGATTTTATCATTAAGCTGATCATTCAAGAGAGAAGGCATACTTTTGGAGTTCTTTGCTATGACACAAACCCCTTCTTTGCGACTCCTCTTTGGAAAGTTCGTTTCAAATATCTGCTTTGGTCCTCCAAATTTATAAAATTTGGCATAATTTTAGTAACAGAAATGGTAGCTACTTAATTGATCTTTGCTAAAGTGATTTAGCTTTTTAAATGGGCATATTTTAAAATCATCTGATAAAAGGAAGAAAAAAAGACCCTCCATTTTGGATACAGAATTGGAGGCAGGTGAGGACTTTTCTTTTTCACTGTTTGTGGAAACTATGAAATAAGTATCCTGTGTATGATATAGGAAGTAAAATTTACTCAGCTTAGTGTTCCCAAAAGTATCACCAAAGTCCAGGTTTAGGCTCACTCCAAAATACACGTGTGCTGATCCAAAAAGTTAGAAAAAATGAGCAGTAGGATTTGAAGAATTTGTACAATTTTTATTCATGTAATTTGGAAAGGGGAAGATAGAAGAGTCAATGGCATTCTGCAAGTATGAAAAATGGTACTGAAAATGGTACTGAAAACCATACCAGAAGGCACCATTCACCCATTTTGCACTGGGTTGGAAGTTAGGCTGGTACTGGGCTTATACATCAACAAGGAGCAATTTGGTCAGATACTAGAAAAACTGCTTCTTACTATGAAGATATTTAATCCTTGAAAATGATTGCCAAGTAAAGTTATAAAATTTCTGTTCCTGGATGATTTTTTAAGGAACAGGTTGCTCAATCATTTGTTAGGAATTACTTTTGCAATGGGATGGAAAAATTGATCTCCCTCTGTTCCTTCCTATTGAATATTATATGAGCTCCTTCATCCTTATCTCCTCTAGCTCTTTGCTTGGTCCTGTGACTGATTTCTTCTCAGTTTAACTGGATTGCCCCTTAAAACCAGGAAAGTTTTAAAAGATTAAAAATATATATAACCATGTATAACAATGTGTACTACACTGGATAAAAATGTAAATTAATTTTGATCAGAACTAATATTTGTACAGTAGTAGTACCATATAGCTTCACATTCCTTCATTATTATCTTACTCTCTTTGTGTTTTGTTAGTCTAAACCACGATCTTTTGACAAGCAGGGCAAAGTAGCCTAATGTGCTTAGCCCAGTCTGGAGTATGCACAACTCTCTCACACTGTACACATGAATTAATTATAATAAGAAGTGACAGTGAAATGACATATAAATGAGTGAAGTCTATTAGATGATAGATTCAAACTCTGATTTTGGGGGGTTTGTTGGTTTTTTTGTTATCTTATTTAGGGTCAATGTTTATTGAAGTTAAAAGAATTTTAAATAAATGTTACAGGGCTTTGCTCACACTTATGTATGTTTGTATGTTAAATTACACATTACTCATAAAATAGGAAATTCAGAAACAGCATTTCACTTATAGATAAATGCATTCAATATTTAATAAAATAAAATTGCTTTCTTATTTTCTTATTAGCCTTGTAAGGGGGTACCCTTTTAGACACCTGATGTCTGTTGGTAGAGTTTTATAGGTGTTACATTTTTGCCACTGCGCTTGCTCATAGTAACCTCAGATTGATCCACTCAATTTTAGACCTATTTCTGAGAAAGATTAAAGAAAAGATTATTGATGAGTTCTCCAATGCATGTTTCTGGCACATAGAGTGGAAATAGCCTTGGCTGTTACTCACCCGCTCAAACAGTATATCCCGTTGGTTTGAATAACTCAGCTGGAATACAGGACAGTTGGACTTTTGCAGCCAATTTAGAGAAGGAATTTGACTGTAGATATGCTTTCTATCACCAGGCTTTAAGGGATTTTGCAGGGTTGTGGTTTTTTTGGTTTTGGTTGAGTTTGGCTTTTAAAATTTTGTTCTGAAAACTATAATTTTGGTAGTTTCAGTTTGTATAAAATACTGAAATTTTTACTGGAGGGGTACCGACAACTTTCCTACTTGCAATGAAAATAGAGAACATAAAAATTCTGAGGAGCATTAGAATGCTTTGTACTCACTTGCGTGCCAATAATATTAAAATCCTTTTCCAGCTAAGTCCATTTTTCTAATTCCACTTCATGTCTATGTCCTTGAAACAACTGGGGAGGTGTCTGGCCTGCATTTGGATGAACTGAGCGTCTCAGCATGCTGTGTAAGCCTTGACATCAGATACCAAGCTTTCATATATTATAAATATTAGCAGTAAATTTTACAACAAGAATGTATCTGGCATTATGCTAACAAAAAGTGTTGTATAGACAATGTAGTTTGCATTTCCATATAAAGTGGTTTTGACTGCAGTGTCAGTGCATAAATAAGAATGTATGTTTTTATGAAGAGTTGTCCATCTCCTGAGACCAAGTAAATGTTGTGTTTCATTAAGCTGTGCATTATGAATGATCTTAAAAAATAAGTGAGGAAAAAGATTAGTAGTCACCAATGAGTTATTAAACTAGAGGATGAGATTTAATCCTCTTCAGTCACACATTCATAAGCATATACATTCATGCCTATTTTCAAACAGTAACATCAAAAATTACAGCCCTGGTGTCTCTGAAATCAGTGAAAAAAATGCCACTAAATTTTATAGAGATGTGATTTTAATGTGCTGCTTACAACTTATGGGGCTCTTTCTGAAAAATAATTTAAAAAATAATCAAGGATAATTATGGCAAAATTTTTGTCCCTTGGGCAAGCTAATCCTTAAACCAAAACCTTCAGAAATGCATAGATAAGAAAGCGCTACTACTGCTAGGAATCCCTTCTAGCAAGTTACATCAACAGTCCCAAAAAGCTACTAGTGCAGTTTGGACACAGATCATCCTGTGGGATTCCCTCAGAGGTGAAGGCAAAAATTTCAGTCTTGCTCACTGTTTGGGGCAGGAGGAACTTCTTAAAAGTTACAAGACATAAAAAACATAGCTAAAAGCTATACAAAGGCAGTAAATAGTGACCGGATAACAGTGAAGAATGAGTAGCCTACACAGAGTCATCCCTTTTCAAAAGATTATACAGAAAAAATAAAACGCATAAATACTTTCCAGTACCTTAAAAAATTAAAACATTTCCCAACCATAAGGTCTTTTATTTCCCTCCTTTTAAAATTTCATGTAATTCAGGTGCTAGTCCTTTTGCCCATATGATTCTTTATGTCTGTTGTAGGGCCAATTCAAGTAAAAGTACTTCTGGCAGCTATGCAGAAAGGTTGTAGTAGATTCGACATTGTACTGGTTTGCTATTTCCCTCTCATTTTGATTTCCTTCTACCTCTCATTGTCCCAGTCAATCCTGCTTATTCTTTTTGGTCTCTTTTACGGCCCTTTTTTTTTTTCTTCTTTATTTTGGATTGGCTTATCTGAATCTTACATTTCCTACAGTGTGAAAAGATTACACTAAGTTTTCCAATATCTAGCTCTTCTACCAGCATTAATTTTTTCCTCTTTTATGCCTCAGTAATTGTTAACATTTTATTTTAACATGAACACAAGAGTATTCATCTCAGTGTAGCAAAAGAGCACTCAGAAGAGACTGACAACGGACATAGATAATTTACAAAATAATATTGATACCAGCCTTTGATCCTTTGATTCTACAGCAGAAGGATTTTAAAACGGGGGTTCTCACCTCATGAAAGCTGATCTGCTTCCAGCATTCAATCTATTGATCTTTGCTTTTGTGTAATTGTACTTTTTGCATTTTACTTACCAAGAAATGGTGAGGGTATGTGTACAGTGTACTTTCTCATCTTCTCCTATAATTATTTTTGCCACTACTTTGACTTGATTTTTTTTTTCACTTTCTCACTCTGTCATGATATTTATCCTAATCTGGTTATACTGCTATATATAAATCAAACACATATCTAATGTTATCATTTATTAAAAGCATTCACCTATTTTTTATTTTAAAGGGCATTAATTTCCCTGAATACACACACACCCCCACAACCCCCGTTCATAACCTTCTTTTTCTCTTTTCAAGAGTAGATGTCTCCTTCTTTAGTGTTTCAGGCGGATTTGCAAGGAGAGAGACATTTAGAAGCTTTCAGCCCCTGGAGGTAAATTCTGACAGTAGTGATGGTGAACTGGGACGAGGAGCCCATTATGAAAAAATCTCATTAAGACTTAAGTTTCCTTGTGTTGGAGTATGGTAGCAATAAAGTATAAATTCTGGTATCCATATTCCATTGGATCCCATTTCTCAATGCTTTCGGATCTTCTCTACCTTTCTGCAGCAGAGCCCAGCTCACAGCTCATCTCCCCTTGCATCCGTGGCAGAGTTCTACTGTCAGATTTGGCAATGACTACCTGGATCATCTCACAATCCACAGTCCCTTTTCTTCTTAGATCAGGAACTGATTTTTGAGGGCGATCTCTCAGTCATACTCACTTACTGTGCTCTGGTTTGCATTCTGGAGAGATCTCAAAGAGCATGAACTGGTTTTCTTTTAAGAAGATATGTGTGCCTAATGCTACCAATGGGTATTTGGTTAAAAAAAAAAACAACAACCCAAATCTTGAAATGCGGATAACGTGGATATGAAAACTTAGCACAAACTGTTTTGTTTAGAAAATCTTTTCCTATTGTTCTGTATGTCATGAATTAAACATAGTCTTATCTTCAATGTATCTGCAGTGTTCACTGAATTTCCTATGCTGTCAGACGAAGCTGAAATTTATGGTGCTGCAAAATTTTGTTTTATGAAAGTATTTTCTCAGCTTAATGGGGAGGAATTCTGGGATTATTAAGCAGGGAAACAACAAAACACAAGATGGCATACTTCATAAAGAGAGATTTTCTGGGTAGATTTGATCATACTGGGCATTGCCTTGTTCTAAAGGATGCATACCTTAAGGAGAGGCAGGCCTGAACTTAGACTGTTTACTTTTCAGATTGACTTTTCTTTTAAATTATTTTATTTTAAGAAGCTCAAGTCATAGATATGATGCAATTGTTCCTGCAGGTTAAAAAATACAGGTGTTAAATAGAGGATAAACATTGCATGATCTTAGACAAAAGCTGAAGAAACAAAAAAAAAAATTCTGCCTTACGAGAGACAGGGTAGCTTGAAAACCAAGAATTAAAAGAGTGATCCTGAAAAGAATGTATGGAAAAAGTAACTATCAGACCACAAAATATGACAAAGCAAGATTTGTGATTCCCTTAAGCAATCTTTAAAGATCAAAAGTACTGAGGAAAATGCCTCTTTTTTTCACTAAGGCAGGGGAGTAAATACTAACAAATGAGACACACCTACCTGCAGCCAGCCCATATCATATCTTGCTCACAGGTGGTAACAACAGCAGGACATATTCAGCACTCCTGCAGGTCACAGGCATTTCAGTTCAGACATTTATGTGCCTTTTGCTATCTTTTGTGACTGAACTTTATGCAATATTACTCAGACAAAATTCTGCATTCAGACTTTCCTTCATCACCTTCACTACTGAGGATTACAAATCCAGTGTGGATTTTCCAGGCGGATTTTCAAGTTGAAGTTTGAGCATTATCAAATCTATTAGGTCCTCTGCTTTATGGGTCTCATGTTTTAGTTTTATGTTTTGCCCTGTCTCTTTCTGACATAGTGCCAAGAAGCCAGGTGCGGAAATGTCTGGGAATCCACCACACATTGAGACTGATCCCACATTCTCAGACACTTAGACAAAATATAGAATTATAATTGAAATATTGAAAAATATGTCTTGTTTATATCAGTGTGAGAGACTGAATTGTAGAACATTTGTCTCAAAGATTGCTTGCCTAAGCGAAGAATCCTGTGAATATGATAAGAGTGACTGCGGGGCTACGGAGACCCACGGGGTGCAGGGGCTGCGCGGTGTGCAGGACTTGGTTGGGGTCAACCGAAGATTGCGAGAGACCCAGTGCTGGCTGGGGTGGTGAGGAGCGAGTGTGCATGTGCAGCCGCTGTGCTAGCCGCGTGAAGCTGGAGCCACGTGGAGCGTGTGCGCATGTGCAGCCGCGTGCTAGCCGTGTGCTAGCCGCGTGAAGAGCGAGGCTGGAGCAGCGCGAAGCGTTTGCGCATGCACAGGAATGTAGCGACATCGTTGCCATGGAAACTGCAGCCCTTGAGTGAGGATAAAGGGGGCTGCCAAGAGAGGCCCTGGCGCAGTCGCCCACAGCTGAAACAGAAACCTCGAGAAGTTTGGACCTCAGGGCAACCGCCCACCACCGAACCACCGAGACACTGCGCTCCCGGGACATCGCGGATCCGTGGTGGTGACTATTCTTGCAACTCTCTCCCGACTGCTTGCTTGATTTCTGTCTTTTATTCTAGTCTATCCTATCACTACTAGGTTTTACTTTTGAGAATAAAAGTTGTTTAGGACATTTAAATGGGTGGCATTTGACCTTGTTTGTGTCTTAATCTTGCTCTTGGGATCATAATCGAAACCTCCGCTGACATTAGATCGGGACAATCAGACAAATGGTTAACATTCCTTTCTCTTTATTTTCCCTTTGATTTTGATATAATGACCTTAGGATGAGAGAACATTACTAGATGCTCAGATATCTCTATGACTGAATCAGTAAACTGTTTTTCATGATGCCTTGATAGTTTAGCAGTTTTTCACTGGAGGTTTTCTCTGAGTAAGGACTGCAGATTTCATTCTGAATAAAATAGGTAAGCAAGGAATAATGAGTGAAAGATTTTCAAAAGAAGCCTAAGAGAGACAATAGGTAACTGGGTCTGGATTTCAATTTCTTTTGGATTTGGGTCCTTAATTCCCTTAAATTGTTTCTGAATGCAATTTAATGTCTAAGCCTAGCCTTAGACATTTCCATGATCAGACCTGTAGCAAAAGTTTGTTATGTTGCTGTGCCTACATTATAATTTAGATAACAAGGAGATAAACTTGAAGAGAAGGTAGCTGCAGGAATTCTTCACTTGGGTTTACTAAACATATGAGGGGTTTCAAAATATCTTAGCTAAGTAGGTATTTCACCTAACCTAGCAGTATGGGATTAATCTAAGCACCATAAGCAGAAAGAATCCCAGATGCTTTCTGTATGTGTTATGATGGCCAAACTGTATTAAAGTGAGGAAATCGATTACAAAACAAAAACACAGAAGTGAACAAAAACCACCATAATGAAATTAAAAACCTAGTAAAAATGTTACCTTTCTATTTCTTGCTCATCACTTACCTGTGGGACTTCCTGAACAGCTCTGGGGTGTGGCATATGCTCTTGGAGCCGAGCTTCAGGAAGTAGGACATTCAGCAGATGGCTTAATAGGAAAGCATTGATAACTTAGCACTAGAAGAGTTATGGTAACTTACTTACACAATCTTACACCAGCCAGTTTTCATCTACGTATACTAGAAAGTAACGCATTTGTGGTTTTGCATTTCCATGGTTCAAGTCCTTTTGGGTTTTTGGGGTTTTTTTTTTGTTTTATTTTGGAGGAGTAGGTTTCTTTTTTTCTTTTTCTGATGATGACACCTCTTTATCTTAAATATTTTTCTTTCCTATGAATCTCTTCATCCAAGAATTTCCCTTTTTCCTATCTCTTCTTCTTCAGAACCAAACAGCCTTTAGTCTCTGAACTAAAGAAGAAATCAGCTTTGCACATGTTACTGAAGTAAAGGAATATAACAAGGTCAGAACTTCAACGTGGGGTTTCTGTGACTTTCTTTCACTTGTACCTTTATGACTCATATGAGAGTACAGTGTGGTGCATTTAAGTCGTGATGCCAGATCTTCACAGTGCCAACTATGTGGACATTTTAAAAATGTCATTCATGTATATTATCTACTTCAGTATAGCAAGCAATACTAAAGAAAGATTCCAAGAATATAAAAGATGCTTTTCAAAATCATTTAAAAGAAATATGACTGCTAGTTCAGTTCTTCATTTTAAAATAACAGAATTTACATCCATTAGGTATATCGCATAATGCATTTGATAACAGGAGACAAATGTTAGCACAAAGTTAGCAACAGGCTGCTGCTGATTCTGGTAGAACAGAATTGTCATGCTAATCACAGCTGAGCACTTCCTGACCTTAAAAATACAATCACAAATTTTGTTGCATCAATCAGCATGACAAGTCTATTACACTCCGATGAATAACTGATTATGCCAGTCACTGCATTCACCACACTGGGCTGAACATTCGTTGGTTGATGGTCCTGAATCATTACAGAATCTACATTAGGTTATATTTCACAGGAGGTTATATTTTACAAAAGAAGTGAAAGGAAAACTAAGGAACAAAAAAGAAGAATTATAAAAAATACAGAGTGCAAAATTTTTATTAATAATTATGACCTGCATGTGTGACAAAAATACAGGAGATTCCAGGTTTCTGACAGATATTGACAGTGGAAATATTGTGAATCAACCAGCAGAATGGAGATGGAGAGTATGCCCATGGCATGTAGGATGTAGCATTCTTCAAGTCCTGAGTCAGTGATGGAAAAATAGTTGCCCATTAAGGCAACTAATAACACCTTCTGTAAGAATATTCATTGTTGAAAAAAGAGGAATTCAAAGTTAATAGGAAAAAAAAATTGGAGTAAAGAGAAAATTAAAAGGGCATACTTGGCAAAAAATGTGAATTGCAAACAGCAACTGGTTCTGATTGCTGTAGATCTTTAAATTATTTTATAGGCTCTTCTAACATAACCTGCACAAGTCTATGGAATGAGCAAAAATAATTCACATCTACTATCTATTATTCATTCTGTAAGCTATCGAACATAGAAAGTGGTTTGTTTTTTCTCCATGCTCCTTTGATTGTCCTGTACATCACAGTTATTTTACCTTTTCCTAGGTTGAATTCACAGATTTTTCAGGAAAGAAAATAATTTTAAAATCCTCATTTGAAAATGTATGAACAAACAAGCAGTCTACAAAGCTGAGTTAAATATAAAATTAAATGTCCAGTGAGAAACCCCTGATGAACTATACTAGAATGAACAAATTGGCTCAATTAATGGAGTGTATCATCTGATGAATAACTACTTGCAAAAATAAAATTGAAAAAAACCTTTGTATCTGCTTGAAAACGTCATACTTGATTGCTTCCTGAGTCTGAATATATAAGCAGTCAAAGTACTGTTGTCTGACTGCAATAATACTGCTCACATAGTTAAGTGTGAATGATATGCTTATATACCTTATTAAATTAACCTACTTTTTGGATACACATACAAAAATATAATCCTGCAATAAGAATAACAGAACGGAAAGAATGTGAATAGAGTTGAAGTAAACAAACAAATGCAGGCTAAAGGAAAAAAGTTCCGAACTTTTCTGGTTGAAACTGGTACTTACAGAAAGTTTCAGATCGTAAATACTTTTCTTCATTGGCAGAAATCCAGAAACTTCTGAAGTTTTTCATATAAGTTGATGCAAAACAAAAATTGCCTGATGCACTCTAAGAGAGCTCAGTAATTAGCTTAGACATGAGAATAAGGAAAATGTCCCACTGTAGCTTCTGGCAAGTTGGGAACTTCAAATTCAGTCTTCGCTACTATTATTGGGAACTCTAACTGCTTGGGCTCTTAGCTATTCTGAGACATCATGAGCAAGTCCGTATCG
The DNA here is from genome assembly GCF_964195595.1 of Calonectris borealis. Taxonomy (NCBI): domain Eukaryota; kingdom Metazoa; phylum Chordata; class Aves; order Procellariiformes; family Procellariidae; genus Calonectris; species Calonectris borealis. Next base: position 43,624,490 of record NC_134314.1, read on the forward strand.
CTTAACTGTTGACGTATCTCCTGATGTGGATGGCTCCTGGGAGCTAGCACTCTCAGTGTCTGAGCAACACTTTCCTTCTGGGTTGTATGAACAAAACAATTCCCTGCACGGTCCTCCAATGGTAGCCCAGAAGGCTCTGAAGCCTTTACAACCTTTCCATGTTCTCAACTGCTCTACAAAATATGCAACATATACATTGGTTTTAAGAAAATATGACTGCCATGGATGGCAGCACAATCCTTACATGACTAGAGACTTTGGTCTGAAAAACCTCACACACACAAAATACTATTCATATTGTAGGGTAACAGAAGAGTCTAGGGCTAAGTGCCACCAATGTGGATGTGACCAACCTTTCCCATTGGGCCTCAGAGCCAGAAATCACTCTTGCTTTATTCAGAAGGATGTCTAAAGCCTGCATGTTTTCAGGGGGAATGTGATGACAAAATTAAGCTTAATTAACAGGTAAATCTTAACCATAATAGCAGATAAGGAGAGAAGAAAATTGCTTAGGAGGTGGAAAGAGTTACTATAAGTTGCTATCAGTAAGCTTTCTGTACAAATACAACCAGTCAAATGAAAATTACCTATGGTATTCCAATTTAACCCAAATCTTAAAGGCTGAAGTAGCCTTACTTGTCCACTGTCCAAAAAGTTAATACAAAGTACAAATTATACAACATATAAAGACACTTCTGAGTCAGTGGTCTCCTTTGTCTTGCTGATCTCCAAGCCATCTCATGAATTTTAGTCTCCAAATGTTGGAGACAGTCCTTTCTATTGAGTCTGTTGGGTTGAGAGGGCCCACTGTGCTTCGTACTATTTTGGAAATGTTGGAAACGGACGCCCTTATAAACACCAACCCAAATGATATGATGCTAGCTCAAGAATTCCCTCTACAATAATATCTGAGATGGAAAGAATGGAAATCATTGTTACAGTGTCATTTTTGCTTTGTTCTTTGAAGCTCCTCTTAGAAGACCCTATTCAACCTATATAGGTATCAAATATGTCTGTTCATTGAGTCTATACATCACTTATGCACACCAGGTGTAAGTCACACAAGTGATGTGTGGAATGATACCTGAAAGGCAGAGCTGTGAAATGGAAATCTAGCTGTGATCAGGTTTTTCCAGAACCCCACTAACCCTAATTTCACTGTGAAACAATCCTATGCATGTTCTAGCCTGCAGCTAAATAAAGGACAAGCTACAAATCAGGAAAAAGGACATAAGACAGGACCTTCATTTCAGAGTCTGAATTCTAATTTTAAAAATGTCAAAGTAAATGGAAGTGATTTTTATTTAAACAGAACCATGGCCTTGGCTAAAGTTTTCATGAAGCAGAGGTAGGAATAGAATGCCAAATAACCAAGCAAAGAGGGCAATATGGAAGAGAAAAAGAAAAAAAAAAAAAAGCCAACAGTTTATATTACCAGAAGTTATTGCAATTTGCTGCATACTTTTTTCAACATTAGGTTATGCTTTTGTCAAGACCATTTAATCAGCAGTTGCTTTCTAGGAGACAATCTGTAGCTTCAGCAAAAGAAATTGTCCTGGAAATCTTTTAACCTTAGTGTTGTGGCAGGTCAGACTAAATGACCAAAGTGATCCCTTCTGGCACCAAGATCTATGTTTAATAACCCTATGGTGTTGTATTAGACACTTTCAAAGACTGAGCACTTGGTTTGAAACATTGGACTCTAGAGTATTATATGAGCAAGAAAAATCAGACACAAAGATAATTCAGAATGGCTGACAACCTACAGAGAGCCTCAAGGGGGCAGATGTATTAAGTGCCTAGCTATTTTGTCCTCTGTCTCTGGCCCTGGTGCTATACGTTCACAGCAAGAAATGTCATGAGCACCTTCACCGTGCTGTAAAATGCCAGAGTTTTAAAATTAACAGGGGACTACAGTCAGATAATGCTCAGCTTAGCTCTGGGTTTGAAAACTCAGGCCATAGTAAGAATCTTCAGCTAAGACTCAAAAGATGTGATCTAAAATAATAGCTGAAGAGAAATTAGAAAAAATAGAAACCATACTGATTGTTATGGTAGTCTTTGTGGAATGCCAAAACTGAAACAGAGAAGTTCTGTTTTCAGCACTTTCACTATTTCACTGAGGATCTTTTTGAAAGAAGCATTTGACTATTATCATTTGATATGATAAAGGTATATCTGAAAGGCAACAGATGGAAGTATAGATATATTTAAAATACCTTGGCACTGGTGAGTTGGTAATGAAATAAATGTTTAAAAAGAACAATCCAAATCGTTGAAGGGAGAAAAAATGAAATTTTGGTATGCAATTTACTAAAAAATTACCAGGAGGGTAAAAAGATATGCTTGCAGTCTACATTATTTGGTCTGCACAAATATCAGGTAATGGGTGGATGCTTGAATAGAATGAAAGCATTTGTAGTTAGAAATGGTGAGATTTACATATTGAAATTAAAATCTTCTGAACAATGAGATCTTTTAACTACTGTATTCATTTTCCCCATTTCCATTGCTTGATATATTCAACTTTATAGTGGACATAAGTAGTTGTGACAGGAGGATGAATGAAAAGAACTAACAGGCTTTTTTCCCTTGTAATATCTAGGGTCAGAAATTACTCTCACTGCTCTACAATCTAATTAAAGGTCACTAAAATTATACAGGTGTAAGCAAAATAATGAATCCTACACTTTTCACTGGGATGCACATGAACTAACTTTGGTTCCTATGCTCATGTCCAGCAAAAGGAACATGAGGAACTGAGAGAGGTTGAGGTGAGAAATTTATTGAGAAATTCTGATAATGCCTCACTACTGGTTGATTGAATCCAAGACACTATATATCAGTCAGATATATAGTCTCCAGTCATTCACCTGGATGGGAAGGCCTCGCTGATGTCAGTGTTTAATAGTAAATGTAAATAAAGCATACAGATAAATAAATTTTCTGTTGAGTTATTTACAGTTGTATGGAGAAGCTGACAATGGATGTTAGACTCTTTTGAAAGTAAGGGTCATGGATCAATAGGATCAATCACAAGCACTTACATTTTCAGAGGATTTCTTAACTACAGTAGTAATCAGATTTGTGATATGTTTATTCACATTCAAAAGTGCTGGTTTCGCGGTGAAATTTAATTTCATACCTCAATTGAGACAAGTTCTTGTGACTGAAATCAGTGCTAAGTAGAGCTCTGGAAATTATTTGATTAAATGTTTTGATTTAAAAATAGGTCAGGTATACAAATATTGTTTGAAAATTATTCTTAAAAAATGAAGAACAATTTTGAAAGAAAAAAGATTTTGAAATCATTTGCAGTTTGGAATTTTAATCTATTTCTTATTTTTAAGTAAAATCTATTTCTTTTTGGATAACTTTTTTTTTTATCATTTTGTAATATTCTTTTGAGGCAATAGAGAGAAATACTTATCAATTTTTCTTAAAACTTGTTATGCACAATACTTTTGAACTTCACAAAAAAAAAAAAATCATAGAAGCCTCTAACTTGCATGTCTTCAGTTCCCATTATACATATTTACTTTTCTTAGATATTTTTATGGGAATTTTTCAGAAGAGATGAAGTCACAGCAAGTTACCAATGATCAAATGATAAGTTTTGTGCTAGAGGAAGGATTAGAGCTCTCTGGGATAAGAATTGCCAAATATCTATGTTTGTACAATGACAAGAACATTTGGATATGTTCAGGTGCTACAATAAAAAAATAAATTTCTTGACATAAACTTTTCTTACCACAGATCACTGTTCTTCAGCTCAATACTTGAAAGTCTGTTGCTAGAATGAACATTGTGTTTCCGTAATTGTTCTCAAAAGCTATTCTGACATTGATTTTGTCTTTATTAAACAACACAGGGATGACTTAATTGGTTGTTTCAGAGACAGTCAGACCCTCCCAAGTCAGTTCATCTTCATTGACAGAACTAGGCAGAGATATACAGAGTCATTGGAAAATAATAAGAACACTGCTGCAATTTATTTTTTTAATTTAGTTTTTTAATTAATTGGAAAATGAGAGGAGAATAATGCAGCAGAAGATGAAAACCCTTTCATCCTTGGTTAGAACAAATAAGTCGTGGATGTAGGTACTGCCGGCATTTTGGCTATTTTCCACTCCAAGCTGACTAAAAATTTGTTCTAACATCAACACTTTAATGGGAGTTCAAGGGTGTGCTAGAAATTCAGAATTAAGATCACCAGGCAATAAGATTTCCACTGAAAACAAAATGAGGATAGCTGATATTGTTCAGCAGTCAGATGTAACTAATTCACATTGAGCAGACTAATAGCACTGCAACATTTTGAAGTCTGAACAAGTGTCCCAATTTATGTATGTGACATATGGATCCAGTGGGGAACTCCCAATTGCACAAGAAAGCTTCATATTTCTTCCACTTTGTGCTGTTTGCATCCCAGTGTGCTGGCAGCTGGATTGTGGATAAGAAGTGTTAATTCTACATTAAAAGAATAATACAATGACAACAGTAATACATACGGACTGATTTACCACAGCAGGACAAATCTTTCTCTTTCTGATGACCACTGGAAATACAAAATAAATAGAAAATAAACTGATGAAAGCACAAAACTAACTCCTGGTGTTTTTCATTATTGTTTTTTAACTCCTTAGAAACTGCATTTCTTCAGAACAAACACAAACAAGTTTTCATTTTGTGTGATGTGAAAGACAAAACTGTGAATAGTCTGATTAAATTAACATTCAGAAACTTGTGCTTTGCTTTACTTTACAAATGTGGATATGCTTGAGAAACACAAGGGACTAAGTAAACACCTGCAAAAATGAATCGGTGTGCTGTGTGTGTATTTGTAGATAGTTATTTGACACGTTGCCTCATTGAGATATAAATAAGACAGATAACCCAATTAGATTTTTCTTTCCCACACATAATAGTAAAAGCTGTGCTTTTTCCTTTGCACCTGGCTTTGAGTTGTTGCAGTTGCACTCAAGTAATGTTTTCAAGTTTTGCCTCATAACATGAGGACTAGAACCTTAATGTTTACATAGAAGCTTGGATTAACACCTAATCTGTTGACTCCAAGACCTAGACTTAAAAAAAAAAAAAGGAAAAAAAAAGAAAAAAAAAAAAAAGAAGGAAGAAAAGAGCAGAAACAAAAAAGAGAACCTACATAAGACCTGTGAAAGAAATAAAACACAAAGTGCGACCTCCTTACTCTGTTAGAATGCATGAGAGACTTCATGACTGGAAAAACGCTAGGAACAGAGGGATGATGCAGACAGGTAGTGTAGCCTCACCGAGATTTCCATTGTTTCCTCTTAGTAAATTATTGCTAAAATAATTGCAATTAACATTGCTTGCTGTTTTAATAGCTGAGTGCTTTAAATCATGGTACCTATGAAGAAAGTGGTCAAACTACACTATACAGTATAATGCAAGATGGTATGCAGAAACACAAGCTCCCTCTAGGCTAGTTAGCGCTTCAGAAGCAAGCTGGATGACTTAAGACAACTGGTATTGTCATGCAGAATTGAGTGGTTCTCTAGGTTTGTACATGGAGGACAAATGCAGGGATGTTTAATGGGGCAGCTGAACAACATTAATCTCAATGTCTTTGTGGGTGTGTCTACATAAATCCTTCAGTCTGAATTAAGACTGTTCTGAAGTTCAATTGTTTCCAGCTACCATTCTTTGGTTCAAATTGCTTTTAAAAATGTAAGTAATTGTAGCTTTTTTTACTTATTTGTATTTCCCTTTGTAGCTCTGCTGCATTTTGCCACACCATAGTATAGGAATGTTTCACAGTCAGTATGGATTAAACTCAGATTTTTATTCCATTGTTGCCTCTAGTTCAATTTAAGAAAAACTTTTCTCTGAGTTCAGTACTGCTGTTCACCACAGCTAGTTTGTCCTTCTGATGCTGTAAGCCATTGGGCAGTTTCTGCTGATCTTTTGGTGGGTCACCAATCCTTCCAGTGGGCAGACACTGAGACGTACACTAAGGATTCCTGACTGGAAACATTTTCATTTGGTGAATCATTCCCTAGCTAAAAACTGCAGTTATAACACATTAAAAATAAAAGTGAAATGTTTAGAAAATATTTTAAAATGCAGTTTGGCATTTTCAGAACATTTTACATTGCTGGTTTCTCAGCAAAGTGAAGACCTCAGTTCAGAGGTTCAGAAGGGGGAATAAAATGTTTCTTCTCTTACTCAGGAGTCCAGTGATTGCTACAATCATCCAGATTTCATTCCTTGCACATCTGAGCTCATCTCCTTGTTTTCCCTGAGGTACCGAACTCTACCTAGAGGAGAATACACTAACCACCTTATTATGAGGTGATCTAAACTGGATTGCTCTCAGTCTCTTGTTGCTACTTCTTCAAGACAAGTCAGAAAAAATATTTTGGATTGAACAACATGCATTGTTGAGCATTGAACTGGGAGGTTTTTCATTTACTTTACTTGGAAAAAAAAAGGAAAGAAAAAAAAGTAGAAAACCAACAAGGTTTGGTGAGGGAAACTTTAGTTTGTTGCTATTACTGTTCTTTTATTCATCTGCTAAGCTAAAAGAAAGAAAAAAGTAATTTATTTTTATAATTTATTCCTAAACTCTACTCTGGGATTTCTTCTCTGAGCTGTACAGCCCTTTGCTTGGGTCTTATCATTGCACAGCACCCTATTGGGGGAGTATAACACAAGCAGTCTCTGACATTTGCACCATTGTTCTGTGGCACATCAGCATTTATAATATCCATAACAGAATATTTTGTAGCCCATGGCGTACTGTGAGTCTGGGGGTTATTTTGCGCTGGCAGTTGCTCTTTATTCCTTAACTCCATGATATGCAGGAGATCCCCAGAAACTATTGCTCTTCTAAAACTATGTCAGTGTTATGTCAGCACTTACAATAAACTGAACAGCAAAATCCTATACCAGCTCCAAGAATGCACACCAGGGTTCCTTGAGCAATCAAACTTGCTGAAATTAAAGGTCAAGAGATCAGGACTGTAACTTTAAGCAACCCTGGGGAAGGCAACAATCTTCCACCTTTGTTGTATTATGCAAGCTGCCCATGATCACAGAACATGAAAAACAGCTATCAGATCACAGGATCTTTTCAGAGCTAGAAGCACCTGCAGTTAGGAACAAAAGAATTCACAAAGCCCTCCTTTCATAAGGGAGCCTAACTAGTAGTTCAGTGTGCTACTCTTTGGTAAATGTGTGCATGGTAATCTCCAGCAGAAGACATTATGGACAATAAAGTTTTGTATTGAATTCTTTTCCTGCATTCAGATTGTCAGAGGAGGAAGTAACTAATTAATTTATTGAAAAAAAAACAAAATCCAGACCATTGAAAGAATTTTGCATTTTAAAATCAGTATTTCTTGAGGAACAGGCAGTGGGCTAAAAGGAATGGCAGAGTAAAATAAAAGGCAAAAAGGTTGTATTAGCTATCATTTTGGAAGGAGGGATGGAAAAGTGAAAATTGTCCCAAAATGTGTGTCATAACTTTCCTAATCCTGTCTGATTATGGAGTACTCACACTGGCTTTTCTGTGGGGGTAGTGAGAATTGGGTATGCACAGCCTACTTAACAGTATTGAGAGTAACCAATACCAGTTGCTGAGACCCTTAGGTTAATTCTGTGCTGTATGTAATACAGTTGATTCTAAAAGCAGTACATACCCTTGCTCAGTGTTATACTGTTGTCTACATTAGCATTTTAGTTCGAATCAAAACTGCAATTTTCACTCAGCTCTCCTGATAATCTTACTTACTGCTTCTTATTGCACATATAAATTAACATGGGCTCAGAGATCACAACCTGGGTTCCTTTCTGATGAAATTAAACCAGAAGATGTGCTCCAGGAGTGCACCTAAATGCTCTCTGTCAGCTAATAGACATCAGTCCCTGGAAATAGACTAGAGCAAAATGAAATTAAATTCACCCAAGTGTGTACAGTGTGCACATCAAATCTCCAGCATTAACTGCTTTGTTCAACACTTGCTCCTTTTGCACTGCTAATGTAGACGCAATGTTTGCATTCAGTCCATGTAGTCTGCAGTGTCCAATGTTTCTCCTCACAAACTAAGGGCAGGCAAAGCTCAGACTACTTACAGATCTCATCAGCTTTGTTGCATAATGAAATCAGTTATCATTTATTTATCCACCTCATATCAGACATATCATAGCACTCAATGTAAATGGACAAGACAGTGGTGCACCAGGCTGAACATCACAAATAGCACAAGTACAAGCACATACTCAAAAAGATTCACAGACCCAAGATTTCTCCCCTCATGTTCTCCAAAGACCACTGGAACATCTTCTTAAGTATAGGCTTATCTACACTATCTGAAATTATGTATGACAATGGGTCATGTCTGTGCTTGAAATGCAATGTAGAGAACCTCTAGTTTGCTTTGCAAAACATTTAAATTATATATGTATGCTATTAAATATATACGGTACATATAACCTCCACACTATTATCATATTATTATTTTGTTTTTCAAAGAGTATTGTGATCAAACTGAACATCCAAACCCACCAGAAAAAGATTATGTTTGGGATTCAGATTTGGAGGAGGTGACTCAATCACAAAAATATATAGGAGTAACTGATACAAGTACCAGAGCATACAGTATAGGATTTACTGCATTAAGAAAGTTCTTTAGAGCTGTATGTGGCATGTGGTAACTGAAGAATTATGTAATATACTATTAAGGTCAAAGGTGTGAACTGCAGGTTGATTTCACATGGCAAGCTTTCCCAGCACTGAAACAATGCAAGCCCTGTTTATATGTCCTACAAACACATATAAAGCCACTGTTTGTTAAGTGACACCTGAGCAGTTCTAGTATCAAGTGAAACTTACTACAAAGGTGTTCAGTGGCAAATTATTCCCATGTGTCCACTGGCCCAGGAGATCTGGTTTTCATCCTTTCAGCTATCTATCCCACTGTCTGCCCATCTAAGACCATAGACTAAGTCAGTGTGTAGTCATCAAAAAATGCTGGTAAATGGAGCTTACTAATGTAAGAAATAGAAGTTGTTCTTCCTTTCAGTGACTTGACTGAAAGAAACCCAAGTATTTTTACATTCTTTTTTATTTACCACTACAGGACTATTATATACAATTTGACTTAATACTCTCATCCAGCCCTACTCTCCCAGAAAAAGTAAGGATATTATTACACATCATATGAGAGTCACTAGTAATGCTCCTTTAATTTCTTAAAGTTCATTTTAAAAACAGTAGTGTATTTTTTAAAGATTTTTCCAGGATGTTATTTGAGGCATTAAACTTCTTCATGTGGACTTGTGCTGTTGGGATGGATGCTACTGTGAGGAGAACACGGAAGGGAAAGAGATTGGCTACTTCTCATGTAACTGCCAGTTCCATTTGAGGAGAAACCAGGTTCAGTATCTTCACCTGGGAATAGATATCAGTCCTCTCCTTAGCTTTGTTTCCTACTCACACCAGCCATGTTAGTATTCCCAGCATCTCACTGACACTTCTCTGCAGAAGTGGAGAAAAGGACATGGTAAAGTGCTGAGAACAGGGATGATAACATGATCAAAATCCAAACCACGAAAACAAAATAAAATGGAAGCCAATGAAGGTAAAAAGCCGACTTAGTACCACACCTGGTAAACCTACACCCCATCGCTGCCATACAGAAAGCATTACACAAAACAGAACCGACAGGTTAAACCACAACTGGCTTTTCCTTTCCCAAAATTTTAGCCACCTTTTAGCCAACTTTCTTTAGCTACCTAATCTTCAAATTATCTCATAATGCTATACTGCTTTTTTAATGAATTTGTATAGATTTTTCAAATATACCAGTTAGAAGGTGCTGTTAATTTATATGGAGAAAGGAAAGGTGTACCTATATTTGTGTTTTAGTCTGGGTGACAGATGCATCATTAAAGGAAACCTCCTGATTGTCACCACTTGCCATGTTTTAGTTGTCATCACAGTGCGCTTTGTAGTACAAGAACTGAATTTCATTTCAATTAAACCAGAAGATGCAATCAAGGAAGTTACCTAATGCATCTAACATTAATGAATGTTCAGTTTGCAGGACCTAACTAGAGCTTGTCCAAAGTAAAACCTGCTGAAATGTGTCTGGAGTGGACAACACTTTATGCTTATGCTCCTATGGTATCTCATTTTTTGCTAATGTAGACATCAGCAATAAAACTTTCATACTACATCTGAGAAAAATGACCTAACTGATTGGCGGGTTTAACTATGTCAAAAACAGCTGAGTAAATTTTTTAAGCTTTTTTTCTATTTCTTATATTCAAGGAAAATAAAATCTGCCAGTAAGTACCAAAAATAACAAGGCCACTTTAAGAAGAGGATATTTTGTTAGGAAATGGCTGTTTGAATGTAGGGACTTATAATGGAAACTATTTTTCCATCTTGGTTGCAGCTTTTGTTATCTTTCTGCCACAATCTAGTAGATAATGAATGGTGTGTAGCATTTGCAAAGTGTTTGCTCATTCAGGAAAGAGGAGGAAATTCATAAAATGTCTAGAAAGGTAGGATATTTGTGAAGGTGTACAAATGAATGCAGAGAATCTAAGTTATTTGCTGCCATGTGGAAAGACTTTATTGTGGAAATAAGCCAGTCTGAGAAAGACTTGTGGTATACACATAATAAATACATCCAAGCTTCAGAGCATTACAACCAATTACAAAACTTCATATATCTCCACAGAACCCAGTTTTTATGCTACCAGTCTAAGAAACTGTGGAAAAATGTTGCCTAAATATCACATAAAGAAGTTGTAACTAAGTTATTTTTTGCAAGCTACGCACATATGAAGGCCAGTTCATAACAAATGTCAATGTCTAACTCACAAATTCTCTAATTCATTCTTGGTTTTATTACCTGCCACTCTATAAAATCTTGTAAGTGTGGTACACAGCCTCATACGTGTATTTATACTAGGCATTCATGCAACCTATAAAGTTAATGTAATTATCAACTTTAACTTTTCTTCTTGGAAAAATGCAGAATAAACTTGAAACCCCAAATAAAAGATAGTTCTGACTACACTAATAGAAAAACTAACATCCAGACTGTCACTAAGACTTCAGAATCTGGAACATTTGAAAAGAAAGGACCTGTGCTGACTGCACTGCTTGATCTGTGTCTTAGGGCCATAATTAACACCATACCTTATTTTTACTCCACAGAGTTTTCTGTGGCCAAGGAAATGGTCTCATAAAACATTCATTGTCTGCGTCAATCTAATTAGGTTTCATACCGGAGAGATAATAAAGCCCTATTTCACAATGTTAAAAAGAAAAAACTACTTTTTAATGACTGTTAAAAAGAAAAAAATAGGCTTTACCCATTGTAGACATATATTTTCCTTTGGTACCTCTTGATGATACAGGCAAAAAGATCCCTTTATAAGTGTCAATAATGATAATCCTGAGTGAGTCACTAAAAATACTTGGAAATTATTCAAAAGAATAACAGGACAACTAAGGGCACTATTTTAGGTGATATTTCCAAGACTAGAAGAAAATAACAACTCACTCTACAGCAAATGCATATGTGTAATTTCTTCTTTCAGGTAATGGTACTGTGTATATATGTCAATAGAAGATTAAAGGAATGCTGTTAAAAACCAGTAAAGTAAAATTTCTGGATAATAAACAGGACTGTGAAACAAAAGATCTAGTTTCCATATCTACCTTTCAACATACACTTCTGCCGTAACCTTGGGCAAAACAAATTCCAGCTACACTTGTCCTAGTTTTTCTAGCCATAAAATAGAAATGATACTTCCTCACCTCATTGGAATGAGGTCATGGTCATTTTGGTACTGTTTGTTGCACATATTTCAGAAGACAGGCAGCTATATAACTCAAGTATTATTTGATAAGAGGAACATGATACGATTGCCCTGTGATGATGACAAAAATCACTGTATTGCCCACACCTCTATTGTATCTTTTCTTTTGTTCCATTTCCATTTGAATGAAGCTTCTCTTATTATTTTCTGTTAATCATATTAACAGATGAAAAGATACATTCATCTCAAATAGTATACTTCACACACAATAAAAAAGTATGCATCACTAAATTATTTGTTTCTCCAGGAAACCTTTCTATGATATTTTCTTTTTTTTTTTTTTGTAAACCCATCAGTTGCCAACATAATTACCTAAATAGAAAGTAGTTTAAACTTGACATAAGAAAATGTGATTCAAATACTCAAAACTTACACAATTAACCTGTCAATTGCTTTTGCATCTCATAGAAACTGTGGATTTAATAGGATTTAAATGTTTTTCATCATAAGTGTCAGATAAAAGATGAAATGGTACATGTCTACCCATCAAGAATTTTCCATGAACTTATACTAGGATAGGCAGACTACTACCAAATTCCACCCATAATTATTCATAAATTTCTAGGAATTTCTTCAATCCATTGTGCATTTTTCAACTCTCTAAGAAGAGGACTGACCTCAGATATTCACTGAAGTCAGTGAATATTGCTTTACTGTCTTCATCATCAACTCTTCTTGAGCTTAGATTAACGTCAGTCAAAGGCATCAGTACTGCCCAACAGTGTATGGAGACAGAGCTCTTTGTTACGATATTTCGAAGCTTAATATAAGTATCCAAAAGCATATTCCCGTTCTATCTATTCATGTATTACTCTGCTTATGGAGTGAGCAGGGTAGGCGAAGAAAACCATGAAAGGCTCTAAAAGTTCCATGGCTCATGTGGACCATTTCTGAAGAGTTTGAATTTTCCCATGTAATTTGTGGGGGAGCTGGACTCCAATTTAGATAACATGAGTGATTTAGGTAGCTGGAACAGGTGTATATTGGACAATGTAACATTTAACACTGCAATACATAAATATCTTCACGTATCTTACAAAATTCTGCGTCCCCTGTTCTCACCTATTCTGAAACAATTTAAAGTGAAAACAGCATTTAAGAAGCCATTTAAAAAAATGAAATAATTTAAAATCTGTTTTAAATCAATACTGGAAAAGTGCTCTAAAATGTTTGTGATGTTACTAGCATTTTAAGGAAGGATAAAGTGATGTTAAATAAGACTATTTGAGTTGCTGTGCAAAGTGATGGAAATGGCCATTACACAAGTTGATATGACATCTGGAAAATTTCCTCAGGCAAAGGTAGGAAGCCCAAAGATAACCTTCCCAAACTGTGTAGTCCCTGTTATCCTGGTGCATAAAATAGGGACCAGGCACAACACCTTGAACTTTGTATATTTACACAGAAATTGCATCCAGCAACTAAAGAATACTATGTCTGGATAGCATGTATTCACCTGGAGGAGAGAATAAAGCCAACCAGGATACACCAAGTCTTGCCACACAGCTCTGAGAAATGGACCTGCATATACTTAGTTTGTGTTCATGTAATAAAGGTGAGCTTTTGTAGTCATTGACATCACAACAATTTGACCTTCCTTCTGTTTTAGTCCCAACAATTTGACCTTCCTTCTGTTTTAGTCCCAACAATTTGACCTTCCTTCTGTTTTAGTCCCATGGTGAGTGTGAATCTCCCATGTGGCTTGTCATAAAAATTCCACCATCCTCCAGAATCCCCAAAGAGGGACTCTTTTTAGAGAAGGCCTGAGGCTGGCAGGTCTTCTCATAGTATGGCAATATTGCAAAACAATGTCAGCAACAACAAAACTGGTCATAACAATTTCTGTTTGCTTTTTCTTGATATCTGCATCCTCACGTGAGGATGTGAAAACAGCATTAACCCGTGAGTATAAAATAGAACTACCTACTTCAAATGTAATCATGTGCTCTAAATATCAGCACACTCCAGACTTACAGAGTTTTAATTTTTTTTTTCCTAGGCAATAGACCAGTGGAGCTGGCTTCTGAACACCTAGTTTGTCAACATTTTTGTTTGCCCAACAAAGAACATAAGAGCACAATAGTATTTTGGAATATGATACTGCCTCAGGCAAAAGAATTGAATATACTATAGCAATCCAACAGTGAAAACATCATGCAGAGACTTAGCTTTGTGATTTGAGCCAAGTTAGTATGAAAATCATTATCATAATGGTCTATTATATATTGGACCAAGTTTTATGGGAATTGGAGACTATTACTCCAATGATAACGGTCATTGAATTGTACTTCTTTTTGTATTCTTCCACACACAATTACTCTAGTATCACATCAAATGTCATTTGAATAGATATTGCAATAGGGTGAAATTCACCTACTCCTATACACAGACCAAAGTAAATAGATTTTGTGCTTTGAACACAGGTGAGGAAGAAGGCCTATGATCAGCAATTTCAGTTCAACAGTAGATGTTGTGACTCAGGAGCATTATGGGTGAAATACATCGACAGTATAGAGAATGGATTTATGTCTTCTACATAATTTTATCTCTCAGTACATACAATCTAGGAACCCTGTAGTACCACACTTAGGGCCCCTGTACCATTCCTATGTGTGTAATTAGAAAGAAACTAAAGGATTGCGAAAGAAAGGAAATCTAAGCAGATGTAAAAAATAAAATATATTTGGAAATAGCAGCCACTTGAAAAGGAGGAAATTTATATAACAGTCCTCACTCTGCTATCCTGGGTCAATGGGATAGATCTAATCTTCTCAAAATCATATAGTTGGAATATTTGATTTTGGGCAAGTGTAGAGGTTTTCTTCAACCTCTCAAGTAAACCAGTCAAGTAAAAATTGTGTGAAGAGTGTTCAAGCCTCTCTTAATTTTTTTTAAGTAAGTATTGATGCAGAAGGTAAATATGTGAAAGTCTGTGAGTTAATAAGGCGGGCTTCTAGAATATTTTTTATTTATAGCTGTCAAGTACTCTCCATGACTTCTTATTATTTGCACAAAAACCTGGGAATCGGAAAGCTTAATGGGAGAACTCTGTAGAAGTGTTTGTGCTGGGAGAACTAGATAACATACGAGGTGACAGAGATGGTAGTCAAGAATGAATACGCTGCATTCTTCAGACACATGTTAATTTCCATAAAAGTAAAAATAGTTTCCAGCATGTAGGTATTTAATAATACTTTCGGTCCTATTAAATATCTTTGAGGGGGAGTGGGGAGGAGGATTTCTGAAGATACATATTATCATATATTTATACTTAGGAGTAGCAACTTAGAGATGATGCAAAACAAAATGCCTGCTTACAAGTATATTAGGTATCTCAGAAAAAAGTACTTTCTTCACTGCTACTTTATTTACTTAAGGCATTTCCCAGATTTATGGTATAAAATAACAGCTATGTAAATGGCAGAAGAAAAATAAAATGCGTATAAACTACAGCTTTCTTTCATTTCACACTCTCTCTTCAATTTTTGTGCCATGTTTGTTTGTTTGTTTGTTTGTTTGTTTCCCCCTCAGATTTGGCATAAAACAGATCTCTGTGATCTTTGCTCAACTAAAGACGGAAAAAGAACTGAAACAAAAGAGGTGAGGACTGAATTGTTTGTGAGCCATTTGACACAGCTGTTGCAAATATTATACACTTGAATTATGCTGTGCCCTTTTACATAAAAGAGAATTGTATTTGCCACCATTTGGAGCTGTTCTGCTTTGTTATTCATAAACAAATTATTATCTTTTTAGCTTTATTCATTTGTTTTTGTTGGTTTTGTTTCTTGTCAACAGTTCCTTAAGGACTTTGATTTTTCAGCTAAAACACAGTGTCTAAGATTTATAGGGCTTTATCTGGCTGTAAAAAGAAATGTGTTTTCTAAGCATAATGTAAAACATGAATACTAAATTGCCGCTGTATCCTCATGTTCTGATTGCCAGAGACTGACCTTAAAAGGTCAGATTTCACTCTGTGAGACAATATATGAAGTCAATTTGTTCAATTTTTAAAATTTTATTTGGAGGTAAAATTCTGCTACCCTTACTTAGAATGGGTCAGATTCCAGCTTTGTAATGTCATTTAGTATAAAATTGTATGATTTCATATAATATCATTTAGCCATGGGGGATGATGAGTTGGAAATAACCTCAGTGCCTCATTGTGACTAAAAAGCTAATGTTACCCTTAGATAGACACCCTTAGGGTAGACAAAGTAAACTATGTAAGAATAAGGAGTTTATATTATCCTAGTTTTGGCAGTGGAGGAATCATTAAATGAATATTGTGTCCATTCTGAGATTCAGGATTCAAAGAAGATATTGAAGAGCCATGGGGAAACAGAAATCTGATAATACAGAGCTTTTCAGTCCAGTAAACAAGACTGTAACTGGAACAGAATCTGCATAAAATTGATATTAAAAGTATACCAAGACTTACTACCTATTTATAACAATAATTTATGAATGAATTTTGCTGGATTCTACATGGCCAAAAATTCTTAAATCAAAGTCGTTTTGGTTTGATTTTTTTTCTAGTGACAAAGAACAATTTTTATAGGAATTAGTTCATCCAAATTCTATCCAAATGTCTACCCAATCCAACTAGATGATTTTAAGTGTCCCTTCTGATCCTATAATGCATGAACCATAAATTAACTTTTTTTAAGGTCAGATATGCTTTCCTGAGTAGCAATTTGGACTCATATTCATTCCATCTAATAGACTCTTCAAATGTGCAGAGCTTCTCTTTTTCACATACTCAAGGAGACCTAGAGTTCTGCCTAAAATTGTACTTGGATGGTGAAGCTGATCTGCATGTGCACAACTTTAATGTGCTTTAAATAAGTGTGCAAAGAACCTCTACCTTGTGAATGCACTGCTTCTAAGACTTCCAGGACATGCCAGACTCATGCTTGTCCCCACCAGCTCAAATTCCTGGACACTAAACAGCCCAGAACACAGGGAATTCAGAAATCCACTAACGTGGTAAAACCAGTAGTCCACTATGCAAAAGAACATAATTTTCAGGTATAATTAAGATCCTAGTTGGCTTACGCTTCCTCTGTAATCATTGGAGGCATGAACAGCCAGAATTCATCAATCCAGTTTTCCTGAATTCTAGACTACTTCACTTGAGTAGCTAAAATGATATTGAATGTATTTGAGTCTTACTCTATAAATAAGTCTGTTGGTTTAAATGAGAACTGGAATAAAGCAGAGCGCTGTCTATTCTTCCCTCCTCCCTCCTTTCCTCCCTCCCTCTCTCCCTCCCTCCCTCCCTTCCTTCCTTCCTTCCTTTTTTCCTTCCTTCCTTCCTTCTTTCCTTCCCTCCCTCTTTATGGAAGAGCTATTAGGACTGCAAATGACAAAAAAGCAATGTGTTTTCATCTCGTTCTGTGCTGAAGCTGGAAATTCAAAGTTAGGAAGTGGGAATATCACTGAGCTTTTGACTGCCTGCTTCAGGCTAAACTTGCATCTAATTCCAATATCTGTACTTGGTTTCATTTCAAATAGAGCCCAATTTCACCAATATTTTCAAGAACTCAAAGTAGAAATGTAAATGAATAGTTCAATATATTAACAAAACACTCAGTATGAGATTTTGTCACCTTTGAGAATAGATCAGAGGAATGCAAGCTACCTTGCTTCCTTTCTCTCTCTCTCAATCTGGCAAGCAGCATGGTAACAGTCATTTCCCCACCAGGAAGAAATAAAGTATCCTAACAGCTGCTACTGCTATCTGTTATTTATCCCTCGTAATGTCAGTCTGAAGCAATTTTATCTCTCAGCACAATCTCTGCCTGGCAGAAGAATGGTTGGTGGATGATGATGTGGATGACAAAGTTGATGAACAGTTAGACACAAACTGGAAAGAGGCCATCTGAGCTAATAACATTGTTCTATGAAAATATTAAGTCACACGTGAATAAGAACATATGGACTATATGGAACATAGTTTGTCTTGCTGCTGCACGAGAAGTAAACTGACTAGTACGGGAATTAACCAGTATTTTGAGTTCCGTCCATAAATATAGTATGCCTTATTTTCAACTTTTTTCATGCTTCTACTTCTGATATGGTTCTTTTTCTTTGACTTGGTATTTTTTTTCAGTCACAAATGCATGACATAAAACTGAAAGGTACTTTCAACTTATTTTTGGCAGTGTTTATATTATATATGCCAAAGATTTCCAAAGGAAAAGTGTTCAGAGATATAGCCTGTGGACTTTAATAATAATACTCTTATTATTGTTGATTATTGTTGGTGTTTATAAAGTTTTCTACTCTTCTGACATCATATGGATACAAAAAATCGTACCAGACTTTCTTATGAGACTTCCAAAGGTGGGTTTTTTTAAGAATAGTTTGTGCTTAGGACTTTTTTTTTTAAGCTTCTAGAATATACAACATAACTGCTGTCTTCTTCCTAGAACCTCAATAACATCTTTATACTTTTTGCATACAAGTAGGCAATTACAAATCTTGTGTTTGGGCCATAGAAAATAACTCTGTAATGGCTGACAAATTAATCTAACAAAATTTATTTCATTTCCAACATTGTTTTCATTGCCTTTTCTATCCGTTTTCATCTCAATCATATGACAAATCTCAGAGCATGTGTACCTGCCTAGAAGAAACATTATTTCATCTCTAACATTTTGGGAACGACCTTTAAATAATATGTGGAGTGTCATGCAGTATCTACGTAGAGTTTTACTTCAAACATAATGAACAATGGTAGAACATGAAACACTGCTAATGTTTTTACAAACTATCTGTCATACCTCAATTGACATTTTCAATCAAATCCCTTGAGGGTACTTAGTTCTAGAAATAGCAGCCAAAGCATATACTTCTGTAATCAAAAGGTTTTTGTAATGGCTAACCAATAATTCCTACTGTCAATTAGCATAGACATTTCTTTTGAGGAATATGCCATATCTGCACTCTTTAACCATGCCAAAGATACTGTACAAGATGATGTGTAACTACAATGAGAAAAAAATGTAAGTGCAAAAGCAGAGTACTGGTTCTTTGAAATGAAACTACTGAAGTAGGCTCTTCATGTGTAGCCAACTTTCAATGTTCCTCTTCACTTTGCGCGCTTTCCATAAAGGATTTTTCATCAAAACTTTTCCAACAATTATGTTATGTCTACTAGAAGACTTAGGGCTTGATTTCAGTATGCTTCATATCAGATATTTAATTTGATCCAAAATACTCATAAGGGAGAAAAAGCAAACTTACGACAAAGCCATTAGACAGTGTATTTCTTTAAAAGTATATGACATTTAGAATTGAATATAAATTTTCATTTTGAAGGAATGAGTACTCTCGTAAGCAGGAGAATACTCTTTAAAGTGAAAAATACAGACTTAAGGATTGGTTTCAAGGCTCACCAAAATGGGTAAGAAACACAGATTAAAAATCTAGATTAAAAAAAATATATTAGTGACAAAAGTCCAGTAGTTCTATTTTGCCAAGATTATCCTGACAAGAAACAAAGACTAATGAGGTCATTTCTCTTGCCAGCCAGCCAGCCTGGGAAGAACAGTGTGCCTAGTAATAATGGCAAAAAACAATGCCCAATGAGATGTCATTACATTTCAGTTCACAAAAAACATGCTCAGAGTGTGTCGCGCAGAAACAATGGCCACAGCTATGTGACTTTATGCTGTCACTAAAAAATGTATTTAAAATGGAATTACATATGTGTAAGAGCTGTCGAACTAGCAAATAGTAAATTTACAGAGGGTTGTGAAAACATCCAGAGCTGGCTCTTCAAGCATTGCAACTCTGCTGAAATTGGCGGTTATCCATCTGTTTATGTGTCTTCTTGCTTTCTTTTTTTTTTCCTAACTAATTTGGTTTATGTGCTGGAGATAAATATGATTTTGATTTACATAGTACTGTGATATTTTTCTAGCTTTTAATATGTATTTCTTTTCAGATAATTCCTACTTTTCATTGCATTTTTTACTTCTCCTGGTCACTTAACTAGCAATTTTAAAGAAGCATCCACGTACATTGTATGAATTTAAAATGTATTTTCTGAATAAATTAGTGTGCATAATTTAGTATATATATGTACACTCATTGCCACGTATATAGAAAGATTTATATTGCTTATATGCATTACTTAGCATTTATTTGCATTGAATTTTATCTGGAATTTCATTGCCCAGATTACTTGTATGGGTTTCCCCTCACACCTGTGAAAAAGTGAAGTATCAGGCCTAAGATCATTATCTAAGATTTCCCTATAAACAGTAAAGAAAGTGATTCATCTTTCTGTAAGATTAAATGGATAGACCATCTTCCTAAAGTACATATCTCTTTGAACACACTGTACTAGATTCTTAAATGCCAAGTTTAGTCTGGATATCAAACTTCTAAACAACTAAAGTTAGGTTATATTAAGTCCATCCTTAGTATCATAAGGTCTTTCAACTGTTCATTCTAGGTACATTTATCTTATTCTATTCGAAACCATTTCATAATTGTTTAATCAGAAACCTCTGTGACCTCAGTATCCATTATCTTTACTAGACCACTTGCAAATATATTGAAGAGCACAAGGTGCTTGTGGGACCCCACTGGTAGCCCACTTTTACAGTGAAAAATGAAAATTATTCCTATTTCATTTTTTCCTAGATTTTAACAGTTACTACAAGACTAGCTAGAAGATTTTCCCTTGTATCCCACCATAGTGTCTTTAAGAATTTTTGGTGAACTTTTCCAATTAATACCTTTTTTTGAACCCTAAACACAAGACATCACTCAGATCAGACTTATTAGTGTCATCTCTGATTATCTTAAATAATTTCAATAAATTTATGATGTATTATTTCCTTCTGAAAGAGGTATTGCTTCTTCTATATTTCTTGCTTATCCATGTATCTTCTAATTCCATTCTTTAATATGATTTCTATTGATTTGTTCAATACAGAATATCCTATTTGAAATTAATATAGCTTTTTCATCTTCCATTTCTCCAGCTGTTTTGAATGCTAGGTTATAAACTGAACCTAGTAATTTAACAATGTCAGATTCAAATTCTTTTAGAACTCTTGGGTGAATACTGTCTGTTCCTGGGAAATTATTTTTGTTCATTTTCATCAATTTCAGTTTAGTTAGAAAGAGTTCCTCAGACTCACCTCACTAATAATGTCTGTTGCAGCTTTAATATCATTGGATGCTCCTTCTACACCTTGACAATTTTGGGCTCCACCATCTCTAACAGTCATCTGACTTCCAGGGCACTTAGAAAGCATTTTATTACAACAGTTTTTACAAGTTGTTCCTTAGAATCTTTTTTTGGCTTGGTTTATTGTGATTCTACATTTAGCTATTAAGAGTTAATGCTCTTTTCTGTTTCATTCAATTAGAGAAGACTTCCACTGTAGGAAGAAACCTTTTCTACCACTTACCACTTTCTTTACTCTTTTGGTTAGCCATACTCGGCAGATAATAGTGTTTGTGTCCCCTCATTTTTTTTCTTTTTTTTTATTTTAAAGCCTTAATAAACTTTTTTTTAGATATTTCTTATGCCTCCTGAAAACATTTTATCCTTTTAACTGCTTTTTAGGTAATCTTTTAACTGTTTTCCTCACCTTTATGGCATTTCTCTTTTAAAAGAAAAATAAAACATCATTCTGTTGAATTATGAACTTTTATTTCTCTAAAGTAGGAAATAACCACGGTTCCTATTAAAATAATTCTTGGATCAAGTATTGTGCCTTTCTCAAAAATAAATCAAAAGAAGATTTCATTTCTTTGATTTGTTAGAGGCAAATTGCTCCAAAAAGCATTTGAGTTTAAAAAAAAGTAACACTTTATAGCACAACGTTCACCCAGTCTATGTGTGAGCAATTGAAATCTCCCATTATGATTATGATTATGATTATGCTTTTCTTACCATTTCACAACCATTTTCAATATCCTGTCTGGGTCGTTGATCATATATAACACTAATTTAAAAATCTTCAGGTATGATATTTCAAGCTACTGAGATTGTGTGCTATGATTGGTGTGGCTAAATTCTACATACATTTGGACAAGTTACATATTTGTAAGTGGCCTGCTGATCATAGACATTTATTTTCTTATTCCACTGATCTCATTATTTCCTGCCTTAAATTTATTCCAAATAATTTTGCTGTATCTTATTACTAAATTTTAAATCCTCTTTCTTACTTAAATTTCTCAGACACCTGGGGAAATTCTGTCTCTGGCATTGCACATAGAGCACACCAGACAATGCAATGAAGATCTCAAGTCTGGGTGGAGTTCACAGCCGATGGTTCTTTCCAGAACTGATCCATTCATCATCAGCAATTACATGCTCTGCAAATACCAGATCTGTCCCAGCTCTCTCTAGGAGTTTGTGAAGCTACCTCAGCACTCCAAGAATTTTTGCATCCAGAGGGGAAAACATAGTATCAAAGAACCATTCAGGTTGGTAGCAACCTCGGGAGTTCACCTAGTTCAAGTTCCTGCTCACAAGAGAGGTAACACTGAATTCAGACAAGGTTGCTCAGGGCTTTAACTAGTAGGGTCCTGCAAGTCTCCAAGGTTTTCACCAACTTCTCTGGGCAACCTGTTTCAATGCTTGATTGTTTTCATACTGAAAACTCTGTTCCTAATGGCTGGTTGGAACTTCACTGCCTTAGTTTGTGACCATAAATTGATATAGCCCCCAAAGACATCACAAATCTCATAATCTATATCAAGAACAATTAAATGTTTAGGCCAAGGAACAAAATAATGTAATTCAAACCGAGTTTAAAATAAGAAAACAAAATGACCAGGTTAGCATTTAAACCATACAAATTGTAGGTAGTTTTAACTACCTACACTCTACAATACTAGTTTACAACTTTAATTTATCTAAATCTTTAAATATAATCTGGAAACTGTACCTAGAATCAGGTGCTTTGAACTGAACTCTAGAATCCAAAGTTACAGTTACTCGGAAGTTTTCATTTAAACTTAATGTTCTAAATTTCTGAGAAAGTGAAACCAACCTTTTGGGCCATGAAGGCCCCTTAGCGCCTTCCAGATGCAGGATTGGGCCATCAAATGCAGGTCTTCTCCTCATACACATGCAATTTGTCTACTATTTTCATCTGTAGGACTGAAGGCTGAGCAGGCTGTCTAGGGAGTGTTAAGCTTGAGGTAGGATTAATTTAATTTAATATTAGTCATCTGAAAAATAATCATTTGGCTTTGTCATCAAGACACCATCTATTCTCAGCAGAGGAAGATAGACATATGCAATTAATCTGAGCTGAGATGGATCACACTCTAGAGGTGTATAACTTTTTACTATGGAGAAAACCTAGATAAACAGCTTTCACTTGATGCCTAGCTTTTAAACAGCTAAAGTTTTGTCAGATGTATTTCCCCCTTACCTACATGCATAGAATACAATGATGACTACCCCTGCAACTTGAAATAAAGGTAATTCTCATGGCCTATGCCACTATATTACTTATAATTCTGGAAGTTTTTTTTCTTTCAGTTTTAAAATGTGGCAGGGTACCCACCGGAGAAGGTACCCTCCTGTGAAGGAGAAGCAGGAAAGCAAACAATGTAGCCTATATGCTTTTATTTCAGGATGAAATGGCTAAAGAGACTCTGAAGATACAGATTCTAAAGAGCTTATAAACAGTGGATTTTATTGGGAGATCAGAAAAAGCAGTTAAAAAAAGTTGACATGGACGTTTAAGATACAGTTTGATAAATTTGATAACCTACAGTTACAAATGATTTGATGACTCAGGAATTTTGTTTTGGACATGTCCTCCTAAAGGATCCTACAACCAAGAGCTTGGAGTCGGAAAAATCTACATTCAGATAAACTTTGCTTTTTCATCTAAGCATTTTACTGAATAAGTTTGCCTTAGTTTTAAAATTAATTTGTAATTTTATAGAGATTTAAATGATCAGAAATATATAATTATATTGTTTAATTTTATTTCATTAATGATAAATCTTTCTTCTAATTTTTGTGACTTTTGCTTCTTTAGGAGAAAAGTGTGATGCTACCAGTCAGTTAGGAACACATTCTTTCACAATAAGAAAGAGGCAAGCAAATTTTGCCTCCAGATATATTTGAGAAATCACAGCACAATGACTAAGTAAACAGTGGTGATAACTATTTTTGGAAAATTATGAAAGAGGAACACCTGTGAGAAGCTGATCTGATATTGATTTGTAAAGAAGAAAGACAGGTAGTTAGGATCTGTTAAATCCAATTTTTATTCCATTAAGTAATGGAAAAAAATATAAAGAAATTATAACTACCTTGAGAATAGCACAACTGCAAGCAGAACAGGTTTATAAAGAATATGAGTCAAACCTCAGGGAACTTGGGGGGAGGCTTTTTTTTGCCTTTTTTTTTTTTTTAATTACTCAATAAAATGATAAAATTGATGTGATACAATGTGTTAAGTTTGAAAACAGTCCCGAGAAGAATTTCAGAACAGGTGAAAACTTTTTGTGATATTTTAAACTAAACTAGCGGTGCGTTTACTGTAGGGAAATAAACGTTAGTTAGTGTGAGAATAGATTAAATGACCCAATTGCAGATGGTCTTTATGAAAGAAAATGTTGTGTATTAAGGGTTTAGCTGAACTCCCATAACAATCAATGGAAAAACTCCAGATGGAGCAGACTCAAATAATCACTTCTCAGTCTTTGGGCAAAACATTCTTTAAGTAATACATACTTCAGTTTAAAATAGACTTGAAAGTTTGAGAATTCTGTTTTACATCTCAGGTTCAAAAAAATAATAGCTGCAATAGTGTGTATTGGTGTGTATTGTGTACATAGGACACCTTACAACTCCTAAGAACATGTAGACAAACTTCCATGTGTGTCTTCCCAGACTTTCAAAGCCAAGGGCCACCTTGAGGACAAGGTTATGTTTCTATGTTTCTATGTTATGTCTCTAACAAGAAGTGCAAGAAAAAGGAAAGTTGTAAAGATGAACATAAAGAGCTACAGCCCTCACTTTAGGGCTGTTAAGCTGAATTTTACTTATGCGATGGATGCTTCAAATAAATAAATAAATGAATGAATGAATGAATGAATGAATAAATAAATAAATAAATAAAATATTTGGATTAACCCAAGCTTTAAAAAAGCGTACTCCTATGAGTGCTTGAGTTCTTTGCTTGTTTTTAGATTTCTAGAATATACTTTGATTTTTGAACTTCAGGACAAGCTCATCTGGAATGCTTGATAGCTTTCTTGGTTACAGAATTTTATATGTGACCAGAAAATTCTGATATGAGGAACTGTTTTCATGTTAAACTAATGGCTGAAGGAAAAAAGCTGAAGGTCCCCAAAACTACCAGATGTATTTGTGTTTTAGTGCAAAGAACACAGGGCTACTTTCAAATAACATTTGTGCTTAAAAAGTCAAATCGAGAGTCAAGTCTGCAATCCAAATTTAACTTTTTATACAAAGAAACTTGACTTGAAAGCATCCCTGCTGGTTTTAAACTGCTACAACATGCAACATCCAGATGACGCAGAAACAGGATTGTCCGCTTTTGAAACTCAGCTACCCACAATCATCTATGGTTCATATACAACTTGAGGGAAATATGAATGCCATGGATTCCTCTCCCATTTAGCTCACTACTGGCAAAAAATTTGTCAGAGGCAGCTGGTCTACTTTAAAGTTTTACCTTCTCTTCAGAAAGTAAGTTAGAAATATTAAAACTTCAGAAGATAAGCTGCCTCTGAAGCACTGTTGAGCTCTGCTGCTAGGCAGGAGGGAGGGGAGAAAAATTATGTTTTCAATGCTGACATTTCTGCTAAAGCCTGCAGTAGGTCTTGAACAACACATTAAATTTGCTTGTACTAAGAAATAGACTCTTATGAGGTTTTAAATGTATTTATTCTAATTTCATATTATTTTTAGTGAATTAAAACTAAATCCCATAGTCGTCTTTCATGAAAAACCAAGTGATGAAATATGTGCAATTTTATGTCCATTGATACTGATGGTAGACTGTGCATTGATTTCTGTGGTGTGTGACCAGGTTCTGGGTTTTTTTCAATGAGGGGAAAAATAGAATACTCATGATAATTAGAATAATTATTGCTCTAGAAACACTTCCACTTCCTTTTATTTGGACTACTGTTACGCAAAACCACTTCTAACCCTGATAATACGTAGATGTGTGATTTACATTTCTGTAATTCAGTCTTAGCAATTTGATGGCACGCAAACACATTAACAACACACAAGATATGAATTATAGCAGCATAAATCACATTCTGTCAGGTATTACGGCTTCAATATCCCTTTCCCAGTCACACCCATCATCACTTCCATGCAAGGAACCACTATGGAAAGCATAAGACATACAGAAACAACACTAAAAATGAGTGAAGAAACATCAGAAAAGACCACAAATGCAACCAGAACTATCTTATATTCCATGTACAGTGAATATTACAAAAGCATAATCACCTAGATGTTGAGGGCAAAGTACAAATTATTCTTTAGGAAAATCTACAATTAAGACACTGTCTGTTTTCATTAAAAGGTTAGTACTAATGGCTTTTGCCCTTAGGAAACACTTTTAAATGGAGACTGTATTATGAGTAACATGTAGTTTTCCAAAATCTAGCCATACTTACTTCTTTATAAATTCTAAGAAATTGAGGCTTTAAAAAAAACACTTAATAAAAAATATAGATGATCTTATTCTAGTATTTAATTTAAAAAATTAGTAATATGCAAAAGGTAGCAATATTTAGATGAGAACTGGAGTACCAGAAAATTAAATAAAGAACTACTCTTGACAATGTCATTATTCAGAATCTTTGATTGCCAAAAATATAAAAATTGAAAATATTAATCGGATTCACTTTCAGTTAAAAACAAAAGAAAAAAACAGCCACAACAAAAACCAACCAACTAAACAAACAAACAAAACCAGAAAGTGGAATTAACTTGAACCTGAAGCTTCTGAGCTTAGAGTGCTGAAAGCAGTGTTCTAACTTTTTTTTAATCTCAATTACAATTCCAAACAACTTTGTTACCTGCAGATGTATTTTAAAAATACTACTTCTAGGACTATAGAAATAGTTGAAAATATAGAAGTGTCTGGAAATATTTCTTTGCACAAGAAATAACAAAAGCTGTTATTTTATGTAAAGCTGAATCTTACAAACACTTGGGAATATGACAACTGACTCTGTAGTGCATGCTCTGATGTGTAAAAGTGTTCATGTGTACAAGTATCAAAAAGTCTGAAGATTCATGTTTTTACCATGGTAATCCCTGGGATAGAAGTGAATGCACCAGGAAATACAGACCTTTTGAATGGCATTTGGAGTTTCTGTGCTAACTCACTGAGTGGAAATGGGGTTTTTTATTATTATTTTATGGATTGATAGATTTCTACAAGCGTACATAGTGTGGACTACAATAATATGCCAATATCTCACTTTTGCTTAGAAGATTTGAGTAGAAGGTTAGTGTTTAGAAAGAATAGAGGCTTATTTGTTTTGTTTTATTACTAAGCAAACAATTAAGAAGCTGGTTATAAAACTACAGTTATATTATATAGGTAAGGAAATATTTGTGTGTGATAAAAATATGCTTAGTTATTCATAAGATGTGGACTGCTTTATACTAACTAAAGAGATCAATGAGAGGGTAAAGATACCATGTGTGTTTTGCAGGTGATAATTGCAGCCTCATGGGCTGAGGTATTTGATACAGTGTCTAAACACTGTAAATGAGATTTCAAGGACAGCATTAAGAGGAACTTCCAAAAATTGCCTGAAAGTAATGTGCTTATATGC
The DNA here is from genome assembly GCF_964195595.1 of Calonectris borealis. Taxonomy (NCBI): domain Eukaryota; kingdom Metazoa; phylum Chordata; class Aves; order Procellariiformes; family Procellariidae; genus Calonectris; species Calonectris borealis. Next base: position 43,652,207 of record NC_134314.1, read on the forward strand.
AAATAAGAACCAATTAAAGAGGATGAAATGCTTTTTCTCCAGTTCATAGCCACAATCTATTCCTTCCCTCAATAAGTGGTTAGTTAACCCAGCCTTCATCAGAAAAATAGAAATCAATATTCTTCCAGAGCTGAATAGTGAAACAGACCACATGAGCTAGGGCATAATCATGTTGGGCATAATTCATACCTCAGTGAAGTCACTAGAGCACTTTCTAATAATTTCACTGGATTCTGTATCAAATCTAAAAAAGCTAAAACCATGCCTTCACTAAAAGTAGTAGAAGAGCTTGCTTTATAAATTCACATAGCCAGAATTAAAATCTCCAGTTCAAATTTTAACATCATATGTGTAAGAGATCACTTAAGTCGTGTCTTGCAGTTGGACACACAAGCACATTTTCACAGATTTGAGATTTATGTGCAAATTTCTGTCTATTTTCCCTTCTGTTACAGGGTTGAGTATTATGGATCCAGAAAACTGTTCATCTATTTGTAATCTTTATAACATACTATAATATTAATATACCTGATACACTGATTAACTCATGTTCAGGATTTCAGCAAGATAATCTCTACATTCATAGTGCTTCCCGAGAAACTCACAGACTTACTTTTGTCAAGGGGATCAGAGTTTGCAAATAATTACTTGTAAAGCTTATGGAGGCAGGAATTGTCTTATTCTTACCTGTCTACACAACCCATGCCTAACTGGGGGGACTGATCCTGAATGGGATTTCTAGGTGTTTAGCACATCATAAACAATAAATAGGCAACAGTAATAAATTCACTTTACCAGACTGTGAGAGTTCATTCCATAGTCAACATGTTGTTTTGTGTGAAACTAACTGCATCAAACTTTTTCTTCTCTGCTGCAGCACAGTCTTTAAGATGAGTTGCCACATAAATAGATACAACTATCTTCAATACACTTTCTCAACTGCTCCTCCATGAAATCACCGAGAACTGGAATTCTCCCTGACAATCAGATACTATAACATAAGTCAATAAAAAAATTTCAGTATTAGCATATCACTCCCTCATTTATACTATGATGGACACAAAATTAAAGATCTGTCTATTGGTGCTGAGCATCAGGTGTTTTTCAGCAGTGTTTGCCACTTATGTATAAATGTAACTCTCTATGTGTGAAGAAATATAGCCAGCTATAAGTCTTTTGCAATTTTCCATTGCACGGTTGTTATTTCCTCACACTGTGGACTGTTTATTCTAGGGAAAAAATCACTTCCTCTAAACAAAGAATTTAGAGAAAGGAGTACACATTTCTGATATTTGAATATTGTAACAAGTCAAGATCTGAAGGGATAAACTATGCAAGCTCTGTACAAAGTAAGATTCGATGTATTTCCAACTCTCAGAGATAAATGAACAAGGGGCCAACAGATCTGTAATCTTTAACAAAGAATCATTTTTTTGTGATCTTCAACTCCTTTTTCTATACAAGAGGTGAAAGAATTTACTCCCCTTTCTTTCTGAAATGGGTCTCCTGATGATAAATGAATATGGCAATGGCACATAAGGATTTCTGATTATACAATTTGTCTTCAGTGCCACTAGATATAACTTCCTGTTTCTCCACCTCTTTTCTGATATATCAAAAATGCTGATTTTAAAGAAGTGTTTTTCTCTGCAATATCTTGAAGACAAATAAAATGATGCAGTGAGTACTTAACATCCAATAAAACATAGTTATTTTAAGTTTTGCAATATCTTTAATATTCATCTCTGCACATACCAAGCTCAAGTTGGAGAATGAAACTGAACTGGGTACAACACGGAAAACCCGCAGTGATAGACACACACACTACACAGAATTACAAAAAAAGCAGTGCCACAAAGAAGCATTAAAAGTCCTGAAACACATACATGCTATTCATGTCTGATAATGAATTCTAACTAGGTAACTGTCACTGAGAAAATATGTATCTTAAGCTAAGAGTCCAAGAATTTTAAATCACCGCAACTTGGTACCAGCCGTTAAAAGTAAAAGCATGCAACTCTGACAAGGGCTTTTCAGCTGCCTGGCAAATATGCATAATGTGGAAAGTCACAAGTTATTTGATTTCATTTTATTATTTAGTTTGAAGTGCTTCAATTGCTTAAGAATTATATATTTAATATATGTACTTGATGTTTTATTTCATTTTATTCGGCACTTAATTCTATTTTTGTGAATTACAGATTAACAAGGAGACGATGTGCTGTAGAGAAAGATTTCACACCCTGCTCATAGGAAAATAGAGGATCTCATGATATCCTGGAAAATATCTTCTAGTATAACAGTATTACTTCTTTTGCTGTTCTTAGTTTCATTCTCAAGGCGTTTGGGCTCTAACTTTGGCTTCATATTCTTGCACTTTTTAAAGTAAGCCTTTCCTCTTTGATTTTTTGTCACAGGTGTAATTTAGCTGGTGTGGCCAGAAGGAGCAAAACATACCACTCAGTGACATACAGCTTAAAACTTAATGAGCAGGACAGGCATCTAGGGTGGAGAGCCATTTCTATTCTAAGATTCTTATTCTGCAACACACACAACACACTCGTACCAAACAAGCCCCCTGCCCAGTGTGGACTAGCAGCACCCAGGGCACCCCCAGGGTAGGGACACTCGCTCCAACCCTTCAAGAGGGTGATGGCCTGGCACCCTCATCCAGTGGTGCCACCTCCTTTACACCACCAGGCACCTCACCTCCAAGGGGCTATTATCCCAACTGTGTATTATTTTCTGTATAGATTGTCATCATAAACTGCTAACGGCCCTGTTAATCATTAAGCTGGGGACAATACCTTTGGCTTTCACCATATCTGAGGCCAATTAATGGCTGTCACCGGGCTTTCCATCGGCCTCTGGTCTCCCACTTTATCTGTGTTACACAACAGGTAAAGTCAGGGACAGCCACACAACAAAGTTCCTCTATCATTTCTTTGTTTTCCAGATCTGAGCAGGTCAATCAGTCAGAGCAGGGCAGATGTAGTGGAGATCTCATCTGTCCGAGCAGTGCTTTCAGGTAGGATTCATCTATGGCACTTATACGTGTATGTGCCTGAGGAACATCAAGTCTAACAGAGAAATAATAACAAGCTTATAGTCAGTCTTCTATGTTTTGGGCATAAGAGATGAAGTGAAAAGTGGGTCCTAATATAGATCTAATTAAAAAGCAGGTTTCCATACACATTCCCTCTACCTCCAGAAGCTCCAGAAACATTGCACTGTTAGCTTTACTGAGCACAGAGCTTGTTGGTGTGGACACTATAATAATTGGCTATCTGCCTGCTGCAAAGTATCAGTCATTGTCAGTTTGAGATAGTCAGTAATGATGTTAGAAGTTAATACTGTCACGGATTGCTGCCAACAAACTGTACAATTAAAATAGCGTCATTATTCAGTATACTGCACAGTGTTAATTTTCCAGTATAGTTCATTCACTAGCAGTGGTAGTTGTTACAGCCTTCTAAGTACACAAAAAAATTCCAGCTATTTGGAGATGCCTCCTGATATGGCACAGGCCTGCACCCTCCTGGCAAACCCCTCTGAACAAGGGTTGAAACACCTGACAATTCATTGCAAGATCAAATGAATTCTGAGAGACTTTCCCTTTCATTTTAAGCATCAAGGTTTTGATCCTGAAAACCTTGAAATATGAAAAAAGGTATATGAAAAAGTTTTCCATGTGTAAGAAGTCCAAATTTTAACACTATTTTTTAATTCATTTGCATAATCATTTAGAGTTTCAGAGCTCACCTTTTCAGAAGTGAAGACTGAAATAGCAGGGATCATTGCAGCATTCCCTGTATTGTTATTCAAATTAAAAGACACTTAAAAAAAGGAAAAAGTTCCAACCTCACAAGCCAACTACAGTAACACAGATAAAGTATGTCGTGTAACACAGATAAAGTATGCTCAAAAAACTCAGGAGTATTGACTTCTAAATACACATTAAGATATTTTATGCTTGAGATCCAGAGAACAGATAACCAGAAGCCAGAGCTCTCGGAGGTTGTTCACTCTTCTGCCACTAACTGGATTGATAGTCTTGAGTCTCCATTTGCACTTGTTTAGAAGAGGGAGAATAACACCCATTGGCTTCAAAGCAGGGTGTAAGAACTGATACTGAAGACCTTCTCAGATGAAGGACTATCTCAGATGAAGAGTAATGTTTAAATGAAAATATGATTCTCCACTCTCCCTTACCTTGGTGTCACAGTGATGTAAGACCTTCAACTTCCTGGAAAGAAAATTAAAAGATTGTGGGTTTGTTTTTTTTTTTTTTTAAATGGTCTCTATGGCTTCATCAGGCATAAAAGGATTTCTTGTTCCCAGTAGGCCCTAAATTTCTTAGTTAGATTACTGCTGAGCAGTAATTTGCCTAATTGTGAACAAAGTGAACAAACATTCTTCTAATTGGATTTTTTAATTGTAGGTTTTCTGTACATGTATATATGCACACACTGAGGACACAGTGAAGGGAGAGATTATTGCTCTGTGTGTCTGTGTGTGCGTGTGTCCCTCTGTGTGTTATATTTGTGGCCTGTCTGGATGTTTTCTCTCATCAACACAGAAAGTAAAGTAATTTTAAAAGTCAAGATACAGAATTAGAAACCGAGTGCATAATCTTAGATTACCTCAGAGACTCCATTTATTATCTAACATTAGCTCATATGGGTGCATTCAGCAAATTTATAGCTGTTTCAAGGGAAACAGCTACATGGTGTGACCTTGAAAATACATTAAAAAAAAGACCCATTGCTTAGTTCCGGCAACATTTGGCAAAGCAAATAAATGGAGATACACGTGTATAACGTGATAGTTTAATTCTGCCATTGATTATTACCCAGAGAAATAGTTTCTTGGGGTTTTCTATGGCAATCCCAGTGTGATTCTAACAACACCTCTCTGGACTCTGTGCCCTATAAAGTGCTGTGGGGCATTACGATGGTATGCCTGGCCGTGCAATAAACACTCACATAACATTAAGGGAAAGTGCCTACTTAGCACTGACGTTAAGCATATTCTGACCTGGTTAAACTATACTAGTAAGGCTGGGTTAGAATTTGATCCCACTTATCCCCTCTCCTGAGCAAAGGCAGTTACAGATGTATTCACTCACCGCTGAAGCAGAGCTGCATTTTTCTGTCATCAGAATTCACATTTGCTCCATGCGTTGTACAGTAATTTGACAAATTGTTACCTGACATGAACATGAACACATTTCATTTGAGGTCCTGACTCTTATTCATTTCAAAGTAGTGTTCTGAAAGAAATTACCATAATTAATATTAAATTAATCAAAATCCCAACAATGATCCATGAGTTCATATGTATGTATACATATGTATGTATACATACACATCCATGAAAGGACCTGTCTTATAGTATAGTAAATGAGATAAAGCTGTATTTCTATATATGTATACATACATATATACATATATGATATCAATATTGCTAGAGTGATAAATCCATGCTGCTTGTCCATTAAAGTAGCAACTGTCTTGAATGACCTCATCTGATTTTCTCACCAGCAATCTCCACATGCAATTATTAGAGATGAATTAAGAGAAACAGTGCAGAAGAAGTATAGTTAAAGTATGAAGTGCTGCACGCTTTGTAATTAGTACTAATATTTCAATAATTGTTTGCAATAAATCAGTCAGTGATGAAAAAATAACTTACAAATCTACTTAACCCACATGCCACACTTGGTATTTCTACACAGATATATACGTGCACACACAAATACATACATGGGGACTACTGAATAGGGTTTTATGCCATACAGTAAGTTCACACCAAGTTTCATTGTGACTCATAAACACCCTTTAGAAGACACTAAAGAAAAAAAAAAAAGAGCACTAAACAAAATGGAAGTGAATTGATTCTGTGCTTTGAATTCCTATCACAGAACTGCTGGTTGTACTTTAACCTTGGAATAGGTATTGATTGACATTTACCACAGGGGACTTCATTACTTTACACTGGTATATCTGAATGTAAAATGGTGCTTTCCAAATACTGAGAGACACTCTCTTCTATGCAGCAATACACTCACACATTTATCTACGGTATACTGGGGCACTCATAATGACCGGGTCCCCTGGTTGCCCAGAGTAGGTAGCTCTAGAGCATGCACTGGCTTCTGTTAGGAATATTCATCTTGATTTCTTTTTCATGGAAATTTGGATGTAGGTAGAAGAAGAGGAGCAGCCGAGGTCACTTTAACTGTCACCCCAGCATGTAACTCAGATGATGCATAGACTGAGAATGCAAAATTGCTTTTAGGTTTTCTGGCCTAGCCTTGGTGCTGAAAACCATCTCCCTCTCTGTACTCTGCTGCTTAACTAAGGTCAAGTGAGATACTCAATCTATACAATATAATCTTCAGTCAATGAACAAGCTTAAGGAACTTCAGTGTTTGAATCAATCTCCTTCTTTCCGTTAAAAAGAACATTGGTTTCATTATGAAGATATTTATTGACCTCTGAATAGGTCTTTCCCACCAGATAGGGGAGGTGATTGTGGGAAGAAAGCTTTTTGCTTTGAAGTATTACAAGCTTACATAAGGGTGACAAGATCTTTTTTTGATATCTATTTGTAAATATTTGAAATCTCTTTGTCCTGAAAAAAATCACTATCTTCTGTTGAAACTACTTGCTACTGAAGTAAACGGGAGGGCTGCTAAAAACTTGCCTAATCATTTCTTATGTAGGCATGCTATTTCTAGAAAATATATTTTAGTATATTCAAAAGACTCATTTCTTACCAGAACTTGTATGTTACTCATTTCACTTGAAAAAAAATTGCAATCAAGTCTTTAAGACTGCTTACTTGAATAGACTAAGCCAGGACAAAATACTTACAGGATCATGCTCATAGAGTATAAATATTAAATTCATCAATGAAGTAACTGTGGCAAAATTCTACAATAATCTAATTCAAACTTCATTTCAACCCAAGGTTACTGAAACAACCAAGATAAATGTCTGAATGATCTACAGATCCTTCCTGTAGCAAGCCAGAATGTAGATGAAGGCTGCCACATAGAAACTGCTTTTTGTTAATCCTTTGCGTTTAAACTGTTTGAAATTCCACTTAATCCTCCTCCATTTATGGCTACTGTAATGATGCCGCAAAGAGAAGAGGCTAGCTCTTAGATAAGTGGCTTTCAGAAACTGCAAAGATTTAAATTAATAACTGTGTAAAGATTAAGCAGGTAGATAACATAGCATGAATACAATGCACTTTGTATTGTGAAATCTTGCTAATAAGTTGTCTGTATACTGCACTAGTCTCTCTCTCAAATTACCTAAAGCTACAACCCCATATGGAGAACATTATAATCTGGTCCTAAAGATATAAATTGTTCACTGAAGAGGGGTCAAACAAAAAAAAAGCTTGCCAGATTTTTTTATGGGAGAAAAAATACACATTCTTGTTCATTTCAGTTGTAGTTTCTTCACACATTAAGGCACCAACTGGGATTTGACAGACTGAGTCTATGTAACACATAGCAGGTGGACTCCTTCTGGTGAGTCGAATAATCTATTCCAATGTTTTCAACCTCTTTCAGTGTCTACTGAGAATTGCTGGGTATGTCATGAAAATTCTCTGAAGTAATCTCCTATGCCCAGGTGAGCTTTTCTAGTGTCTTGGAAGAGTTGATGGCACTTCAATAAATACTAAGGACATTTTGCCCCCAAAATATCTTTTGCATGTGACAATATATTCTTGGCATTCATATATAAACGCAATCTAAAGAAGTGACCTGTAAGTCCCAAAGAGAATTTCTCAGTAGCTAAGTGTCTTGTGTTTTACCTAATGTTTCACTATATCGTCTGTTTAATAGATGGTCCATGAGTGCTGCAATACCCCTTGAGGGTGGACTGGCCAGGACATGAGTAGGGAGACTTCCATCTAATATAAAACTACTTTGTGTAGTAAATTGAGATTCTTTAACTGCACAGTCAAGGAAAATTTCACAGGAGGTACTGCATATATACCTATGTATACCTAAGGATCTACCACCCTAGTGTCTAGCCATGTCAATTTGTTGTATGCTTTTACGGGGCTTTCTGAATGGGTCAGTGAAGGTGGCATAAGCTTTGCAATGAAACCTACAGGGATTTTTTTTTGCAGTGAGGGTCACAGCATTTAGCTGTTATACATAACACAAATATATAGCACTAGTAAGGTGTAAAAAGTATACATTACTCTTCACCTTGTTCAAAAATATTAACTTCTGAACAAAATACCCTGAAGTCTCTCCCTCTGGCACATACACACATGTGTGTGCACACACACACATATATGTGTGTTAAGTGTGTGTCTGTCTGCTTTCACTGGGCTTCTCACCAGCGAAAAAAAAAAGACATATTTAAAAGGTAAATGTGTTAATCCAAATCATGATTATGCATATCAGGGTTATTAAAGGGCTCAAGGCCGATTTATTTTCCTATGCTTTTAACTACATTCACAAATTACCGCAGTTTACTTATTTATTTTTTTCTTAGCAAACTGATTTATTTTAGCCAATATAGAAATTAACCAGAATACACACTTGTTTCTAATTTCTGTCTACAACAGTTACTTAAAAGGAAGCACTCAGATGTTACCTGAATATGCAATGTTGTATGAATAAAATCTTTTTCTGTAAGCATTTGTTGCTCCTTGTAGATATTTGTTGAAATACTTAATAGCCAATTAGAAATCTATTTCTCTGCCAGTTAAAATCTATAATTCATTGGATGTGATATGATAATTGCTCATTTATAATCTTAAACATTGCACATCATTGCATTGAGGAAATGATTCAGAATTGTTTTCCAATTATAAATAAACTTAATTGCTTGGAAAACATACTGTCTCTTACAATCTCATAGAAGCTGGCATTGGCACCTAAGATGACACTACTTAAAGTTCTGCAGCTCATAACTTAGCAGTTTAAATGCACAGTTAAAACTTTATAGATATACATCAAGGCCAATGGTGCTATTCATATGCTGCAGATGCAGCATTTGAAGCCTAAGTCAGGGATATGGTGATGATCAGATAGAGACACTGATTTGCCTTGGGCCACAGTCTCCAACTCACTAACATGAGGTTTCTTACTCTAGAATCTTCAGCAGACTAAAGGGACAGTAAGAAACAGTTGATCCATTTTTCTTTTTCTTGTTCATGCTCTAGAAACTTATTAGCCACCAGAAAAGTACGTGATTGTTCTTACCCTCTGGAGACTGATGTCTTATATCAATGCCTCTCAACAAAATATGTATGAAGAAACTCTGGAAAATGAATCCTCTATCAAGATTTTCCTTGCTAGCTTATAAATGTGTGTTAAAGGAGCCACAGCATCATACAGAACTGTTACTTGTAAAAAAGATGAGGGATAAGATTAAAAATATTGCCCGTTTCACTCTGCAATTTCTATGATAGTTTGAGACTCGTATCACAACTACTTGATATCCCAGGCTAGTTGGTCAATTTGCCAGGGCCTAATATTTGTATGATGAATACTGTAGTAAGGTTGTTTGTTGTAAAGACAGAAGCCCTGCTAGCACTGAAATGTGTCCTACAGAGACCCTCCTCTTTTGTCTCCTTTTGAAGAATGAAAAGCAGTTTGATCTGACAAAGATGTCATCAAAATTTGATTCCTAGTTCCTGTTTCAAGTGCCTGAAATCTGGAACTGTCAAAAGACCACATGGAAAATCAACCACTTCTAAAACCTGTTAAACTGGGCTATTTGCAGGCATAATCATAAACCAATCCCAAACAAAACAATCTCCCAATCTGAATAACTTTTGGTTCCTCAGAGATGTAGCTGAAACAAGAAATACTGATGCACAGACACAATGGCAATCTGGCAAACGGTTGCCTAACCTGTTCTTAACACTCTTCACTTACAGAAACTTCATGGTGAGTTTTTCCTTAATTAACTCTGACCTCATGCCCTATAGATGAGATCATAACCTGCCTAAAATAAGGCATGCATGAAGCATATATATAAGAAACTCTATAAAAAATTGTTTTTTTTAATACTTTCAAAATTTGTAAATGAATACACTTTTTTAAAAGAGGAATTTTGTCTTGGACAACTTCCATACATTGAATATTTCGGTGACCTCACCCTCACCTCCACATTATATCTGTAAATAAAAACATATCTGTGCACTTAAGGCAGTCTACTTTTGTTCCATCTAAGGCGGGAGAAAGCAATTATTAACCAGTGAGAAGCAACAGCCCTATTCTCTCAAATAACCCCGAGGGATCAAAAGAGGAGACATAAGTAGAGTTATCTTGTAAAAATGTAGAAACAATTCACAGTATATTGCTAGATTTGCCACTTTATGTGTAACCACTCTACTGTTTCCAGTAGAAAATACCTGTTTCTGAGATTTTTTCCCAGTATTCACTAAAAAAAACTTTATAAGACATCATAGCTCGTTGACTGTGCAAATACAGTTCACTTACAACTTCAGAGCAGAAAGGTCACAATAAGATCACAACTCAAAAGCATCTTACAGGTGAGACAGGTAGGAATAGATTCCTTTTGTTATGAAACCTGCATATTGAACATGGAGGGTATGCTCTGACATTTAACAAAATGTTTTTATTCTTCTCTACCATGCATACTTAATATAGCTCAATTTCATGAATATATAATTTACTATTTTCCAGTGATAATAGAAAGCAGAATGGAGAATATAAAAGTATTCAAAAGAACAGAAATGTGAAAGTTAAGGTTGCAACCTCAGACACATATCTCTAGCAGCTGATGCTATTCTGATTTTACTCAGAAAATAAGAATTCACAAAAGTCATGTACATAAAAAAAGAAAATTAATCTATAAAAATTATCACATGACTCAAAGCACAGAGCAATAACAAAAAGTACTTAAATCAGGCTGAAGTTTAAGCCACTCAGGATGTAATATATACATATTCTGGGTAAGTATACTTAAGACTGCCAGGTTATGTCTGAATTTGGCTGAACATTTGCCTAATGGAATGGTTACAGAAGTAGTTGTTTCTTCATCTTTTGTGTCTTTCCTTTCAAAAGTTCACTGCAGTTGTCATTCAATGGCAGAATGGACAATTTCTGCTCACAAAGTGAGTACCAAAAACCTGAAAAAAAAAGAGAAATTGCAAATAACATTTTCTGAAAAACCTATGCAGTCTTTTTTTTTTTTTTTGTGAGCAGTGAATAAAGTTAAAATGCAACTCAAACAATGCAAAATCTGTTACTGGGCATGTTGCTCAATTCACTAATCTTAAATGAGGCATGTTAACTGAAGGTGAGTACTGGAAACTTAAAGAAAATAGCTTCAATTCTGGTTATACAATTTGGTCTCTTTCATATTAAAAACATTAAAGGAATGAGATGATGAAAAATATAGAAGGTATCCAAACATTTGTTTTGGTATCAATTCAGTGCCATACTGCTTCTGAGTATGCCTCACTGTACATAAAACATCTTAATCTGCATCCTGGCATCCTGGCCTGTATCAGAAATCCAATGGCAGATCCAATGGCATCCTGGCCTGTATCAGAAATAGTGTGGCCACACCTTCAATACTGTGTTCAGTTTTGGGCCCCTCACTACAAGAAGGACATGGAGGTGCTGGAGCGTGTCCAGAGAAGGGCAACGAAGCTGGTTGCACGAAGCTTGGAGCACAAGTCTTGTGAGGAGAGGCTGAGGGAACTGGGAGTGTTTAGTCTGGAGAAGAGGAGGCTGAGGGGAGACCTCATCATGCTCTACAAGTACCTGAAAGGAGGTTGTAGCGAGGTGGGTGTTGGTCTCTTCTCCCAAGTAACTAGCGATAGGATGAGAGGAAATGGCCTCAAGTTGTGCCAAGGGAGGTTTAGATTGGACATTAGGAGAAATTTCTTTACTGAAAGAGTGGTCAGGCCTTGGAATAGGCTGCCCAGGGAAGTGGTTGAGTCACCATCCCTGGAAGTATTTAAAAGACGTGTAGATGAGGTGCTTAGGGACATGGTGTAGTGGGTATGGTGGTGTTGGGTTGATGGTTGGACTCAATGATCTTAGAGGTCTTTTCCAACCTTAATAATTCTATGATTCTATGATTCTATGATTTTGCAATGCAGATGGATTAAACCCAGTGTCATTGACCCATAAAGATTGTGCATGTAGGGTATTGTTTTTTTGAAAAAGATGATAGATACGCAGAATAAATTCTGCATTAATTAAATACAGAAACAGCATTTTCAACAGCGTGCCTCATAGAATGGGGAGATTAGACAAAGTGGAGGAGAGAGTCTGGGTTAGCATTTGCCAATGGTATGGTTTAGGATACTTTTTTTACTTGCTACCTGTAAGTTCTGTATTTCAGCCCATTATTAATAATAATCATTTCTCTAAACTTCCTTCTTGTTTGTTTGTTTTGTTTTGTTTTGTTTTTCTTTTTTTCTTTTTTTGGGTTTTGCTTTTTGTTTTTTGTTTGGTTGGCTGATTGGGTTGGTTTGGCTTCTCTTTATTCTTGCTCTCTGATTTGGCAAGATAGTCTCTCAGGTAACATTAAGATAGTTAAACCAATGTATCTAGAGTTTGCTTTGTCTATTATGTCTTGTTTAGGGACATCGGTCAAGCTATTGTTTTGATGGGTTTGAGGCTGAATTTGTTTTAGAATTGCTGGATTGTTTCTTGTTTTCTTAGTTTCCCTGTGTCTGTGCTTTATTTCTGCTAGTTGTTTTCTCATGTGCAATCAAGACCAGATTTAATCCTGATTTAGAATAGAATAGAATAGAACAGAACAGAACAGAATAGAATAGAATAAACTAGAATAGAATAGAATAGAATAGACTATTTCAGTTGGAAGGGACCTACAACGATCATCTAGTGCAACCACCTGACCAATTCAGGACTGACCAAAAGTTAAAGCATGTTGTTAAGGGCATTGTCCAAATGCCTCTTAAACACTGACAGGCTTGGGGCATCGACCACCTCTCGAGAAAACCTGTTCCAGTGTATGATCACCCTCTCGGTAAAGAAATGCTTCCTAATATCCAGTCAAAACCTCCCCTGGTGCATCTTTGAACCATTCCCACAAGTCCTGTCACTGGATACCAGGGAGAAGAGACCAGCACCTCCCTCTCCACTTCCCCTCCTCAGGAAGGTGTAGAGAGCAGCCTTTTACACCTCTTATTATTTTTCGCATAGGATTGTACAGAATGCTAAATTTTGTTCATTACTTTGTTCTTCCAAAAAAAAACATAGCAGGTTTTTACAGATTTAAAATGCTAGAAAATTCCTAACATGGGCTACATTCAATTCTGTGTGAGGAGAAAGCACAAGAGCTGTGCACAATTTAAGTCTCCTTTAACAGTGTCAGAAAAGGCAGATCTAGGATTTCATAAACAAATTGACCTTGTGCTGTTCTCTGCATCAGGGTGAACTTCATCCTATAGTAATAATGGCAGTAGTAACAACAGCAATTGCAAGCAGTGCTATTGGACTGCAACCAGCCAGGACAATTTCAGGACAGCTACTATACAGCTCGAATCACTGAACAAGCAGATGCTTAGCAGGTTACTATTGTATCTTTCAGTTATTGACAAAGAAAATCTCCTGGGCGCCACCAGGGCACCCTATTACTGTAGTAAAACTGCTTAAAACAGAAGCTATCATGAAAAAATACTCAAAGAAAACCTTAAACCAAAAACAAAACCCCCAAAACCAACACAACAGGGAACAGACTACTATGGTGCACCTCGTATAGGCCAGTGTTACAGAGTTCTTCAGGATATATAGTGGCAACAAGAAGATCAAGACAGGGGTTGAAATACCATCTCAGAAAAGCTGTTTGATTTATTCTTGCTGGATTTGTAAGAAGCTTGAATGCTTAAATGTGTGACTAGCCTGTACTAGGGAAAGACTGAGAGGTCTTTTTTGTTTGTTTTTGGTTTGCAGTACAAACATTTAAGAAGATATAGGAAAAGGCTGAAATGATAGATTAATATACAGATACATAGATATTTACAATGCAAATATATAGAAAGGAAAATAAATAAATCTTCTGAAGCAAAATCCATTGACTTGCTCAATAATATGCTGACAAACATCTTTCAGAATGAGTCTCTCTGTATGAGCAATTTTTGTTCCTGCCTCTACATTTGTTAATCCATCATCTTATACAGATGTCTGAATTTAGGACATTTCTGGAAAACTGAATACTTCTTCTATAAAAAGTTAGCCAAAGACCATTTTACTCTACAGATGATTACCTAAGCCAAATAGGGGTTTGAAAGCTGCTTCTGATGTCTTTGAAAGAAGTTAGATTGTGAAAGATTCCCAGAACCCATCTGCTTTTGCTCCACAGGAAAAAGTAGTACTTGAGTGTCTTGCTAGTTCAATTCTTCTGTGTTGATTTAATTGAGGTAAAGATCTACTGTCTGCAACTTATCTGACAGTTGGCCACACACATGAAATTGCAAGTACTATACTAAATCACAAGTTCTAAAACAACAGAAATATATATGTAGGAGAGAGTTTATTCCAGAGTTATTCCAAAACTGGGGCAAAATTCTACAGGGGTTTTGGGCTTCATCAGTCTTCCCTACCAAATCATCATATTTGAAGATTGCTGTATACATACAATGTTATATCTTTTATTTCACAGAAAATATGGAGACATATTTGTGTACACATAAATGTATGTTTATGAATGCATATTAAAAACACATAAAATACTGCCTGTTTGTATTCTAGTATTTCACTGGGAGATCCTCAAGGTCTATGACTGTATGACAGTAGGAAGCTACACAGAGCAAAATGGGATAAAACAAAATGCTCACAGACAGACCAGTCACTAACCATCTAAACAGGAAAATAAAGATGCTGACTTACAAAAGTGTTACTTCCTGGAGGGGTTAGGACACATGGAGGTTGTGAAGAGCTCTTTCCAAAAGAATGACTCTTGCTTGGTAACATTAGGAATACAGTAGTTAATATAGTCATTTGGTTTTGGTCTTAATTTCAGTAAATTTCTATTAATCAACTATTAGTTTTACCTGAAGATTATTTCTAAACCACTTCTGAGGGCAGAATTTTTATTCTGAAATTACCATTTATTTTTAGGCAGTGATAGGCATTTATAATACTGTAAATGGACTATCTGCAAACAAAAGCGCTGGCCTTGATGGGTTTCCATCAAAAAAAGATCACATTTATATTACATAGAAATATGTGAAAGTGCAGTGTGTAGTTAGTGATTACTGATGTTGATCAGCATGTGAAAATTGCATTGAAAATTGTGAAAATTACTATTCGTTGTTGAAATGATACACTTTTCATAAATGTCATGCTATTTTTAAGTGAATTAATTTTCATAGGGTGGATATGGTCTATTCTTATAGCAAAGAAAAAATCAGAAGTAAAATCATACTTTAAAAAAAGAAAATATTCATTTTGCAATGAAATATCAACATCATTAAATTGTTTAAATTTTTCTTAATTGGAAGCAAATGTGAAATGAAATTAAGAGCATGTTGCCAACACGTTCAAATGGAAATTCAGCAGCAACGGACAGAAGAGTTTTTCTATCTGCATAAGTGTGACATGTCCTCCCATGACATATATTGGACTCTGTCAGGAGAGTTGAGTCTACAGTAAGCTTTTCTGGCACGAGTGTTAGCTGGGAGTGAGATTTTTCCCCTCCATTCCTAGCTGACATAGCTGTGTTCACAGAACATTATAGCATAGGCCTGGCTTTATTCATGACACGTAAAGCTAAAAGCATGCATAAGTCTTTGCAAGGCTGATGCCTTTGATTTTAAGACTTTTAAGACCATGTCTATGTTTTCAATAGTGTTTTGTTTATAGACACTTCATTAGGCCCTGGTTCCAGAGTGAGTCTCTAAAGGACTGCAGAAATAAAAATTATAATTAAAAGTAATAGGTATTTACAAAATGTGTGGAGCAACTTGCGGGAATTTATGAAGCTGAGAAAAGAGTCTTACAAAAATCAGGAGGAGGAGAGGATTTTATGATCTACAAAATCCAATAGATATAGCCATACTAGATGCCCACACAATTTGTACCAGTGTAAATGAAATAGTTTTCTCCTTTAATAAACGCTTTGGGGAATATGTTGCAAAAAGGTTCTTGTTCCTTTTAATTTGAAAGTAGCCTACCCTTCTTAATTACTGTATTCAGGCAGTCACGTACTGCATATAACAGTTGTAGCCGATGAAGTCATGGAATGCTTTAAATCAGAGCAGGCAAGAAGGATTTAAAAAGGAGAATATTATATTTATTGCAGTTTTCTTTATATCACTCTACAAGAATAAAAAAAGCGGACAAGAGAAATGAAGGAAGTCTGAGAATCCACCTTATTTAATGAAAGCAATGTAAATATTTTATTTAGAATTTGTATTTCTTGGATTAAATATGTTTATTTAGTAACTTAAATTGCATGTTTTCATTTTTAGGACCTCTTCTTAAACAAAGCATTAAATCCAAAAATTTGACAACCATCAAAGTCATTTAAAAATCAGTCAGAAAATTATGACATCTTTACACTTGGATCTGGATGCTTTCACTTGTTATGGAATATTGTAGATGTATTGTTTCATACCGCTGCTTACGTTTCAAGGAAGGTTTCTGTTAAACAGTGTGCCTTGGAATATGTTCAAATCAGTATCTGCACTTTTTTGGCACTGAAATACTGTCTGATGAGTAATGCAGGAGTTTTTTTTGTTTGTTTGTTTGTTTAAAAAAAAAAAAATAACAAAGCTTAAGGATACCGGTTCCACCACACCATTAGTATGCAAGGATATAGGAATATAGGATATCATTCAAGTCAAATGTCAGCAATAATTTCACATGTGTGCTGACACAATATATGGAAGGTACTGAAAACTTTAACCAAGAGGTGAAATAGAAATAACAAACATATGTAGAAAAGGAGATGTAAAAAGTCTTTTGAATTATGGTTTTATGCAGGAGGCATGATGCAAATGAAACAGCAATTTCACTGCCTGTCCTTCTAAAACATGGAATAAAAATGATAAGTTGTGATGCATGTGTTGTATACCAATCAAACATTACAAGAATTTGATGGCGTTTGCTCCACGACTTGATTGCTAGGTTTGACACGGGTCAAAGTCTTTACTTATTTTAGAGAAGCTGCTCCCTATTTAATGTGCTGTATCAAATTGGAGTGAGATCTACATCTATTGAGACTAACAATATAACCTAATGCTAGCTGCAATTTTTCGTAGGTAAATATTCGTTCAGAATATGCTAGGTTGACCAGATGAAGCACACGAGTTTCTTTCAAAGATATTGCTGAAAACTTTGTAATTCAGGGGAAAAAAAATTGTATATAAAAATATGTATCTACAATATTTCCACTGGCAAATAGACTTGAAGAAAGTCTAGTTCCATGGTTACCTTCCAGTCAAGTAGTTCTATTGATGACACTTTGGTATCTCGGATTGCCACCTTCCTCTCCATTATTATGCTGATGATGGCATGGGACAGATGCCTCAAGGACTATTTGTCCTTGTGAAGCAGGTACAGCATCCATTAATACCCTGTTGCTCCAGAGTGGACAAAGAATGGTCAGTAATTTCTGCAGGAAAGCCCCTCAAGAGAGCATCAAAGACAAATATATTCATGGTGCCCAGCTTGGTTAGCCCACTCCAGCACAGAGGGACATCTTGCAATCCCAGATGTGGTTGCTGAGTTCAGCTTCTGACAAGTTGTGAACTCAAATGTTCACCAAGAACTGTATTTTAATTAGGCTAATTTGTAGCTGTCAGTCTGGATAATGATCTAGTTTGGAGATCATGGGCAGAAGAAGCGAAAATAAAAATTAATTTTCACCAGAATATAGGAGTTGGGCAAAACAAAGAGACAGTCTTGGTCTGAACATTTTACAGTCTAAGCAGGTGATAACTTTTTAGATAGATGAGAATACAAACCCCTCTTTTCTGCTCAACTTTTCTATGGTTCAAAGTGACATATTAGTTAAGGCAACATCAAGAAATCTCTGAATGTGAAAGCAACTCCATAATCCCAAGCTGTAGTTAATGAAATGGCTGCCTGTGCCCCTTACTCAGACTTCATACCTATATGTTGCATGTTTTCTGTCTAGGGTTCTGGTGGATTTATAACATGTGACAGAATATCATCAGTATAGATTTCATGATACATCATTAAAATATGTAAATAATGCTGGTCTTAATATAACATAACATAAAATTTAATAAATTATTAATACCTCTGGTTTACAGATGGGGATTACCTTGATCCTTCCTCATCCCTGGAGAGGCAAGAAATGCCACATAGTGAAAGCCTTATATGCCCCATATTAATAAAGTGAAATTTCTTAGCATTCCCAGGAGCTTTACAGTGAAATGTTATACCTAGTCAGAGTGCCAGTAAAGTAACATTATAGGAGGCATGTATTTTTTTAAGAACAGTTTATGGGTATTTCTTATAGTACCTGTTACAAATAATTCCACAGATCATGAGAAAACATTAAAACTACCTCTGCCTTTATATTCAGTTGTGGGGGTTTGAAATTTTTTTTTTTTTTTTTTTTTTGTATTAAATACACCCTCTGTGGTTTAGTTGCCAAGACAGAAGGGAGGTTAATATGTCATCAGTGATTTGTTAATTCATACATTTTGCAGTTGAATTAAATGACTGTTTGTCCTAGTGTATATTCCTGCTGCAACAGGAAGTGTCCCATTGCAAGCTGAGGCTCTAGTGTTCAAAAATGTTAATAGTGTAGCAATGGTGCTGTGGTGATGAGCAATAAATAATGACAAAGGAAAAAAAGGTAGTCATAATGCATTTAGCCATAAAACTACTGTTTTCTTACAAACTAATAGAAAGCAATATAAAAAAAAGCCGGGAGCTTGTTTGTAGTTTTTGTTCTCTCTTATTTAGTTTTTATTTTAATTTCTACTCCCTAAGGTTGCAGGGTTTTATGGATTTCTTTTTTTTTTTTTTTAATGGGCTGGATATAAAATGGAAGTACTGCAGAACCAAAGGTACAAATCGCTCCATAAAGCAGTGAGATGGGTCACAGCAACAATTTATAACAAATAATGTTAATACTATAAATTAAATAGTATTAAGTAATAATAAATTTTAGTGGAAAAACACTGAAAAACATGGTCTGTAGATAAATTCATCATAATCGCTGCTATGCCAATTAAATATCTACAGAGTAATGGGACACTTTATAAGACTTTTCTGTTGTTAACTGAATAATATTCTCTATCTGGGTGACTAATTCTGTCATGATGGAGAAACAGAAATGCTAGAAGACACAGCATCTGCTACAGAGAGTTTATTAAAACCTGAGAGGTGTCGTCATATACAGTTTGCTATTCCTATACAATAAAATTTTACTGCCCTCGTTGGCAAAGAGTGTTGGTGAATTCAGAGTAGACTTCCTGAGAGCTGTTCAGGTCCTCATAAGGCAGACCAGAAAGTTCAGGTGACCACGGTTTCCACAAGTTCATTTCCAAACATTTTTGGAATGTTCTACTATAGTTTTTGATACAATATTCAGACAATGCAGTTGATCTATTGATAATGTGCTGTGAAACTACAATGGCCAAGGTAGTTTCTGCTCTTCTGCTCACAAGGGAAAAAATTTCTAAATTTAAAAAAGATATAGTCTTTCCAGTAAGAGTATAACTGAAAAGAGTTATGGTCCTAAATCTATTTTTACTTATCAATCAATAATGAAGCCATTTTTATGCAGTACTCTGATATTTTCATTCACATCTTTAATTTTTAAAAGAAAAAAAAAAGTCTTATTGAAAGATTGAGAGAGGTGTCAGCAGGTAACAAAGTAGAAGAGCTCCTTTAATTTCAAATATCAAATAGATAGTCAGCTAGTTTAAGCACTCTTCCACAGCAGTCCCCTAGCAGCTGATGCTCCCCAGGACCTCTCAGTGTCTTGCCTTCTCTTCCAGTGTACAACGCAAATGTTTCTGCACTTGCAGGGTGAATTAGACCTGGCTGAAAAAACAATCCAAAACCAAAGAGGTTATTTTTCAGGGGAATCATTTACCCTATCATTTCCACTGTGGGTAAGCAAGTCTGTGAACAGCAAGGCTAGTGAAAAAAAGCCAGGGTCAGAGCAGGCACTTCTGCACTCACTGAAAGAAAACTAGCTTCTAACAGTGCTCTAAGTAATGACAATTTATTCCAGGTATCAAGGCAGCTCCTTTGTACAGGAATTTGTCCATGCTTCTTCAATTGAAAAAGCATAACATGTTCTTCCTCACTTTCTGGTGCCTTTAGGTTCCAGCCACCAATGAAACACAAGTAATGGAGCTTGCATCCTGTGCTCACATGAAACAGACCCCGCTCTATGTCATAAACTGGAAATTTGACTTCCATCGTTGCAAGGTAGTGAATAGTAGGTGAATATGGTCCAGAAACCCAGTTCTATTAATACTGAAGGATTTTTAGGAAAAAGTTTAGAAAAATAGTTGGATGGGGTTTTTTTCCACCCTGGCCTAGAGTCTGACACATTTTGATTGAGTCTCCTGCATTCAAAGAGAGAAATCCAGACACATAACGAAACCATTGTAAATTATTAGCTTTATCAACAAGCACTACTCAAACGAAGCTTTGGCTAGAAGATTGGGTGATGGAGAAATGAATGGGAGAGCAGCCTTCTAATCTTTTATCCAGATTTCATTTTTGCTGCTTTTGGATATCAAAAAGGCATTACTGACAATTTTCAGCTTTTTGTCACCTTGGATAATTTCAAGCTCTGCAATGACTTTGTTTTCTTTGTTGAAGCAAGGTTTACAAGGAAAAATATATACAATTTATTTTTAGACCAGCTAGTATAACTGAGAAAAGAGTAAGCTTTCAGGCCCTTGCTATCTGAAAGAGGTAGCAAACTTCAGTCTAAACACAGGCTGACAACATTTGTTCTGAGTTTAACTTAATTATGTGAGTTTGGGTTTTCTTAGTGCTTGACTAAGCTTTCGACAACTTGTGAAGTGGTATGCGAGTACTGCTGAGACTGAGAACAAGATGTTTTATAAATATACTTGGCAGAGAAAAAGAGGAATTCATAGTGAAAATTAGCTTGTAAAGAATCAAGAACCAGGGTATGTGAAGTAAACTGGGTTTTGGCAAGCCCATTCAAGTAAATTTACCTAGCATATAAGCCTGAGGGAGGACTACGTTTTTCCATTCACCCATCATTCATTCTCCTGCTCCCATTTCAGCTTCCAAACCCCGTTCTTCCCTCAGGGAAAGCACTACTTACTGTGATTTAGCTGGGAAAAAATAGCATCAGATCCTACACAAATCCAAATATGCAATATCAGGCCATCACTCCTAAGATCTCTGACTCACCATAGGCCTAGCCAGCTCCTGGGTACAGCTATGCTTCTCTGTTAAAACGGAAAAAAAAGGACGGTGAGTCGATAAGAGAGATAAGTAAGCTTTTTACTTTGGCTTTAGGGCACACAGCTAACCCAAAAGAACTAAGAGCTCTTAAACTGATCAAGCATGACTGTAAGATCTTGGAGGCAAGTTCCTCAAGGAAGGTCCCATGGTCACACAACAAAAGAAGGAGGGTCAATATGTTGTAGTAAGGGAAATTCCATGAGATATAAATAAAAAAAAAATCACAGTGAGAGTTGTTAAGCACTGTAGCAGCTTTCCCAGAGAGGCTGGGAAACAGACCTGAGCAATCTGAGCTTTAACTTCAGAATTATCCTTGCTTAGAGCACATGTGCCAGGGACCAGCAAGATCAGACACTGCACCCTAAGGGAAAGGGAGCCTGGAGCTGAGATATGCAGAAGTCTATACCAGTTATGGACAGGTGTAGATATCTTACCCCTTAAGCAGAAATTAATTAGGAATCATACATTGGTCCTTTGAGATGTCATAATTGTACCTGTTCTCTTCCAATTTTAGCATAATGAAATGCTCCTTGCCATCCCAGGATCCCTGGAAAGAGGCTTGGGCACAGGAATTGTTTCCTTTAAGCTGTGTCCCTGATTTAAATCCCAGGTCCGAGGAACAATACAAAATAGAGAATAGTCCATGCAAGTCCTGAAGTCCTGCAACAGGTTCTTTTCAGTACTCCTGCCTCCCATTTCTACTGCTTTTGTTTGGTTGTTGTTTTTTGATTTAAGTCCTGAGTCTTGGGGAGAACTAGATATCTTATTTCTGCTTCTAATCTTTCCTTTCTTTTTTTCTTTTTTTTTTTTTTTTTAGCTGAGTTTTGCATTTTTTTTTAGTATGGATGCCAATTTTGAATTGTTTTGTGTTTGAGTTACTTAATCTGTAATGGAAGAAAAACTTTCATGATCTTTCCTGTTTTGTGATTTTTAAAACCTTTCCTTTTCGGCACAAAATTTTTACAGAGAGCTTTTTTTAACAATCCTTATTTTGAGATTTTTTACTGCCATTTCATGAATTGTCAAGATGAAAGCAACTATTAGAAAGTTCTAAAATCTGCAACAATAGGCATAAAAAGAGATTATCTCAACTTACTTTGACATTTTTAAATGTATTCTTTTTCTGTTTTCCCCTGAAAATGCATCTTGGAGTAAAACCTCACAAAAAGTGTGAAAAAACTCCATACTGTGGTGGGTTTTATAAGAATTATTAGAAAAGATTTGAAATTCTATCCATTCTAGCAGCTTGCTTAAGAATTGCTGAGAATATGTGCATAAACATAATTAACCCTTCTGACCTTATATGTAAATAAAAGAAGATGTGTATATTTTCACTATATTACATTTTGTTTTAATGTTAAATAGACATACTGCAAAATATACAAACCTGAAACACCCCTAGAAACACAGGAATAAAGAGAGATCATCTGGGCCAATTCTTTACTCCCAGAGAAGATCAAGTAACACACCTCTAATAAGTTTAAAATTTTTCTAATGCTTAAAATAAACCATCATTTCTGAAAATAAAACTTATAACTTCTCATTCTGGTTGAAGACACAGAAGAACATTGAAGACACAGAAAACACTATCCTTCTTACAAGGAATATTTTCACCTCAGGAGACTGTTATAAACTCTCCAGGACCTATTTCTCCTTCCTCTCCAGGCACAGTGTCTTCTATTTTTAAAATAAAACAAACCCAGTCCTCCAGATTTTCCATTCTTTCTTCACTGGTCCTGTGTGGCTCTGATGAAGTTTTACTCTCCTCTGCCTGATTCCAGTTTTTCCTCAGCTTTCTAACAGCATCTGAAACTGGAAACAGTTCTGTAGCTGTACTATTTAGAGAGGAATAATTACTCCTCACCTCATTTTCTACTTGCAACACACTTCCTAGCATGTCAGAAAATACCATTTATCTTTTCAACAACAGTATTTGCTTATTTAGATACAATTCCAGCCCTCCGTATCCCAGATTTGTATTTTTCCCAGCCTGGTTGCTATTGTCACTTTGTATATTTTGATTTATTTTTCTTTATGTGTGTAGTTTTTCCACTTTGCTGTGTTGAATTTAATCTTAAAGACTTCTGACCATTTCATTGATTTATCAGGATCAATTTAAATTAACAACTTCTCCTCCGAGGGGTTTGCAGCACTTACTGTTGGGTGTCAAGGCTGATAAGTCATCTAAGTTGTTAATGAAACCATTAAATTACACAGGACATAAGACAGATCTCTGCAGGGCCACCCACATCAAGCATCTTTCTAGTTTCTTGACAGCAAACCGTTGATAGCTGCTATTTAAGTTTGATGATTTCAACCTGATGTGAATCTGCCTGTTGGTATTTTAATCCATACCATATGACACTGACTGAAAAGTAGGGAAACATAGAACTCCATTAAAAGATAATTGTAAATTGCAAATACACCAGTTACCTATCTTACAGAAGTTCATGTGCATGCAATTCTGGCTGGAAAGAAAAAGAAAAAATACACTAAGCGATATACGAGACCTTTAGTTTGCAATCACAAATTCTGTCATAACATGACATTTTCACCCATATTGTCTTCCATCTTTGTATTCTGTACAGATATTGCAGATGATTGCATAGCAATATACTTACTCTTTGCATTCCACCCAGTCAGCTATCATATTATCATTCTCATCACTCATACAACCTTCAAAAAGTGTTAACATCTATCAGCTACCTCCTTCGCTTTCCACACCTGAGGCAAATACACGTTAAACTCTTGTGCCATTATTAATTCAGTTTGTATGGAATATAGATCATCTTAACCTGAAATGAGAATAAACTCTACAATATTCTCTTTACAATTTTATGCTTCCTGTCATTATAAGCAACTGAAATGCAGGACTTACAGAAGTAAATAAAATTGATTTTGTTTTCTTCTATTTCTAAAGAAAAATAATCTTGAAATTCTATTTTTGTAACTAGAATTTTTTCTTTCCACTGAGCTTTGGTCCATTTCTCCTGATTTGCTGTGAAAGTTCATCCCAAATATTTGTACGAACTCCAGAAAAATATTTATCTCCTGCTCATACCAGCATAAAATTTCTTTTTAAAAAGTAAGCAAACAAAACCCATTATTTCAGAAGGCTGAAGACACCAACAATACCCAAACATTTTGTTTGCTGTCTTAGACAAATTTGGACTCAGCTGTGGATGGCCTTGAAGATGATGTTAGAGACCTTGAATTTAATATGATGGTCCATGAATAGAGCCATATATTGAACAGGTAACAGATTTAATGCGTAGCCACTGTTTTGTAGGTGGCACACTGCAATATTCTGAAACAGCTGAGCTCTTCATAGCACTATGCTGCATTGGTGTTGCTCAGCCTAGAGGTAATGGAATTGTGAATAACTAAAGGGAGTTCATGATCCATCAGAAAGGAAAAATGTTTTAACCGTACTAGAAATGAAATGGGAGGAATCACATTGATACTGTTTCATTGACAGCTTGTTGGATGTTTCTACTGGAGAGACCTCACAGGAATTTATGCTATCTTAGGAAATCTGAAAACAGCAAGAGCAGTATGTATACAAAAATGGTCTAGCGATGGGACAGCTTTTCACTGAAAAAGCAAATTCTTCCCCAAAATAAAAATCACTGAAAAGCAGTATTCTGTGGAGAAAACAAACAACCAACTAAAAAAAACCAACCAAAAAACCCCACCAAATCAACTCTTAATGAATGATGTTATAGTAAGTCTTACTTTAGCCTCCCACCCAGGAAGGCAGGGAAATTGGTGATCACTTTTAATATATTCCTGTATCACTAATATGATAATTTTATCATCCTAATGACAATTCCCCAAGTCATATCATAATATGTTTCTGAAAGAGAAAAGGCATATTTCAATATGTGCTGTTGAATTGCCAAATTTTATCTCACATTATTAAAACCAAAAATTATAATAAAAGTTGACAACCTCATTGAAGAAGTAATTTTCTGTTTCATTTTTACAAATTAATTTCATGATATATTAAGTGTTTGTTTGTCATACATTTTTAGTACAACCCATTAATCTGATATGACATTCAGTAACTTAAAAGGAGTGTGATACTGCAGTATATTGATCTGATATCTTATTAGGGATTTCATAATTTCTTAAGAATGCCTGTTTGATCTAATAGCATCTGGATTTTTATTTATTTACTTTTTTACAGGACAGGTGATAACTTTTGCTCTTGTTTTGTACAGAAGTAATGATTTGCCCAGGTGGCCAAGGAGGCCAACGGCATCCTGGCCTGTATCAGAAATAGTATGGCCAGCAGGAGGAGGGAGGTGATCGTGCCCCTGTACTCGGCCCTGGTGAGGCTGCACCTCGAATACTGTGTTCAGTTTTGGGCCCCTCACCACAAGAAGGACATTGAGGTGCTGGAGCATGTCCAGAGAAGGACAAGGAAGCTGGTGAAGGGTCTGGAGCACAAGCCTTATGAGAAGCAGCTGAGGGAACTGGGACTGTTTAGTCTGGAGAAGAGGAGGCTGAGGGGGGGACCTTATTGCACTCTACAAGTACCTGAAAGAAGGTTGTAGTGAGGTGGGTGTTGGTCTCCCAAGTAACTAGCGATAGGATGAGAGGAAATGGCCTCAAGTTGCACCAAGGGAGGTTTAGACTGGACATTAGGAAAAATTTCTTTACTGAAAGAGTGGTCAGGCCTTGGAACAGGCTGCCCAGGGAAGTGGTTGAGTCACCACCATTCCTGGAAGTATTTAGAAGACGTGTAGATGTGGTGTGTAGGGCCATGGTTTAGTGGGCATGGTGGTGTTGGGTTGATGGTTGGACTCGATGATCTTAGAGGTCTTTTCCAACCTTAACGATTCTATGATTCTATGATTTGTTACGGGAGGAAAAGTTTCAGGAGAAATAAGACTACAGAATATTTTAAAAACAGAATGATGCAACAAAAATCAAGACGTGTGATGTTATCTTTTTCCCCAGAAAACACCCCAAAGTGCCTTTTTAAAATGTAAAATCCGAGGAAAGTGTTGTCACATTGAGTATACTCTCTCTCTTTCTCTTTCATTGTTTTATTTTATTTTTTAATAGTGCTAAGACCATTGCGGTTATCTTCAAGATACACAATGAGAGGATCATGCTTACAATCTAATTGTTTGCACTTTCGAGATACAACTTCTGCTATGACTGCCTGGAACCATATTGATTTAAACTTGTCTATCAGGATGCATGTGGTTGCCTCTACAGAGTGAATTTGCACTCATTAGTGTTTAACCAGAAAGAACACACAAACTACGGCTCTAGACTGAAAAACTGGTGATTCTCTGTGCCCCATTGATTTCAGTTGACTTCTTCTGAATAGCTATCCATACACATGAAATTGCCAAATCAGCGTTCAGCACAGCAAAAGATATGGCTGCAAAGAGTGGCTCACTGGATACTGGTGAGTATAAAGGAAAGACAAATAAGTGTAAGTTAGAAGAAATAAACAAGATCATTTTCCTCCAAAGTCCAATGTGTAAAAGCCAGTACTTCAAATAGAGATTTTAAATACCTATCTTTGACAACTAGTACCAAACCACTGCAGTTCCAAAGACTCTATTCATCATTATGTTTTTCACAATCCCTAATCAGTAAAATGTAGAGCAACTGCTATGATGGCATGAAAACTATTTGGTGTGCTATCAACCATCCAGAAAGCCTCATCAAACCCCAACAATCTTTAAATGGCCCCTTTTACCACACTCTTCTTAGAAGAAGAGTGAAGCTGTAAATACCTAAAGCCACAAAAATCTATAGTACCTAATTCAATATTATAGAGGTAATGATACTGACATTAATACAGGAAACACTTTCTAAAGTCTCTGTTAGGGACTTTTTGAGATAACATTTCCTAGCTCCTGAAAAGAGACAAAGTTTTATAACAATTTTATACAGAGTGCTTGTTACATTGCTCATCCTATATAGACAGTGCATTTTTTATTTCTGTAGGTCAGTTCCTGACCATCTTAGCTATGGAATCATATTACACAGCTTTCAAGAGGTTTCATTAGGTCTTTAAATCAAAAGCAGAGTGATATCAAACCCAGATAGTGGAGTGATCACAAAACACACACACAAAAAGTATTTCTTTATCATATTTCTCAGTAATCAGCAGACATACATTTTATAATACAAGACAATTGAGCATGTACTAGAATTCCCTGCTGTGATTCTGGACTATATTTTGTCCAAGGTAACATAGTATTTGAAATTAATATGATATTAAATTATTTTAAAGTCATGCTTCATCCTGCTTTTTTTTCTTTTTCCCTTGGACCGGAAGTAATATAGAGATAAATAAAGTAGGATGCTGTGAATTACATAATATTTCTCAGAGCTGTATGTCCATGATATCTATGTGGTGCTTGTGTACTATGAAAGTTTAAATTTATACCACATTTACTGGGTGTACTATCAAAAGATTAATGCGCACAAAGAGATCCCTACTTCTCTGGAGTCATCTTGTTTATTCTCTGATATTAAAGCTGTGTCTAATATAACCCAATAATTCAGGTTTTGTCTATAACGTTAAGAAGGGATAGGTAACTCCTAAAGAGAAATTTATTCCATTTCAAAATGTCTGTACAACAGAAATGAGATACTTCAATCTCTGAAGATATCCACCTCTTTCCATCAACTATAGGAGTAGTATAGATTATATCTTAGAATAAACTTTTAGGTAGCTAAGGTAAGGTGAGATCAATCTCCTATCCTCCCCTAGTGCCAGAATACACAGAGCATTATGGGATGTGCTAGCAGTCCCTCAGTTAATTAGAAATTATTCTGTTCTACAGAATCAGCAAATATCTGTATTAAATCATAATGCAGATATTTATGCATTATGATTTAATGCATTTAATTTATGCATTATGCATTATGATTTTGTGCATTATGCTCAATCAGGAAGTCTTAAGGGAGTTACATTCCACACTCTAACACCTTCTTTCTTACAACTTTCAATGTTCTGGATTTACCTTTATGATGCAGAAGGAAAGAAGGAGATAGAAAATTTGAACCTGGAAGAAGAAGAAGAAAAGGAAAATAAAGAAAAGAACAACAAACACATAGAGAATAGAAACCACTATAAACCTAGATTCTGAAGACACTCTTGAGGAATGATATCTTGCACATGAGATGCACTGAGTGGCTTCTGTGGCTCTATTTGCACTACTTTCTTGTTTATAGTTGTGCTTTGTTCAAGATGACTTACAGCTTTCCTTTCACTCATTGTGTATACATTTACAACACTAAATACCAGTGATCTCTCTCTGTTTGCATTCCTCAAAGTAGAAATTTTCCAGCTAACATCCTGGGGACAGAATGGTTGAATCAGGAAAAGAGAGATGATGTTCTACAATTAATTTCATAGTGAAGCAAGAATAAACCTAACTCATTCATATAAATGTAGCAGTTCCTATATTCAGACTGTGGTTTCTTGAGTAGCTCAACTTACCAAATCACCTGCTCCTGCCAAAAAACCATGTATTACCTTTCCTTCTTTTTCTTCTGCCTACTCCTGCTGCTGCTTCTGGTAGTATGGTCACATTCTCATGTGAGCCTTGGCATTCATAGGATCTTCCAGATCACAGCTCAAAGTAGGAAACTATCTGTAGTTTGCTTCATTATGGTTCATTTTCTGCCAGATTAATTAGTTGCATTAGTTCATGGCTGGTGCAAAAAATAGCTGGGGTTGGCACAAAGCTGGCAGTGAAAACATGCACCTGGGAGTGATAGCGACTAGGGCTTCCCTCTTTCAGTGGAGGTGAACACTTAGATTACCTCATCAAGTTGATTGGAAATGCAACTGCAAGTTGTGGTTTCATGATCAGTTTAATACAATCTAAGAACGTGCTGCTGTATGTTAATACTACCTCCCTTGTGTTAACATTGATGGTTATGCAGTCTAAAACTATGCCAGCAAATAGTAAATGACTAGTTTTCTGTATTAGGATCTATATAGTTCTCCAGAGGTTATAAACCATGAGTAAGATGATGTAGAGCTTATGACTTATACTTGTAAATGTGACCTATTGGATTCACAAAGCTCCTAAAACTGGGGCAAAAGTACTGGAAGCATACTTTTAAGACCTGAACAGTGTTATCAGGACATGTAGCAGTGTAATGGCAGCATAAAAGGTCCCTGTGGTACTGTAAACATTCAGTGATGCCACAATATTAGTACACTAAACAGCTTTGCTATTTACAGTGCTGGTTTAGGAGTGTATGTGATCAAAGACTGAATTTGAAGAACATGAAACATCTTAACTCCAGTGGCATACATAGCTGGGACTTAAACATTTTCTGAAAAATATTAAGTTGCTATTTCTCCCAATATAGCTTTCTTCTCAACAGCTTTACCTTCTTAAGAATTTCTTAAAAGCCATCATTAAAGTGAAGTGCAATCACAATAATTCACCCTCTACTTATATACATATTTTTCTGCCTATTTTCTTCAGCAAAAGATCAACTAATAAAACCTAATTTCTGTGTGCAGGCAACTGGAATTCAGCAGTGCTGCATGAAGAATGTGTATAACAATGAGAGGTGTATTGACTTGAAGACATGGCTGACTCACCTTATCTATCTGTGTCAGCATGTCTGAGACTTTATTGCTGTGCTGAAACACAAATGCAACATCAATTTAATCATAATATCGTGCTGGGATTTGCCTGATCTAACTTTTGTTAGACAACAGGTCTAAGGCACCATCTCAGTTCCCTCCCATTGTTATAGATGCCAAAGAAGTTGAATGATTCATCCTCTCTGGTGTCCAAGTGTCTCTACTTACTAAAAAAGGTTAGACTAGCTTTGAGATCATGCCTTACTTATCTAGCAAAAGCAGAGTAAGATTAATCCTTTGTCTCTAATGAACTCTCTTCATGTGAATGGCATACCTATTAACTCTAGTTCTATATATACCAGGCTAGTTTTTGTGGTGTGCCGGGAAATATTGATTCTTACTGCATCCGGACAGAAGATGATAACCCTTCCTATTTACTTAAGCCAGCAGACCTATCTCGTACACCTACTAAAATCTTTACTTTTCTGGTGTAGGAAGTGGAGGGAATGTTTCCGAAGTAATCCAGGAGTAGGCTGATGCAGGAGTATCTTGCACTTATTTTTCGTTAACAACATTTCTCCAGCTTTTGTTATGCTGGACAGTATACAATGCAGGACATACAAAGTTTCTGCTTGTATTTTGCCTTATATATAAACAAAACACGGATGCACTACAGAACAAAAAGCTTCATACCTGGTGGTATTTAAACAACTATCTGATTTTGTCAAAATGTCGCTTTCAGCTGACAGTTCAGTATTATATGAAAAGTTCTCAAAAGTTAAAACTTAAGACTGCAGTTACCTCTGGCTTTTTCTAAATGGAGGGCTTTGTTCTTAAACTTCTGAAAACCTGAAAAGTGAGATATATTCTATATGTTTTGCAGATGCATGCAACTTTTAGATCAGTGGGGCATTGTAGTAGCTGCATAATGGGTTTTATGGAATGCTGCCTCTGCAGTTTATGAGCAGTAGCTTATAAAAGGTGGGCAATAATGAGTGGTTTCCATTACATATATTTAAAAAATCAATGTCAACACTTTTAAAAGAAAAGAAAACATTGCTTAACTCATACATGTAGTATTCAGGTTGAGCGTGATTGCTTCATACTGAAACACCTGTGGGGCGATTCTTTTTTACAAACAAAAGTGAAGTGCATAGAAAGGATCATAGATAATCACTGCCTACTTAAAACAGTGATGATACAAAGTATCAGCCCTTTCTCTGCATTCAAACAATTCATTCTGGACCTACTTCACTTAAGTCTTTTAACATAAAGAAATAGAAAATATCCAATATTCTGCATTAATACCTGGGAAAATATAAAGGCCCGCTAACTTCACAGTGCTTTCTTAAGGGCAATACTTTATGCTATCAGGAGTTGTGCTGTAGCAGTGACTTTTCTAACTCACTGATATCAGAGTTGAAGTCCTAAGCAGCACGTTATCATCAACAGCCAACACACCTTATCATACTCATCAATCTGAGGGGACTATCCATTGTAACGTGTGACTATAGCACCGTCGCCCTCTGGGTAATCACAACTTCTTTTTAGATGCTTGTGCCACAAATCACTCAGGAATAGCAGCTCTTTTGTGAGCAGGGATACACATATCCACACACAGAGCAGCACTCCCCTGAACTCTCTATCTGCAGCCACAGGGGACTGGGAGGACTGATTGGCTATGGAAGTCTTCACTCAGTAAAACTCATCTAAATTATAAAGACTGAAAGAAACAGACCCTGCATGAGTTTCCACATGCCAAAGTGGGGCCTTTTTTTCCATATTGCAAAATGTAAATGCAAATGATGTGTTTAAAGAATCAAGCAACAGATTCACAAAAACCAAAGAATAATGACTTTTTCCCCTCTGCTTACGCAGAAATACAGCTTTTTTACATTTCTGTTATTTTTAAGGAATCCCCAAGACTCTATTCAATATGCAAAATCCAAAGATTAATGAAATGTACCTCTAAATGATATTTTTAATCACTGGATATGCTGAACAGGCAGATTAAAATTCTTACCCTCTAAACAGTGCGTTTATATTGAATGCTTTTGTTTAGTTCACTTTATTACACACTGAAATAAAAATATAGAATCAACCACAAATTCTCTTATTTCTTTTTGTAGATTAAATAACCATTACAGAATATATTAGAAAAAAAATAGAAATAATACACAGTAGGATTGGAAGGTATTTTTGAGTCATTTAATCCTACGTATCCTCTTTCCTATCCAGAAATTACTATACCAAAAACGTAGTTATCATCTTATAGTATTAGAATTGTTCCTTTACCTGAGACTACCAAAATAAGTCCTTTAACTGAAATAATGACATTAAGAATGTCTGCCTTCTCAAGAGGAGGGGGGGGAGGGAAAAGGGGGAAGTAAAAATTAAAAAAAAATCTTTGAACACCTGTGAGCTGTTCATTTTAATTGAACCAGAGTCTGGTGATTCTGTATGAACGAAGTAAAGTTTCACTGACTGACTGATTGCCTGTAAATTGCATTTCATTATCTTTTTCTCTTTCCATTATAACTATGAAGAACTGCTAATTAGCAGGATTATGGATCTCAAATGCTAAAATCTGACTTCTGGTCTATATGTGTTATCATATTTGCTGGACAAAAGACATAAAGAGAAATGTATTTCTTGTGTTAGAGAGCACTTTTGAGATTTCTGGAGAAAAAGTCATGAAAACATCATCACGTTTTCTTTCTTCTTTGTAGAACTTCTGTGTATGCACAGATTTTGTTTACCTGTAGCAAAAAGTTCCAAAATTGTAGCTTGATTCAGTTTTAAAAATATAATCATTCTAGCTTTGTATCATATTAATTAGCATTATTAAAATTGTATAGCAGACTCTTTAGGTGTCTCTTCTACATTTTTAAGAAATTAAGAATCTTAAGAAATTTCCAAGCAGAGGACTATGTTAAATCAAAATTAAGACTGAAAATTAATAATATTGGGAGGAGGGAATAAAAAGAACAAACCTTTTTGTGATTATCAACAATGTAATAACCATAGGTCCAGTAATAGTTACACTGTTTAGAAAGTTTTTCCTTTTTTCATGTAAACTTTGCTAATGACAGAGAATTCACTCTAAATCTATACACATCATTTTCATGGTTATTTGACCTAACAGTTAAACATATGCATGATCTCAGTTAATCTAACTTTACCTTTGTAATCACAGTTTATCCAGCTCAAAATTGCAGCTGTGGATTATATTTGTGTGAGAGACTGAAGAGCCTTCTATTATCTGTTCCTCATGCAAGCATTCAAACTCTGATACAATCATCTTTCTGGTAAATAAGGTTGAATTCTTGAGCCTTTCCATAAAATGCATGTTTGCATTAGACCGATGTGCTAATGGTTCTTTTCTGAATGCTTTCCTGTCTGCTGTAATCCTTCAATCATGGACTAAACTATTTAAGACAGTACATGGTTGTTACTAGTGTGCTGATGACAAAGGTAATACCTTTCCTGCTACTTCTTGGTACTTCTCTGCTCACAGGTCTATACACCCATATAGATGTATAGCTTCTATATCTGTATCTAATGGATAATCCACTATGAATATCAAACCCTCTCCAAACTCCCTCCCAGTGCCCAAGTGGACTTCCCTACATGGGTCATATTTTCTACATTCTTTGTTCCTGAAACCATGGCTGCATTTGGCTGTACATGTATACTGTGCATTTAAGCCCCACTTTACTAAGCGGTCCAGACTACATTGTATCAGTAGGTGATCCTTTATATTGCTTATCATTCTTCTGAAAACTCCATCGTATTCATTCTTCCTGATAATTGATAAAACTGTCAAGAAGTGTCAGGTCAGAAATCAGTTTCTGAAGGATTTCACTGGAACGTGATTCTTCACAATGATTTCATATTT
The DNA here is from genome assembly GCF_964195595.1 of Calonectris borealis. NCBI lineage: Eukaryota > Metazoa > Chordata > Aves > Procellariiformes > Procellariidae > Calonectris > Calonectris borealis. Next base: position 43,686,119 of record NC_134314.1, read on the forward strand.
TGCTGTTAGATTTAGAAGCCTGTCAGTTTTGCAGATTTCTGTCCATTTCATGTGTCATGTTAATTTTCTGTCACTCTTCCATGGGCCTTGTCATGTTACTTATTCATGGGGAAATATTGTAATTTTTATTGCAACTCCCTAGAGCTTAAACGAAATTTGAGTTCCACATTTTCTGAGTTTTCACACTTCCTTTTACAACTTTTGCTATATACTAATTCTTTTTCCATTCTAGAATTACAGAGATAAGACAGAACCAAAATTCTGTCTCATGAAGGGGTGGTGATTTTAAGCACATCAATTACTAGAATCATAGAATCATAGAATCATACAGGTTGGAAAAGACCTCTAAGATCATCGTGTCCAACCGTCAACCCAACACCACCATGCCCACTACACCATGTCCCTAAGGGCCTCATCTACACGTCTTTTAAATACCTCCAGGGATGGTGACTCCACCACTTCCCTGGGCAGCCTGTTCCAAGGCCTGACCACTCTTTCAGTAAAGAAATTTCTCCTAATGTTCAATCTAAACCTCCCTTGGTGCAACTTGAGGCCATTTCCTCTTGTCCTATTGCTAGTTACTTGGGAGAAGAGACCAACACCCACCTCGCTACAACCTCCTTTCAGGTAGTTGTAGAGCGCGATGAGGTCTCCCCTCAGCCTCCTCTTCTCCAGGCTAAAGAACCCCAGTTCCCTCAGCCGCTCCTCATAAGGCTTGTGCTCCAGGCCCTTCACCAGCTTCGTTGCCCTCCTCTGGACACGCTCCAGCACCTCCATGTCCTTCTTGTAGTGAGGGGCCCAAAACTGAACACAGTAGTCGAGGTGCGGCCTCACCAGGGCCGAGTACAGGGGCACGATCACCTCCCTACTCCTGCTGGCCACACTATTCCTAATACAGGCCAGGATGCCATTGGCCTTCTTGGCCACCTGAGCACACTGCTGGCTCATGTTCAGCCGGCTGTCAATCAGCACCCCCAGGTCCTTTTCCTCTGGGCAGCTTTCCAGCCACTCTTCCCCAAGCCTGTAGCATTGCCTGGGGTTGTTGTGGCCGAAGTGCAGGACCCGGCACTTGGCCTTGTTGAACCTCATACAGTTGGCCTCGGCCCATCGATCCAGCCTGTCCAGGTCCCTCTGCAGAGCCTTCCTACCCTCCAGCAGATCAACACTCCCGCCCAACTTGGTGTCGTCTGCAAACTTACTGAGGGAGCACTCGATCCCCTCGTCCAGATCGTTGATAAAGATATTGAACAAGACCGGCCCCAGCACTGAGCCCTGGGGAACACCGCTCGTGACCGGCCGCCAACTGGATTTAACTCCGTTCACCACAACTCTCTGGGCTCGGCCGTCCAGCCAGTTTTTTACCCAGCGAAGAGTGTACCTGTCTAGGCCGTGAGCCGCCAGCTTCTCTAGGAGAATGCTGTGGGAGACAGCATTCAAAAGCCTTACTGAAGTCCAAGTAGACCACATCCACTGCCTTTCCCTCATCCACTAGGCAGGTCACCTGGTCATAGAAGGAGATCAGGTTGGTCAAGCAGGACCTGCCTTCCATGAACCCGTGCTGGCTGGGCCTGATCCCCTGGTTGTCCCTGACATGGCTCGTGAGCACCCTCAAAACCAACCGCTCCATGATCTTCCCCAGCACCGAGGTCAGGCTGACCGGTCTGTAGTTCCCCGGATCCTTCCTCCGGCCCTTCTTGTAGATGGGAGTCACATTGACGAGCCTCCAGTCATCCGGGACCTCCCCAGTTAACCAGGACTGCTGGTAAATGATGGAGAGCGGCTCGGCAAGCTCCTCTGCCAGCTCCCTCAGTACCCTCGGGTGGATCCCATCCAGCCCCATAGACTTGTGAACGTCCAGGTGGCATAGCAGGTCATTAACTTCATCCTCTTGAATTATGGGGGGTTTATCCTGCTCGTCGTCCATGTCTTCCAGCTCAGAGGGCTGAGTACCCTGAGGATAACCACTCTGACTACTAAAGACTGAGGCAAAGAAGGCGTTGAGTACCTCAGCCTTTTCCTCGTCCTTGGTGGCAACGTTCCCCCCCGCATCCAATAGAGGATGGAGATTCTCCTTGGCTCTCCTTTTGTCATTAACATACTTATAAAAGCATTTTTTGTTGTCTCTCATGACAGTGGCCAGGTTGAGTTCTAGCCGGGCTTTTGCCTTTCTAATTTCCTCTCTGCACGACCTAACGCGATCCCTGTACTCTTCCTGAGTTGCCTGACCCTTCCTCCACAAGTGATAAACTCTCCTTTTTTCCCTGAGTCCCAGCCAGAGCTCCCCGTTCAGCCAGGCCGGTCGCCTTCCCCGCCCGTTCTTCTCGCGGCACATGGGGACAGCCCGCTCCTGTGCCTTTAAGACTTCCTTCTTGAAGAACGTCCAGCCTTCCTGGACCCCTTTGCCCTTCAGGACTGTCTCCCAAGGGACCCTCTCGACCAATGTCCTGAGCAGGCCAAAGTCCGCCCGCCGGAAGTCCATTATTATTACTAATGATAATATGTTGTATTTTAAAGGTTAGAAATGTAGATGAAAGTGAATGCTGCACAGTGCACTATCAAAACAGTATTTTACTGAAAGTTTTTATTGAATTGTCACCTATCCATTTTAAAACGGTGACTACTCTTCTGTCTCCTCCCTTCCAAGCTTCACAATCAAGCAGGCATAGCCTGCTTGGAAGCGACATACTCATTTCCCTTGTTCTAGATTTCCCCAAGGCTCAGTCCAGGACATCCAGGAAGGCTGTCTTAACTCGTTTACTATGAATATTCATGACACAGAAGTGCTGGGATGCTTCTTTGACTCACGCCAAAACCCAGTTATTTCTTTGCCTTAAATAATTACTCACTCTGGTTATTCTGGGACACCACTGCTCAGACAGCAGAGAGCTGACTTTGTGCTCCCTTGTGTCAGGAAAGCTTAGAAGAGCATTTTCTGGACTGTGAAAGCCTGATTTTTTTCTCCCTTATTTTCATGTCCGTATTTCTTATCTTCTCTCATATTGTATCCTATTAGCTAGTTCTCATCTTTTTAGAGATATATAAGCATAAGACTATCGTTGGGGAGGTCAGTAAATATATTGCCCTTCAACTTATTGCATAAATATGTGCTGAAGTCTTGGTGTCATCATTGGGACTCAGGCATACTCTTATGTTAAGTAAGTGCTTAAAGGTTTGCAGAATTGAGGCTTTAGTTAGGAACATATAGTTCTTCCTCTGCCAGTTCTCATTACTTTACCAAACTGCTTAGTTGTTTGACAAATTGTGATAATTCAGGACTGAAAATCATGTGATAGAAACAAACTCAATGAAGTAAAATTATTTCATGAAATATAGTAAAAAATTGAGGTGATAAGAAAATATATCTCCAAGGGTTTGGAGATTCATAAAAGCTTTACATAGCCATCTGAGCACTTAGCTGTTTTTATTGACTGCACTGAATCTTTGAACTTTCAAAAGTTTATTTTTCTGGTATTAATATTACCAGAGAAAAATAAAGTAGAGAAAAAAAATTGATTTACTGGGCCAGTTCTTTTAGAAAATTATTAATGGGACATAGAATCTTTTAGCCTTAGGTCATCAGTTTTCATCTAATCCAATTTTTATGGATTCATGGATTTCCAGGCCAGAAGAACCATTATATTTAGAATCATTAAGGTTGGAGAAGACCTCTAAGATCATCGAGTCCAACCATCAACGCAACACTACCATGCCCACTAAACCATGGCCCTAAGTGCCTCATCTATACGTCTTTTAAATACTTCCAGGGATGGTGACTCAACCACTTCCCTGGGCAGCCTGTTCCAAGGCCTGACCACTCTTTCAGTAAAGAAATTTTTCCTAATGTCCAATCTAAACCTCCCTTGGCACAACTTGAGGCCATTTCCTCTCATCCTATCGCTAGTTACTTGGGAGAAGAGACCAACACCCACCTCGCTACAACCTCCTTTCAGGTACTTGTAGAGCGTGATAAGGTCTCCCCTCAGCCTCCTCTTCTCCAGACTAAAGAACCCCAGTTCCCTCAGCCGCTCCTCATAAGACTTGTGCTCCAGGCCCTTCACCAGCTTTGTTGCCCTTCTCTGGACATGCTCCAGCAACTCAATGTCCTTCTTGTGGTGAGGGGCCCCATTTCCTTAGCCTAACTCCTGCATGACACAAACCACAGAATTTCAACCAGTGTTTTCTAAATCAAACACTTGCTACTAGAATTAAAGAATAATGTAGAAAGACAATTTTGTTGCTGTGCTATGACTACTGAGGTCTCTGTATGAAATCACCTGGCTTTAGGATAATACTGAATAATCCAGAATTTGTACAAAATTCCCGTCTTCTCTCTACCTTCTGCCATCATTGTTAATCAGAATGGGTAGTATTAGCCACAGTGTCAGGGCCACATGGAAAATAAACTGCTGTTACAACAGTGCAGGTGATTCTTCCTGTTCTAAATTGAATTACGGTGGAATCAGTTGCCAATGTTGGATTTCATTCCCTATGTTGCACTGGCTTTATCGTTTGCATGAATCAGAAAAAGCCTGTCAGTCTTCAACACTAAATTGTTCAGAATATTTCTGTTCAAAGGTTTTTCACTTAGGAAATGCAAGTGTCTTCAGAATGAAAGCTTTCAGGGAACGACTCAGACATATCTTTCAGGCCAACTTACAGAACCAGTGGTCCCAGCATCTAGTTCAGTGAGATTCATGAGCTTAAGGGAGGGATTCCTCTTTAGCTATACCAAAAAATATTCGCTTGTTTTTTTACAAAATGAAATTGTAGAGTGACATTCTTATGAGAAGGGGAAAAAAAAAATTCAGATTTTTCCCCAATTCAATGGTATTTTTTCACAGAAATTAGAATCAGTTCTGCAGCCAGTTTTCCAGTAAACTGAAATGAAATGAAATTATTCTGCATATCTTATTTTTCATGGACAAAGACTAGTTTTAATTGTATTTTATGGTATGCACTTCTTTGTCGAAGAGCCAAGATTAAGCAGTATGTCATCTCAGGGCAAAAAAAGAATAATTCCAAACACAAAAGAAACTGTTACTTGCTCTTTGTTCCCCATCAAGTGAATAGAACAGAATAAGTTGCAAATGTGGGTGGAACTAAATATTTCCTCTTCAGTAGATAAGATCTATTATCTCATTTGTTTTCTGATATTGCCGGTATAGGTTATAAACGTATGTACTGTTTGTAAATTTATTTTAATTTAAAAACCAATTTCATATACAATTTAGCATTGAGATATAACATAATTACATTTTGTTCTTACATGTACAAAGTGCATGTCCACTTGACCATCTTGACTGGTTTTTATTGTCATAGAGCAGTATGGGAAATTTTTACTTCTAGTCTTGCCATGGTTTAACCCCAGCCAGCAACTAAGCACTGCACAACCGCTCGCTCACTCCCCCTGGTGGGATGGGGGACAGAATCAAAAGAGTAAAAATGAGAAAACTCATGGGTTGAGATAAAGACAGTTTAATAGGTAAAGCAAAATCCACGCATGCCAGCAAGGCAAACCAAGGAATTCATTCACTACTTCCCATCGGCATGCAGGTGTTCTGCCATCTCCAGGAAAGCAGGGCTCCGTCACGTGTAACGGTTACTTGGGAAGACAAACACCATCACTCCGAACGTCCCCCCCTTCCTTCTTCTTCCCCCACCTTTAGATGCTGAGCATGACGTCATATGGTATGGAATATCCCTTTGGTCAGTTGGGGTCAGCTGTCCCAGCCATCTCCCCTCCCACTCCTTGTGCAGCCCCAGCCTACTCGCTGGTGGGGTGGTATGAGAAGCAGAAAAGGCCTTGACTCTATGTAAACACTGCTCAGCAGTAATGAAAACATCCCTGTGTTATCAACATGTTTTCAGCACAAATCCAAAACATAGCCCCATACTAGCTACTATGAAGAAAATTAACTCTATCCCAGCCAAAACCAGCAGAAGTCTTTAAGGCTGTGTTAAAAATCTTCCTGCTTTGTATGTAACCACTGAAAAGGGGATAAAACTCTCATTACTTTTCATTGGTGCTGTTAATTTGAAAAGCATCTAGTTCAAAAGTGGCCGAGGAGTAGTCTGGATTCTGTAAAGAGATGAACAGGGATTGCAATGGTTAAGCCATAGGCAATGCCTTCTTTGAATGAGGAGATTTTCAATACTGCCAATCTAATTTTAAATACAAGTATGCAAATTTAGTAAACAATATAGTCACTTTAAAAATAAATATTATGGTCTCATGTGGGCAAGAGCCTCATTTTCTTTGTTTCAGGAGCTAGCAAATGTCCCAGAGTCCCTATCAACTGAAGATTTCTTTCCTAAAACAATTTTTTCTGTTCCGCCACAGGAGCTAGAGGAGGAGTAATTCAACTGGAGTCTGTTCTTCCTGGTGTTTCTGAAGGGCCAAAGAAAGAACAAGTTTCAGAAATCTTATTCTGACTAACAGTTTGTCTGGCCACCTAAAACCTTATAGTACCTTATAGTACCAAATGTATTTATAGTTTATTTATTTATTTGTTTATTTAATATTTTGTATTTATTTATATTTAGGTATTACAACAGCCCTACTTGTAGAATTGAGAAGGCCTGTTCCTTGACTATTTTCATTTTGTACTTCTTATCTTTTCTATCTAAACTGCTATTTAACCTCAGTTTTTAAACATGTTGGAAACTCAAAGCACCCCTTGATGGTAATGATATAAATGGAGGTCAATGTAAAGAATAGTGTCATAGAGGAAAAACATGCAAAAAGGTATTATAGGGATAGTTTAATGAAAATAGTTTATTAAACGAGAGCTGCAAGTTCTCACTTTGTCTAAAACCCAGACTGCTTTAATTCAGGAGCCTAAGGGGACATTTTTTAAAACCTCACATGACACCCAGATACCTAACCCCCAGTGAGATATAATGGAGTTAGATATCTACTACAAGATATGCTTTCAACATTTCCCTGTTTATGTGGATTTAAGGGGTTGAGAGAGCCTTAAATTCAAGGGCTTGAGTTTGAACACTGGCTAAACATTCAACTATATGTAGAGATAATGTATGGGTTTACTCAGCTGGAGAGTGCACAAATGCACTAAAAAACAATTACCTTAGTCACATGTGAAAAAAATACAACACATGCTTCACAGACATGTCCAGTATTAAGAAAATCAAAACATTCTCTTCGTAAGCTTTTTGTACCTTGTATAAAGCAAGAAAAACTTTCTACATGCTTTTTCTTTCTCTGTCAGCTTTATGACATCCTGCTTCTTGTTTTCCATGCAGTTAATACAACAATTGTTTGGACAAGTATTTTGCAATGTAATATTGTAAATGTTTATAACTGTTTAGGAAAAAAGTTCTATAAATTTGAGCCCTACAGGGTATCAGGTCTGCAAAGCAACTTAATAATTTTTAAGGCAATGGTATCCAGACAGGAGTTTAGTTATCGAGTTATTCTTGATTATGGTGTTTTCAGAAAGGGCAATAAACCCCTGGAGGCTCTTGAAACACATGGGAAGTGATAGGTTTTCCTGTTTTGCTATAGTTTTTCCAATGTGGTCTGTGGTTCTTTTAATAATCAGGAAACAAAGTTTATTTAGATCAGTTGCTTTTAATGCCAATGTATTTTCTGCTTTTCAGAAAAAACAGTAAAGCTGCCTGAACAAATTGAAAGTCTCTTTCATTAAAAAATTCAAAATGTCACCATTTTTTTTCATTTTGTGAATTCTATACTCGAATGATTTTTTAATTTTTTTAACATCTTCAGGATTTACTTTATTAGGATTGTAAATCCTCCACTTTTAAAGCTGGCTCTAATATTAATAAATATATCAGAAAGGTTCTTTTGTGTTTCTGTCAGCTTTTTCTCAAGGAAAGATTATGCTGAAAAAAACCACATTTTTAAAAAAAGGAATATCTCATTTGTGATAAAAAGCCATTTACCGACAACCAGAATTTTTAAATGAAAATTTCCAGTTGTACTCACTGCTGATTAGGAGTTATTTTCTTTTTAGCAAAACAAGAAAATGCATTGGTAGAGTAATGCTAAGAGTAAGTTTTTCAAAGACTTCAGCTTTATCTTCATTTTTACCTACAAAGCTCCAATTTGTACATATTGCTTCTGTATTAGCAATCTCCATGTGAGATTTCAGCTACTGCTTCTAACATAGTACCATGAATAAATTGCATCAACCACAGAGTAGTATGACTCAGTTATCACTTCTGCATATTGCTTCTCTTGTGTTAGGAAGGAATCAACATTCAATATACTCAGTGCCTTGCACAGACCACCTGCTCCAAAGAGGTTGTAATGAGGTTACAAATCCTGCCTAATTGTTTGAGCACGGGTATAAAGATCCATTTCTCTCTTAGAGCAAACAGTTCTAGTCTGTCCTAACACTGTGCACACATTTGCAACAAGTGAGCACTCTGTACAGGCAGAGTTTGTATATATCACTTCTATCAATTTTTGCACAGTGTTATATAGATTTTCGTCATTTGAGTTTCTATAGAGATAAAGCTGTATAAAAATAAGGCTAGTGTCCTAAACTAGGATTTCAAACAATTTAGAAGGTTTTTTGAATATTTTGGTAAGGGGAAAAGTTTTAATGCACTACTAAAAAGTACCATATGGTATCTATCACAAGCTATCAGCCCACTTCAAGTATTATTTTTAACAGGATTTGAAACTTAAGATTTGTTGGTTTAGGGTGCAAGTTTTTCTCCATGCAGAAGACCAACTGTTGTTCAAATGAATCTTTATTTGTGTAACCTGCAAAACTGACTCTGTATGCCTGCTTTTCTTCCTCCTCCACGAGGAGGCAGAGAAAGTGAAGAATACTTTCTGAGACACATTTTTATTTCATGTTCACATATGAAATTCTACTAACGTCAGAAACCTTACATATGTGTAACCAAGAGCTAAATGTGATCCCTGCCCTCTGCCTATAATGGGTGCAGAGGGGCCTACATGAGTAAACTTTATGTTTGACTTCTTTTAAAAGTGAATATAAAAGGTAGCAGTAAATTTAAGCCCACAGGGAACTTTCCACATTGTACTACATGGATGTTTCATTGCGTACTACTCATGAAAATTGAACTTGATATGAGCTATAATTATGACAAAGGTAAGTGAGAGTGTGATTCTTACTTTGAGTACTCTTCCCCTTTGTCCTTTATCTGTACTTTTAGTCACCTTTAATAGCTAGGGAGATGTTCCGTGCTAAAGGTTTTCATATAAGGTAGAAACTAATTAATTAGTTAATAATATATGAATCTTGCCCTATATCATGAGTGCAATCACCCAGATGGGAAACCAGAAATATTGAGGATGCTAAAGGTTTAATTGAGACTTTCATCCTGGCAATGTTCAGTGATGCTGATATTTTCATATATTTAATCAGACTCATGTCAGAGTTTATAAACTATCCTGATGGTCTAGAATTCAACTACTTCCTACTTATCTATATACAACTAAGTTGTTGTTTTCTAAGTGAGAGCCACGTGAAACTAACAGTCAAAGTTTTATTTCTATTTCAGCATAAACATATTTTTCAGTACTAGCTCAGTCAGTTTTAATAATTTTATCCCTCAAACAAGGAAAAATGAGTCTGGACCTTATACTTTTCAGCTGCATTTTGAAAATACAATATTTTGGCAGTACTTGGAGACTCCTAATTTGGGAAGTCTAAGCAGACAGTTTCAGTGAGGAGAACATAGTAGTTTCAAATGTCTACTGGGATTGTATGCTATAATACTGAGTAATATAGTCACAGACAACTTCATATATTTACTCAGTTTCAATTAGAGCTTCGTAATCTTGTGTGATCAAGTTGGAGTATGTGCGGGATATGATGTGGTATGGGACCACTGTTTTCCACTGCTGGCTCCTACTGTGCGGAACTTAGGAGAAGCTAGCTAGGATTTCCATATAAGAATAAAAGTCGTTGTCTAGGACTACAGACTTCTTGTTGTTCGTTTCTTTGTTTTAAAAAATAAATAAATTTCCACCTGTTATGACTGTGAAGAAAGCCTGAAAGTATAACTGAGGCAACAATGCTCCCTCCTAGCTTACTGAGAAAGTGAAACAATAACTCAGGTGAGACAAATATATTCACTTTAAAAAACCACGACATTTCAGATAGCAGTCTGCAGTGTGGTGTAATGATAATCAGTCCAGGTTCAAACAGTGACACTTTGCATGCCATAAGCTGTCTAATCAAAGCAGGACTGAAATCTGGCTAGGCCAACATACTTTGCTGACATCTGAGGTAAACTAACACGTACTGAGCTCCATCTATTTTTATCTTAACTGTTTGTGGAACTTCAGTTAGTGTATTTAAACATAAGATATCATTACTCTATATATTCATCAGCAACATAGGATACCTGGATAGCAATGATGATCACTGTAAATATTGTAAATACTTCCATTGTACTTCAATGTATTTAAAGTAGTAAAGAAAGAGTCAATATTAAGAAATACCAGTCACTTAACTCCGAACAACCTCTTACTTTGGATTCTTTCATATTATTATGTATTATTCATATTATATTTGTAGTAATACCAGCAAGATGCATATATCTGAAACCCGTTGTATTTAGCTTAAAAATAATAATAACAGCTTAAAAAGTAATAATTTTTTTCCAGCATTCACAGTGTCTCATAGAATTATAGAATCATTAAGGTTGGAAAAGACCTCTAAGATCATTGAGTCCAACCGTCAACCCAACACCAACATACCCACTACACCATGTCCCTAAGCGCCTCATCTACACGTCTTTTAAATACTTCCAGGGATGGTGACTCAACCACTTCCCTGGGCAGCCTGTTCCAAGGCCTGACCACTCTTTCAGTAAAGAAATTTCTCCTAATGTCCAATCTAAACCTCCCTTGGCACAACTTGAGGTCATTTCCTCTCGTCCTCTCGTCTCGTCTCAACACAATTCTAGACATTTATCCTTAAAGAAGGTATCTAAACTACGCAACTCCACCCTCTAATTTTTTCATACTGGCAACAGAGAGAGGTAAGAAGCCACATAAATCCTTAGGAGACAATGCTATTTTACCTAAGGCAAGTATGTCTTCTCTCCATAAATATTGGGAAATCAAGCGGCACCAGAAGAAAAGTTAGGTGTCTACCTGGACAACTGAGAGAACAAATAGAAGTCACTAGACACCTCCACCCACTAGTTGAAAACATGTTCACATAGTAGAAGAGATGATGAAGACGATGTTTATGGGCCTACAAAACTTTGAAGCTAGAACAGGACTGCATACAAGCAGGAGGAGTACAAGGAATGGATTGCTGTCTGGGACTTAGTCTCCAATTAAATGTGATTTAGACTGAGTGGAGTTCTTTATGTGCACCCAGAAGTCTCGAGTTAACTGTTTTCCAGTATGTGAAATAGCAGAGTCTTGCATATAACACAAGACATAAATTGAGGCAGGGTTCAATTGTGACAATCTGCAGCTGGGCAGAAATAGTCCATACCAAATCCTATAGCTACATCATGGCACAGAAGCTCTCTCCTACTTCATTAATTCATCAGGTTCTCCAACAGAGAGAGGTTTCTCTCTGTGGAGACAGAGGAAGCAGCTTTCACATTGTAGTGAATAAATGTGTGAAATACAGCACTAACTGTGAAACAATATCAAGCAAGAATAAGCTACATGAATCTTATTTAATATGAGAGCTGAAAGGGCTTTGTATTAGAAGGGTGAAACAAGTGCATTAGAGTAAGTTTGAGGAAGTTAAGACAGCAGAAACTGTACACAAATCTTAGCTGCAAAGAAGCGATAATCACATGGATGTGAATGAGAAACTGGGACAGAAGAAGACTGTAACTGGATTTCAGTCACTTGATGTCAGTTTCAGTTTAGAGTTTGGTGAGTAAAGAAACTTGTGGTGAAACAATTCATCTGTGCATCTGTGGTCCTGAATATCCTGCAGATAGCCTGTGTATTCATGATCTTGGCAGAATTCCTTATTTGAATTTAATCCAATCTATCTATCCATTTATATAACTTCCGTCATCAAGCTATCTGGATGCTGATGGTTAAATTTCTATATGACAGTCTCCAAAAAACCTTACATAACTGACCAAATGTAATTTTACACATTAGATACCGCCATACTCAACAGGTTACTCCCAATGCTTCCACTCCTTTTTGTGAAGGTGATGTGCTGGTGATGTGCTTCCTTATGCAGAGATTAGCTTCTGCTCCATTTCTTTGTCCATATCATTATTTGAAACTGATATGAAATCTTCAGCTTCCATTAAAACAATAAAAGCACAGGACTCTTTAAAATTCACGTAGGCCCAAACCCTCAAAGATTTTGAGGTGCCTTCTGGATATAGTCTGTGCATTTCTGCACCGTATGTGAAAAACTGATGCCTGTATGACCTGACATGAGATGCTTCATTCTGTTCATCATTCTCTTCCTTTCGTCCATACTGAAAAATGCAAAATTCACCATTATTGTGATTTCCTAGAACTTGTAGAGATAACCTGATCTTCAAGAGAAAGTATGTTCCTCAGGGGAATATAAATTGCAAACTGATAAAGGAAAAGCAACAGCAGAAGCAGTTTGTGTTTATTTAGCATTTGGCATTAGTGACATTTTCATGGAAGAAGTAGACTCAGCTTAACATTAGTTTCTTTCTTCAAAAAAAGGCATCTGCAACCACAGCCACAGCTTCAAAAGTGTACTGCCATCTAGAAAATCTCAAAGTTGGAAAACCTTAGTTTTGAACTTTTGGTTTAGCTCAATGAATCAAATATTTTTTTTATCAGATTTAATACCCCCTCCAAATTCTGTCTTCTTATTTCCTGTAACTTTCATAAACAGAACAAAGAAGGACAATCCATTTCAATATATTTAAGGAAATTAAAAAAATATGTATTTTTCAAAGTATACATAATGATACTATGGGACTTAGTGTCTTGGGTTGTTGGGAAAGTAAAAATATGTCCATAGTTGGGTAGGTTCATAACAGACAAATTCTCTAGTAGTCTCTAGACATGATGATCCAGATATATTTCTCATCCAGGAAAGCCCTTAAACTACGTGCTGTTGGAGGTCAGGAGATGTAGTAGGGGAATGATTATTTTATATACAATGTGATCTTTTTTTCACTGTGGTATGGGTCACTTCTGGAAAAAAGGATACTGGGCTAGGTAAGTCTTTTGTCTAATTTAGTACAAAAGATCTCATACACACACACATTTTTATATATATACATATATATGAATAAATTAAATTAACTTTTGAAATGTAATTATTAATACCGGTTTTCAGTAAAATTCTTCTGTAGGAAATAGTTCCTTAACATCTGAATTTTAAAAGCATATCATACAGAAATACAATATAAACACCTAACAACCTATTCCATCTACTATCAAAATTAAACTGCAACAAAGGGCCCATCATACAGTGAAAAACAAAAGAAAAAGAATAATCAAACTTCATGGAAATATTTGAGTTCTGTGAAACTGACAGGGAAAAAACAGAGAGGTGAAATGCTGAATAAAAAAAAAAATAGTAGTTCTGGAAAAGTCAAACAATTTTCAAAATCAGAGCTAATATCCTTACAAGTAATATCTGATGAGGCAGAACGATGGTCTTCCTGGACCAGGAGAAGCAAAGATTCTGATTACAAATGCTGGACTGAACTTTTCTACGGAGTAGAGTGCAGCAGTGGGACTAGTACTAATAACTCATTTGCTACCCAGAGGACTTACTTCTAAAAAATATAGTAGAAGTAAAAAAGAATTGAAAAAAAGAAAAATATTGTCCTGTTCAGGACTAGCCTACTAAAAAGACTGAAGAAAATAGATTAATGTGGAAATATTTAATACAAAGGGATGCAAAATAGCACAAAACAAACAAAAAAAGGCTTTATTTCACCAGACATTCAAGTTAATCCCATCCTGATCTAGGAGGCATACAGATCATTAATTACTCTACAGTTACTTTGAAATAGAGATGTACAATACATGGCCCTGGAAATTGTAATGGTGAAGTGTGCCAAGGCCTGATGTGTTGGCACTTCAGTAAATGACCCATGAGTTGAACTCAGCTTTCTAGAATGAATGAAAAACTCAACAATATTTACCTCTTTCAACATAAGGTATGTAGTTTGTAGGCAGATGTTCACTTCCGAACAGTCTAAAATGTTATACCACATCTACCAGCTACTTATTAGTCCCTCTGCTGGAGGTTATTGCTCTCTTGGGCTCAGTCATGGAAGGAGGTCTTGGTGGTCTGGCAAAACCAGGTAAGGTTCCTCAAACTACCAATTAAAGTATTTTAACTAACTCAGCCTGATTTGTTTTGAAGAAGATTTTAGGTGGCAATGACATGAGAAGTTTGGTGGTAGGGTGGTCAGGCGGTAGGTTCTCACAGGACAGTGATAAAAAACTGGTATTGAATTCTTAAAAGCCCATGTGGATCCATAGGGTTATGCAGTAAACAAAATCTTAAGAAATGGCTTAGGCTGTTTCATACAAAGACATAGAATACCACAGAAAAATCATTAAAGAACAGCATTTTAATATTATGTTCTCTTTCTTCTTAGATATATTAAAGTAAACTGTTTCTCAAAATCTTCAGATTTGAATTAAATTTTACATCAATTAGATTGATGTAAAAAAACCCAGAGGTGTAATATTTTAAATCCACACTCTATGTACAAAGAAGATGAAGAGATTATAGGGTATCTGAGCCCAATCTGCAGTCTTTCATCATGTGGAACATATTCTGAAATCAATAAAATTAGGCAAGATGTATTGCACTGTAGTTACTTGTCATTAATGTCAGGTGATAGTGATAAAGGATCTTATATTAACTGGCCATGTGCCCATGCAAAAATCTGACCCTCTCATACAGTCTGAATATTTTCACACATAATTAAGCGCACACAGATGCTTGCAAAGAACCAAACTGAAAATCAGAAATTAAACCATAATTTCATTACTGTCAGCTGTAAAATTCCTGTAGCTTCAACTGCAGTGTGATTCCACCCCTGGATCTGCAGCTTCTCTGAAGCAGTCTGTATTTTAAAAACAAAAGCAAACCTTTCTTTGAAACTCTGAATATAAGAAAGAGTTCTTTCCCTTGACAAATTACAAACGTAGGTCCTTCTAACCAAAACAATTTTGTACCAGGTTAAGTACATAATATGTCAAGAAAGGAACTCTTTTAAAAAAAATATTATGCATAAAGGCTGTCCTAAAGATGGAGAAATGGACCCAGTAAATTCCAAGAAACTAGAAAAGCACTAAGTAATTAGAAATAAAAATCAGGCCAACCCTCACTGCTTAATTCTTAATTTACACACAGTAGAGTTTTCCCACCCAACTTTCACCTATTTCTAATCTACGATACTGCAAGATCTTCAAAGCTTCTAACACACTTCCTGAATTTTTGTACAATGAGAAATTGTAGTTTAAGCCCTGGATTAATAGAAGCAGAATTACAAGAACAATGGGAACCAAGGTTTTTGGTAGTTATTATTAAAAGTTATTTTTACCTTCAGTAATATTTTTCTTTTTATTCAAATTACTTGATCTTTTTTTTTTCCCCCCATGCTTTCCAAATGGAAACATTGCCTATTTAATATTTTATAAAGAAGTAGACAAATGTACATATACTTACCTTTTGCAATAACCTATCATCAGAGAGTGCTGCTGACAAAAGTTGGAGGGAAAGGGGTGATAAAGAAAGCAATGAAATAATAAAGTTATCACAATGTTTCCTTTTTTTATTTTTCTGAAATAACTTGCAAATGTAGGTGAAATTTGCCCAACTGTATCAGCTGAGACTGCTGGATGCAGTGAAGAGATGTTCTCTTTCTGCCTAATAATTTTAAGGTGTGAACACACTGTCAAAGTTTAAATCCACACAATCCACTTCACAAGACACAGATTTTAATCTCCCTGTTAATTGAGAGGTCAGGCCACCCACTGCTCCAAATCAGAGCTTCTGCAGAACCTTTGGTTAGGGCTATTCTGCTTTGAATTTAAATATTTATATAGTCACTCTGAGAGAGCCCACAAGCAAACAGGAGTAAGTGCCTATATTGATGATTCTCTTTTTAAAGGGAAAGAGACGGAATGACTGAGTGCCAGGTTTTGCTGTGTACAAGTCCTGTTTTGAAAAAAAATATGAATAGCGTCAAACAAGGAGAAGGCACAGGTCTCAGGTACTTTGTAACTCAGTGGTCCTTGTGGAAGGTTTCAGTTTAAACCTGTTGTGTATATATGGACATTAAATTTTTATCTTCCCCATACTGATGAGTGCTCCATTTTCTGGACATCATTAAAAAAAGAATAAGTAACTCTATAAATTGTTTGTCTCCACAGAAATAAAGAAATCCTACTCATAAGCTCTTTGAGTGTTTCAGTTTCTGAACAAAAACACAGCCCAATGCTTTTATTATAGTTTTTCTTTTTTCGGAAATGGATGGTAGATGACAAGATACTAAGGCATCATCACACAAACTTGTGAGATTTATTGATTCAGCTCAAAGCTGCTGGAGTTTCCATATATCAGAGCTTTCAAGTAGTAGTGCACTCACCCTATATCATATCCATTAAGGATTTTTTTATTATTAAAAATCCAATAAAATATTTATAACTCTGTTACAAACCCCTGATGGTTAGATGAATGCAATTGTGAGCACTATGATTATCTAACACAAAATTTTACACATATATCTTGTTTGGAGGTTTTTTTTATTTCTTTCTTTTTCTTTTTGTCAATCTGGTGAGTTTTAATTTCAGAGCTATCAAAATTTCAGGCTACCTAGAATAAGAGGCTCCCTGACAACCATCTCAAATGTCCATCTCTCTCCAGCAAAGTCTGAAATTTAAATCTCCCTTAGGGCTATTTGAATATCCTTTTGTGACTTCAGAACTAATTAGATGATCTCTTATAATGAAGCAATTTATATTAATAAAAGAAAAGTCACAACCTATCTAACGAAGGTTGGAGGTGGACTCTCTGCTCCCTTGTTACCGCATCTTAATGTAGCATCTTTGTGCTTCTGGGAAAGAAATTGAAAAGTATTCTCAGGAGATGTCTGTATTAGAAAGAACATGAGAAGGTGCGCGTACAGGACTAATGCATGTCATTTCAAAAGAGTTGTCATATTTTAGTGTACAGTCAGCAGTCTTCTTTCAAACAGATACAGTTTGCTAGTTCAAGCATGGTTTTTAAGCTATTTAAACACTGCTTCTCCCCACAACAGAAAAGATTTAACTACTGGTAAAAGTAGGAAATTTTTTCAATCAATTTCATCAGTTAATGCCTGAACTATCATGGTATTTATATTTACTGATGCCAGAGATGTTTTTTATATATGGCTTTTCAAGGTACCCACAGGATTAAGAAAAAAAGTCAACATTCTGGAAATGGTTTAGTTTCAGCCTTCATTTCTTATTCAAGTTATTGTATAAAATAAAAATATTAATTTATGCCATTTTTCATGTAGCTTATAAATTATTATTATAGATTAATAGTTACTAATAATTATTCATTGCATAGATAGGGTAAATTTGAGGAGATAGAAGATTTATTCACTATTCTGAAAACCACCTGTATATGAATAAGTATTGGTGCAGCAGAGAAAAATCTCTTTAGGCAGTACCTGTGTATCTTTTTCTCTGAGCATCTGTACACATGGAAGTCACACCAGTTTAACTACATCTTTTTCTAAACCCATTTACCTAAGCTGACATAAAGAAAGACAGCGGATACATAAACTTGGTTTCAGTGCAGGTTTGACATGTTAGGGCTGCAGGCAAATGACGAGACTTTTCATCTGGCCTGAGGTTAAGAGAACTGAGCAGAACATGGAAAGCTACTGGACATGACATAATAAATTGTGTGAGAAGCTGACAAAAGTTACAAATCCTGCGATGAAGTACAACTGGACCTCACAGATGATTAAAGCGGGAGTTGAATAAGAAGCAGTCAAACTTCACAGAAAACTGGAGGGAAACTCTGGGCACTTTTTGGGGAGTACAGTCTTGAAAGGTCAGCAGCACCTGGCTAATCATAGCAGCACTGGCATATGTGCCAGAGACTACCTAGGTAACATTAACAGAAATAATAAATTGGGTTCAGGTGTATCACAGCTGGCACCAGAGGAGAAAAATTAATTAGGGAAGGTTGTTTATTTGGGCAGAGACTGGGCAGAGAAAGGGGAGAACAAGGGTGGTAAAAGAAAGGCCAAGAAACAGGAAAGGGGACAACAGGGTGTGCAGACGTGTGCCTGATGCTGCTTGGTGGTACCAGTCAGGCAGCCATGTGCTGTTCACTGCAGTAGCAACAGGGCAAGAAAAAGGACCTGTTCCTAGATCATCTATGTCAGGTCTGTGTCCATGGTCAGGAAGACCAGTGGGGAGTGAGGTGGGTGCTCTCCCTGGCCAGTGAGGGAACGCTTGACTGGGGAGATCGAGCACCTTGGCATCACCACATTCATGCCTGTTCCAGGCCTGATGGCATCAGCCCTACTGACACTTTATAACAAATTAGGTAATTCGTCTTGTAATAAAAATGATTTTTAAAATGATGAATTTCCATAAACCTGAGCTGTGGAGCCTTGGTAGGTATGTTAGTTTGAAGGTTACATGTGTAACATGCCAAGAGGAAATTAAGATTGAGATGCTACTGCAGTGTTGATTTGTCCTTTTTTCTCTTAATTTTTTTTTGTGTCCTGATATAATGAAGGTGGTTTTTTTGGTTTTGTTTTTGGGGTTTTTTTTTGTTTTTTTTTTTTTTTTAATGCAGTAGGAAGAAACTGGTAGCTAGGAAAAGCTCTAATGTGAAGTTCAGGGGTTTTTTTTTGGTAGCTGAGGGCCAGGACATATAGTTACAGGTGCTATATAGCCCAATCCAGGCTTAAGGGTCTTGTTCCAGTTTCAAATTAAACATTAGGTCAATTTAGCAGACGTGGTACTGATAGAGACCTCCCAACTTTTTGTGCAGTTATAAGCTGCAGTTTAATGCTGTCCAGGTTCTTACTTCAGCTTGGAAACATGAACTAGACATGGCTGCAGTTTAGGGTTCTAGTATAATTCACAAGTTTGTCATGGTCCAGGAACATAAACTAATTAGAAGTGCCCTGTAGTGGTTAAAGTTTACTCCAGTCCTGGGCATGGTTCATTTACAAGTCTTCTTGTCCTTAAGGAAAGCAGTTAATGAGGAATACATGTTTCTCATTAAGTTCCAAGTACAATACTGTAAATTAAATTTAAAAATATTGCAAAAGATCTAAAATTAAAAATAATTTACTTTTCTAGGTTTGGAATGGATCCTGACTTTCTTTTGTTCCCTCTCCTTGAGCTGCACTTCTGAGTTTGATCTATAGTTCACATACTATGAGTATGACAGATCTGCAACGCTAATCCTGACATTTCATATGCCAATAAGAGAACAAAAGCATGGTAAGAAGTGTGGACTTCCACTCTTTGTGGTATATGCATTTGATAATTAAAATTATTTTTAAAAAATCTTTGCTTTACAGAAACATTTCCTTTCATAATGTAAAATATAATATTAATTTAAAATTCACAGTAGAAAGAAAATTAATGTCCTATGTCTAACCTGAAATACAAAATGGCAGGCACTAACACATCAGAAAAAGGAATTCTTCAGCATTAGCAAGGGAATTACAAAAATTGTAGAAATCACAGTATCTTGTTCAGCTGCAGAGAACAATCCTTTGTTACAATAATTCACTCTGTGGTTAAGTTGAGCCCATAAATTAAGGACTGCCTTAAACTCTGTAGGATAGTCACTAATACAGAGTCATATATCTGATAAAAATGCTTTAAGAATAAAAGATGAGGTTTAAAAAAAGGTAAGTACAAATTATTTTAATAAATTTTGCATCTGTTAGATATATGCAAATTAATTTTCTAAACGTTAAAGATTAATAACAAATATATATTCTGTACATATAACTGAGGAGAAGTCCAAGGTGGATGTAAACATTCAAATAAAAATATTCTGACTTAGGCATTTCCCTAAAGTAACTCGTAAGAACTGTCATTTATATGCCTTTTATCCCCATTCTCTTTTATTGGTCACAATGTAGAAACACATATCAGACTCCTCCTAACATGGGGTCTCCTTGTTCAGGGGAGAAACTGCGGCATCTCATAGAAAATATTGTGCCATCAGTAAACAGCATGCACAATATATTGGAAGTGCAAGACTCCCAGATTTGCTTCCATAGCTACCATAAGCTTCATGATTACGTTTCCAAATAAAAAAAAATTGTGGGTTTTTTTAATCAAAAAAGGGGAAAATTCCTGAAGAAAAATAATAATAATTTTTCTAACAGCTCTGTTTGAGATCTTGGCTATCTAATATATGTTTCAGTATTACTGATCAGTTTTGCAACATAGTTTATTATAATATTTTTATAAGGTCAGGCAAGGTTTCTTGTCTCCATGGGAAACTGAGTCATTTGAGTCTCTGAGACTGAGCCACAAAAGATCAATAACAGGACATGGTTGCCTAAATATAAATTAAATTTCTAACTTCCCCTGACTGAGAGACATACCCAAGCTTGCCAGAGCATCCTTGAAAGGAGAGGTTATTGAGCGTGTATCGTTTAAGATCCAGTGCCCCAACTAGATTAATGTGTTGTATATAGGAGATTGGAGTCTATATAGGAGCTCCTTAACCTTGCAAAGTCTATCCTAGTAATTCTTTGTAGCGAACATCATATAAGCACTGTCTCAAAGTTCTAACTGGTTTAGTGGCTTTTGATTTATTGATTTTGAGGTGCGTGGACTTCCTTATATGCTGTCTAAATCAGCGTCTTCCACAAATAATATTTCAAGCCCTTTAAATGCCAGTTCATTTGTGTTCAAAGGTCATTGTTCTCTGAAATTCTCTGAAAAAAAGGTGGTACTTCTGTATGTGACATTTCAGTGTGGAAAGTTGATTTTACATAAGGAGAAATAACAGGGATTAGCTGGAGTGTAGGGGAAGGTAATGGCAGATGAAACCTTTCACCTTTGGAGCACTGGCGAGGCCTATGACATGAATATTTGTAACTGTTTGCAGGTGTAATTGTCTTGAGATGTGTCCCTGCACATCTTTTGTGACTGTTTTGGAAGATTTCAGAAGTGACTACACCCTCATTTGAGCAATAGCAGCTGATCAAGTGCCTACTCCCAATCCATTGCAATGTCGACTAAAGCAGACATTAACTCAGGTAAACTGGAGCTTAAAATGGATTGAAAACAGCCTGTTTTATTCAACATTTTAATGGAAAAGGAGTGCTCACCAACAGGCGGCTAAGGTGTCGAGCCCCACATGGCACTGATCTCCTGATCAATGCTGAGGCACAGTGCAAGAGCAGTGTGGGAAAGCTGAAACTTTGAAGACTGTTCCAGTCAAGGAGATGGGTTTTTCTAGACTCCTGTGTGTTCCAGATGCTGAATAAATTTGCAGCCTCTACACTCTTTATTTACTGGAGTTGCTTGCTTCTTTCCTGCTGTACTCCTCCACCTGTGCTGCCTTACTGGGGTGCTTCATCAAGAGACTGAGTCCTGCTCCATCCAAAATGGAACAAAGGAAACTTTAGTCAAAGACTGAGGCACTGTACATGTGTGCATGTATTAAGTTTTTACATAACCTGTTTGTTGTTGTTTTTTTTTTTCTAATATTATACACTGTACTTCACACATCTAGATCTCTTGGTAAATATGGCACTTAATATCCTGTTTAACTCAAGCTGCCAAATGTTTAACTCAAGCTTGCCCACCCCCCATCCCCCACCAAAAAAACCCCATGTGATTCAATACTTTTCAATTTAAAAACATTTTGGGGAAATAGTAAGAGACGATTAAATACTAAAGGAATCTTTTTTTAGTGTGTACTATCTCATTCAAAGTACAGAGGTAAAAACTTCCAGGCATAACAGAAGACTATAAGATGAACTTCTGGTATTCAGTCTTCTAGCATCATGGGACAGTAATAGCAGCAATGATAGATAATCCATATTGAAATCTACCGAAGAAAAGAAGAAATAGTTTCATAACATAAAACCATGTCCATGGCTTAGATCACAAAACTTAAACCAAATATTTAAATCTATTCATAAAGTTACATATTGATTCTTAAAGAATAATGCAGAGGAAAGACTTAATCCATAGTGCTGACAAGGAAGAAAAAAATCAATAGTGACCAAGAAACGAGATGCAGAAAGCTGCTGAAACAATGGTACTGAAAACAAACCTTCAGCTAATGCTTACAGTTATGGCTGAAGCAATAAGGAATATATACAGTCTTATGCTGATATACCTACTCCCCAATCCCTTTGTTATCACTGCCAATAACCTTAAAAAATGTCCAAAAGAATATGGAAAACATAAGTATAAATATTTGGCATGAAAGATATGTAGTCCCCGTTTCCCTCCCTTTTTCCCCAGTTACAGTTCAAACACATACGATACAGGATTGAATAGGCTCGGGGGGGGGGAACGATAGCTGATGAGTAATACTGTAATTTCAATAAAACTTAGTGCAAAGACAGGTTTGAATAACAATTTAAAGGAACCAGATTTCTCCAGGAAGACACTGAAGAACCACCATCATCATATCTTTGGGAAAATATCCGAAGGAAAAGGAAACTGAAAGAGATTAATCTTATGCTTTGGCTCAATTATTTAGCTGAAATAAAGCATTGCGCCTAATCCAAAAGAGTGGGAAGTAAAGTCTCTGAATCAAAAGAATGTAGACAGTTATTTACTCCTATCCATGAGAAGTGCTTGGCCATGAAGGGACTAAAATGTATATCAAGTATTTGTACACCTCGTGGGAAAATGTGCTGGCTTGAAGAGTGCAGAGGCAAGTATTGATTGAACAATGGGCACAACTCTAAAAGAATTACGTTCACATTTCAATTCTAGAACTCTTTTACATGTACTTTCTCTAGATATTTGTGTGTTTGATATATGCTAGTGTGAATGTTCATAGAAATTAGTATTCATATGCCTGTACTTCCAATGAAGAGATTTTCCATCTGTATTCATCTATAATATTTCTTAAAGTAATCTGCATTTCACGTGTATAAATGACATAAGTAACCAGCATAACACAAGCTATTACTGTTAGTCAGACTGCTACTTGAAATTTAAAGTTACTTTCATAAAGAAATTACATATGTATGATTATATGAAATACAAATAATGATGCATAATTTATTTACCTAATATCATTACATGAGAATTCTCCATTATGAATTCCAAAGTAATTTTTCTTGACTAAAATAAATTTCAGCCCAAAAAATTCTTTCTGGAAAAAAGTGAATTTTAAATAACAGAACCTGGTCAGTATCATGAAAGGTTTAAATAGCAGAAAGTTTTAATAATTATTGCTATAAAATTATTCACTCTGTACAAATGACCATCGAAAAAGAACATTTAAATTATGCAAATTTGCTATGTATTTTCTCTTCTGACATGCTTCCTGCTAACAGTATTATTTAGTGAAAAGCCTTTAGTCTCTTTTTTTTCTTTTTTCAATCTGAAGCAATCGTAACAACTTAAAGGAAAAAAATCTTAAAGACAGAAAAATCTTATGTTTAAGTAGTAAATAATCAAAAGCTTTCTCACTCAGTAGTCACTCACTGGTCACACACTCTCAAGAATGTAGAATATAGCCTTTGCATGTTATTCAAATGAATCTAAAAATACCTTGATTTTGAAACAATTCAAATTAATTTTAACTATCATCCCATATTATCCCTGAAGAATCTTCAAGGTGCAAGCTGCATCATCTTTCTAGGACTGAGACTTGGTGCATAGTAAGATATTAAAAATATTTCTTTCATTTCCTTTCTTTTTTCAAAAAATTGTCTTTAAAATAGTATCTTTTTTCATCAAAATATACATTGAAGTATAAATACATGACAAGTGACAGAAAATGTCTATTTCTCATTAGAATTTGGAATCTTGAAGAAAATGTTATTAGCCTCATGAATTGCAATATGTGAAGCCCTTTTGGCTTGCTCTTGCCTTTCACAAGTAAAAATTAGACATAAACCAATCATCTTCATCATAAAGAATGAGGCAAAGAATAATTTAATACTCTCATCAGAAAATGATCCTCCTTTTTACTTCTCTAGTCTGGAATTGCACAGCATTAGTATCATCACGGATAAAGTGTAAGAACTTTACAGACAAAGATCCAAAACCATGAAATACTGAGCAAAAGCAGTTGATAACTTATGAATCAGAAAAAAATGAGAGCCATGCATGCCAGCTCCAGAGTACTCTCTAAAAAACCACCAAAAGATAAGTAATGCCACTATAGCTCAAGAAACTGATTTTGTGTGATCTGGAAATGACCCTTACTATCTGGAAGCAAGACTTAAGTAATAAAAATGATCTGTGGTGTAGGATAGGAACACTGGCAAAACAGAGCAGAGATCCATAAAGATTCAGCAGCAGATTTTATGTGAATGCATATCATATTTCCATGGATTTTGTCCATTTTTATTTTATCATCTGATAAGAGGCCATACATTTAAAATTTTTCTGGACCTGGAATATATAGGGAGATTCACATTTTAATTGCATAGTTGCTGGAAGGTGAAAATCGCTCTAGAGTATGCAGAGACAATTTACTACTCATGGGTGAGGGTTTTTTTATCTTTTAACCTTAGCAAAGAGACAGCTTTTCTGACTTTTTGGGAACAGGGCAAAAAGTAGGGAGATGTGTTGTATGAGCTTTGGACTGGGTGCCAATTAAAATAGGAACATTTAAAATGTCCCTAGTAGAAAACATATATTTTTTTTTTAATAATAATTCCCACATATCTAACTTAAAGAAAACATTTTGTTGACCATGTGTTGGCACTATCAGGAACCAGCCTTTACTGCTGCTTTTTCAGCAGCAGTAAAATATACATTTTGTACTGGTGTTTATATCTCCTTTGTCCCAGTTTATACGTCTTTCTGTGCTAAACCTCCGCACTTCTTGATAAGCCAGGCAGTCAACCATCTCCTTCCATTCATTTTGCAGTCCATTTCAATGGAATGATCTGAAGTAAAAAAGTAGAAAGCGCTTACTGTTTTCTAACCTTTCCTAAGAGATGACCTTTCCATTGGATATGGTATAGTGACCTACACTGTTGGAAGCCTTTTAAAGACAGTTGGCTTGCCATTTCCCAAATGGATTTGTTTGTCTGGAAACTAAATCATTAGCTGTCTGCAGGTCAGTTCTTTGCTGCTCCTATCAAAAGCTTTGAGGCTCTTTAAGTGTTGGAAGTTAGCCAGCAAGATTTTATGTTGTGTACAAGTTCTGTTTCAGAGCTCAGACCTGAATTCTTTATAGTAAGATTACTGATATCTCAACTACTCAGTCTCCGTGGGAGTGAGACTCTGGTCCATTCCAGGAAGGGAAAGGAAGGGTGATCTTAAGTGAGATTAACCATCTCAGTTCAGGAGAAACTTGAGTTTTATGATATCACCATCTTTGCTTAAAGATGTCTGTTTTAACTGTTTGAGCCTAAATTCTTTGTATTCTTTTTCTTTCAAAGTATTTCATTTTACATGAGTCCAGAAATATATAGGTATTTTTAAAGAAATTGTTCTGATTCATTGTTTTATCTTCTTTTTATCTTGTTTTGGTGAACTCCTTTTTATTCTCTCTTCTCTCTTTTATAGAAGAAAAATATATATTTAATATTCTCATTCCTCATACTGCATTCTTAATTGTGCAAAACATAAATATTATTGTTCACGTACAGAAAGCTGGGGAAAAAGCCTAAAACTGACAATTTAGCTGCAAAAATACTAAATGAGCACATATAGGCCATACTGAAACAAAACAAGCCTCCTACAAACATAGCTAATTATATAACTCATGACACAAGGTAGTAATGGACCCCCTCATTTCTCCCAGTAAAAAGGAATGATAACGTACCCAGGTTCTGGTTTATTTCATGGTCTCCAGATAGATAACATGCCTCCTGCCCTCTACAGCGCTGTGGTCAGTGACTGGCAAAGAAAGTAGCTGTGTTAGGTTAAAGCCAGTAAAGAGCTTACTTCTGCAGTGTAGTCCTCTGATGACCATTGCATTTTACATTTCCTGTAGAATACAAAATGGCTGGAAGAGAAAAGACAACCTGGCAAGATGGGGATCTAGTCTCTGCAAAAGATTGCTATTTACGTTTCTAAAACATAAACACATATTAATGATAATGTTCATAGATATATATAGAATCATAGAATCATAGAATAGTTTGTGTTGGAAGGGACCTTTAAAGGCCATCTAGTCCAACCCCCCTGCAATAAACAGGGACATCTTCAACTAGATTAGGTTGCTCAGAGCCCCGTCCAACCTGACCTTGAATGTTTCCAGGGATGGGGCATTACCACCTCTCTGGGCAACCTGTGCCACTGTTTCCTCACCCTCATTGTTAAAAATTTCTTCCTTATATCTAATCTAAATCTACGCTCTTTTAGTTTAAAACCATTCCCCCTAGTCCTATCGCAACATGCCCTGCTAAAAAGTTTGTCCCCATCTTTCTTATAAGCCCCCTTTAAGTCCTGATAGGCCACAATAAGGTCCCCCCGAACCAATATACTTATCAATGTAAGTCATTGTACACATACATGAAACCATTAAGTCAGCAACCTTAAAAGAAAAAAGAGTGGCCAGGAGAATATCCATAGTAATATGGAGCTGTGAAGAGGGATCAGTTGCTCACTGTACCTTACGAATCACTAACTAGCAGGTAGCAAGTTCAGAAAGAAGAGCAAGTATTTCTTGACAGTCTGTAGTTAAGCTGTAAAGCTCCTTGGCTCAAGGTGTGGGAGTGCTAAAAGTCTGCAGGAACTCAAGGGGCAACTGGAGAAACTGCATGGAAAGCAAAAAGGACTGTGTAATTCAAAAATACGGCCATTGTTTCAGGATGTAACTGAGACATCAGTTGTTGGAGGCTGGGAGAATATTGTGAAGAACTATCACTATTTACTTGAGGTTTTTAAATATGTTTATATATATACACTGTAATTTGTTCCTGGCATCTGCATTTCACCACTGCTGGCAGGAGAATACTCAGATAAATGAATCTTTGGCCTTATCCATTATACACAGTTATATATTTTTATAACATTTAGTTTATCCTTAACAAAAAATAGTTTATTGTGTGCAGATGCAATGGGTGACATTCCACACATTGCCTCATAATAAGTGTTTGTGGCCAATAGTGTATCTCCAGGGTGTAAATCAATTAGTTAAATCCATGTTTTTAATGTTCTAAAGTATTTTCACTTTTAGAAAAAACAGAATTAATTGGCCTCATTTATTCTCCAAGTGACAGTGCTCAGAGTTTCAACTTTTTTTTCAGTGAAGTACAGTAATTTCTTCATTGTGAGTTGGAACTGTTCCCAGCTTTGTATATTCTTAAATAACAAAACTGTGAAAATAGAATTTCATAAAATGAAAGTCTAGAAGTGAAAAAAACAACACAAAACGAAACATCTTTTGGGTACATTTTTATTTATTTAATTTCTACGTTAAAAAAAATAAGTTTAACAGAAATTTTCATGGCTTGTTTAAAGAAGGCCATCCATCTAAGATACTTGGGAAAGAAATACTTGGAAAAAATTTGAATTCAGAGGAGATGACAGTAAAAAAAATTAAATTATTTTCTTCTTTCTTTGAAACAAAAGGATCAGCTATTTTCTAGTGTACCGCAGTACATGACTCCTGATAAATTCTTACTATATTTCACAATTATTTTTGCTGTGACCCATTTTTACTGGAATATGAATATTAGTGTGATTTTTTTGATGAATTGCAGAGATGTGTGCATGGCAAAGGAGTAGATGAAAATTTTTTGGTAACAATATTTTTGCTTTATTGATTTGCGTTCAAATCTGACTTCGCAAACTGAAATGATTATGCCCATGCGAGAGTTTTGTCTTTATTAAACTTTCACTCATTTTAGTATAATCCTCCTTATTAGCAATATCTACTCTAGAAAGATACAACACTCCAGTAACTGTGAAGTTCCTAAGCCATCAACAGTGGCATGAATCATAAGATATACAACTGTCAGCATTAATTCAACATTTGTGAAGTTATATGATTCAGGATCATCATAATTTCTTATCTCCTTATCCCAGCCATTAGCAACTTTAAAAAATCTAGGGCAAGAACATCTATCTCATGAACTTGCGTTTACAGAAAGGTCTGTTCAGGGGGTCAGTGAATTCTTTAGCATGCTCCTTCATTTATTGATTTATACCTCAGGGTACCTCATAAAATGTCGTCACAATATTAAAAAAAGTTTGGGACACCTTCTTATGGATACAACTTGCTAATTTCTTTCTGATATTAAAATGACCAAAATTAACAGGTAGGAACTTCAGATCACACAAAAATGCAAAAGCACAAGTTTTACAAGCTCTGTGGGATACCTTCAAGTAGAGTAAAGGGTTTACAATGTGCATAGTAAGTTATACTCAAGAACAGGTCCAAAACTGATCATCTGACTCTTGATATACAAGTAGGTATTCAGGCATGACAATATATGCATTCCTGCATACAGTACATGCTTTAAGAAATCGGGTGTTTTATCCATGGAAACTTCTAGTATCACATGTTTTTTATTTAGTTTTTGGAAATTTTGGGGTGTCTTTTTTAGCAGGAAATGCTCAAAATTGCTTTGGAGTCAGAACCTGAACCATCTTGTGTAAAAAAGACAGGCAATCGAAGTGCTGTAAAATGTTTAAAATGCGCTCTACCTTTTTGGAAACATGAACCTCCCTACCCAAAAAGAAGGTAAAAAAAGGAGGGTGCAGATCCAAGAATGTCATCCATAGGTATAATGTATGTCAGTCAATTACCTGCAGGTGTATGTCTGGTTCTGCCATTACTCCACCAGACGTAGTATGCATCAAAGCTGATGCAAAGATTAACACTAATGGATAGATTAACTCTAATGGATAGAGATGTAGACTCTAAGAAAGAGAAAGCATTCAATGTTTTGATGCCTGAGGACTAGCTCCTCTCTACATACCCTCACTATCTAGAGTTTATTTTTCCCTTATTAGGTTTTACTTTATCCAGCTTATTTAAGCTTCATTTTAAACTTAGTTATCCTAGTTTCCTCAAAATTAAGGTAACTCAAATTAACTCACTGATGACTCTTTCCCATAAATTTATTGTGTATGCATGATATGCATGGGCAATGTGAACCTTCTTTTCAGAAGTATTCACCGTGGCTCTCACATAGGTAAGCATAAACCTTATATAGATTCATCATTTTGATTTTTTCACGTTCACTTTGGGATTAAAAAAATGGTTTATGAGAGTCATCTATTCATCACTCTGAAAACTCAATCTTTTGGGAAGTGTTGTTACTCTTTGTCATAACTGAAGCACCTGCACAGTTAATTACGTCTATAGTTGACCATACATCGTAACATTTATTGGTTTCAAAAAGAGAGAGAGCCAGATAATCAAAGTACTTGTGTAACATCAAATCTGGACAACAGTTTTAATCAGAAATTACAAAGGTTTTGAGGAAAACTTTCATCTTTCATAAAAGTTCATTGGATGTGACAAGATGCATGAAAAACAACAGAGGAGAATGAATGTTAGCGATTAAACTGGACAAAACCAATTTTTTATAACAATGAGACAGGAAATGGTAGGTGGTCTCCAGTAGTTAGTGGAACACTAACCTGGGTTTTAAGATATCTGCTTGCATCTTCCTCTTCGACAGTTTTTGTCTCTACTGTGGACAACATACCAATTTCTCTGTGACTCAGTTCTCTACCTATAAGGTGAAAATAATAATAATAATCCTTTCTTTTACAAAGAAAAGCTCAGCTGTAAGACCAAATACATTAAAACTAAGGGGCTCAAATATACTATCTGTGATACCTATGACACATTTTCAGACAGAGAATGTTTCACAGAACTGTGTAAGTAAGAAATACAAAACAACAACATGTTTGATTTGTCACAGGGTCTTATTTTAGCCTCCAGTACTCTGAACCATATTCATAGTAAACATCTAGTAAGACTAGCTTCAGTATACCTTGAGTTAGAATTCGTTGGATGTATAAACACAGGTATATTTGCTCCTGAAAATTTGGCACTTTTTTTTATTTTTTATTTTTTTATTTAAGCTCCTGCTTCTTGTAATAAATCTTCAAATATTTCTGTCTACACACATCAAAATCACCTGAAGAGTAAAGCTTCAGTTGCTTCACTTCAGCTGGGAAGTTATTGTTCATCTTCCTAGAGTTTATCTTCAGGAAGATTTTGCTGATGTTCAACCTATTTTTTCCTCTCTTGGTTTCAGTTGAGTATTTTTGGTAATAATCTCTAAGTTCCACTCTAACCAGTCATTCTCCAGATTTGATTTCTGCCTGTTTCACATATTCATAATTTTTTTTTTTCTGTCCTACCTACGCTGTTACACAGATAAAAAATTTCAGTTCCATCCTTATACGTAATGTATTCTATTATTTTAGCTACTTTCAATCTATCAATATATAACCCTAGCTCTGAAAACAAATGCTGCTATTCGTTAAATTCCAATAATTAGATAATTTAAATGTAATTATGTCTGATTACAACAATAAAGACAGAAATGATAATTTTTTTTTTTCAGTATAAATTATTTAATGTATCTAACCTTTCTACCAGAACATATCTTATTGCAACGTTCTCACTCAAACTCAAGCTTTGGCAGTATGATTTATTTCTTGCTCAGAAATCTGTTGGGTTTTTTGAAACACTGGCTCTTCTTTAAAAGTTAGCAAATTGCCTTTCCATCACATTTTGGGTACACTGTAACATAAATAATAAATAATCATAATTGACTGAAATGTATTCAGAGGGCTAATTCAGACCCATTCCTGGGGACTAACTTCAGCTATTAACTTTTTTGTTTGTTTTAATGATAAAAATATTGGCAAATGAAGAAGTGGACTGAAAACACAAAATTGTTCCCATGGGTCACTGAATAGCTAAAAGATCAAAAAATCTACTGCTTACTCAGAAGTCAGTCCCCAGTTGAGATGATGTTTTAAAACTGTATAGCATTAGAGAAGCTGGAAAGTACAATCTTTCAAATAACAATGTCACTGATGATGAAATCCCTTTTGAAAAAGACAAAGACATGTTTGGTGTCTCTGCTATTTTTCTTATTATCTCTTATTTTGGCACCACAAAATTCTTCAGTCTAGAAAGCATTAGGGAACAAAAAAGAATGGGAAGAGGTGCAACATAAATAACACAATGTCTCTGATTATTATGACAGTTGAAAAATGAGTACTATACTGACTTTAATGACCTACAAAGAAAATTCAATGGCTGCAGCACTCAGTTTTGTAAACAGCTAAAGATTATTTAAAAAAAAAAAAAAACAAAAAAAGAAACCTCCACCTTGACTCTTATCACATTTCTGAGACACCTGTCTCAGTATCATATATGAAATTCAAAGTTACACTTTCCATTCCAGACACAGCTCTGTATAAATATATAATCTCAAATTCAGCTCAAGCTTTATTAGAATTGAGGTTAAAAAAAAAAAAAAAAAAAAGAGAAAAAGCAGTTTTCCACAAAATTCTTTGTCTCTTAAAGAATGGCAAAATATGTGAAGAAAATTACAGCAAATTTTATGATATATGGCGTTCAGATTTGTTTCAACTGCAGTCTTCAGACTTGCTGTTAGTATAAGTAATTAGGGTGCTTGTCAAACAATGTATTTCATGACACTCATGTCCCATGAATCAGGTTAATTGTGGTGTTCATAGCAGGCAGGACAGGATATTACTTATGCTTTTTAAATTGTCCGTTTATCAAACTCTAGTGTTTCACAAAAGAAAGGCTATATATAGGGTCACATCCAAAATATCAGAGACAAGACAGAGTATATCTAGTCTAGTCCAGTACATTTTAAATAAATCTGTTCGCTTAATTTGCTCAGTTTAAATTCAGATCTGACCTTCTGTGTTAGTCAGCCATGACAACCATGAATAGCTAAAAATCCTAAATGTATTGGGAGTATCTGACATCGATATGTTTCTCCTGTGGTGGAAAAAGACATAACAGTTGCAGGTTTTTAAGTACAGTATAGCAGATAGAATTTTTCATCAGGGAAAAAACTTGTCCTTAGGGAAACAATGGAATTTGGGGATGAATGAACATTGGCCCTACCCTTATCCAAACACACTGAGGCATGAGACATCTTTAAGGAAACATTTTAACTTTTCTATGTAGATGGTGGATAACCAATGAGGGGCTTGATTCATAAAAACAATAAAAGTACCTTCCCAGGCTCCAAATGAAATAGAAATTAGTGTCAAGGAGTTTGGTTATATTCATAAACACAGAATTTGATATAATCTGTGTTTTAGTCTTGGATGAGTTAATGCTCAAAAATATTATACCTGGCATTCTTTCCTTTCAGAGTGTAAGATCAACACCAGTGCTTTCTTTGGGAACTCCTGGATCACAAGGATTTACACAAGCAGACCCTAAATCAAAGAATAAATGGACTTCTAGAAATATAGCACAATCTCAGTCTGAAGGGAAATTTATAAGTTGTCTAGTCCAACCTCCTGCCCAAAGTAGTGATAATTTCAAAGTCAGATCAGGTTGCTCAGGCTTGTGTCTAGACAAGTTTTAAATATTTCCAAGGGTGAAGACTCTGCAATCTCTCAGCAACCTGCTACAGAGCTTAGCCACTCCATTTGCAAATTTTTTTCTTCATAGCCAATTGGAATTTCTGTTGCTGAAACTTGAGTTGTGTCCTTTTGTTATGCCTGAATAGGAGTCTTTCTTCTGCATAACCTCTCCTTTAGATAGTAGATAACTGCAGTGTTATTCTCCTTGAGTGTTTTCTTTTCTAGACTAAACAAAAACCATTCCCTCAACCTCTCCACACATCCTGTGCACCAGCCCCTTGGTGGCCCTCCACTGGACTCCCTCCAGTTTGTGGGTTAGGTCTTTTGCTTTGGGAGGCCTCAAACTGGATGCAGCATTCCAAACATGGCCCCAAAAATGTGGAATAGAGAGGCTAAATCACTTTCCTTGTCCTAATGGATAGGCTTTTGCTAATTCAGCTCAGGATGAGATTAGCTGCGTGTATCACTTTGTATCAATATTTGCATCATTCTTCCACAGAAAAGTGAATATTCATTGAATACTTGCTTAAAAAGAACTGGAAAGAATACCATGAAGTGTGACATGCTGACAACCTTGTGCTTTATGTATTATGATCCATTAACATATATTTGGTATAATATGATATGCAAGTGGTTTTGTTATTTTGTTTTGGTTTTTTTTCATTTGTTTTAATAACAATTAAAAAATTTTAAAACTTATTAACAGCATTTATGTTGATCAAATTGACCTGGAATATCCCATGCAGATTTATTTTTAACTTTAAAAAAATGAAATTTATTGTTGCATATGACCAACTTTTATGAAAGACATTTATTGTAGAACATCAATAACTGAAAATAACTGTTTTTAGCAGAGCAGTTGTACCTTGGACAGAACAAGTGTGACTATGAAACACATTAATGAGGCGGTTGCAGCACAGTGAGGTCTTGCTGCAATGAAAGACTTTAAAAAAAAAAAAAAAGTTAACAATCCAAAATCCAAAGAGATTCCGTGGGTATGAATAGAGAGTAGAACCTCTGAAAACAGAAACCATTGGTGTCGGGGGGGGTGGAGGGGTGAACCTTTTGCTTTTGTATTATGCTTAATTTGACCCAAGACAGTCATTCTATTTTCTTAACCTTCTGTACCAGAAAGTCTATGGAGCAGTGAAAAAACAAAATACACCACAAAGATGCACACACTGACTTTACCCAGGGACTCATATATTAGTTTAATACATGCAAGCTAAAGAATTCTGTTAACAGATTTCACCTATTTTGTTGTTACATACGTTATAAAAAAATTAATCACATCCCATTCTCACCTTCCCTAGACTCATTGAACGCTAGATAACTAGCTGGAAAGAATGACATTAATACCAGCCTTTTTGATCTGACTCAGTGTTGCTCTGATCAGACAAACTTACAGTGATGGAAGCAGAAGACTTGCCTTGTTCATTGAAATCATAGCTGTAGTGCTGGTTTCAGGAATAACTGTCCTGGTGTTCATCAGCCCAAGTCAGAGTTTCGAAACGGGCAGTTTACAAAACCAACAGACGTTTATTCGAGTAAAAGTAACTCTTCCAATGAGTTATGTTTAGTAATACCTAAACATATTAGACAGATGATTACAAATGTTATATGCAGGCTATAAACATGCAGGCTTTATGGGTGAAACAGTCTCTAAGTGGCGTATCTTGCACTATCATCAGATGCATGAAACAATTTACAGGAGAAGCATTTTACCTTTAATTAACTCTAATTTCTTTAATCACATTGCTAATTAGCAGTAAAAAAGAGCATAGATTAACACCACAGTATTCATTCATTATCTTGAAATCATTTTCCCTCTTCAATATTTTCTGAGGAAATAATTTTTATGTTAGCCGTTCTTTTTTGTGCCACATAAACACTATAAATAAAGCTAGCTGTTTGACTGCAAATTATCACCCTTGGAGGTATATTGTTGGGAGAGGCACGTTATGACCTCTTTCGTGATCTAACATTGGCTACCCCAAACCCACCAACGTGGAGCTGTACAAGGACCCACTTGATGTAATACACCACCTACAGAATGACCCCCTGTCCTCAATGTTTTAACTGACTGCCTGTTGAAGACTCATCCTGGTGTTTTAAAATTCCATATTTCCTAAACTACTGCCTGGAAAAGTCACATCATTCTGTGGCAGGCAATCACTGAAGTAGCCTAAGGCCATACTAACAGAATTTTGAAGACTAAAAGTGTAACATTGAACTTGATGTAAATGGAAGAGGGGAGACAGTTTAACGTACAGAGTACCATCACACTGAACCTTCAAAAAAATTGTCATATGTATGTTAGAAGTGTGGCTAATGCACTGAGAGAAGCCTATGTATTGCTGTTCCAGGAGCACAGCAAGAGTTGCCCAATATGAGCTTCCAGTTATCTACATCTAAATCAGCACAGGAAAGTTCCTCTGTCTCCTTCCTCCTGTGTGAAGCACAGTTATATATTTTGGTTGAGGTATATGATACTATGCTTGTAAATTTTTATACAATAGCTATTGTCATGTAGAAGACACCTCAGCCTCTGATCCAGAATGTGTCTGTGTAAAATAAAGTTGTAAAATTTAGTAAAGATAATTAAAACAAACAAACAAAAAGAAACAAGAAAACCATGATAGATATCAGTAGTAGTTGATAACTTGTTTTGGATATATTTTGGGTTTTTTTCAGTCTTGCTCAAAATAGGTTAGATACCGAAAATCACAGGACCACTTTGGCTGGCCACACTAAGCAATAATTTGCCGTAGCAGATTATCACATATAGATACGGAGAAGGAGGTATTAACTGTGGATCCAGACACCTGCAGACACATTTTGCCAACAATAGCATGTATGGACCCAGGTTAGATCTGGCTATTCAGATTCCTTCAGTGCCTAAAAATTCATTTTCTGCGAATGGCCCATAATTTGTGAAGGAATCTTTGGTACCAACAATCAAATAAACTTTCTGAGAAGTGATCTGAGAATTCCTTGTGGGTAGCATTGCTGGGACAGGAAGACATTTTTGTTCATACTCTGGAAAAATTCTACAGCACCTGAAGTGGACTCCAGGATGTGAAGGTTGACTGTATGTGGGCAATCTCATGTGGAGCTTGATACTAAATTATTTGCATGCTCAAAATTCCCAGTGAAATTGAACACAGTCCTCATAAGAAATTTAAGTTTCTGCCACAATGAAGAAAATTTACCATTTAAAATTTATAATAGTCCTGTTGCCAATATCACAACCTTGTGATCAAGCCAAAATAAAATCATATGGTGGTGAACAGTACAGAAATGTAAGTTCTTCTTATGGATCACACCCTTTCTTTTTTTCAGTTCTTTCTGCACTTTAAGCATAGTTTATTTACAAAATACCTGTATTCCCTTATCTTCCGTTTTGAGTCTATGGGCAAATGATTCTTTGACGTGTTTTTATTTAGTGTTTCTTTTCCCTTTCTGGTCAACAATAGTGCAAAACTGCCTTAGAAGATAATTTTTTTGCTTTCTTTCTAAATTGCGGTAAAAGCAATCAAAAAGCAGTTGGCCTTCCTGTAAGGTACATCAGCAGCTATAGAGGGTTACGCTAACCCATACACAGCTTATAATATATGATTTCAGCGCAATGAATAATGGCATAAAGGTCATTAATGCTATCATAATTTCAAAAGTTAAATACGTTTTTCCAAAATTTCCTTTATGGAGCAAAATCATAGCTATAGGACAATATGCGTTCATCCTGCTGAAATGCTACAACTTTAAGGACAAAGAACCTGATTCTGATAGATGCTGAATGTCATTCAGCCCACTGGTTGTTGTGGATGCTGAGCACCTTTCCAAGGGAAGCCTAGCTGATCATAGGATCAGTCCATAGCAGCACTGCCGCAGTAAGCTCTTGGAGTTTCTGTCATATAGGCAATAGAAAAATGTGATAAAGTGTGTTTAAATGAAATATAACAACCTGGTCAGCTGTTAATATTGGCAGTGGTGAGTCAATTTGAAGTCATAGCTGCAAGGATTCTAGCACTAAAATTGAAAAAGTTTTGGATCAATATAGGTAAATAAGAACACAGTAGACTTACAGAGGAACAAACCTCCCAGTTTTAAGTCTATGAAAAGTAAAGGAATTGGATTGTCAAGATTACTCTGTTTAGTTGGCCCTGCAAAGTCTTCCAGTGTTCTAAAAACTATTTGTCCTCTTTAGGGCAGATGTGCAAAGCAGCATTGGCTAGCATTTTTATTTTCATTATATTTGTTTTCTTTATGCTTGACGGCTCTATACAATGCCATTCCCTATAATACTGAGCAATCTAGCTTGCAATTTTAAAAGCATCATTCACAATAAATAAATGTATCTGTCAGATCTCAGAGAGAAACACAAATGTGCTGTGTTTTCTATGAAAGAAATAGACAACTGAAAAACTCCCAATGTAATTTCTCCCAGGTCCATCATATACTCATATTTAATAGACTTTTTGGCCCAGATGGCTATAGTTAGGCCTTGGATTTTTGTATTAGAAATTCTGCATAGCATATATAGGAAATAAATTTACTAGAACAATGATAAGAGCTTTGTATCAAAAACATAGCATATCTGATTTTCACATGCTATTTCTTTTCTTTCTAACTTAACTTCCAAATCTCCTTGACACAAATATGCAGACCATGTGCCCAAGAGTAACCAGCTTCCAGGTTCCTATTGCGTACATGCCTGGGATGTATATGAATGGCAATACACCCGAGTCCTTCTTTCTGCTGGCAAACACTTGAAAGAATAAAAGCAAACAAACAAACAAAAATCCTCATTTTGGGTCCACAATATATTAGACCCAGAATAAAGTAGAATTCAAGATGATAACAATGCTCTCCTCCTCTAAATATGAATTCAAAGCAAGCACTGAACTAAAAGCCAATGGATCGCCTGGAACAGAAAACAACAACAACAAAAACAACAGAACTGATGAACACTGTAGTGTCCCCCATACTGCTGAATATAGGTGGAGTTCTTCACAGTTTTTATTGAGAAAGATGTGTTCTTTGTTTCAGAACTGATAGCAATGGCATAGTCTTCTATATGTACGCATTCAGGGGATTTCCACCACTCTGCTGTCCTGAGGAAGAAGAATTTGGACCTGTGAAATAGTAAAGGGATTTGACAACATAAATCTTTTAGTTACATTAAGGACTGCAAGGTTTCTAGGAATCCATCACCATGACCTTAATCCTTATCAAGAATCTGACAACACCCAATAAAAGGAACCACTATTGTGGCACTTTTTGTCCGCTTTGTGTCCTCTCCTGTTATTTAAGTGGTCTGTCACTGAGGTAACTGAACAAGTATTAACAGACTTATTCCCCCAGGTATGATAAGTATTTTTACTTCTCTCTTGAAGTTGAGGACTTGAACCAAAGGCAGAGATGGCTATGAAGTAGTAAAATGCCTAAGTACATGCTCACCTTCACACATCTGAGAATCTTGGTTTACAAAATGAAAGCAAAGAATACATTTGAGAATTTATCCAGACCTACATGACTTCGCAATGTTCACACAGATGGTTGTAGCAATGTTGAGTGCTGAACCCCTAGGGCTCCTCAGTGCTGGTGAAATGTTTTAACCACAGGTTCCCCTTCTGCAAGTATGTGGAAAGATCTTTATAGAACCAAATCTTTACAAGAAAACTGTTAAAATCCATTGAATTGCTTGCCTGACAGTTGTTTTATAACCTTAAAGACAGAATTGGATTGATAGCTGAAACCAAATCTAAAAGTTATCTGGCAAAGAAAGATGAGGAAAATTCCATTATATAAAATAATGCCCTCCTGTTGGCCATTTTTCTATTACAAGCATTATTCTCTCACTTTCCAGTGATGGGAAAACTGTATGTGTCTTGCTATACATGTCAGATGTAAGGGCTTCTTCAAGATCATTTTATCTCTTTCTTTATAAAATAATTAAATAATACAGAAAGAAAAAAAAATGTTTCTCTTTTATTTTTAATAAACGTCACAGTAAAGGTAAAATGCACAAGTATTTAAACAGACTTGAAAAGTTACTTTTAACAATATTTGATCTAAGCAATCTAAGGGGTTTTGGATAATTAATGAATAGCAGATTTTAGTTTGGGTAAGATGACTATATTTTCCCCTGCTGACCACGTTACATGCCAACAAAAAAATACATGTTTTAAGGGTAATCATTATTTTTCAAATCTGTGTTCAAAAATGTTTAGCTTAAGATCATTTTGCTTTTAGCAATGAATGTCTCAATCCCTTCAAGATACGCTGAAAAATACTGATGCATTTTTATAATATCTGAAGGCTACAAGTCACTTGGCCATCAAAGATTCAATTAGTAAACCAATATCTGAGTATATTCGTAATAAAATGTGGTTTATGTACGTTCAAACATGGAACTTGAACCACAGCCGGTCAGCAGAACAAATTTTTTACATCAGGAATATTACCCCAAACAGAAATCCTCACATTCAGGGAATAGCTTAGCTTTATAACTGATTGTGGTTAGAAATATTAAGAAAGAGAATAGATTCTGTGGCTTTTCATCAGAAAGTAACATTGGAGAATCAACGACAGCTGACTACTTCTTTCCAAGACTAGAAATATATTAACACTGAGAAAAAATTAATCATTAATCTGTATGTATCAACATCATCTTGTTGCTCCTAATACTGTATCTCCAATCTTTCCTATGTTCTTCCCCACAGTTTTCTTTTTCTTGCTTGTGGTAGTGCAGCCTTCTCTGTGTTTTCAGAGGACCAAATTTCCTTAGATTCCTAGGTATGCTACGGGAAAGTTTTGAGATAGTTTGTAGTTTGGCAACTCATTTTCCAAGTATATTTTCCTGCTTCTGATCTGTCAAGACAGTTTGAAAAACAAGGGTCAGAACTTGCAGTAAATACATTTTGTTCTTTGTTGTTTAAGTTTAACCAAATGTTTCAAACTAACAGTAACTGGAAAGAATAATACTCACTCACTGAAAAAAAATGTTCAAGTAAATTTCATATGTCACTGTTACAAAAGTTACAGGGCTTTATTTCTTTTTCTTACTTTGGGACATTTTTATAAAGAGAAATTACTTAAAAAAAAAAAAAAAACCACAAAACCAAACCCTTAAAAATTCACAGCAACCTGATCTATAAAGTGTTCCTTTTGCCGGGGAATATTACAAGTTGAATTATGAAATATAGTAAGCTGTGTTTAAAGAGGGCCTGTTAAATGTAGT
The DNA here is from genome assembly GCF_964195595.1 of Calonectris borealis. NCBI lineage: Eukaryota > Metazoa > Chordata > Aves > Procellariiformes > Procellariidae > Calonectris > Calonectris borealis. Next base: position 43,726,030 of record NC_134314.1, read on the forward strand.
AGTTTCATGACAAAAATGAGACCTATAGAAAGAAATTTTGCTCTGTACTTACTTTTTTTTCCCCCTCTGTATTTATTTCCTCTGTAGTACCAAAAATCTAACAGCATTACCTTTCTTCCATTTAAATACTGATCACCTGCATGTGACATAGATATAAAAAGTCTATATAGTCTTCACCTGTGAAGTAATCTGAAAGTCCTGTGGATTGTTAGGTATTAGCAGCACAGTCTGAGTTTCCAAAGAGATGATGCTGTTGGAAATCTCTATTATCCTAAAAATAGTGTGTTTTCTGCTATTGTTCTCAGGCCTTGGCATATATAGACATTCTACCAAATTCGAGCAGTTATGGCCATCGGTGGGATAAAAAAAATTACAATTCTCAGTATGAAAACTGCCACAAAAGTAGAGTTCTCAGAATTAGTCAAGCACCTCACTGGTAGCAATGAGGCTTTACCAGTAAATTAAATTAGTCAGAGATCCTTCCCTCATCCTCTGGTGCATCTGTACACTGAAACTCTCTTATTCTCCAAAAAAGAACGGCCACCTCTGTGCTGTTTATTGGGAATGGTCCTTGGCCTAAGCTAACTCCTGAGCAGGGTGGGGAAAATGCTAAAATGCAGAGACTAAAATTGTGCCATAGTTTAACAATTTATGAATTTCTTAGTGTGGGTGACTGCACTGCAGACCTCAGTCCTTCGCCCTAGTCCTGCTTAGCCTCTCCAACACACATACAATACTGTTTTTCTTCATGCATGTTATGTGATAGCACCAGTTCTCAGTTTTTAATGTAGGTCACTTTTAAATTTTTTAGTTTCATTTCATATGGCAACTCCTGGGGCTGTGCTGAACCCCTTCAGAAAAAAAAAAAACACCAAACCCAAAACAGACAAACAAATCAAACAAACCCTACCCATACTTCTGAATATGGCTAGAGAGATTTTTGGAAACATGACTAGTCCTCCTTTTATAAGCTGAAATAGCTGGAAACATATGGCATCAATTGCCAGGGATTCTCTTATTCTATCTTATACTGCTTTGGATCTGCAATATGTAACAATTTTTAGGTGTTTTTAAAATTCATCTTGGGCACATTAGGAAAAAAAGATATTAATAACAAATAATGCCGAGAAACCTGTTTATTTGTACTGTGATAGGATAAGAAAAATACAAGTACAGATAGACCTGAAAGGCATAAAGATGTGTGAAATTTAAGGTTTGTTGGAATATCACTGATGTGGAGAAAAAAAACAGAAATAGCGAAATCATGTCCCTACTTACTGAACTGGTCAATAAACTGATCTAATTACCAAACCACCGCCAAACACTGCTTGGGGAGAGACCATTTTGTCTGTGCCAGGAGAACTCTAATCTGTACAGAGTGTGGACCATGGACTAACAACCTCTAGGAGCAAAACAGCAGGTGATTCAAACTGCCCATGTTGATGCACAAACATTTATCTGCAATTCTTTTTTCTTTTTACTTTTTTTTTTTTTAAATCCTGCCACTTGACAGCTTCATTAGATGGCTCTAGCTCTTGTACTCTATAATCCCTTAAAATTCTCTTTGTGATGCAGCATACAGGCAGGATTTTATCTGTCCCAGAATCACTGCTAGTCACCACTAGGTTTTCCTCTCTGCATCTGTGGAAACTGTATTCATTCAGCTGCAGTTTGCTTAGTGGACTCTGGAGGATTATGTAGATATAGGATATACAGAGCTGATACTTCTGGCAGAACCTAATGCTACTTCCTTTTCTTTTATCCTCTATTGTTCCTTTCCGTCAAATGAAACGGATGCTTATGATGTTTGTGTTTGAGTAGGAGCTGTAGAAACTCAACTGCTCAACTTCTTGTCAATGCTTCAGTCTCTGTAGGCATCGTTATTTATACTTCCAGATGAATGCGTGACATTCTGGAATTCTACAGCATGAAAGTGGTCACGTACAAAATTCTTGAAAGTGCAAAGACCTCCTTTTGGGTACTGGTGTATTACAACAGTCAAGGGACAGATATATCTTTTCCAGAGCTATCTTCCCCTTGCAAACATTGAGAGGTTTCCACTGTGTAATAAAAATAGGGAGAAGAGAGGGAATTTCAGTTTGCTACAGCAAATGGAAAGCATAAAATAAAAAATAAAATCATTGTGGTCTGAAGCTTTTTAGAAGATGCTGTAAACAATAATGCTGTAAACTACGTATACTGATACATAAATGTCTGACAGGACAATCTTAAGAAGTCATTTGGACTTCAAACTGACTGCAGTAAAATGATGGCACTCGATTTAAGAAATATTGAAGAAATTCAGATGTGAATAATTGAAGAGGATTAAATCCAGGGTAACAAAATGGTCAGCAACTAGAAATGAATTAAACTTTCTTCCAATTTGGTGGAACAGAATATTAAACGTTTTTTCAACTACAACTAAGTTTCACTCTGACTTCTTAGCATTTCTAGAGCATATCTTACACTGCATTCATCCTATGTGCTGTTTCATCTATTTATGCTACCCTTACACCCCATATGATTCTCATTTATAGTAAGCCCTGTCAAATGTAAGGAGGCGTTACCGTTTAGTAAATGCAACAGCAAGGTTATTTTAAATTGCCAAAATAGAATACAAAATGAATGCACAAGAACACCTTAAAATTGCTTCATTTGTAAGTGGGAGCAACCTCTTTATCAAGAAATAATATACAAGATAGAGCTAATAATCTTATGTCATCATAAATTATATGAAGCATCTGTTAGTACTGAGAATCAGGGTAACAGAGATACCCCTTTCCTTATAATATTGCAAAGATACAGTTAATACCTTGAGTAACTGATAACAAAACTGTAGCCAAATGTTTCTTCGGGGAAAAAGGGCCTTATTTTCACACAGTTCTTGTGATTGGATCAAAGATATCAAGAAAGGAAACAAGGCTGGCTTTAAGCCACTTTGGGGCTTCCTAGGGCTTTCCAAGAATCTGTTGCCTACATGGATGTCAGCAGCTTTGGAGTATCTCTATACTCTGCTTTCTACAGCTTTGTAAGAAAAATAATGGCAATCTAGATTCCTATGTCCTTGACAAAGACTGCACTGAAATTCAGCCCTCGAGATTTTATGGTAGCTGATGGCCACTGGGGATATTTTGAGTGACCTGGATAGTTAAAAAGGACCTCAGTATAACTAAGTATTAAAAATGCAATATAAAAATTATTTCATGTGTCAGACTTCTGGTTTGAAAACAAGGTTCTTTAGTTTCTGCCTATAATACGCACATTTATGTGTCAAGATTATCTGCTGACTACTAATGTTCCCCTCTGGAAAGTTTCTGTTTGCTGATGAATTTTCTCACCATGCTTTTCCTCTACTAACAGCTGTAAATTTGGCAAAATCATATATTTACAGCCCTGAAGAGTTTATTTGGCAGCTAGCTTACGTTTTTTACAACTTGCTCTCTCTTAAACTGTAAATATTCCTCTGTCTTCTTTCCCTCTGTGATTCTGTATGTGACACAGACATCTATTTGGTAAATTCAGATTAATATTATATCCTGTTTGTATATATGTAGTTCTCTGTAATTGCTCTTACTGAAATTACTGAATATTAATAGTATTATCCTTTAAAGTCTGCCAGATTTTTTTTCTTAAACAAACTCACCATGCCTTGGTCTAAATGTTAAGACTAGAAATGTTGGACTATCTGATTCAGAGAAGTCTGGCAGACTGAGGTCTGGAAGCCAAGTCTCATACAAATTCCTTTCTTCGCCCCTTCTTCTCCGCTGCCTCGTAGTAGAAATAGTAGTGAAATGGAAGGTCCAAATGCACCCCAGCACACCTCAGTGGGACACTGGAGGGGCCTAATAACAGGGACACCCACACAAGGTTTGCTAACACATGACCTCAGAGAATATCACAGCCTTCTTCACCAAAATGTATTTCCTGTTGATGGCAAAAAGCAATTCAGCACACCTGACATCCAGTTCACAGCCTTATACCAGCATCAGACAAACCCGATTAAAGAATGTTTGTTTTCTAATTTATGTTTTTTGGTGATACCTACTGTAATACACAATACAATATGTGTCATCATATTGCCAGTTCTTTGGCTATATCTTTTTCCATCTGTCCCAAAGACTACACAAGGAGATAATATGAATGAAATAATGTATTTTTGATTCAACAGTGATGACTACAAAGATAGAAAAAATTATCAGATACTATTAAACACCATTTTGAATACAGCTTCAGAATGAACATATGCCCTTGAAGTTGCACAGTGGAAACCATATTTTACACCATAAAAATTGCTTTTGAATAACTGGATATTCACTATCATGACGTATTCTGGACAGTGTATTTTCTCAGATTAGTCTCTAGTTATCCCCTTTACTTACAAAACTGATGCCATTTGTATCTGGCATGATAACTACCATACACTGTGGCATTTAAAGACAGTTACTATTCTGTATTCTTACTGATTTCAGAACAGTAGAGTTGCGCTGTTTTATCTTGAGGCAAAAGTATATGTCTCTTGAATTGGTTTTGTAAAAATTTTCACTAAAACTAAAATGACATTTTAAGCATTAGTGCTCTGAAACATGATTTTTCATGTCATAATTCATATATGTTTATAATAGAGAATTATTTAGATTCATGTAGTGAAACAGATTTGTATATTCATATTTAAGCTTGGGAGTTTGAATAAAAAACAATTTTGGTCATGAAACATCCAGTCTTCATGAGTCTTTTGGGACAATTTCAGTGTTAGAACTTTGTTTTCTACAGGCTTTTATTTATTAAATCAGCTAAAGAAGAGGCAAAGCGACTCATATCACAAACACAGCTATAGAACTCCAGGTAGGAAAAGACCTGCTTCCTAGAATCCTAGTCACCTGTGATTACAAAAATATCCTAAGGGAGAACAAAACACCTGGCACATTTATGTAATTGGAATTCACATTAATGTATTTCAATTTCTGTCCACATTTTGCATTGTTTAGATTTTAAATGAATCAGTTTTCACATATTTCCAAATATTTTTTGAAGGGTGTTGTATCTAATGACAAGTTAAATCCACTGCATAATAAGAACAAGAAATATTCTCTAGTACAATAGTACTACAATAGTATGTCCCTGATAGAGTTTAATATCCATCACTTTCACTGCTTTATACACAGTGGTGATTGAATTTCACTCTTAACTCAATGAATTCCAGGTTCCCAATGCAGTTGATGTAGAACCTATTGAAACATATCCATAATAAATCAAAATATAAAACCCTATAGTTATCTAAATATGAGAAAACCCATTCATAGTTGCACAGGAACTGGCATAAGGAAAGTCACTATGAGTAAGGTAAGTAGTGAATTTGTATCAATCTAGCTATTACTACAAAGTAACCACTTTTCTGGTTCATTTTCTCACAGCAAATGTGAGGTACAGCAATTTACTGCTTTGGCTGGTGGTTGTTCTACTGCACTTTTGCCATGGAATAAAAGGATGCATATGGATACTAGAACAGAGTGGCCGGCATGATGTAAATCCACACTTATCACACTATAATCAGTGGGATAAACAGACCTTGAAGTTATTAGAAGTGCCCCTGCTTTACTAGCTATAATTTTGGTACAAAGGTTAATATTGTTTTTCAGTCAATTAGATCCCGGTAGCAGCTTTGGTGAACTTCTGCTATAGCATATAATTTCAGCAAAGTAGAATTGGCCCAAGATCTTATGTTATTCCTAAAATACTTTTACCTGCTTCTTCCTATCTGCCTGCCTCCCTGCCAATGAGGTTCTCAGGTGTGGTCATTGACACAGGCATGGCAACGAGAAAGGGATCATGCCTGCTCCAGGAGCCAACTCTCAGCTGTTCCAGTGGAGATAGCTGCAGGAAGTCAAAGAGGCTGAGCATCAGCGTCCTTTTTGATACCATCTTCTTTGAATCTATGTTCCAGGTCTACCAGTTATACAGTACAAATTTTCTTATATAAAATTGTATTAAATTCTTTGGAATTGTGTGATTTCTGGAACAAATTAGTTAACCGCACCTGAGGGAAAATCTACACAAACTTAGCTGAACTTCCATTTCAGTTGAAGGTATAATTCAAATTGAACTCCAAAATTTCCTTTAAATCAGGACTGAGAGGTGTAATCCTGATCTTAATGAAATCAGTAACAAAATACCTCTTGCCTTCCAGGTGAAGCCTGGATTTCACACATCGTAACAGTTTTGAACTTAGTGTGTAAGTTAAAACTTAAAATGACTTTTATTTTCTGTTTATTTCTATGGTACTTTTTACTCCTGGCTTTGTATTTTTGTGTCATTAGGGGATGACTTTGGGAATTTCTTTTCTCATGTGTTTAAGGGAAGTCTTTCAGGGTTTGTGCACATACCATACCAATATCAGTTAATAAATCATCCTTCCCCAGCCATAGGAAGAAGCAAGGAATTGGCTCTGCATTGGAATTCCGTCAAATCTTGTCTAGCTAACAAGTATTCCAGTTCCACCTACTCCGCTGTCTCCTGGCAAAGATGACAAAACTGCTGGGATCCAAACACAGAGAAAAATATTAGCAGAACTAGAGAGATCTCAAAGGGAAAAGAAATCCTGACGTGTTTAGTCTAGGATTGATATCTTGTTATATTTTAAAAGAGATCAGAAAATATAGGAATGAAAATACAAAACCAAAGGACTGTACATACATTGTAAAAAATGAAAAAGATTCAGCAATAGAACTGAGAAAATAGAACCATTTGCCTTATATAGTCTTACTATATATGACTAGTGTAAAGTCTTACATTAACTCAGTATGACATGAAGTTAACCTGTGTGACACACTCTGAATGCCTGAGATAATAATAAAAAAAAAATTGTTACTGTGATACCTTTATGACTGACAAACAATTTTTTTCTTTTTTTCTGCTAGAATATTTCTAAATTGTACCCCTCATAAAGCCTGCATCTTGCCAAGAGATTTTTGTGGGCTTGGGTGTTGTCAATTTGTTTGCTTGCTTGTTTTTTTCTTTTCCTTTTCTTTTTTTTTTTTTTTTTAAGTTCAATGTATTGTTAGTGTAGAGATTTTCTGGTGTATTTTCAGTTCCAAGGTACTTAAACTTATTTCCACCTTTATACAAGAATTCAATATATAGCTGGAGAAGAAATTGCCAAAATTAATAAACTCCTAGAAGGGCAAAATATTTTAAATATGTCTGACAAAGCTACTATTATACATTTAATTTTCTTTTCAATAAATATCCAGAAAACTGGAATAGACTACACCAGAAGAAATTAGTAGCAGGTGATTTGTTTCTTTTCCAATTGGTTCCTTAGCTTTATTATGCATTAAGGATGTTCTGTGGTAATTACTAACACAGCATCTTTCTGTACGATTACACATTTTCTGTGTCTGGGCAAGTACATGTAACACATTCTGAATATTGTGAGAGCTGCCTGTTCTTATGATTCCTCTGAATATGGCAGTCTGAATTTCCATGAAGTTGTTCACTGATCCGTGCTTAGCTCATGCAAATCACAGGAAGTCACAAACACATTGATGTTGCTGCATCTTCATGCCAGAATGCTCTGTTGAGCCTTGGCTTGTTTACCACTGAATTCCCTTCAAAGAGGAGACTTGAGTATATAAACAATGAAGACCTTAATATATAATTAATGTGTTTTCTAATTAGATAGTAACCAAGTATGTTGTAATGTTTCAATTTAGAGTATAGAAAATAATTAATTATCATCTTAAATACTTAATGTGAGCATATCAATTAACAAAATGCCACTTCTCTAATTTAAAAATTGTGCTTGGCCCAATTTCAAACTAACTATAATTTTTAAGTGGTAATTTCTTTTTTTCTTTTTCAAGGCAGGGCTTTTTTTTTTTTCAAGACAGGGACCTGTTAAGTTTATCAATATAGGTACGGTCTTTTGAGTTTAACTAATTTCATATACATATAAACTAGTATAGTATAAACCAGTATAACAATTTTACTTCAAAAAAAACACCAACTTTTTTTTTATCATAAAACTTATTTGGAAGTGAATGGTGTAAAATTCCCTTGTTAATTATTATTTCAAGGATATTTACTTTTTGTATTAAGTGGTATGCTTTAGATATATGATCAATGCATTTCATTTCCTCTGGCTAACAAGAGGTAAAATGGTATTAAAGTCCCTGCAACTAAACTATCAATTCCAGATGGATTTTAGCTTTTAAAGGAATGTTTTGAGTCTCAGCTCTAAACATTGTATGGCACTGGAGACAACACAGAGCCACAACAATTTAGTAGGAACGGGGTGGAAGACACATTACAATATTTGTATTTCTTCAGGAGGTGCTACTTGAAATTCATTGCTGGCTTTTTTCCTCTTCTTTAGTGTAAGCAATGAGGTATTCCAATGCCCAAGAATGAGTAATAACAGCAGTTCAAGTCACACTCTGCATAAAGACCTACACGGAAAGGTAGGATGGATGGCAATGTTAGCAGTACCGTCTGTCTCTATGAAAATAAGCCTGGCATTTTCCGCTCATTGCATTCAATGGTAATAAACGTTTCCTGCAATGCAATATAAGATTGGTAAAGTTTAGAAATAGATTCTTTGGATCATTGTGGTGACAGCGTTGATTCAAAAATAGAGGCTAGAAGTACATTTTAAGGATCACCACAACACTGCTGAAAAAGGAGAGAAAAAATCAAAATTGGTGTCTAAAGTAAGTATAGAATGCCATATTTAGGCACTCCAATGGAAGTCAGCTTGACTATTACATGTCACATTTCCTTATACTTAGAGAAAGTCAATGGAAGTCCAAGTTCTATGAGTTCTGCAATGTCTAAAAAACATGAATTTGAAATTTCTGTGCAAGATTCCTCCAGAAGAGTCTAGCCTGATGCTTTTAATCCTGAATGGAAAGAATGCAACAGAAAAGAATAAAAAATTGTTGGGTACTCATCTTGTGACCCTCTGAAATACTTCTTAAATGGATCTCTGAAATGTAATGCAAAGGACTTCTTGAAAGAAAAACATAGGTTAGCCCTTCATTTATTCTGTAAAACAGTTTATGATTTGCTTATTCCTGTAAATACAAAATAGACAGATGTTTATCTGAGGAGTGTCATACATTATTTCAAGGCGTAAAGTCTAACAATATTAACTATATAAATGTCACCTTAAATTAATAATAGGCCTAACAATAATGGTAAACAAACCAAGTATTTAATATACTTTTGTATTTCAATGGAGCATAATGCATCAGTACATAGGTTACTGCCTTTCATAGTTATTTAACATTGACCAAGGTTATATACATTATAATTGTTATGAAACTAACATAATTATATCATAGTTTAGTGCAACCATAGTACCTATGTTTAGAGGATAATTTAAATGACAGTTTGTTTGCACATTATGAATACTCCAGCCTTCCTTTTATGTCATTCTAATTTACTATAGAAAAACCTTTATATGTAAGAAGTATTCAAACGCACGTGGGATTTCCCTTCATATCATATACGTCTTATTTTCTAGTGCTTAATACTGAACAGTGTAGCACAAAACATAACCCATTATGCTTGATTTCCTGTACAAGGTTCCCTTTAACTTTTCACTGCATGACTGGTTGGAATGTGCAAATTATAACTTGTAGCAGAATATTCTGAGGAAATAATATTTGCCTTAGGAGCAGTGTGGTCACATTGTATTTCCAAGGCAGAATGCAACATTGAACTACCTGCCCCGACAGAGTTCATTCATCACCAGGAGCTACACTATGGTAGAGGTCAGAGCAGTAGAAGTTCCCTGTTTTATAAAGAGGCAGTACAGTTCTTTAACTACACTTAAACAAAGTGCTGAAATTCTATTCTCAGGGTTTATGTTCTTTATCTTCAAATTAATATGTTTAACATCTAAAGATAGGAATTCATATTCAACTAGCTACTTGAAGACATAAAACAAAGTCTAATTAAGCAACTTGAAAAGTTCCATGCAGAAAAAAATATTCTTTAGCTGTCCGGTGCTTCATTTTTGTGTCTTCCTGTCAAGTATCTCTCGTAAGCTCCTGTCAGAGACCTGTTACTGAGTCAAGTAGATGGATCAGTGGCCCTTCACACTCTAAAGTTTGTAATAATTTAAGGATATGATTCCCTTCATACAATGTTAACGATTAGAGTTAGGTGTCAAATTTAAGCTAATCGTCTAGGCTCCTTCTGTAGTCCCTGAAGCTAAGACACTCTGAAGGCAAATTATGAACTCCCAAAAGGCAATTCATCACCACTGCTTTTGAGATCTGTTCTGGGATAGAGAGAAACACCCTCTGGAAGAACATGTCTCTTCATTGTCTACACAGAAAGCTAAGACAAGACATTTCATTTTTGATGGCCAAATTTACATAAAAGCAATCTCAGAGTTAATCAATTACTAAATATAAATCTATCACTTGAAGAAGGAAGTACTTCACAACAATGAATACAACAGGTTTTCATAAGGACATTGGGTACAAACAAGACCCAGCAGGTCTGAGATCCTTCTCACTTCTCACATACATGAAATCTGTGTTGCATACAAGTCAGTAATATCTCTTTTCCAGATTTTTAAATTACATTGGGTATTTGCAAGGCAGACCGGTACATTGTGAGATTTTTAAAAAATACATTTAGTCATATTAAAAACCCAATGAGAAGATACTTACATCTTCAGGCTCATAAATATCGTTATATAGTGATCCTTAGATGAACAAAATATTAGAAAAAAACAGCATCTACACTATTGATGAAGTAGTTTGTTTTAAAACGGTCTGAAAGAATACTAATGTGTCCTCATATGTGTCCATGGGTCTTTGGATTCCCTACAATAATGGGAACAGTGAACATCTGGAAGCCATTTACTAGGAAAATTTGAGGACTTTATCATTATCAATTCATTCAGCATTCATTGTAAAGTCACTAATAAATCTCATTAGTGTTCTTAGGCATCTTGCTTAACATTCAATTGTTCTTATGGATCTAGCTTGCAGTTCAATTGTAGTACATTTGTTTAAATGGCACCAGTTTGTGCTCAGATTTTTCTCTAGACAACAAATCCCTTTGCCACTTTTTGGTTGCTCTTTTTCTTTGCTTTTTTATTTTGTTTGGAGACTTTGTTGGATTTTAGAGGTGTTCTTGTGCTGCTGCTTTTTAAAATTGAGCAGAGACTCTAGTCTTTGCACCAAAAAACATTATTAATAAATATTTAACATAATCTTTTAAAGGATGCCATGTAGATTTCTCTCTTCTTAGCCACTTTTTTCATAGAATTGGAAAAGAATATGATGCAGGACGTTAATTTCCAACTCAAGAGAAGCAGTATGCTTTTTTTTTTCTTTAACACCACTGCCAGAAGTAAATATGAGTATGTTCAATTCTTAGGAGTTTAGCACTTTCCACTGTTAATCTCTCTGCAAGGTTTAAACTCACAGAAGAAAAATATCAATTAATAACATTTTACAGGCTCCCTAAAACTTGGCATATACTATACATTTTATGCTATCAGGAAAGTCCTCTAAAATATTTAAATTCAGAATTTTCCTTTATAGGAGATGGAACACTCTTGAAGAAAAAAAAGAAATAACTATTTTTTTTTCCCTTCCTGTGTGCTGAGAACATGGAAGATCTAAGGACCTGTTTCAAAATTGTTATAGTTCATCTTTTTTTATTTGTGTACTGCCTTTCATATACATAGTTCACAGTCTGCAAATTCTTTTGTATATGAACAATCTACTTCTCTGATCTTACCACTCCCGCTGGAAGTTATATAATGTGACCACAATTGTGTTATATTGTTATATGGAAAAGAATTGGGGAAAGGACAGTGTAGGCAGAGAGGACAGGTAAGGTTCTTTTGTCTCCTTCAGCCTCTGAACCCAGTTCCTAGTCTGCTCTCACTACAAAAATATTGTTCTCAGACTAAGCTAGTTTTTGTCTCATTTTGTTACATGAATTGGGGTCCACCTGGCACACTAACCACTAAGCAACTAATCTTGTAAGTCACTTACTTTTGTGTCAACAAAACTGTAATTGCTTCTACCCTTAAACCCATCACATGCCCACACCTCCTGCATTAGCATACGGCCACTCTCCTACCCATTCCAATGGATGTTCCAGATAACCTTACAGTTCCATCAAAAACATTTTTAATAGACTGTGATTTTAAAGCATAATCTAGTGTCCAATTTATTTTTAATTCCATGTTACTTAAAAATAAAACTTTATCCACTATGGTGAAGTAACCTGGGTGTCATAAATTGAAAAGCTTGACATTCTCCAGAATATTAAGTACCTCATTATCCAGCAGTGCATGCACTACCTTTGAAAAACACATCCAGTATCATGAAGTCTTATATGTTCCTATGGAGAATCTGCAGCAGACTGTCACTGAAATGATAAGACAGTTTAGTAGCAGTAACAAAGCCTTTAAAAGTAAGCTTTTTAAAAATGTAATCAGGAAATATTTCAGGAAAGATTTTTTTTGCTCCACTTTAGAATGAGTCAGTGTACTTAAATGTTTGTAATGTGACTATTTATTGCTGTACGTACACAAACAATACATGTATATTATTTGTGAACATACACTAACAAATACTGAAAGTGAAAATAGTGTATCGTTTGTCTTTACAACTGTCAGACCAAACACTGGCATAACCACTGTCTCAGGCAGCAACAATAACAACAACAAAACAGTTAAAAAAAACGATGCAAAGTGTGTAAACCACATCAATGATTGTGACTTATTGCCACAAGAGGGAGTGAATCCCAAAGACAATGATCCTATGATCTTCCTTCGGTAGCCCAACTTCCAGGAAATCAGCTGGAGGGACAGAGAACCAAAGTATTCAAGCCCGTCATAATAGCTCATGTTAGATAAGATAAATGACATCTGAGATAGTCTGGTCAATGCCACTGAGGGGTTTTATATGGTCGTCAACACCTGCAATTGCATTAGAAATGAAATTAGATGATAGCTTCTTTGTTACCAACTTCCTCTGTTTAAAAGGCTCTGAGAAGTTATTACAACAAGGTCTGAAAATGATTCTCTACAGTGAATTATTCAACCACTAAATCAAAAAAATAAGTGGACTGTCAGATTTGTAAAAGGCCTTCTACAGTGAAGAGCAGACTGCAACTATCCAATTATCTGCTCCCTTGGTTGCCTAACTGATCTATGAAATCAAATTAAACACCAATCTGCAGACTTAATAGTAATATTTCAGTACTAAAGGATCTGGACCAAATCTACTGAAACAACGAGGAATACCTAAGTCCTCTTGTGGTTTGCAAATGAAAGCTAGGAAATCTTGAGTGGTTAAAATCTAGAATTAGTTATTCTGCTTTCTACAATTGAGCATTATTAACCTGTATTCTCACTTTCTCTTTTAAAACCACAACCCTCTTCACTCTATCTCATCTGCAGCAATAAGCAAGCAATGGAGCATACCGAACAGGATAGTTAACAATCCCTTTTATTTTTGTGCAAGCTGTTTTGGGTTTCCTTTTCTCGTTGTTGTTGGTTTTGCTTTTGGATTTGGTTTTTCCTTACCTTAAGTTAGTCAACCATCTGCAATGGCAGATACTGTAGCTATGAGAAAACTGAGAACTATATCTGTCCTCTCATCACTGTCTCTCTCTCACTTCTTCTACCCATTCTCCCTTAGGTGTGTTCTACTGAGAAAGACTACTAAGCATTTTCAGCAGCAACCAGAGTCAAGGTGAAAGGGAAAGGGAAAGGGAAAGGGAAAGGGAAAGGGAAAGGGAAAGGAAAAGGAAAAGGAAAAGGAAAAGGATTATTTAAGAGTACATACGATTAAGCATCTCTCTATTTATGTGTATAGTAATTCAGTCATTTCCACTGCGTCTTTTGTCAATGTTTCCCTACTAGTCACAGAGATAGCAAAATGTCCCTTCCATCTCTCTCGGGACACTTTAGGACTTTTCTCTAACCTTTTCCAGCATTGTCCCATTTCTCTTCCATCTGTGATGACAAAACTTGGTCTAGGTCTTAAAAACTTTTGAACTAGAAACAGAAAATTTAGCTATTACTGGGTACTGACAGCACAGTTTTGGGTCTTTGGAGTCTTTTGTCTTAAAACCAAAAGTAGTATATACCAGACATCTTAAGTACTTAGTCTGCTTCTGATCTATCAGAAGCAGTTCTATCATTAAAATAAATTAAATAATAAATAATAAATAATAAATAATAAATAATAAAATAAATAATAAATTAATGATGGAAAGCAGTTCCATCATTAAATTGTGGAAGGTGATTGCTTAAGGTTTTTGTATGGTGCTGAAATCCTTGCCAATGGCATTTGGTCCTACTAATAAATAAGAATTCACAAACTTTTTTCAACCCCCATACCATCTTGCTTCTATCTGCGATCTGCTACCAAATACACACAACTGAAGCTTAACCATCTGAACTGTTTATTTAGAAAATATTAAGTTCAGTTCTACAGCTTGTTAGTCACACAGATTAATGACAGTACTTGTCAAGATCATTTGTCATTAAAATATAAATTTTAATCAAAATAATCAAAACCTTTGCACAAGACCTAGTGTTTGTTGGCAGAAAAAGCCTATCTGCGGAAAACAAAATTGTTTATAAGATTAGTTTTGACAAATCTATTGTTTTGGATTTTTTAATTACAAAAATATCTTATTGGTTTCAAAGCAAAAATAATATTTGTTTTCTGTTTGAATAAGTTTTTTCCAAGATGTAAACTATTTAAACTCTGGGTTTTTTTTAAAATAAAAGGCTTAATTAAAAAAAAAAGAAAAAGGTTTTCAACATATTGAAAGACCAAATGGCATTACTTTGTGTGGACAGTTGTTGAACATTTATTTTCTTAAAGATTTGGATGTTTGGCCTCATTTAGGATTAGGAAAAAAAAGAAATTTTGAGTATTTTTCCAAAATGGGAAAGACATTTTGCCCAAGTTTAATAATGGCATTTATGAAAAAGTTTTCCAAGGGCATAGTAATGATATGATGACTGCCATTGCTGAGAAAGAAATAGAGAGAAGGTAGAAATGGATGACAACTCCCCATGGATTCCACTGGTCCTTTACCCCAGCAACTGTGGTATCTTAAATATATAGCTCAATTTACTGGGGTGTTGATCTCCATCAAAACATTCTCTGAGAAGTAAAACAAGCAAATAAATATGACCTAGAATATTTACAGAAATAACCTTTCACAAGCTCTTTGTTGAAGATTTGTGTTCTGTTCTGCACAGGTGTTGCCAGGAAGAAGGTGCTTTCAGTTGTGATATTAAAATACAGTTCATTTAATTTTAAACTTTGAGTTTCTAATGTATAAAATAATCATACCTACAAGTGAACCAGCTACACTGGGGTTTTGTTTTGATTTGTTTTGTCTTGCTTTTTTGAAAATGCCCATTTTGCTGTGATGTTTATTTAGAAATTAATACATTAAGCACTGCATGAGTGAAATAGCCAATGGCACAAAGACAGAGTCATTACTCAGTTCAATTATCACTTTAACTGTGCATGCCCATATAATATGAAAGGTACACATATTTAATCACAGTTCCATTCCCCTGTTGTGTATGTGTTCTAATCTGTTGTCCCTAATAGCCAGGTTTTTCTGCAATAAAGCCATGGATTGTATGTCTCTGGGAAGGAAACATATTTTTGTGTCTGACCTCATAATACATAACAGAAATGTAGCAGGACAGTTGAAATAGTTTTACTGTGGATGAATCTGCCTTTGTTCTGCCCCAAATAATATCATTTGAAAGATGTAGGTTTTCCCAATGATTTTAAGAAAATGCCCACCATTTGCTGCTGCTATTATAATTATATTCTTCTGAATTTTTAACCTGATGTCAAGATAGTCGGTCATCAAACTCTTTAAGACAGAACCTCCAGAGTAATAGACTACACCTTTTCTTCCTGTTCCAATCTACTTGGTTACTGCAAATTACTGCTACTCCACATCACCTCCTCTATTTGAGATTATTTGGAGTTCTAATTGATTATTCTGGAATGGTCTCCCCTGATTTTTATGATGTGTCTTCTCACACCTCGTGACCAATGGATTGTTAACAGAATCATATACCTTTGAATATGTGTTGTTATTACACTATTTACCATCAGTGGGAAGCTGTCTGTGGTAAACCTCCACATGTAGCTCTTATGCACAGAGCTTCTGTCAAAGAAAATTGCAGTGCCTGCAGCACCACAATACTAATTCTCTGACTTGTTTATTTTTTCTATTTTTCTTGCCCTGTATTACACATGAACATATGCAGAGTTAAAAAAAATTGTGGTATATTTACTCCTGTATCATTATATAAAAAGATGAAAAATACATCATTATTTCTTAAATATCTAAATTATGATGATTCTATTTTTTTTTTTCCCCAAATGGAAGCTTTTGTATATGGTCCAAAATTACATTTAGATGCAAATCTCTGAAAATAATTTCATATAGTTTAAAACTGTCTTCATAATGCTTTGCATCTAGCAATAAAAAAAAAGATTATCTAATGCTACCAATCAGGATTTAAAAACAAAACCAAGACCCTTCCATACAATTGCTTTAATTATACATAGATTTAGTAACTTTCACCACAATTGCTCTGGGTTTAGGCTAATGCCATAGTAAAAATGACCCTGCTTAATGTTAAGTGGACGACCAAGGTGCTTGCTCCGCTTCTTAATCAGAGATTGAGTAATCACCAAAAGTGGCTTAGACAAAGATTGTAGTATAGACTTGAGAGTTCTTCATGTGGAATGTTGCTATTTTAATTGTACAGCATAAACCAGGATAATATTTTCTGACACTATTTTTCATTTGAAAAACAACAACCCCCCCTGATAATTCATAGTTTATGTGAATTTCTAGAATCTTAGATTCTATTATAAGAAAAAAATATATCTATATATATTTAAAGACAAACTGTAAAAGATTCAAATAAATTTGGAACATTCATTTTTATTATTAATCACTTAGGACAGGAGAACATTTTTACATTTTACCAGATTACTCGGATAAGTATATGTCAAATTTAAAGTTAAATTAAGGTTATATGTAATATTTGTTGAAGTTAATGTAAAAGCTTCCAATTGATTTCAGAGGGGCTTAGACAGCGTTCTTGATGATGATTTGGACATCGTACAGATCTTATTTGGATCTGTCATATTAAGATCCATGAAGAGATTTTTCAGAACTGAGCTTTGACAGAATAACAATGTATCATATTTTTACATTTGCATAAGGTGGCAAGTATGCTGTGTATATATATATATTTATATGTACACAGAGTAAAATTCTTACGTGTAGTGAGGTGATGTAGTAAAAATATGTTATTATCATACATTTGGGATAACTAAATTACTGATGAATCTGCATTATGATTCATTTATGAATCATGGATTCATAAATATAGGCATTTTCATAACAGGAAGGATTTATAGCCACTTAGTATGACCTTCCACTTAACTCAGGCCATAGGTTTCACATGTGTCAAACAAGGATTATCAACTCTTTGTTTAAGGTGGGAATGGAGAATTCCATACATCCCTGGATAAGATTATTTAATTTAATGATAAAAAAATCTACATCTTATACATTTTAAAAAACCAAACAAACCAACAAAAAAAACCCCAACCAACCAAAACCAAAGCCAAACACTTTCATCTGTTTCCCACCACAGGTTTTTATTTTCTTTTACAATAAAACTGGTAATTATAAAGAATAAATGTGAAAGGGAACCTCCTCTCCCCATAGACACATGTTGAGCATGCTGAATTACCTCATGGACTTATCTGTGATAAGTAAAGTAGGTAATTTTTCTCACTGTAATGTGTTTTTTTCACATTTTGAATTGTACTTGCATATGATTCTGGTGAGCTCTTTCCAACTTGTCAGGAACATATTTAAAATACAGCTTATCTCAAGTGGTTATCAATAAAACCTTCCTGACATTTGCAGAGGCAATTTTTTTTTTATGTTGATGTTTTATTTTTGTTTCCCACAGCTGAAAAAGCTGTCTACTTCAGTATAATGAGTACCATTTTCCAGCTTTTGAAAGGAGAGGGAAAATTCTAAACAATATAAAAATATTTCTTCCTTTTAATAAGACCGTTGATCGTCAAAGTCAGAGAATACACATACAGTAAGAAATACCTTATTCCACTGTAGAAGAAGCTTTCAAACTGTAATCATACTTTTCTTATTTTAGCCAGTCACAACCTATTGTACCTTTTACCTAAAATCCAGTAAGATTTCAGGCAACTCCATGTTTCTTTGTTGAGACTTCTAACATTCCACTCCACTGAGCAGCTGCAATCATCCATCACAAAAATAATAAAACAAAGACAGGGTAGGGCGCTAAAACACATGAGGAGATCAAAGGTACATGATATATGAAATTTACCACAAGAGACTTAAGTGTGCACCATGCATGTCAACACTGTACATATGTTCAGCATCATAATAGTTGTATTCAGATGCATATGTCATCTCTGAGATTTAGATTCCTTTCTAAACACAAAGTTGTATGTTTATCTCCTAATTGTCTTATTCATATATAACCCAGAGTTTATAACAAAAACATGACTAATTTTCTCCAGCTTTATACAGACAAAGAAGCAAATTGTAAAGGCTTTGGAAGAAAGAAGGTTTTTTTGATACAGAGAGAAGATGGCATGCCTGATATGAATCGTCTGAATCTGCTATTCAGACTGATGTTGGGGAACCTGAGCAGAGTGGATTTGGAGAACTGATAAGAAATGGAAAATTCTGAATTATTTTGATTTATTTGTCATTTTCAGAATGCAGATTACAGCACCACCTTCTAGAAGCACACATAGGGCTTCATGTCACAAAGCACTTCCTGAATAAGCTTTCCAACTCAGCACTAAGGATTCCAGTGAATTGCATGTCCTAGGTAAATTAATGCCTACAATTCATACTTGTTGGATTCTGATGTCCCATTATATATCATTCCTCAAAAAAAAAAGTGTTAATGTATAACTCAGAACGGGAGTGCTAACTTTTTAATCAGTTCCATTTCCTTTTCTCTTATAAACTCTCAAAATTTTTTATTTGAAATAAAATACCATTTATGGACAGAGATACATGACGTTTTCCAGGAATTCCGTTTAATTCTGAGTCTTTTAAATTGGATGTAAAGCTCTATGGAAAAGAAGAGATAACATGAGAATATTAAGGTTTAATTCAGACAAAATACAAAAAGAAAACTATATGCCAGCCTGATGAAATCAACATTATTTATGGATATCTGTTTTCTCTATATATTTTGACATTTTGTTTTTAAAATATTAATTATTTAAAGAATATAAATTACAGGGAATTAGTAGCTCATATGTTAACTAGCTGATTGGTGTCCAAAGAGTATTGTTAGTTACGGATATCAGCAGGAACCACTAAGGTTTAGTAAGAGGATAATCATGCCTGCTGGTTATAGACCCATCAAGAGAGCTGATAAAGACATAAAGACATTGGATTGCTAAAAATAAAAATTAAACAAAATTTAAAAGTGAAATTAACAAATTTAACTAAGACATTAAATACAGGAACAACCTTCTAGCAAAACAACAGATCAATCATGACCTAGGGCCAATAACATTTGTCTTTCTTTAAAAAAAAACAAAAAACCTGCTGTAATCCAGGTATCAGTTTGGCCACCACAGTAGTCTTCTCAGGCTTTAGAACCTGTGATATATGTAAATCCCAGGTTCATGATCTATGAAGATAAAAGTATGTTCTTCAGTGCCCTCAATTCTGCACAAAAACAATTATTGTCATTCAGTGTTTTCAAGAGTTA
This sequence comes from Calonectris borealis, assembly GCF_964195595.1. Lineage (NCBI taxonomy): Eukaryota > Metazoa > Chordata > Aves > Procellariiformes > Procellariidae > Calonectris > Calonectris borealis. The sequence continues at coordinate 43,745,867 of NC_134314.1, forward strand.
TTTACTTTCAAGGATCAGAAAATTTGGGAATAGGGATAAATTTTTGTCCACATCCAGATGACAGGAATGTGGCGGTCTTTTTTTTTTTTTTGAAGCATAGTACAAAAATCACCTTATACATTCCTCAGCTATTTTTCATCAATCACTTTGTTGGCTAGTGCCAGTCTGTGACATTTACCACTTCAGGCACCTGAGGACCGAAATGCTTGGTTTAGCCCAAGTCACATGGCTCTAAAGAGGAGTATACGGGTGAAAGTTAACACCTTGTGACATGCCATAGATTAATATAGAAGATTTATTGGGTTCTTTGTGGCCTTAAATACTCTGAAGTATAAAACATAAACTTGTACCAGATGGCTTGTGTAGTTGTCCATATGAGTAAATTTATGAATTAAGTACTGACATAGTTGGGACTCCAGAGACTCACTAAGTAAAAGCCTTAGCCCACCTGAAACCACTGTCAAAGTCCCTACTGAACTCAGTAAGCTCAGTCTATTATTTGAGAACCTCTCTGAGAGCTGTCCAGCCGGGTACTGAGTACTGACAGTCCCAGCTACAGTCTCTTCCTTGCAGGAGCATTCAGAGCACTTCAGGACCAAGCCTTTCATATAACATTTAATGAACAACACCCTCGTTCACAAGAGAAGTTTGAGGGCTGTGTGAAAAAATTCCTCATGCAAGTTGAAACCAGCAGCATTTATTCTTTGACTTCCAAACAATGGAGAGAGTAAAAAATGAAGAGAAATTCCCTTGCATTTTTTCATGACTTACCTGTGATCAAAAGGAGTTTTTGACAGTAAACACTGTCTTTCATTAGCAATCTGGGTAGAGAGCAGAGGTAGAAGATGATGGTCACAGTTCAAACTGTTCAGAATATCATTCTATCTCAATGTTTCCTACATGATTGTTAACAGTAACCTGAATATTATTAGTATGATTAACATAATTCCTTCAAAATGGGCCAACCTTTAATAAGTAGGAGGGTGTTTTAAGGTTAAAAGAAAGCTCAGAACCGAGCAGCTTCCCTATCACTTTGTTGTCCCCCTCCACACAACATACATACACAGAGTCTTTTTTTCCCCTCAGTATAGCAGTTGCTGAGACTCCCTGACTATCTCCTTTGGATAGTCTCTGTTCATTTTCACTAGGGACAAGCATCTGACAAGCAGCATCTTCTGGAAACACATAAAGAAACAACCAACTGGTGATGGTAACAACTTGGCCGAGGCCAGATCCTCAGCCAAGGCAGAGTTACACCAATTAATACACTGCTTAAGAATCTGACTTCCAGAGTCTGCTTATATTAAATCATTCAACACAACAGAGAGAGAGATTTGGAGGAGACCTTTTCAATGCACAAGCCACCAGTGCAACATATGTTTTCTAATAATTCCTAGCTATGATTTATTTTAAGCAATACCCATTCAGAGCTCTGCATTGCCTGTAGCCCATCCCAGAATTTATGGTGAAGAATACTTCTCATTCATGTTCTTCTTTGTACCACACTACTTCATTATAACCTTATATCACTCCAGCATGTAACCCCACAGTACCACCCCTTTTCCAAATTCAGCCACCTGCTTCAAAATAAAGTAAAGAAAAAAGGATCTCGGTTGTGAATTAGAAAGGATAACAAACCAAAGATTAGAAGGATCATTGAGGAAGGGCACCATATTTAGCATCTGGAGCTTTTTCACTAGGAATATTGTACTGTCAGATTCCTCCATTGATGCCAGAGAGCTGCAGCTCTTGACACAAGGCGAATGGAATCCAAGTAACTTACTTTCAATTAATAGGGCTACAGGAGGTCATTACTTTGAACTCCGCTGAGAAGTGAACCAGACTAAGGCTTGAAAAAAGCTGCACTTCTGAGCCTCACATTCCGGTCTTTAAGCTGGAAAGCTAAGTCATCTGGGTAACTAAGTTTTAAATAGGGCATAGAGTGGATTGCACATGTTCTCTCTCAGTTTTACAGGCAATAGGATTTGATGCAATTGAAAATATTAGAAGAGATGTGTAAGGAAAAGTAGGGAGAGGAAAATAACCATGAAAATGAACAGCTCAAAACTCTTTTGAGACAGAAATGTTTAAAAAATGGGGACATATTCTGACCTCAGTGCAAACTTAAAGTCAGTGCACTCACCTTGGGCTGATCCACTTTTGCACTGGCGAGCACAAAGGGGATCAAAACCTAGAACCAGAGATCACTGCAGTAACCCCTCGCAGACGCAGTCACAGGCTGACTTCTCTCGTTATGGGGGGCACAACCTTGTCATCGTGTGAAATCCATCATCTGCTCTGTAAGAACCTCATCTGAGTTCTTTAGCCTCTCTTCTTACCTTCAGCAAGGAGTAGTTTCTACAGAGGAAAAGCCAAAAAAGAAGAAAAGTAGCAAATCCACCTAGTTAAAGAATACATATAGCCCACAACTGAGTGATGCCTCTTTTAAAGAGGACATACTTTAAGCTTTTTTAAAAATGGAGGTGTTTCTTTATTTCTTTTTATTTATTGAGATCACAAATATACACTATGAAAATACGTAGCACATTTGTCTTGTACATGACTTTAATTGTATGATAACGGTATTTAGTGGGTTTATATGGGTGTTTAGCTAACAAAAATCCAATCTCAATGGTAACAAACATGAAAAGACAAAAACAAAACAAAACAAAGCAAAAAAAACCCCAGCTAATGTTAGTTCCTGGGAAACTTTGCAGAATCTGAACCATCAGTTATCTGTTTTCATTACTTGCACAGGGCTAGGTAAAGACTTCTTGTCTATTTATTTTAGCATGGGATTCTTTTTTAATCTTCACTTTTAAGATTGGTATGTAGTGGAATGACATATTTCATTGGCATTTTGTCTTAATAAAGGTGTGTTTCAGTTCTCTTCTGACTGTCCCCTCCTTCCAAAACACCTACATACATATTCACACACTCCTCCTGAAAGAGGAAATCCTGCCTGAATACTCGAGTCGTATTTCATCTCAACAAAGGAGTGAGTGGGACTGAGAGTATTATTTCGCAAGAAGAAGAAAAACCTGATTAACATTTTAGACAAATTATTATCCTTGTATTTGTTGCAAGTTTAGGCTAAAAATTGTGAACAGCAATTGTGACATTCAGGACTCTGACAGTCTAGAGCAGCCTTCCCATGGAAATAACAGACACAAAAGCAGCGAAGGCTTGGCTGAGTTGTCTACACAGAGCTGCTTACTGTAATTTGAGGTACCTGCATGTGGACACCTAAATTTAAGTGGCTTGATCTTGAATTAAATTTTATCCTTGTAGATGTCTACAGGTGTGACAGATGCTTATTGTAGACATTTAGGTGATGATTCCGTTGTCTGTGATGACCACACACAGGCATGTAGTGTCATTTGTGTCTTCTCAGGGTATTTGAGACATCTGCACAGAAGGGACAGATATGACACAAAACCTGTGGGAGACTAGAGACCTTCTGGAAGAATAGCTGCAGGCATCCCAAATGGTACTGGATGCCTGTGCGTGGGCAACTGGACAACCTCCAACTCAACTGCTCCCCCGAGTCTCTCTCTGATGAAAAAGCTGATGACTGAGGACCAGCTTTACCTCAGTGTGCAAAGTATTTAATATCCAAGTCAGTCACTTAATCTGATTTAGCCAATTCAATACTCCTCACAAGACTTCAAATTATACTAGACCTGTGAACTCAATGAATGGTGTCACCAGTCATAAAAATTGTTAAGATCTAGATTCAGATCCGAATGTTTATGGCATCTGCATGTGTCCAGTACAAGGTTTTGCTTTGGTCACAGAGAGAGCAAGCTGTCAGACACAAATACCAGACGTGAACTGAGACTTTCCAAACTGTAAGGGTAGGTGAACTTCAGGTTTTGATTCAGGTTTACTGTCAGTTTGATATCTTTTGTTTTGAAAATCAGTGTAGGTGGGTGGAGGTGTGTGCACAGAGAGGCATGAACCAAAGGAGAATAACACAGCAAACACAGGGCATGTCTGCACTAGGTAATGTCCCGATGACATAGCACCCACTGGCAAGCTCCGAGCTGTTTGCTGCTGGGCGGATGCACCAGCTTGCTCAAAGAAAACACAGAGGTCCTTGCACAACACTCCACTGTGTGAGGTAGACATGCCTCTTGGGGGAAAATTTTGAGCAGATATAAATAGCTTTTGTGTACGGCTGATGAAGTTTGTATCCAAGGGATTTGGTGCTCTAACGTGTAAAGTTTTAAAACAAAGAAAAGGTAGGACACACATTCCTTCTCTGCTTTTTGCTCTTTCTTTCTGCATTGTGAGGTGAAGATGAAGGGATATGCATATTCAGACAACTCAAGAAGAGTTTATGAGAAGAAATGCACATATTAATCTAGAAATCTTTCCCTGCAAATCAATTGGAAATCTGGGTTGTTACCTTGCCATATATCCTGTAATTTCTCTGCTATTGTTTTGAATTTTGTATGCATTATTTAAGGCAAACTCTTCCATTGTGGTTTATTAAGTGCATTGAAACGTTTACCCCTTTGTAAATATATACACATTCTTCAAATGGAAGACTGAAATTTTCATACTTGAAAACTGAATATTAGGCATCTAAATAAAAAGAAATAGCCTGTTTCAATGGCACTAGCTACCATAAACATATGATATAGCAGGTTGAAATTTAATTTATATTTGATGTATTTGGCTTGGAATGTTATTTACTTTTTAACAGCTTCAATTATTATACATGTTTATAGAAATACATGGAAATATATTTATTTAAAATCAGTATTTACCATCAGAATGTATCAGTGTGTTAAAACTAAGACAGACAATATTAAATTTTAGGCCAGTGATGAAAATTTTTGCACAAAGACTATTGTTGATGGTGGAAATTATTTATTCATTAAATGAAACATTTTCTTATCCACTAGTTTATTATGGTATTGGTTCTGCCAGTAGTGGTACACATGCAGAACTTAAGAGTGAGATAATACCCACTGAAATACGTACATGGAGTTATTTCAGTTGACTTTCTGCTACTCTATTAATTTGGATGATACTACTTAGGGAAACCAAATAACATGACGACAGAAATCCGCTTCCCTTTTGTGTTAAGAAGTAGGATTTTTGCCACATGCATGGTAATAACTGATTTAGATAAGGAAAGTCAGCAAGGCAAATCTTGCTACAAAATAATTGCTAATCAGTTCTTGTGGGAGAAGGGAAGTAAGTCTTAAGAAAAAAATACTGTTTTCCTCAATAAATGAAATATTTTGGTAAGAAAAAGAATATTCAGTTGAATTCCATGTGCACAAAATATATCATCACTTTATTTTTCTTTCCCTTTCTGCTAAGAGATGTAGTTTCCTAAATATAGGATAACAATGTTTTAAGATTTCAAAAAGAAAAATATTAACAACATTTGCAAGCACCAGCACAAGAACAGCCTGCACCACAAATGAACTTCAGAAGTGGAAAATAAAAGTATTCCCAGTAGTTTAAATAGTACCGGTGTTTCTCTAATATGTGCCAAGACAGTTGAGCTTAAATAAGGTCTGTTATAAAGTATTAATAAATCAGGACAATACAAAATTAGGCATTTGAGGTTAAATAAGGAAGAGATTGTTTCATGCTATTTCTTTCCTTTTGTCAAGCTTTGGTTTTGCCTAACTCTTTTGAAGCAGTTTCTAAAAGTAGTGTTCTGACCATCATTTTTAGTATCTGAAAAAAAATACCAATGAACACATTTGGTCCATAATGTGATAAAGTTCCTTTGACTTTAGTTATTAAATGCAAAAAGTAATCCAAACAATGTGTTGAATCTGATGCATGGCTTTAAGTTTTACTGAACCCAGTTTTAACCAGGAATTTTTATTTTATCCTATTATCTTGGCCAGAAACTTTATGTTACAGGTGCAGACTGTGGTTCAATAGGATTCTCCCTTCATTTAATTTTGCAGGAGGTCTCTTAATTTATTAATAAATTTATGGAATCATAGAATCATAGAATATCAAATACAAATATCATAGAGTACAACTGTACCAGCAGTAAGTATATGTAGGACAAAAATAAACTAATTCTGAAGAAAAGCTAATAAGTATTATGATTCTTACTGTCTATACATTAATGGATACCAGCTATTTTTCATAAAACATGCATCGTTAAGCACTATTGAACCCTCCAACCTCAGCTCTATTTTAACAAACTGCAGTGTTTAGGAAATAATGCCCATGTTCTGTAAATCATGCAGTCCAGTTGCAAGCACTAAGCACCTGAAATCTAAAGAAAGAAAGACCTATAACCTGTATGAGACTTCCCCTTCCATGTTTATGTTCCAGTGATAAAGCCACATTTTTATCCATCAGAGCAAAAAACAGTAATTTAACTTGAAACAAAATATAACCTTAACTTTTTTGTCTGTAACCCTGAAAAAAGTTTTGATGTTTCGTGCTTCTCAGTCCTATTCCACCTATACAAGACTATAATTTATAAGTGGTTTCATGGTGCGCATAAAATAATGTTTTATTATCAATTAGGTATTTAAATTATTTTATAGTAGAAGATACTCACAGGCCAGTCTTAGTTGTCGTTATAGCTTGTTTCCCAAGACGATGTGACTTTTCTGTTCTTTTGAATGTTATGGATCTATTGGTTTAATAACACTAAATCCCTGCTACATTGCATTACAAAAGCCTGAAGAATTAACCTTGTCTCAATTCAGGTTTCCCTGGTAATACCAAAAAGCTAAAAATTATTAAAGTATGCAAATTATCTAATTTTATATATTCTGATTATCAAAATTACCGCAATATCATTTCTTTAGTACTTACGGGCACTCCAAAAATCCAGTGGTGCTAATCTCCTCTATTTACTTCTTTATAACTTCATTGTTCTATCCCATTTTTCCCACCAGTGAAAAAAGAATAATAAAACTCAGTTCCATTTTAAAGTATTATCTATATGGACCAGGAATTACATTAAACAGTAAATATTAACTTTAATAATTTTAGAAAGTCATAATACCTTCCACACCGTACTTATTATTGTCAATTTTTCTTTTTCTTCTCAATTATATCAGTATTTTTAAAATAGTCTTCAGGTGGTCTAAATTGCAGCCCTCGTACACTAAAGCGAGCAAGGTATTTACAAACAGTAAAGGCAGTGCAGTGTAGGCCTTTAGTAGCTTGAAAATTCAAAGACAGCCACAAGTGAGATGAGCAAAATCTTCATTATTCCCATTTTATGGACCGAAACCTGAGGCCAAAAGGATTAAATTATTTGCTCAACAGTCACAATGTTTTGAAAAAACCCTGAAAAATGGGATGTTTACAACCACCTTTAAAGACCCAGATATCTCTGTTGTCCCACTGCGAAAGATATTTTCCAGAAATAGCTGAAATTTTCTCGTTCAGTAATTCTCTTTTAAAACATAGAGGGAAGATTCCTCTTTTTATACAGCACCAAAATTATCCATGATAGAATCTATATTAGACATCTCATATGAACCAGAGGACATATTTTTATTACTATTATTATTTTCAATAGCACACTGAGGAAAAATAAGAGCATAAAGAAACTGAGGCTACAGCCTGCTGAATAGGCAGTGCATTAATCCTATGTAATTTCCAATTCAGTAGAGGATTCGTACTGATTACAGTGACAGAGATGCTGAATGGATATCATATATAGTAGAGGAAGAAAAGAGGATGCCAGAAGAAACCTGAAGGAGACTTCATATGCCCTGATCATGAGTTTACTCCTCTCTCACTGCTCTCATCCTGGCTAAATCTTGTTAGTAAATTAAATTGTACCAGGAATCATTCCCCGGCTTTGGACTCATACTAATATCTGGTCATTTACCCCATTACTTTTCTGAAGTCATCCCTAGTGTGCTTTTGTCCTGGGACAACCAGATCTCTCAAACTATTTCCAGGCACCTTTCAGAAGGTAGCATGGAGTGGGGACAATCACCAACAGGCAGTTTGCACACAGACACTCTCTTGTCAAGCTTAATAGTGTGAATACGGTCAGGCTGTGTCACTGGATTTCTGGGCCACAAAAACGGATTTGGGCACTATTTTGTTTACTGATAAAACTATTGCTACTGTGGCTGTATTCCATGAACCCCCAAATCTATTACGAAATTAAATCTATTAAAGATTCTATTAAAGTTTTCTCCTTTTTTACTGTACTTCTAATTTGAGGATTTATCACTTTCTGTGAAAACAACTTTCGTATTTCTCGCTTCTTTTTCCCTGTGCATCACCATTTTTCTTGCACGGAGCAACAATTTCAGGAAATCAGGAGGTTTTTTGTTATTTTTGCCTCTCTTGTAATGTTTCTCTTCCTAACGTCTGTGTCTAGCTTTCTTAATATTCCACTGTGCTTTGGACATTGTATTCTTTCATGTTCAATGGCACGTATCCGTCACTCAGTTATCGCTCTGACCATGGAAACTAAAAGGTGCTGCAAATACTTTGTTTATGTTTAAGGTATACCATGTCAGGAAAATGTATTAAGAGTTTTGATTAAGGAATTAAAGTAATCCAATGGTTGAATAATAGTGTGAAAATCCAATATTTGACAATTTGTCTCCATTTAAGTAAATAGTTCTTATATCATTGGGACTTTCAAGGGTCTACATGCTAATAGATTTGAAATATTCAGACACAGTGGAAATTCAGACATTAAGTACTTAGTATTTTAGATGGATTTATTTCATTTATTTATTTATTTTTACTTACAATATGCTATAAATGTTTCCCTCAGGTTTACAATTATATGTTCCAGGGAGAAAAAAATGGTTGCTGCTTCTGCTACATTTCCTAGAAAATTTTTTACTTTGTTGGACTTTCTCCTCCACTGATTATGACTTTGTAGTGTAATAGGACTGTATTTAAGATACTGTTCTTTGGTTTGCTTCCTCTTGGCTAAAAGGAAATAGCAGTTTAACCAGGAGATGATAGAATGAGTGGTCAACGTAAGCTCATGATCAATCATTTTCAATGAAGGATCTGTGAACGCTGCATCTGGTATAGTTAATATGGTGTCGGTATGTACTTAGTTATTGAGTATTTTGAAGTACAGCTGAAAGAGAGGGAAGGGAAAAGCATCTGACATTCTGAAAACCTGAGTAGACCAAGCAGCCTCTTTTGGGGTTTAAAAACAATCAGTTTTCTTGGCTTTACTCCTACTGTCCTTGGACAGTAATTTTCAGCTGTTCTCTGGGTTAAACCAAAGACTATTTTTCCATTAAGTCAGGACCCCTTTAGTCATTCCTTGGCCTCTACTAATGGCAATGAATAAATTGAATTACCAGTTCCATGGAATCTCATTAATTCTTCCCTGTGGAAGAGGAAAAGATAAAAATACAGCAGTTCTACATAAATGGCCCAAGACATTAGTTTAAAGACTTATTTCCTTTATTGGGACTCTGGGACTCCTTTATACTTACATACAATAATACAAGTCTGCAACTGTTATCAAATTCTGTTTGTCCCATTTTTCTGCATGCTTAAGCTTCCTCATTTCTTCTTGTGAAAAGAAAGTACCCTCTTGGTTACCTTTACATTCACAAGCTGCTTAGTTTTTAATCTCATCTAAAAACAGGACCTTAATCCAGTTTAGTAGTGACAAGGATCCTGAGGATTTAATGGAAAGATTATAGAGAAGGGAAAGAAAGAAAGAAAAAATCTCAATCATAGAAGCGTTTCTGCAGTAAATACTGAATTCTGACAAGTTCTAGGGGAATTTGTACATCCAAGATCTCTACGAACCATAACCATAAGGGTTATATTCTACACATTCTGAAAGCATTAGCACCAGAAAAATTCCATTTTGATTTAAGATGAAAATATGAGTTGGCCCATACTAAGGTGACTGACTTAAATGAAATCTAATTGCATGCACTTAGAGCAGCTTGAATCTAAATTATCTATGCTGTACTGCACCAAAAGGCACTAAAAAGAAAAGAAAAAAGACTTTAGTTTTATTCTCTAACATTTTAAATCTGCAATTTGCATGTAAACCATTGCTCTGAATAATATCAGACAAAAGAAGAATTAAGAAAGAGCAGGATGGAAAAGAATATTTGGTTTCTTGTGATCTCCTGTCGGTATTTTTAAATTAGTCTGAAATATTGCCACAGATGGCCTTCTGAAATGGCTAGTTGGTATTTTCCTATACTCCTTTTATTTGCTGTTGTAGTTGTTGTTTTATTGTGTAATAGCTCACAAGCATAGTAGGCAATTGAATTTATTATCAACACAGAACAGAGATTTTTAACTCTAAAATGTTGTCACTAATGAGATAATTTTTTTTTTTAACTTTTGAACATAGTGGGTCTGTGTGCATGAAAATTGCTACCATACATTAATATTTGAACAACCAAGGCACTAGATAATTATTAAGAAAATTTGTTGAGAAATTATGGTATGAAATAAGCTATATGTGTGGCAGATTTCTAGTGTTTTTCAAAAGTCAGAGGCCCTGGAAGTAGGCAAGAATGGCTATAACTGTACTTTCTGTCTCCTTCCTACCTAACATTCCCTTGTCTTTTTTTTTTTTTTAACTCTTCCACACACGTGTATTTATTTCTATATAACTTCTTCAGTGTATGATTAAATATTTTTTCTTTTAAGCAAGTATATGGAGACAAAGCTTTCAAATGTATACATGCATATATAAGTGCACATACATCTTTACTCATCTGTAGTAATACTTGCTTTCACACATACACAAATCAAAACAAGAAGGAGAGGAATGGAGGTCTTGTTCCTCATTGGGAAACTTAAAGAATGTATTCATCTCCTCAGAATCAACTTAAGGCCTTGCAGTAATCCCAAGTCAGAAATGTTCCCTCTAATTTGAAGAAATCAAGAAAAGTTACCAAACTCAAAATTAAAAAATATTATAATGAGTCAGATAACAAAACTCAATAAAAAACATGATGAATCTTATTTTTAAATGCTAGTAATGTTACAATAATGCAATAAGTTGCATTTATTGCATTGCTGAATTAAATAAAAATATCCCCTTCAGTGGTTAAAATGGAAGTTTAGCTTGTTAAGTAAAAAAGGCATCTCATTTACTTCTGAAGTTGAAAGAACTGACAAGTTATGCTTATTGTTTTAAAGAAAAGTGTTTCTGACTAGAGAGGGTAGTAGAATGTACCCATCAGCTTTCTTAATAATACCAATTGCATAACACATTTGTTATTTAATTGAGAATATTTGATACATTGTATTAGAACCACAAAGCATCATGTCAAAAAAAAGTATTTTAAAACATAATTATAGCTTTAACCGACATTTGGAATTTTTAAAATATGAAATCCAAGCTGATGCAGAACACCTACACACATCTTTTAATACATATTTTAAGTGTTAAAAAGGGGGTTGTGTAGTGCTTTGTTTCAATGTTAGTTTCATCCTAATTTATTTACGAAGTTCTTGTTCTGGTTTCCTTTCCATCCTTATATACAGGGGAAAATTCACTTAATAGGTAAAAAATATTTTCATTATGGTCTGGTAACATTAACAGGCATTTCATGTGGCTTACGTGACTCTCCTGTCTAAAACGGAGAGTCAGATTTTGTTGCTATGGCCCCAGGCAAAACTGAAAGGAGTGAAGGAGGATAGGTCCATGAGGCAACCAACATGGCTATGTCAGGTGAAACACCATGGTATGGAAGCCTGTGCCTGTGTGCCTGGGCAAGGTCGAACAGGAGGAAGGCCAGTGGAGGTGAGAGGGAGTGAAGCTCCCAGACCTCTGCCTGCTCAGCCCACTCCCTACATGAGGAAATTTACCTCCTCCTTTTCTTTTCCATATCTGGTTTACGTAATAGCATTGCAGGTAATTAACATAAATCAGTTTAAAATACATTTACTTAGGGTGATACAAATGCTGAGGCAGATGATCTCCTTTTAGTCTAACTCTTATCAGAATTAATTCTTATTTGGGTTAAGTTTGAGGAACCCATGGAACCTATAGAAGTCTTACACTATACCAGCACAAACATCTACCCTTGCTGAAAAAGGTTATGTGTAGACATCACCTTGTTTCTTACTGAAAGTTGTTAAGATAAATTACGGGATCCAAAAATGGTAATCAATTGTCTGCTCATGATTACTTTCTCATAGAAGCAATAGATCATAAATGCCTAACTCTGTTTGCATGAGGCATTCAAATTATGTAGTGAGACTGAGGCCATACTGGATACCATGACTACCATGATATCATTAATAATCATTCACACAGTGGTTGGGAATGACAGGATTGCCAAGAAAAGTAGTTAAGTAAATAGCATTATTTGTTGGCCTGTAAAGTAATCGGATAACTTCTCAGGATTTTTAAATAATCCATTAATGTAAGTCATTACTTAACAGTTATTTGACTCCATGTAACCATTGCTTAATTTCAGCACAACACTTAAAAGGGCAGGGAGTGCTGTGCTGCCTCGGCGCCAAATGTCAGTCATTGTATGTTTTAATCAGGGCCTTTTACACGCTAGCACCAGTCATAATAAACAGTCTCAGTCACCTATCTGCACAGCCGCCTTTTAGAAACCGCAAATCAGAATGCGATCTTGGTAGAGCCTTCATATGGTAAAATACCCATATATGCATGTGTCAGTACATACAGATATGCGTTTATGTACGTACATTTTTGAAAGCTCTATTTCCATATCTCTGCACTATGGAGAAATGGAGAAGATATCTAACCCGTATTAAGGAAGTTTCCAAGTTGGGGAGGGGAGAAAGAGTGGAAAAAGGAAAAAGAAGTTAAAGTGTATGGTGAAAAAATAAATAAGAAGTGATGAGAATAGGAAAGGATAAATAGGTAAGTCACAGTACGTATGACTTACTAGGTTCTCACCAATACTGAAGCCAGACTTGCACTTCAATCAGCCTGCATAACTGAAGGAATCACTCCAGACTGATAGCTTTTATTCAGACCAAGCCTGTTCAGAATCTTAGACTCAGTAAAGTATCTGCCTTGCATCCACATTATTGTTCATAAGCAGCATTTTGTTGGGAAGCAGCAATGGTTTACAAAAGGCTTTACTTTTTTTCTTAGAATTTTCTTAGGATACTTTGCATTCTTTCTTTCAACAAGCTTCAATATGGAGAGCTAGTAGAGAAGGATTATCATAGTTTAACAAAGCGAAAAACTAATTGAATCATTAACTGACCATTCAGATTCAAATGTCTTCCTCTCATTTGCACCCTTGTTTATACTTCTGCTTTACTCCTGCACATCTCTCTTTAGTTTGCCTTGTTTGTAAAACTCCTTAGATTGTAGCTCTACCCTAAAGAGGTCATGTGAAAATGCACATCAAAATGTGAGTGAAAGTCAAGGCTTTCTGTGTTATTAGTCATACCTTTTTTTTTCCAGTAAGACTTTTGCTCTTACTGATTGAAAATACACAAAAAAAAAAGCTTGAGATTTTACAAGTCTATTAATTTATACAACTTTTTGTTTCATACAGTTCTCAACTTCCCATGAATAATATATATTGTTGAACAAAATGTATGATTAAACACAATATTCATAAGTATCAAACAAATAATGATTATGATTTTGCAAATTAAAAATGTTCCCTTTCACTGTAAATTAAGTTCTTGTTTATCAGCTACCTTGGTTGTAGTGATAAACTGCAGAACATTTTTCTCTTTTCATTCCCAATCATCCCTTAACAACAGCAATAAAAATAAAAAGAAATTATGTATGCAGTTAAGGGATCTTACTGGTAGAGTTCTAACATGTTTCTGCAAGGAGTTGCCTGCATTTAAGTGCCTGACAACAATTTTTGTTTCAAGTTCTCCTGCCTGAATACCCTGTTAAATCTCACACTGTATGCACTCATTTTTACCCAGTCAACTTAGTAATATTAGTCAATTCACAGATTAAAGTGTAGGTTCTATGATTCTCAAATTTGAGTTGCAAACTTGTGTAAACTTTTCTCACTCTGGTCAAGTGATATTTTAGATCTGAAAGTGAAAATAAACTTTGATTCTTTAATGTGACCATGGCTGGATGAATTAACAGATGGTTAAATTTCATGGCCACTATTAACTCCACTTTTATGAAATATAATAATGAAATATAATAACAAGCCATAGGACATGTACCATTTTAAGGTTAGCAGCAAACATTAGTGTGAGGTAAATGTGTACTTAAACATACACAAAAAGGCAGAAAATACAGTGCATTTCCTCTCAGAAATGCAGTGTGATTTTCTTCCAGGACTAATCAACATTACTAGGAGAACCAAATATTAATTGTAACTTTGTATCTGCCTATGTACAGAATGCATTTATGTATCTTTTAAATTTTGCTTTCTTAACTTGTTCTGTTATTCCTACATGAAAGAGACAGAAACAATAGACATGAGAATATTGACGCCAGACCAGCATACCCATTCACACAAGGGTGTGCATATTTTAATCCAGTTGACTCATATTTAAATACTTTTGTAGCTGTTCTGGTGGATCAAAGGCAAGCTGTAAGTATAAGGGTTAAAATGCAACATGCACTCAAACTTCACTTAGAAAAACCAAACAAACAAAAATCAAGCGTATTCAAGTAAACTTTGTCTTTTTTAGCATAAGAACAACTTGCTGAAAAATGGTCATTAATTTTTAAAAAAATGAGACAAGAACTTAATTAGGTTAGCGAGCTGAGAAGAGGGAAAAGCACACCCATAGTATCCACCTGAGGCAACTGCAGCCCCCTGAAAATTCACTCCCCCTCTCTGTCCAAACCACCAGGCTCTCTTCAACTCTCCTTGCAAACCTGCCTAAAAGGTGACCAACTTCACAGAGTTTACACCTCTTCTGATGGCTGCCTGCTGCTCCCACCTACCCGTAGCCTCCTCCACCACCACAGATGACCCTCAGTCCTCTAGAGCTCCTGCCATATTGTTATTTTGTATTATAAGCACCAATACAGAAGGAAAAATCTTGAATTTAGCCAAAATGAACTTTCATTAAAGACAAAGGGCCGTTTGGTCATTCTTTGTGATAATCTCCCTTTAACTTTGAACAGGCAAATATTTCACATAACAAGTGTCACTCATGCAGATGAGGACAGCTTGGCTGACCTCTCCCTACACTTGCCTAACAATATTGGGCAGGGAGCTCCCTCACTTGTGAGCTGCAGATTGCTAGCTTATTGTCAACATTGAGGCTATGCTGAAACAGGTTTTTTTGGTCAGTAAAATCATGAATTATTCCTGATGGAGCAGCTAAGATTGTCTCTCTTGCCTCTCATCACCTCCCTCTCAGGAGCTGTATCACCCATGTGCAACTTGCACACACACACACGTACACACACCGCCTCTCTCTCTCTCTCACACTCCCCATGTGGACTCCAGAGGTTTCCCAACCACAGGCTGAATTTCTTGTTGTTGGCTTAGCAGTACAGGCTGGGTCAATGTAACAGCTATGCGAAAAGGCGGTGTCAAAGCCCATTCTCTTGTAAGAATTTGGTCCTCAGTATAGACACTATATGCATGGAGAATTTGTCATATTGCACACTTTTTCCAATTACTCTTGGTTTCTGTAGTAAGATAATAACATATAACATAGTGGGGATTTTCAGAGATCAATATATTACAGACATGTTCAGATCTATGTAACGGCAAAGAAGTCTGGAAAATCCATATCTATCCACCTATCCATCTCTCTCTCTCTCTCTCTTCCCTCCCCCCCCCCCGCAAAACCAATTTTAGTTTCTAAAAAACAAAAGATCAGGTAATTTTGACTTAAAGGGATGTTTTTTGTTATTTTTCATTTACTATTTTTTAAGTTGAACTCGTGATCTCTTAAATAAATCATAATAGATAAGAAGTAAAAAGTCAGTTTTTATTTCATGGGCTAATGAATATGATGTGAATGGCAGTTAATAGGTTCTTATCAACTAATTATACAGGATTTTGAAATTCCTTACAAAATTCATCAGTATCAACAGTAGGCAGCTACTTTAACATTAGAAAAATGGCTTTTCCCAGTGAACAATTAATCCTAAAATAAAATGAAAAGTTTGTGAAGTCTGTAACAGGTTATTCATAATGCAGTTTAAAAGTTTAAAAGTCCTTGCCACTGATAACCTACAAGGTTTAAATTTGCAGTGTGCTCTTATAGGTTATTAAGATGCAGTCCTGCTGGCATTTACATATTGTTGTTTTTTAATCCTCATATAGCACTTGGAGTGAGAAAAGAAATTTTAAAGGGGAAATAACCTACATGTTAGTTTGAGACTGACAGCAGAGCAGGTTGGAATTATGTCTGGGCCAATGTAAACCGTTACATAGAAATTGTAAGTTACCTGTCCTCTCCATGCTTCAGAGGTGTTTTCAGGACAATATATAATTCTGTCTGGCTTGATTCTTACTCAAATACATTTTGCGCTTGAGGCAGGGTAGGGGCAGAGAATTTGGGAAGTGACAGAGAGTAATAGTCCAGTTCACCTTATTTTTACTTCCTTGCAGCAACTTCCACATTTCCAGTTAAAAACATGAAAGTTGAAAGCAAATAAATGAAGAAAAGAAAATTTCCACGGAAATCAGATTTTTTTTTACTCCAAGATGTCCTTAAGTCAAAACCCACTTTTTCATTACAGACCAGCTTAAAGGGGTAAAATAATAATAATAAAAAAGATCATTCTAACTGGGCAAATTGGGTTTAACCAACATAATAAATGTTTTTTACTTTTCTTTTAACACAGTTATCATAATAGAAAAAAAATTAAAATCTCTTTGCATCATCTGAGTAGACATCTGTTGCACAGACTCTGAAGTCAAAGAATTTCAAAGCTTTTATTTGCATGCTAAATTTTCCTTTTTCCTAGAAAGTCCATGAACTTGAAAAGATGGGAAAATTATTTTAAAAGAGCATTTTTAAAAAAAATCTTTCCTAAAACAATTCACCATTAGTCATATTAGCACACCAATACGTTAAAATGACTGTCTGTGAATCTTTCCTACAAACTGTTCTGAAAGGAAAAAAAAGTTATTTAGATCATTCTCATTACCATCATCTAAACCACAATAACACGTTGAATAACACCAAACCATTCTTCCTAACTGCATGCAAACAAATAACAAAGAAATTCTCCCCGCTGCAAAGAACTTGCAATCTCATTATAAGACGATAGACAACAGATGGATGCAACAAACAGATGGAGGAAGAATAAGGTAGCAATGAGATGATTATAATCAGCATGATAAGCAGTGATGCATACCAGCAAACCGGCTGCCTAGCTATTATCTATGTGTGTGTGCATGCATGTAAAATTAACATAAATACCATTTGCGTTATATTAATTAATTCAAAATGTCTGATATTGCCAGTTTAGAACAACAAGGAATGCAGACTCAGGCAGTGAGACCTTGATGACCCTCAGGTAACATTGGGAAAAAGTATTAGAGATGCCCGATGATACTAGCTGATGAAAGGGTAGAAAGGACTTTCAGTCAGTAACTGGTTTGCTGAACTTTTGCAAAGTGATCATTTCCATGTTACTGGAAATTATAAGGTGAGGAAGGGAGGTCGGATCAGGAAGATTCATCCTTCTAAGTTTTGTGTTTGGTTTCTTTCCAAATCTAAGCAAAGAAAATGAGTACTAGAGATAGGTGAATGTGTCTTGGATAGGAGATATGCTATGTGAGCAGGCACAGTTTGAATGGTTTTATTGCTAAACATCTGAAGCCATTTTGTTAGCTGTTAAAACAGAATTTTGAACAGATTATTCTACTCAGAATGGCAGAATTATTTTGGAAGACAGTGGAATAGCCTTGGGAAGTATTTGATCCATGTTCTCTCTCAAAAAAAAAAATTTTAAAAAGTCTTCTAACATTTAAGACCTGAGCTTCCACAAATATTCAGATGGCAAATACTAGTGGAGAAATATGGTTGTATCTCATTCTCTTTGTTGTTGCAAAGGGAGATGTCTAAGGGTGAAAATATAAATTTAAATGTAAATTTATATTTAAATTTATATGAAGCAGATAATTCTGCATAGTCATTTGATTTCTGTGTGTTACACAAATAATTGTCAGGAACAGTGAGCTGCAGCCACCTCTGGCCTCATGACAGCTTTACTATCACAGGATGGCTGAGCTTCAAGAAATGTTATGGAAATGGCAAAGTTCTGCAAACTGCAGCACATATTTTTGTAATTAATTAAACAGTGAAAAACTACATCTACAGTGTACTACAAAAATTATTTGCAAAAGATGTTCCTTGATGAAGTAGACTATATTCTTCCCAGTGTGGCATTCAAGGAATAACTTGAAGGGTGTTACTTTTACCTTTTTTTTAAATTCCTATACAAACATTAACAATATGCAATAATGTGGATTTGAAACAGATCTTCTGGTGATGAAAATATTGCATTTGCATTTCCAAGGGGATGACAATGAACAGAAGAAGGGCTACTTTTAATTTTTCACGCAATTTTAATTCTGACTGCTTAAACAAGTATATATTTCTCATGGGTACTTCAGGACTCCGAGTGTTGATGTTGTTAAAATTCATTCCTTTTCTTAAATTAAGCCAGTTTTTTCATTAAAAAAAAAAAAAAAGACTATGAGGAATTGGATTTCTAATCCATTACAAACCAATTAAAGTAAATTTTTCAAATGGATTGTTGTTAACATTCTTTTATTAATGCAATTTATTGCTGGCAATATTGTGGGGTTTTCGTAAGAGCCTTTATTCAAAAATTATCATTTTTTCTACAGTGTATTTCATTTTACCTGTAGATATAGGTATAACTGTGATTTTAATAGCCATAACTACAAAGAAATAATTACTTTCAAACAAAGGGATTCTTTAAAGACATGTCACTTTAATAAAGTCTTCACAGATTAACATGACGGGGACATGTGAACACCTACTAAAAGCACAAAGGTATTAAGAAAGCTTTCTGTAAAAAAAACCTACATAGTTTCTTCCTTTACACATGCAAATGAATGTAAGTCAGTCATCCTGCCACTGTTATTTGACTTCATTGAATTAAATAGATAATTATGCATACCCTAGCAGCCACTGATCTGAAGGAGGGCAAGCAGGAAGTTACAAAAGGTGGTCCAGACCTACCTGAACGCTGTGAATGGTTCTTTGCCTATGACAGAATTGTATCCATTGGAGTCTTCTGAAAATGTCCATAGCACTTCTGTAGACATGTAGGTTAATTAAGCAGGTTCTTTAATGAAGCTTTCAGTTTCTTGCTGATACATTTACTAGACTACTATGCTTGATGGCTTTGAGATCCAGATGTCAGTCATTATTCAGGTGAAGTGAAAAGATCATTAAAAGTATTAAAAGTTAAGAAGATGTTAATGTCAAAATTTTGTAATATTCATGCAATTTCACTAAAATGAAAATTACTTATTTTTTGATGTAGTGGTATCCGAAGTAATAGGCTATATTAGAAAACAGCAGCTTGTCTTTTATTTGAAAAATTAAAACACTTTTACTACTTCATTGCTTTGAAATTTTACTTTCCGTGTTTTCAATATTTTTGTCCTTTTATAACAGTAAATATTAATATTACTTTTAAAAATTCCTCTTGTGTCCTAAACCCAGAGAAAATAATCTAAGAACTAATACCAAAAAAAAAAAAGAAAAAGAAAGAAGGAAGGAAGAACTATAAACAGGAAAAGAAACTGAATAACTGTAAGGATGAAAAAATATGCTAGAAAGACATTTGCTAGGGACATTCCTGAATATTCAATTTTGTAGAAATATTATACAAGAGACTATTGTAATATGCAGTTCTTTAATTCCAGCTGCTGCTAGGGTTTGAATATGCATTGCTGAAACAGATGATTGCCTTCTCTATGAAGGGAATACAATGCTATAAAACATTCCACCGTTTCCAGATTATGTTGAAGGAGGAAGAGTATTTTTAGTTGAAGCAATATACCTTTCTACCATTCAGGGATGTTGTAAGAAGTACTGAGTTTTTCACCTATTCTCTACCTATCTAGTTCATGCCACCAGAGGAAATAAATCCCAACTCATTCCAGATCAAGGAACGGAAGTGGAAAGGAACAACGTCTTTGCTCACAATGTCTCTGGCATATATTTATGGATGAAGATCTTAGATTCATTTCCTTGTGACTCTGCTGAGAAACAGAGTAGAATCATGGATGCCCTTTAGTAAGCAACACACATCCTTTCTGGAGTTATACACTCACAGATTCTTCATAACTTTGCTTGTTATTATGCTAAATTTCATAAATTAAACAAAATATTTCATTGATTATTTCCAGTATTCACAAAAGTCTAGTATCAGCCGCAGTTAATTCAAACTTGACTTTCTGTTTCATATCTCTTGAAAAATTCTCATCTTTTGTATCTCTGAAGAAAGAGAAGAGATAGAAGGTCATGAGAAAGTTACCAAGATTTTCACGTGTTTTCTCTTTCAGATTTTAAAACTTGTTTTACAGATTACTGACATTTTAAAAATTCATCAGCTTTAAACAGCAAATTAGCTCAATTGGAAATATTTGATAGCTTACAGGTTTGCTGACTACATTGCTTATATTTCATGTTTCTGACTGTTTGATATAAATCTAACACAATCAGATCACCTAAAGAGTCTATTAATTACCATGGCTGTCATACTGCAAAGAAGAAAAAGTACCAAATGAAAGGGAGCAATTGCAGATATTCAAACATCAGTGAAAAATGTCTTGCAATATTCAACCAGGGCTACAGGGGTTTGTTTTGGTTTTGCTTTCTAAAGACAGCACTAAAACTGCTGTAAAATGTTAATCTGATGAACATTTGGTTTAGTGATATAAGCCACAGCTATTGTAGAGTTAGGACATTAAGATGATAGACCATTTCATGGACACTTAGAATGGAAGCTAGAACAACAGTTTTGAGTGCTATATATCCAATTATGTTTTCCCTCTCTATTTCTTTTATTGTTCCTAATGACCTACTCACAGTCTATTGGTATTCCACAGTGATATCAGAAAATTCTTCTCCTTTCCCTCTATCTTTTGAATTTTTGAGGATTTTACTTATTCCAGACTAATTTGAAATATAAATCCAGTTTGACTATTCTGAGCAAGTAGCATCATGAATTTTCTTTTGTTATGGTCTGTCAACAGTAAGCATATGATTATAATAAAAAATGGAAGAACAGGTACACAAACAACAAAACATATCCCATCTGTTGTCAGGTCTGAACACTGTCAGCTTAAAAAGATACTTAGACAGTACTGAGAGTCATGACACCTAACAGTTAAATGTCTCAAATTCTTAGCATCGAGTTAGGCTCTCAAGCTGCCTATATATTGTAGGATTGTTGCTGGGTACCTAAGAATGAAACGTACAGCTGATGCTACATCAAGCAGAGAAAAGACCAGGTGAGACAAGAAGGCCACATCTATAATTCTGTCTTTGCTGGACTCTTCTTGTAGCTGTAGCCTTTGGTAAGACACCCATGGGAAACTGAAAATCCCTTCTGAAAATGTAGATCTCTTCTCAGCTTAGACATTTAAATCATGCCACTGAGCAGAGTTGACCAACACTTACTTTTTATGGCAAAATAGTAAGAGAAAAGAAGGGAATGGCTGAGTGACAACTAGTGCCTGATAGGTGAGTATAGAGAAAACCTGCTGTGAGAGCAGAGAGTTGAAATATTACATGCTTCTTGGCCCGAGGAAGTGCAACCAGCTGCAGAAGGATGAGTTAGTATAGGCTACCTAGCTCACCATACCCTGTGCACTGCCTGCTAAAACTCTCTAGCCAAGGAAGAAAAGGTCACAGGAGACAGTGAGAAGGACATAGCTCTACATCCCCACAAACAGGACTCTCACGTCAGAGACGGGAGACCTCTCAGATGTCAGAAATGCTCCTTCACCAAAGAAACCTGAGACTAAAAAGACGTGTCTTGCCTGTGCATGCATCGTGCTGCAGATATCGCAAGGCAGGGGCACTAGTGGCACGGAGTGTCCCTGCCCAGCCCCTCTCAAGGGCTCCTCCCACCCTGCCCATGGCCCAGGACCCCGTTTCAGCCACCCTGGGCCATCAACCCCTGCCCCAACAATGCCGCAGCAGGGCCAGTCTCCAGCTCCCCACAGCCCTGCCCTGCCCGGCCATGGGCCCTGTCGAGTCAGGCCCATCTTCAGTCTCACATCGCAGCCTGGCCTCGGCCCATCCCCGTCCCCAAGGAGGTGCCCAGTGACCACGGCTGTGGCTGCTCTGGTGCCCCCAGCTGCCCTGCTCCTGGCTGGGGTGGTGGGACAGGTCCTGGTATCCCCTGGGGAGATCCCAACCACCACGGGGCCCTGATGGGGAGCACATCTGGACTAGGTTATACTTTAAGTGAAACAGCTGTCAAACACCAACTGGGCTTGGAATGTCTCTAAAACTGGATATTGGTAACTATTTTTAATGTCATTTTGCACTGTTTTGAAAGCGAAAGTTGAGAATTTGTAACCTCATATGCCAAGAAAGGAACTGACCTACTCCTCCTTCCCGGAGGAGGGTGCCAGTTGCTAGAAAGGTACACAGAGCTCCTACACTGACATCGGGCTTCCTGCTCTGGACTTCTCCTTTTGGTGAATTTGACCATGGCTGGCTATGTTTTGTATTGCTGGAGTGCATTAATCCAGGTAGCCCAGGGAGCATGCTGGGCACAAGGCTGAAGAGCTTGTAGATCTAGGGCAGCTTAAGCGGCTGGTGAGCACCTAGATACTCCC
The DNA here is from genome assembly GCF_964195595.1 of Calonectris borealis. Classification (NCBI taxonomy): domain Eukaryota; kingdom Metazoa; phylum Chordata; class Aves; order Procellariiformes; family Procellariidae; genus Calonectris; species Calonectris borealis. Next base: position 43,768,576 of record NC_134314.1, read on the forward strand.
ATCAGATAAGAGGCAAATGCTTCGGGGCCTGATTTGTAGCAGAATCTTAAGTGCCTAAGCAATTTGTGAGCGAAAATATGCTCCCTGAACAGGATAAGTGTTGGTCTTACAGACTTAGAGATCTAAATCTTGTTTTGGATCTTGCCCTCAATTCATACCTTTAAAATGCTAAATGGTCTGTATCCAGGATAGCTGTTCTTCAAGAGGCACATCACTGCTGACAACTCTAATCCTCATGTCCAGACAAAAATCTCCAAAGAGAAAACTTTCCTCTCCTAGAGAGACATAACTTTAACAGAACTGATCATGTTAATTACTGTAATTATTCTTCAAAAGGAGTTTACTAGAACAACTTCCCATGGGAAAGAAAACCCACTTTGTCAACCTTCTCTATCTTAACATAAATACACATAGTGATAACGTAGTTAATAAATGGGAAAAATGTTCCCACATAGTTTTGTTTTTGAGAAGCAGATGGCGAAACAAAGGTGATTTCTAACTTAGTGCACTTACACAAGTTTCTCAGATATTGTACTAAGTCTGCACAACTGCCTAAGTAGGATACAACAGCTCCAGTGATTTATCTGTACTGAAGAGTGTACGCAGCGTATCTGGTAAATGTATTTGTATATAGCCAGGTGTAAGGATGTATAGGAATAACTCCCTGGATGAGACTGGCAAATTAGTGGAGTTAGGGTCACAGAGGACGTTGGGTAACCTTTCAGAAAGTTAATTGTTTCAACAACTACTGAGTCCTGTGGATGCCTTTGGAAAGTTGGTAGGTCCTAGGATCATTTCAGGTGTGAGTAAGAGGGCGGGACTTAGTCAAATCCAGGTGACAGGCAAACTGTCAAAGCAGTGGTGTAAGGCATAGAAACATAGAGAATGGAGTAGAGGAAGGAAATAAACCTCTGCAGTGTTTATTCCTTGGAATATAATCCAAACAATTATAGGAAATGAAACTTCAAGCCTTTCAGTACTTGTTTATTGCTGTTATTGGTGACAAGATAGAAGCTGGAAGGAGCAGAAGAATCAGTAAAGGAAAACATTACTAGCTGAGATATTTGTTTAAATTAAAGGTGTGAAAATATATCTAAAAAAGAATTATCTTTCATGTACATTCTAGGTAGTTTATATCTTTGCTAGAGAAGAAAGCTTTTCTTGAAGCAATCTTTCCTTAGTGTCCTGGTTTTGACTGGGATGGAGTTGATTTTCTTCCTATTAACTGGTATAGTTCTGTGTTTTGGATGTAGTGTGAGAATAATGTTGATAACACACTGATGTTTTGGTTGTTGCTAGGTATTGTTTACGCTAGTCAAGGACTTTTCATCTTCCCATGCCCTGCCAGATGTGCAGGGGGCTGGGAGGGAGCGTGGCCAGGACAGCTGGCCCAGCTGGCCAATGGGCTATTCCATACCATATGACGTCATGCTCAGCATATAAGGCTGGGTGAAGAAGAAGGAGGGGGGGCATTCGGAGTGATGGCGTTTGTCTTCCCAAGTAACCGTTACACGTGATGGAGCCCTGCTTTCCTGGAGATGGCTGAACACCTGCCTGCCGATGGAAGTAGTGAATGAATTCCTTGTTTTGCTTTGCTTGCGTGCGCGGCTTTTGCTTTCCCTATTAAACTGTCTTTATCTCAACCCACAGGTTTTTCTCACTTTTACCCTTCTGATTCTCTCCTCCATCCCCTCCGGCGGGGGGGTGAGCGAGCGGCTGCGTGGTGCTCAGTGGCCGGCTGGGGTTAAACCACGACACTTAGACATAACCATGCCTTCTCTGTCACCCTTTTAGAGAGAGCCTCAGCAAAAGAAAAGTTTGCTTCTGAACCTCCTAACATATTCTTCACCTTTATTTAAAAAAAAAAAAAAATCACCAACAAAAAAAACCCCAAAACACCAGGACCTGAAATTCTTAAAGAACACACAAGGATTTTTTTTTATAGTAATAACCTCATGTGTAAATGCAGGCTAGTGTGCAAAAAGCCCATTAAGAAGCTGAGTGCTAAGAAGATTTGTGATCGACTCCATTTACCCCTGAAGGATAGATGATTCTCCACAGAATACATTGACCCCTTCCAGGCTCCAGAAGCTCATTCAGCGGTCTTAAACATGTCTGTTTGGAAGTTCCTTCCCACCAATATAGCTTAGGAGCTGAGGGGGAAAAGGCAAGGCATCTTTGTCTAAGGCTTCGATGCACTTAGACTTACCACAATTATTTTCCTATTTAGTTTGTTCAGTTGTTGGATAGCTCAGTAGGTAAAGCCAAGGATTAAAAAGCAAGAAAGAAAATAAGAGGTGGTCTGAGATAGGCTGAGCTGTAGTCTAAACAAGGAGAGAGTGACTGTGCATTATCTTCATGTGAATGGAGATTCCTGGGATAATGCTTATGGCTCTTAACTGCAAAAAAAAGACTTTGCCAATAACCACCTATTGTCCTGCTTTTGTCAAGACTGAAATAAGAGAAGACGGGCTTTTCAGGTCTGGTGTGTGAGGATGGCAGGGTGGAATGCAGTTGGATTCCAGCTGAGTGTTTGATGTCTTCATTTTTGAGGCCTCTTCTGAAAAAGAGCTGGCAGGAAAGTGTGGCCTTACATAGAAAAAGGGCAAGTCCTGGAGCAAGAAGCTTCCCTAGTAATGAGTAGACATCCAATTCTATTATAATAATGTGCTTTCATTGCCACAGTGGAGCTAATAGAGTTGTGGTGACTTCACACCTGCTGCAGCCTGGAAAAAAAAAAAAAAGTCACCATGAAATCTCCCAGAAGGCTACTGCTGTCTACAGGCAAGAGTGCAAGAGACAGATAAAGTGTCTGACAATGACATATTGCTTTAAGACTGCAGTGAAATGACCAGAATGCTGTAGTATAATCTCCAACTTCCCTGCCTCTGAAAAATCAAAAAAAGGCAAGAAATGATACATACCATTCTTTTTCCTGATTATCTGCAGAAGCACTAGTACTCCATCTGAGAAGTTTAATTGGGATTTAAACTCCTCAAGATCGTGTATGCCTACTCAATTCCATATCTGTTTTTATTACTATTAGAAGAGAACCGTTATAGTCTCAGAGTTTACATTCACTTTCAAATGACAATTTCTTTTAAAAAATGTCAAGATCAACGAAAATGTTTCCAATGGTATAGGACTGCATTATTGTTTTTCTCCAGATTCCACTGATAAAGACGAGCTTGGTTTTCTTAAACAGCAAGATGCCATCTTTTTGACAGATACAGTATGTAGTTATGTCACAGCATTATGATGAACCTTATAGGGAAGACACAGCAGGGTCAGAGAATTTCTACATTCCCAGCACAGTTTCCATGAAAGGAATGTTTACATGACCCACAGCGCAAAGTTTAAATATATGCAGCAGTTTTGCTGTTAACTCCTTGAACTTGCTTGCTGAGCAGCCTGTGACCAGCAAAATTCTACTTGACTTGTTACGGTGTTAGTGTTAACATTTTCCTGTCTTGTCAGCTGTTTTGGACATCTGCTGTGCTCTATAAAATGTCTGCACAGGGATGGTTGGGGGGTTTTGTTTGGTCTGTTTGAGCGGCTGAGGAACTTAAATATTAGTCTGTCCTTTTGTTTATGTTGGTTGAGGGTAGATAAGAGAAGAGCCAATGAAAATGAGTAAGATTCTTGCTTGACAAGTGTTGTATTTGCCTTTTGTGACTCCTTTTCAATTCTGTAACATATATGTGCACAAAGCACGGGATACGTATGATCTAATGTTTTGTTAACATGTGGTTTTACAGCACTGATTCAGAACTTATTTTAGTGATACAGGTTTTCATAATCACAGTTAATATCTTTTGGCTTAGATAGGATTGTTTTATGCATCAGGAACCTGCTATACACTGGAGAAATTAAACTGGCTAAAATGCCTTGAATACTTACAGAGCACTTTACGTTATTCTCAATGAGGCATAATTAAAGCAAGAAGGCAGAGTAGATAGGATACTAACCAGTGACTGGTTGAAATTTATGCACAGAACATAGGCCAGACCCAATTGTGTTTGCTCATCATGCTACAAAATCTTATTTTCCCCTCAGTCATTCTGAGAATATTCTATCATAGTTTATATCCATAGTCTTTAAAGCAATTTTACAAGGGATATTATTGTTCCTAGTCTACAAATGGAAAAACTGAGGTACAGAGAAAGGCAATTATTTCCCAAGTCCGAATGGAGCAATTCAAGACTAAGTCTGAAGTGTTAGCCACAGTAGGATCAAGTCCATATTCACTGACTGGTTTAAAACTGGTTAAAGCATTAGAAGCCACATAAACACAAAGATGAGTGTGGGCTTCGAAACTGCCAATAAATCACAGCTGTAAGCTTACAATAGCTTCTTTATTGCTGTGATTAAACTATTAGAGGTGCCTGTGCTACCCTGTTTTAAAGCTAACTTGATTATGCTTATAACATATTACCCTTGCTTTTGTGGCTGATATTCCAATTCCTATCCACGGCAGAATGGTGCTTCCTTAGGAGCTCTAATTAGATTGCAAGTTTTGAAGGACTTTCTGAACAAAACTCAAAACTCTGGGGAACTGCCCATCACAGCCCTAATTTTGTGTCAATGTCCGAAACTTCCAAGTGTTTTTTAAAAGACAGACTGATTAAGATTGCAAATAACTAACAGAGCATACTTGAAGATTAAAACGTTATGGCTTTGATTTATTAACATTTCTCAGTTGAAGCATTTGACTTTGCTTAGAGGCTTCTTTCTTTTTTTTTTTAACTTGTTGGCCTGCAGTTAAATTCAAGCATGTTTCATGCATTTGCAAAGACTGATATGATTAGAGTTGTATTCACAGTGTGATGTCTAGTGTCTTGGATGTGCCTATTAAAGAAGGGTTACTTTTCAAAATGTGATCTCTGTTACCTCTTTAAAATAATTTGTTTTCAAACATGAAGTAAATTCTTCCCATTTCTTTTTCCTTTGCATGAGCGTATATGGCAATTATCTCAAACAAGAGAGGCTAAATGTATTTTTTTCCCCTTTTTGCATTGACTGTGTTTGAAATGTCTTCATTAGTAGCAGAGAAACTGCAACTTAGCTATACAAATATACTGTGTTGATCCTTCTCTTCAAACATAAATTTAACTAGGATTGTCTCCTTAGTTATTGGGAACTCTCTCTATATGCATATTATTACTTCATTGCAGACTTGAGATCTTCAACAACTTAAAATAAATTAAAAAAAATATGCTCTATGACTCACCTTTTTAAGCATTCTGCACTAAATCAGCCATATCTGAAGTCATGAAAATTAAATAAACATTTGTCCATCTGAATGCAAATTCTGAATGAATGTCAACGTATACCTTCCTTCTTCCCCACAGTAAAAATGGTAAGGTAGCAACTCAGTCATGCAGTCAAGTTGAGATATTGACAAGATAGGCTGAAAGCTCAGCAGTCAGATATGAGGGAAATGAGGCGGAGGATAAATCTCAGTCTTAACTGTGCTGCATGAATTAGCTTAGCAACAGAAGGGAGGGACTGGGTATTCTTTATGACAAAAATGTCAGAGATGGTCAAAGGAATGCTGCCAAGGAGCATTCCTACGGACGGCGCAGCACAACAGCAGCGACACCAAGACAACTGCCTGGCCAGTTGCTAAAGGTGAACAGAAAGCACAACGGGAAAACGAACATTTTTCACAATCACTTTTGAAAGAAAAGCATAAATGTTATTCTTGCCCTGCAATATTTCCTGCCACACACCTGTCTCAGACCTGCCAAATTACCTGGATTCACCCTGTGCTCACTTAGATTTGTTCGTTTAGATCTCTGGTATTTCAGGGACTGTTAATCCTGGAAACTCACAGGGAATCTCGGGTTTTGATCTCTCCACCCTTTCAGCATGTCCCACAGATGGATATGACAGCTGTTTGCATCTGACAGATTAAATCTGGTAACTGAACTTGCTGTGTGTGCACTCAGCCAGTCCTTGAACCAGAACCCTGGAGGTGTAGAGAAAGCAGGTTTACCAAGTGAGTCAAAAGGGAGCCTTCCACTAATAGCTGTGCTAAGCTTCTCTCAGTTTGAAGTCAGTTATTTGCAAGTCTTACAGCAGTTCTTTGACAAGGGAGATTTTTTTCCTGTGATGAAACAAGAAACAGAGCTGTTGTTAATAAGAAGAGAGATGCTACACTTTGCCACACCGAAATTATGTGCCTGTTTTATTGCAGCAGGCTCATGGCTGTGAATGATGTCATTAGTACCTCACTATAGAAATGTGACTTGTAACAGGACTTGAGAGGAAGAAAGGAGTTTGAGGGGTTGCTTTTTTCCCCCCATTTAATTAAATTGACTGAGTCATTATAGAATTTTAAAACAAGACAAAGAGCTTCTGTCTTTGTCATCTGATAAAATCTGGTCAAGGCTCGTAGAAGCCCAAACTATTCACTACAGAGGTGCAGCTATCTACCTTAATTGCAGCAGTATTGGGGCTGAGAAGAAATTAATAATTTTAAAAAATAAAACCTACTGTTAATTCCCTGAAATTGTCCATTCAGGCAGGTTTCAACATTTGTTGACGGTTGGACTCGATGATCTTAGAGGTCTTTTCCAACCTGTATGATTCTATGATTCTATGATTCTATGATCTCTGTCATAGCTTTTAAGGAAAATGTTTCCTCTGACCTAGGAATAAATAACAATGTTTTGACTAACACTATTGGGTTATCCACCGTATTCTCACATTTTACATGCACTGAAAAGCATCTGAAATATGACTGTGCTGCTTAAAATATTCCAAGAAAAATACATACTCAATTCCAGTCAAAGCTAAGTTCCCTTTTTTTTTCTTCGGCCTCACCTGCCTGACAAGGAAGCTACGTATTAGAGAAAAGTTAGGAAACTTAACCCAAATGATTTCTGTCTGTGCATTCTTCTGGTAACTAATGCAAACTCAGGACAGGCATACCTGAACAATGCAGCTGCGGCAGCCGTGTAGTCCTGAGCCTAGCTTCTCCTTAAGGGACTTGCTCTGCCTCACAAAATCTGCAGGAATTAATTTATGCTTCTAAACAGATTTCTGGCAACAAATAAGGTGGACTTTTGTGACTATTTTGATGTTTTCCACCTATCCGCTTAGGAATGCTTTGAGTTTTATGTTGCATAATGCCTAAACACTAAACTGGTGAATAGACTAATTTTTTTTCTTCTTTTTTTTTTTTTTTTAAACTGATATAAAAAAAAAAAAGGAAATAGAAAATGCTGCTCTCTAAGGGTTTATAGCCACATACAGCATTGGTAAGGTTGATGTTAGAAAACTGTGTGTGCAATTCCAGTATTCACACCTCTGAAAGGAGGTTAAAATTTGGAGATGAAGTAGCTTAATCCATAGAAATTATTTGCAGTCTAGAGAAAATGTCTTACAGTGAGAGATATAAAGGGTTTAATGTGTTGATTTTTTTTTTCAAATGGATTTTTTATCTTACAGATATAATCATAGATGGAAAATATAGGGTACTGAGGGTTTTAAAATCTAGTAAAGCAAGCCATAACAAGATTTATGGTTGCAAGAAGAAGCCAGAAAAATTCAGATTAGGAATAAAGCATTTTTTAAAAACAAGTGGCCATGATTAATGAATGGAACAACCCAGCAGAGAAATGAATTCTCTGTCTCTCAACATCTTCAAATCAAGAGAGGACGCTTTTTTGGAAGCTATGATTTTACTAAATACAAAGCATGTTTTAGTCAAACAAGGACTGTTGGCTTCAGTACAGGGGTAAAGGGTGAAATTTAATGGCCTATAATAAATGAGTAAGGCTAGATGGTCCAATGTTCCCTCTGGCCTAATTTTTATTAACCTCTTATTCTCTTATATGTGTGTTCAAGGAAAAAAAAAAGGTTAAGATATCATCTAGAAGTTGTTCTATTTTTTATTTTATTTCAAACATCTTCTTGAACTAGATGAACATCTTTTTCTTCTTTTAAAAAAAATGTATATATGCACTTTATTTCAGTAGATAAAATAGAACAAAACTGAGTTTTGGTTTCCCCAAGCCAAAAACAAATTCAGAAAAATCCTGCAACTCTTTGCTGACATATAATGTCATTCTATCTGCAATCTACAGAAAATTATTGTCTGTAACAATAAAGACAGTCATAATACAAGCAAAGTTGGTTTTTTTTTATTTTGTGAAATGCTAGATGCTTGTTCTTCTCGTTATTGCATTAGTCTTCCAGTGTACATTGAACATCAGATCACAGTTTGAGCTACAGCTGACTTGCCACATCATTAGGTTTGCTAAACCTCCACTGTGTTTGTAAGCATAGTCACTGTGCAGAGGATTCAAAAAGATGAAGACAAAGCATGATGGCCGGGATTTTGTAAAGTACATTATGGCATTGGCCTAACTGTCATTCATTTGAAATCAGTTGAAGTTGTGCTATTGATATCATAGGTAGTATCTTCAGGCTGCTATCAAATGCTTTTAATAAAAAAAAAAAAACAGCAGTTCTGCAGCATCTTTCTTATTTTTGAACTGTATAGTATTAAATGACAATAATGTATCAGAGGGAAACTATGACTAACTGTAAATGAGAACATTTATTGAATTAAAAGGAACTAGTGATATGATGGCAAGCACAAATATAAACCTTTAATTCCACACTGCCTCTCTGAGACTGAAACTACTATTACTGTAAGCATCAGAACAGTGTCTCCTTTTTCCCTGAATTTTAAGTGGAAGGAGACTAAGAAGTTAGCACTGCTAATTCAAAAACACCTTACCTTTTTCTCTCCTCTCTATTGTTCTCCTATACAGTCAGCAGGAAAGATAATAACATGGAAGCTTGTCAACATGACAAGAAATCCAAATGCTTTTAAAGACAGTTAATAACTGATGATACAAGTCAAGATAAACATTGCCCTGTTCCTCTCAACTTTGGGTTATAGATAACTCTTATTAGATGCTTACTATCCCACACAGCTCTGGCTTTCACCTGTTTTCTAGGCCAGGCATTTTTTCCTGTGCTCCTCTATTAATTTTCTGATGTCACAGTAAAATTCTTGGAGCATTGGATTAATCTTTCTTGCCAAGTTTAATAAGAAGCAATTATTGCCAACGAGTAAAAAATGTTCTATGTTCATGAACATGCTTTTTTCTTCTCTCATCTTGCTAAATGAATGTGTGCTTTTTCCGGCAGTTCTGGTCCCAGGTCATCCCAATAAAGATTGTGATATAAAAGTGAGAAATTTAAGAATAAAATGTATACAAAATCCTTATCAACAACAATAAAATTCAACAAGAAGAAGAAAAAAAATTGAGCTACTTGTATCTATTTTTAAGGTGTAATGAAGGGTGACATTTTAATGCTTTGCAGTTCACTTACACAGGTAAAGATGTTCTGATCAGCTGTGGCTCGATAGGGCATAAAGGCATAAAAAGAAATTACTCTGCAGAGAAATAGATAATGTGCAATCTATTTAGGAAGAGCAATCAGTTGGGTAAGGCCTTGATCGTTGATTATAATTCAGCTAAAATCTAATTTAAATATTTCATTTGAGGGGCAAAATTATTCTCTCAAGGTTTTTCTGTGAAATGAATTTTTTGGACGTGCCCAAATCACCTAAGAGTCTAAATCTTTTGGTTTATGTTACTAAACAACCTACATGCCTCTGAAAATATTACCCAGGGATATTAAGTAAGTGCCTTTTCTGTATTTGTTATGCATTTCAGTTCAGCTTCTTTTTCTTTAATATGACCATACTGAGAGCTGAGTACTGAATTCTATAAGCCTTTTATTATTGCCAGGGCCAATATAAGAGAGATTTAATAGCACTTGGAAACCAATTTTTATATATGTGGCAGCATAAAAGAACAGATTTTTTACAGAAAAGGCAGCATGTTTAAAATAAAATACAAACAATAAGAATACATTATAATGGAATGTCTGGAGGGAATGATGCTTCCTTTTGATCAGTTTTTAGATGAGGTTATCCTCTAAATCACAAAGGAAAATATCTGAATTATTATTCTGTGGTTCTTTTTCACTAGCTTCATGGTCAGATTTAAATATTCCAACCTCTTGTCAGCACTTCAGCTGAACACTTCTGTTACATCTGGAAACATCAAGGATGATGATCATTTGCTTACATGTCCTATCAAGAGAAAAAATGTCAGACGTTTCCCTGCGTCTGGGGTGAGGGACACGGAGGAGCTATGTGTACTACTTTCTGTTGATGATGTTGGGCTGGGATTAATGATAAATGATTAATGAACAGATTAGTCAAGCATCCATTGGGAATGGGGTAAATGCATTTGGAGCAGAAAGATAGTGTAGGTGACTCCTCAAGGTTCTTTCTAGATCTATCTTCTATTGTTCTATGATAACACGTAAGTCCTTCCTCACTTTTTGTTTTAGGCTTTTGTCTAAGGGGACGTTTCTATTCAAGGTCATTTCTCTAGAATGATATGCCCCATGATTAATTGCTCTAAAATAGTACTAAGCTGGCTAAAAGTGGAAGTATACAGGCCAAAATTTCAGCTACAAAGTAAAGTGCTTCTGCTCACTTCCCTGGAGCTGCTGCAGTTCATAGCAGCTGAGTATATGGATCCCTTACTTCAACTTTCACCTCCAAAATGTAGTGAGCTCATTCTCAATATTTCAAGTGCCAGTGTGGATGAATTCCAACACTGGAAGCACATTTGAACTGGCAAATGGTAAATGGCTGCCATCAGGCATAAGCACTTGTTATATCAATGCTTTGGCACATTATTTATGGAAGACTTATTCTAATGAATTCCATCCACACCCACCAGATGTGCAATCCAGGATTATGCCAGCTGTTTACCAGAGTACTTGATGTCCAATAATATTATGAGTATAACACGACATTCAATTTTAATGTTGCTGAATAAGGAAACTTTGTCTTAATATCTTTGTAGAAAATGAAAAAACAATGTTCTCACATATCCTGATTCAAAATGTTAGTGGAATGTAAGCTGGTCCAGCCCTTAAGCAAACACATGTGTTTCTGTGCATACGGCCAACCCCAATTGAATCTGCACAAGGCTCTCTGGTATTCATAACAAATAAACCTTATACACAAAGTCTGTGGAACAATAAAACACCAAACAAATGATAAAGGAATCTGATTAGCTAAATAAACTATCTGTTTATTTAAAAGTATTTGCAGGAACCAAAGCACAATTTCTAATAACATTTAATGATTTTGATTCACATTGAGAAGATTTCCTGTGTGGTATCTCTGACAAATTCAGGCTTTACCAAACATATGTGAAAACAGCAGAAATGAGTTCTGCTTTTTTTTATTATGTTATACTTACAGAAATAAGCTTTCCTTATTTTTTCTTTTTTTGTTTTGTTTTGTTTTGTTTTGTTTTGTTTTGTTTTGTTTTGTGTGGAACTATACCCTACTTGAAATGGTATGCCATTGCAGAACACCGAAATAATTTAATATTAATCATTCAACATCTTGGGCAGAAGCATTTAATTTTCAGGTTCATAACTTGTAACGCATTGGCTTCATGGTTATTGTATTTACAAATATAATAATTTACCAATGGGAAGAATGATTCATTCTTTTAAGATCTATTTAAAGCTGGGAAGGTAACAAAGACTTCTTGAAAGCGTTATGCTTTCTAGGATGATAAATATTTGTGATAACCTGTTTGGCTTTATAACTACATAAGACATTGACATATCAAATTAGGAAGAAATACAATGTGCTGATAACAACCCAAATATACGTATATGTTAAATCTTCACAACCTTTTTTTTGCAAAAAAAATTGTTTATATGTCTTTATTTAGATAATGAAAACCACAAAGAATTCACACAAGAACTGCTCTCACAGAAAAAAAAATCAAAGTGTTGTGTCAGTTTACTATACTGTTTTCGTAAAAGAGATTTTATTTTAATTAACTATGAGGTAGGCCTTTTAAAAATTCCTTTTCCTTCAAACTGCTCATCAAATGAGGACATACTAGGTCTTAATCTCAGAAAATAGAGTCACACAATTCATCTTTTTGTGGTTCAAATATCACTAGATGTGCTAACATTTCCTGTACAGGACTTTGATTTGTTAAATTATCTACTCCTCTGAACACATATTGTTAATAAGAAAGAGTAACTCTGCTGCTGATGTGACTGCATTGAAAATTCTAGTTTTTGACATTCCAGCTTGCTATTCCTGGATGTAAAGCATCACACAATGATGTAACAACATAGCCATATGCTGGGTATACATGTACTGTTGTTGTTCAAAGATAGGGCATGAAGACAGTTATAAAATATTACTTTGTTTATCTTTTCTTATAGAATAGTAGTAATACTTGTAATCTATTTTTCTAGTCCTCTTTATTTCCCCTGTGGGCCTGATTCTATATCAGGCCCATAGGTTGGTATCCTGAAAACAGCTTCAGATTAACATTTCTGTGTTGTAGTATACCATTCCTAGGCTTTCATCTGTAACAGCTTTGTTAGAAATCCTGCATTTCAATGGTGTGTGATAGATGGACAATACCTGGCAATGCGTATTAATGTCTTTTATTCTGCTTCTGGTTGCAAATATATATGTGGAAAAAAATGAGAGACATGAAAAATATCTTTCATTATCAAAACAGAATTTCCTCACCCCACTTTGAATGAGCTTTATTCATCAGTTTTTCCCCATTGTTTCATTGGCACTTCTGGTCCAAAACTTACTGAAGTCAGTAGGTTTTGAACTGGTTCCTAATGTTCCAAGGTCATGAACATCTTTTCTATTTTTGAATCTCATTAGAAAAAGAGTATTGTATATTAAAAAATATCTTCACAAAAAAAAAAAAAAAGGATTGGAGGTAAATGTAAATCCACTCATCTGAAAATTTAGTGAAACCATACACTATACTTCATTCTCCAACATTACCAACCTAGAACATGCAGTTACTTCTACCATATACGTACCTGCTTTTCAGTCATAATTGAATAATCATGTATGTTCAATTTCTGCAAAGCACTTTGAAAGATAACATCAATGCTTTCAGGCTTATTGGAGAATGTTATGACTTCCCCACTTTGCTGAGTAAGGAGCACTGTGCATTTCCTAAGGAAACATCCAAAAATATGGATGTGTGTACGATGTTAATAGAATAACATTTGCATTTAACAGTGAATGCATTTTTATTGCTTGGGTTTTGGTTAACCAGAACAAGATGAGGCCCAGGATAATAAAGTCTGAATTAAAAAGTGAGAGCAGGTTGAATAACATCTTGCTGGTAGGTTTTGAGAACAGAAACTGAGTGAATGAAGATTGGGGGGAGGGGGGAAGAGGAAGGGAATCTGGTTTGCAAGGTATTTCCTATTACTATTTTTGGTGAACCCATGTAATGCGTTCCTGATTGTCTCCATCTATTTCAACAGGTTGCCTGGAGACAACTTAACCCGTTGTAAAGACCTGTATACGATCTGTGTCCAAACACAAAAGCCTCAAGCTCACTCCAAACTCTCCAAGAATACTGGCAGACAGTCCTTCTTTGCTAATCATACCATATGCAGGTGAAAAGTTGCCAAGAGTCAGACCAGACCAGAAGTATCTCCCAGTCAATTATGTGATTTCACAGCACTTATTTTTAGAAGCCAAATTTTAATAAACAAATTGTTTTGCCTTTTGTCCCCATCGACTTTTCTCCGTCTTAACAATGCAAAAACTATCCCTTTCCTAAAACTTCTCTCTTTGGACACATCTCCAAACCTCTGACATGTAATAGCAACTCATTATTCATTCTTGTTTCATTGGCAAGTACATCTGCTGGCAGCAGCCAGAGAAAACTGGAGCTTCTGTCCTCATAAACTTTCCAAGTGTCTGCTAGAAAGACAGCATACTCTCCCATATCTAGATATTACCAATCATATCTAAGAATATAACACAAAAATAATGAGTGCAACAACAAAGAGGAGGAAATGATGTACCTTATGTGACCTTAGCTAAAATGTTGTTCTGTCGTCTTCTTGAAGGGATTACAAAAAGTAATGCAATTTAATAGGCTTGGGAATTTTTTTGCCACTTCACGGTGGAGACAAAGTTGACTTAACAGGTTAGGTGTATCACTAGGTGCATTTTAACTAGACATGAAATTGTTGTGATCTATAGAAAAACATCTAGCCTTTCAACAGTAAGAAATATAGTGTGGACATAAATTTAGTGCACTTGAAACCTGAAAGCAGGCTCACAGCTTTATGGCACATTATATAGATACAACCAGTGCTTCTAGGAATTGTCACCAGGACATTGTTTATATGTGCTTTTATCTAGCTTTTATCTGTTTTTTTTATAATGCCTTTATCTTTGTATATACATGTATGTGTGTGGTATGTGTACAAAGAGGAAGAAAGAGAGAAAGAACATGTTCTAAGCTTACACAGTTACAGTGAAGCCTCATAATCTTTCATTAATATCTCATCACTTGCATCTTTCCCAAATGTAGTTGTGTACAAAGAAAAAAAAAAAAAAAGGAAAGCAGAAAAGCAGCAAGAAAGCAAGCAAGCAGGCACACTGTGATAATTTTTATAACAACTTAGAGAATACTCTCTCCTCCATAAAAATGAAACAATAATTTGATAGAAAATACATGCCTGTTGACACCTAACATTTCCAGGGAAGTATTTATTGTATAGTCACTGTGAAACAGAGACAAAACCTACATTTGTGTATTCATTTGCTCTGTCATGAGAGTGAGATGCAGCTTACTATAGAAAAGAAACATTTTCTGGCCATTTATTTAGATTGTATTATGCCTCCTTTGTATGCAACCCAGTCATATAAATACCATAATTCTACAGTTAAAGTATTGCCAATATGTATGAATTGTGTCACCTCTAAAGAAGAAGGTTAATCTTTTTTAGAAGAAGGAATGTATTAAGTCCTCCATGAAGCCAGTGTTAAACACAAAAAGCAAAGTAATACACCTGCAAGTAGCCTCCTAAGCATGGGGCTGGATCAGGGCTAAGTTGATGCTCTTTCTAGACTTAACCAACACCCACTCACGAGTGGGATATGTGTGGTCATTCACAAATTAACATAGATTCCTCTTCACTATCTTTTCCTTTTTTTCTCATGTAGGGGGAAAGAGTTTTACAGATTTGTAGAGGTTTACAAGTTTACAGGTGAAGAGGATTGCAGATTTTTCTCTACCGTTCAACCTCTCGGAACCATTCTCACCTCTTTCATTAAATGTTCAGCTGATTAGAGAAATATTTAATTGATTTAGGAATGGATCAGTAAGGAAGCACTTCTTTATTTATTTATTATTTTAGTTGCTGGCTGATACAAAATTAAAAAAAAAGAAGTCTGAAAGTGATTCAAAAGGAAAAATATTTCTCTTGTGTGGTGAAATTTAAAGCTTAAAAAAAGTCCTTTATCATGCAGGTTGACACTCAGACTGCCTAATTCCCTCTAATCTGATACTCAGATAGAATTTAAAGCATTTATGTCTAAGACTGATACATTCCACCTGAGCTGGTGGCATGAAAATCTGGACACCTTTGGTTTGGAAGATAAAGTTCATAATGTGCTTAAATCTAAGTTCTAACATATGTTTGAAAGTAGCACCTGGTTCCCACCTAACCCCCTTTATGATTCACAGATGGGCTGGGAAGCAACTACTCATTTGGAATTCCCAATACGAAGATATGGTTTAGCAAGACAATAAACTCAGACAGTCTAGAGTTTTAATTAAAAGCTACAGCCAGGTGAAGAATCTTACTGCAATTAATTCTGATAATTCAAATGCTTACACAGAAATATATGGACGCCGATACTAGAGCTTCACCACTGTAAGGGGTGTCAGAGGTACAGCTCCTGCAACCAGGAGAGGGACTTAAGTACCAAATAACAGGCGAGGCAGGACCAGCTTCATCTACATCTCCCTGTTGAACCTGAGCTACTCTGGGTGAAAGACTGCAAGAATTAGTGATTCAGAGTGCAAGACAAAGAGTGTGGCTGATACTCTAATCCTTAAGGCATGCTCCGGGTTAGGGACACCTGGACTCCAATCCATTCCCAAAGAACATTTATAGATTTTAAAGAATGGGTCTGGAATGTAAGAAAATAATGATTCCCTAAATAGATGTTAGAATTTAAGTCACTACTTTCCATCCTTACTCCACTAAATTGATCTCTCTTATGTTTTCACAGTCATGTCCGGATTTATGCCTTGGCTACTGTGCAGAAGAAAGTTATTGTAAAAGAATTATCTCCTGGGTTTTCTCCTCCCGCTGCTGGTTTTAAAAGAAAATGGCAGCCACTTCTGCATTCTCTGTAGTGCAGGTTTCCTAATATAGGTGTGCAGTGGACTGAAGTGAAGAAAAAAATTGCTTTCTAGATTTTGATTGGGTTTAAGACGTAAAGCTGCTCTGGCACATAAAAGTAGAACTTATGCTGGGAATGCAGCGGCATCTGAGGAATGTTCACTTCAAGCACTAACGTGTCTATATACTTTGGCACTCTGACAGTCAGGTATCGGTTGAATGTGGGTTTTCAGGATCATAAATTTGGACCTAGACACACCATTCCCACTTTATAGACTTTTTCATGTCTTACCTTATGAAAATGTTGCTCACAGCTGTAAGGAAAAAATATATATCTTTCCCTGATATTTATATCACTGTATTATTAACAATGTTGATTAAAGTGATCCTCTAGTTTGAATTTTAAACCCTTTCTTTTAATTAATTAAACACCCTTTTTGTTTCAAGTCATATAATGTTTCTATCTTGGATAAATATCATGTTGTCTTATATATTGATTTACAAGAAGATATTGCTGACCATCTCCAATTTTGTTGTTGAACATTATTATGAAGTCAAATCTGAAAATAGTTCAATTACTTGAAATAAATAGTCCAATTTCGTGTTTAATACACTACTGTGCCGATGTCTTTGATGAAAAGTGTTTTGCTTTCTCTGAAAGAAAAATGCATAATCCCAAATCTGCAATCACTGAAAATTACTACAATTCCATTTAATGCACTTAGTTTCAAAGTTGAAAAAATGAGAGAGATTCCTTTTGACAGGTTCTGTTCTAAATTAAAAGACTCATTCCAATTTAGAAAACATGAGCATTCCTTCAGAAGGAAAGGAAGAGCTCAGAGAAAAAGCCCGACATATCATGCTATAATGCACCATTGTCTTAATACCATCAAAATAACACCAGAAGCCACTCGAGGATTCTCTGCTGAGCTGTAGAGGCTTGTTCACCAACCCCTAGACATTTAAATGGAAGAAAGACATCCCCTGTAAGACCAGCTAAAAGGCTGTGACTTATTCTTCCTTTCATCTGACAGACTTGTCTTGGACATAAAATGCAGTAATGGATCTGAAAAATAACAGAAAGCTGCTGAAAATTACATTTATACATATATATTATGTGTGTGTGTGTATATATATATATGTGGAAGCTGGATCAGGTATCACACTGAACTGCCCCTCTGCCTGCCTCACCCTAGCTACTGAGCTAGATTTTGGTGAATAGTGCTATGTGTTTTCTTGAAGATCTTGTTTGTGCAAATACAAAGGGACAGATGGAACAGGTTTATCAAATACATGAACTGAAAGTAAACTAAACCATTGGGCTGGTTCTTTCACCTCAGACAAAACTTGGTCTTTGCTGTCAACCAAGTGAGATGATGTTGAAGCCAATGTTTCAAGCAAATCAGTCAGCAGACAGTCCGCAGCTTCCTAGTCATGCTTCCTTCATCAACCTATATCCCATCATTCTGCCCTTGGCTTGGCTAGTTTTTTTGCTACAGGCTGGGAGTAAGGGAAGTTCTAGATATACAGCTTCTGCTTTACAGCCTGGAAGCAGTCAAATAGCCTGGGGAAGTCTGTGGGGAAAAGCACTATGGTTTCTTATTTCACTGCAAGCCATGATACAGCTATGCACTTTGGACCTTAAATGATAAGTGTGTCACATACATTTGTAAGCATGCCTTCACAGCTCACTTGAGAAGTTAAAAGCTGCTTGACGCCTGTATATGGGATACCCTTTTTTCATTATTTGTACCATTGGCCTGAATCCAGTTCCCTAGTGCTATCTTTCTTTTCCCTTCCTGACTATTGGGCAGATATTTTCAGATCATGTCTTCTGATGGCATACTAGTCTTGCAGTTCATTTTAACGCTGAATGCTTAGGAATCCTTGCCCATACAAGCAGTTAAAAGTGTGATAAGAGAGAGAATGGGGACAAAACATGGGACTACTCACTCCCACAATGCCACCTGCTTGTTTTAGTGCTATGAAATTGCTTTTTACCTGTTTTTTTCAAATAATTCTGTGGTGATCTTATAATGGAATAATATTCTTAAGTCCCTTCAGACTTGGAAATAATTGTCGGCTGTGAGGTTTTTTAATGAAACTTAACCAGTCTAGAAGTCTATGTTCTTTTCTTTTTTTTTTTTTTCCTCCCAGTCACATTTTTATAAGAGTAAGACTTAGGAGCGGTGATAGAGAAAACTTTTATTTTTTATGAGAAGGTAAGAGAAGAATAAATTGAATGGATTACCTTTGCAAACAGATGTCTGATTACAATCGATGCTCTGGGACTATCACTAGTGTTAAGACCAATAAACAATTTGCTAATACCAAGTTCTAACTCTCTAGCTGCTAATTTTAAGTAGAAAAATTATTTTTATTCTTAATATGCTTTTCTTTCACTTATGTGCTTTTGATATCCTTTGCTGAGTGAAAAGGTAAAATTGTGCTCCATTTAAGTCTAAATAGGTAATTTTACTGTATTTTTTATCCTTCACTCAGTATTTATAGCTTAATTTTCACTTTAATTATTTTTTTCATATTTGAATAAAAGAAGAAGTAAAATAAATTCCAATATTAAGACTAGAGTTATATTATATGATCCTAAAGGAAAAAAATTTATTTAGATCTCACATTTTTTTACCATGTGACCATATGCCTTTTGACTGCAGCTAGGTTTTTTTTTTTTTTAATATCTTTTCAGTTAGCTAGATTTGTACTGTAGGGAAAAATACTAAAAGAAACACATTAACAACACTCTTCAAATTTAGGTTCTTCAATTTTTCAATGCCTCTCATGAAATCTGAGTATATACTGAGCTTCCAGTAAATCAGTGACAGGGTAACCTGTGAACACCAAAAAAAAAAAAAGAAAAAGAAAATAAAAAAGAAAAAGAAAAAGAAAAAAAAAAAAAAGAAAAGCCCTTGCCTTGAATAATCTGTTCCCAGTAACATAGAAACCAATTTTATATCCTTTATTGTCTCCCTGTCTGTCTTCACCTTTAAAAACAGGAATAATGAAATAAAACATAAAAATAACAACAAAAAAAAATTACTTGCAGAAACTAGAAGGTGTTATTTATATTTAGAATAAGAAATACTGTTGTACATAGATTGTAGACTTTTTAATTATATCTGCACATGGGTGTCAGGAAGATTAGTTAGCTGATGGTTGTAAAGCTCTATACAATTGTTGAGTGTTATCTAATTATTCCTAGTCATAGAGAGCCTGATGAATTTCTGGTTTTTAAAAAAATGTGAAAGATTTGTTAATGAGTCAGCTATCTATCCTAGCAGAGAGACTGGAAGTTAGACCTATAGAAGAATGGTTTTCTGACACACTTTTAATGGACTGGGAAGGACAACATACCTCAAAAAGGGAATGCATAGCCAGGGAAGGCATTGTGGTGGAGACAAAGAAGGACAAAATCATGGAGCTGTTCCTCAGAATAACAATGCACATTGCCATTGCCCTCCCTGCCCTGCACTCCTGCCATCGTTGGTGGGAATGCCACTGTGCATGATGACAGCTGCAAAATGGGCAAAAGAGCCGACAGCCAACTGAAAGAGTCCAGGATACTTTCCTGCAGACAAGAATCCAGAACCATTTGAGAAGCCGTATTTTTGCTCCTCCCTGGCTTCCATCCACTGCTGCAGGAAAGCACGTGTCTCCCATGGATCCGGTGTTAGATCTACCAGCACATATAAATGTCTCAGCTGTAAGAGAGTAATAGTGTACTACATGTCCAATGCCTTTGCATGGGCTGGCAGATATGACAGGAGACCTATGGATTATTGTCTTCCTGGATGGATACTAGGTATTCCAGTGCTCCTAAAGTGCCTCCAGGCACCTGTGTTTTAGCAATACCTAAGAATCTAATCTAAACTTAGCAGAATCATTCAGCTCCACTAAGTGAACTGACAAGATTTCCACTGAGTGTAATACAATCTTGTGCTCTACAGGTGATATAGAGACCTTAAGATAGACACCTAGATTTAGGTGTCTTAGTCTCAAACTGAATCCCACCCAAATTGTTTCTTCCTTCACTAAATGATGGCATTGGATATCCAGTACATAGATACTCACACAGATACGTATTGTTTGTCTCATCTTTGTTGTTGAATCATGATAAAAAAATAAGTGTTATTAATAGAGCTCCCCTATGCAGCTTTTTCCTGCTGGCTGCTGGCAGAGCTGTCCTGCACAGCATTTTCTGTTTAGCTGACCACCTAATGTTTCTGTGTAATCTCCAAATCTGCTAGGTAATATAGTTCTTGGCTGCCCTGTGTGAATCTTTTCTTGGTTGAACACCAGGACATGCATGAAGTCAAAGGATCTCACAATGGGTTCCTGGGCACCAGCCATGCTAGCTTCTCTGCTTAATGTATTTTATTTTTTTTTATTCTTTGTGGAAAATTATCAGCTGTAGCAACCTTTAGTAAGAGTCAAGTTGCTTGCAAAAATGCTGTCATATTCTTAGGTATTAAAAATATTTCCAGAGGTTCCATTTTCCTGTTTTTGTCCACTGTTATTTTGTCAGCTCTTCTGAGCTTTGACTTGCCTATTGGGGCTGCTTTCAAAGTACCTATACGCTTCAATTATTCAGACAATATTTTGTAGAATTCTGGCTTCTAATGATTCTTCTCCAGACATGCCTGAGCATGATGGCAATCTTTGGCTAATTATAAGACTATATATCTAAAACTATTTGGGAGGATACAGCTGCCAGAATCGGTAAGTCCTATATTATTCAGTCATGTAATATATTATAAATGACTCTCCTGGCCATCCTCCAACATTAAAAAAACCATAACCTGGACATAAAAATTTGTAAGCAAAGGAACTACATCAAAAGATAAATAGGCTAAAGTGGATGTGAAGTGCAAGAGAAGGGAGAGTCTGGAGGTCTGACAAAAGTTGAATAGTTAGGAATATGTTTGTACATACCTTAGAACAAACAAATTCATTCCAAGGTGCCCATGCTCCTCCTCCAGTATATAAACTCTTTTTAAAAAATAATTAGAAAAAAAAGTTATGTGTGATAGCAAGACACTGACTGTCTAAAGAAGACTTAAACATTTTAAAATATATCCCTAATCATCCTATCAGTCTTCACACATATAAAGTCTTCTTATTTTTGTTGTTGTGTATGTGTAAATAGGAAGGAAATAATCATCTCATTTATTTTTGAAAATAGATCATAAACAATCATCTTTTATGTGCAGTAGAAGAGGAGATGATGTACAGGTGAGGCAGAGGAATCTACCAGAAACAAAGATACAGATAAAGAATGATGTGTAGAGAGAGAAATGTAGAAATGCTGAGAAAGTGAAAGAACAGAGGAATTTTTTTTTCTCTTTTGCTAACTGAAAAAAACCTCAACCTCGAGTTAATTAGAAGAGGGCCACAACATCTAATAGCCAAAAACTCCCAAGTTCCAAACCTACATCTGAAAATTGCTGTAGCAGTAGGCAATTCACTTTACCTCTCTGAGTTTTCCCATATGTAATTTGAAGATAAGTATTTATTTGCCTCATAAGAGCTGTATGAGGAAAATAAGTAAATATGTGTGTGTAGTTTGATGTTGAAAAGTATTTTGATGTTTAAACAGGATTTGTTTATTTTGTCTTATATGTCTCAAATGTTTTTACTGCAGTTGGTGTAAACACAGTTGTGGTGTCAGATATTCTGATCCAAAACTGTCCCACAGGAACTTTTAACTGAGATTTAAATTAACCAAAGGGGATCAAACATTGTCCTCTGAATGTAATAATCTCCGCCTTGTAGAATTATGGAAAAGTAATTTAAAAGCTGAATATAAGGATGCCACACCATGTTTCCCAGTTCATTCTTGCATGTAACATTTCATGCAAATCAGATTATGTTGTTTGACTTAAAAATTACTGGGCCAGATTCTCAGCTGAACTGAAATCAATGGAGTGGAGCTGATTTACACAAGCTGTGGGTCTGATCCATGACATTTATTTAACTTATTCAGATGTCCAAAAAAAAAAGAAAGAGAACTTTCTTTCAATGTAATCTTTTTCTTTTTCCCCTTCAAACTAACATTATAGCTGTGGTTCATGGTAAGCAACATTAAACTGACGAGATCCATGCGAAACTACAAAGGGCTGGAGTTTGACTTCAGGCATAACTCTGAAGAGTGTGCCCACCTCCCACCACAACCACAGGAGGCATTGTAGCTCACAGACCCAATTCCTCCCCTGTTTCCTTTTACATCCTAGGAGTTAATAACTTATTTCTGGTGAGGCTCAACACCGAATATTTATGGTCCCACTGTGAGTTGGCTCAGTTATTTTGGCTAGGGAAAAGGGGAAGTGAACCACTGCTATGATTGTCTTCCATTTCACATAAAGCAACCTGGCCTCATACAAGGCCTGTCAGGTCCAGCAGGAAAGAGCAATATAGATAACAATGCAATCTATATGCTTTGGAACTGCAGCAACAGTAAATGAATAAGTAAGGCATGGTAATTTCTTCAACTTCACCATGCTCTCATCATATATCACTAGTTGAGAACCAGGCCAAGGAATAGTGTATAAAAGTCAGTTGAAAAAAGAGAATTTGATCCTGACTGTTCTTCAGTTTCTCTGGGTTTTCTTATTGTCTTCAGATTCTACTGAAATTGAAGGATCATTATCATAGAGATTTTGGAAGGAAATTGCAAATTAGGGTCCTAGAATTTTAATTCTATTTCCAAATTTGCTTACATAATTACTGTGACTTTCATAGAATCATATCATAGAATCATAGAATGGTTTGGGTTGGAAGGGACCTTAAAGATCATCGAGTTTCACCCCCCTGCCATGGGCAGAGACACCTTCCACTAGACCAGGTTGCTCAAAACCCCATCCAACCTGGCCTTGAACACTTCCAGGCATGGGGCATCCACAACTTCTCTGGGCAACCTATTCCCGTGCCTCACCACCCTCATAATGAAGAATTTCTTCCTTATATCTAATCTAAATCGACCCTCTTTCAGTTTAAAGCCTTGTCCTATCACTACATGTCGTTGTAAAAAGTCCCTCTCCAGCTTTCCTGTAGGCCCCCTTCAGGTACTGGAAGGCTGCTATAAGGTCTTCCCGGAGCCTTCTCTTCTCCAGGCTGAACAACCCCAATTCTCTCAACCTGTCTTCACAGGACAGGTGCTCCAGCCCTCTGATCGTCTTTGTGGCCCTCCTCTGGAGTCGGTCCAACAGGTCCATGTCCTTCTTATATTGGGAGCCCCAGAGCTGAACACAGTACTCCAGTTGGGGTCTCACAAGAGCAGAGTAGAGGGGGAAAATCACCTCCCTCGACCTGCTGGTCATGCTTATTTTGATGCAACCCAGGATATGGTTAATTATTATAATTCAATGGAAGAAACAGGGAGATCCGTATTAGTTAGGTGGGTTACAGAGATAGCAAAAAAACCTCTTTTTGGTTTCTGGAAAATGAATAAATTCTTCATTGGATACATGTATTTTTACCTCACTTACCTGACCCACCTCCATTGGGATATCTTAATTATAAAAAATCACTTTTAATAAAATGTTTGTCACCCAAACTTTTCCTGGCTTTATTTTTTCTTTTCTTTTATTTTTTTTTCTTTTTTTCTGTGGGGCCTCTCTTTCTCTACATTAGTCTATGTTGTTGTAGCTAACAGCTAGAGACAAGTTCAACAGCTGGTGTAAGCAAATTTTATTTTGTGGAACATCATGTAAGTATTGTTCTTGCTTTGCTTCTGTATAAAAGTTACATGGCAATAACTCCTTTATTAAATTGTAGTGAGGAGCACGTACATTTGTTCATCAGATGGCAGTGAAAAGCAGGAGGGACCCCAAATCCATTAACTGAAGAACTGAATGTATAAAATTTACTCAGAAACTGCTCATGTTGTTTGGATCTATTTAAAAGGAACACTTACAGAAGCAGATACTTCTAGCTCAGGAGAAGTGAAACTTAATGAAACAAATATAAGATGCAGAGATAGGAGTTCATGAATTCTAATCCATGTCTTGAGATAAATTGAAGAAAATTAGACAGATGTCTGGCCAGACCTCATTTGGAAAATACATTTTTGAAGATTCTGGGGTTTCTTGTACTTTGCCATATTTGAATTAAGACAACTAGAAAATCTGTTGTTCCAAATCACTTAACATGTCCGCATGACCGCTCTACAAAATCTTAGCATTTCTTCATTTTATTATCATGGGAAAACTCTGCTGGGAAGTACTTCTTACTAGTTTTACCCTGAAAAAGGAGATTGCACTGGCAAGGAAATCAATATATATGGGTATGAATCTTCCAATAAATCTGTTGGAATAGAGAACAATTTGCATATATATTTTCAATTGAGAGCTATGGAGTTCACACAGCTAAATTAAATACTTCTGGAATGTATTTGTAAACAAAAAAAATTTTCTTATGACCTGTATGTCAAGTAGTGGTTTAAATGTAATTATTTACAATTTAAATGTAATAAAATGTGATTGCTACCTCTGGAGTTTCTTTTCCCTGAAATATAATTTTTATTCTGCTAGACCATGAACAGAACAGATGCAGCACTCAGAAAGGACGATTTCTGGACTGTGTCTGAACCGGGCGACTCACAAGTGCATGTGAGTTCATGGTGCGTGTTCTGGCCATGTCACACACCTGCTTTCTATATCCTGGCTGTTGCAAGAAAGAAACCCGGATATACAAGACCTTGGTATGTTCTAAGCAGGTCCTTATGGAGACAGGCAGCCTGATCCATCAGGAAAGTTTCCATGATTGTTCCTGTAATTTGGAGATGAATGAAAATCTCAAATCCACCAGAGACAGACATAGAATAGTTAGTTCTAGTTGTTCAGATTTGCTGTGAAACACCAATTAAGTAGTTGTAACCTCTTCATGTCTCCAAGTTCAATCCAGAAATCAGAATAGCAGTAATGGTTTTCTCTCCATTTTGTGTTTTCTCCATATTTAAATTGTTACCTTAAGGTTTTTGTATCCGGAAGAGTGTGCATATATGTGTGTGTGTGTGTGCGTGCGTGCGTGTGTGTGTGCACATGTGCATGCATAGGGCTAGGACAATAGTGCTGCAGCACACCTTTTTAGCAATAGAAATAGATATAAATATTTATTAGTATGAGAAATAAATAATTTTTGTCCAATTGTAAAAATTTTTTATGGACTGACTGTTGCTACTCTGGCCACATTAGCTAGATCCATGTTAGCAAGCTGAACTTGGCATAAACTTGTGCAGTGATGCTCAATCATGCATATAGATTTCTTAAAGGCCTTGTAAAGATTCATCCTTACACATTCGTGGAACCATATACTCTTCTAAGGGCACTGTCTTTGCTTTAGACAAAAACAGTAGAAAAAGACTCTTTATTAACTTGTTTGTCTTTGGAAACAATTTTCCATCACAGTTGCAAAAATAGTAAATGACTGTATTCATACCATGTTCTAGAAGTGTCAAATATAAGCATTACAGATACTTTTGTACCCCAAGTCAAATAAAGAATGAGAATTTTGGATCGTCTTGGCTAATATTTGCATACCTGGCCAGCTCTACTGTCAGTGAAAAGAAAAACATTCAAAACCTAATTTAAGCAAACAGCAAACAGCTTACTTTGGGAGTCTAACTTAAATATCATTCTTGTTCTCTCCATTGACTCTAGAGTCAGTAGATAAGCCAAGCTGAAAGACTTTTTTCCCAGAATCTGTCATCATGATGCTTAACTGAAACACCTCTGGAAGACTAAATATCGCCTACAATACATTTTTTTTCCTGCATAAAGGGCTTTCTGAGTTTTGTTTGAACTTATTTCTTAATAATCTGCTTATGGTGTGACTCATATTAGCTGGCACACTAACAAATGCCCAGTTCTTGAGATTTAATTTTCCCAGGCAAATCACTGGTATGCACAAGAAATAACAGTACATTTATTTTTTTATTTATAGTAAAGTAAAAATTCCATTCAATACAGAATAATTTGCATTTAACTAAAAATGTTTAAAAATGTGTAAATGCCACTGCCATATCTCTTCTTAATTTTAATGTTAAAATCTTATCTTTAGGAGAATCATGTAGCTCTTTTGCCCTTATTTTTGTAGAGTACATAATATTGTTTGCTACTGAAAAAGAAAAGCTGGATGGTTGATCCAGCTGTTAAATCATGTCTACAATGTATCATAAACAGCCAAAAGATATAAAGCAAGAATCTAATTGACCAATACTTGGGTAGTGTGTGACATTATGTAGCTGTTTTAGCTGGCTTTGTAACATCACAGAAATCTATAACTTCATACTTCATGAGTCAGAATCAATAAACTTGCCATTACAGACTCCAAAATCAATCTTGCCTTACATGCCCCCCCCCCCTTTACTTCCTCCTCTTTTCCTTCTGCTTCCCAGCAAAACAAAACAAACTGCTGTGAGAATTTATAATCTTTTGAGTTAAGTAAAACAGATGAATTAGGAATGTGGATGCTATGGGCAAGGTCACTTACCATCCTCTTCGGGGCTGAGTGTTGAAACAAACACTTCAGAGCCAGCACCTGCACCCAAGCTGCTATTCCACTATAGCCACAGTCCCTCATTCGTCTCTCATTTTTTCAGGTTATTGTGACTTAAGTTTAACATTATCAGCCTTAGGCAAATGAAGACTTCAAGCAGAATTGAGAAGCCAAGCCCTAATTTATCCTGTAATGTCTGCAATTCCTCTGTTCTTTCAGAGAACTCATTTTACAATCCTGATCTCCAATATTGTGATTATATCTTTGCCATCCTACTCTACTTTTTACCTCCTCAGTTCAGGATTCCAACCTTGTAGGTGCTACACTTCATCTACTTACCTCTTTAACCATGTATCCAGATGTCTTAAAGCCTCTACCATACAAATGTCATTGATCTTCCCTAGGAATTTCATAAGCTCAGTCATTGAAAAAGCAATGTAGGGCACTGCTGTCATTCTAAAAATGTTACTACAGCAGTTGTGTCATGAGAATAATTTTTGTAATGTTTTTTTGACCTTGTAGCACATGCTAGATGATTTGAAATCCTTACCCTTTCAGTAAGGAAGAGTAAGCTCCTTCAGATATCCTACAGAGAAAGAGGCCGTTCATGGGAACAGCATCCCTGGATCTTTGGAGGTCCAAGAAATCACTTACCTCCATATTCTTAAGGTTTGTCCTGGTTAATAGAGAAAAAGGGAAAGAAAAAAAAATGTGAATATTACCAACATGTAAACGTCCAAAATGATGGTAAAAACTGTCCCTATGTTCCTTTCAAAGGAACACTCAGTGCAAAACTAGTTATTTTGTTACCAATGACTTGTCTTGCCATTTAAATGTCTGAAGGAGTCATCTCCAAAGAAGTGCATGAACCATATATGAAAACAGTTTTAACAGGTGGAAGTATGGTAAAAAAAATAACCTGTTTGAATAGGATAGGCCAAAATCTCAAAAGCAGACAAGAAAGGTGATATGATCTTTGATTTGGTTTATTTATAAAGTATGTCATTTCAGTATTCTTCATCAAGGCAATTCTGCTAATGGATTTAAGATTTTATCTTGCAAAATGAATATATAAATAGTATGTTTTGCACATCATATAGTTCCTGGCACTAACTGAACCCCAACAATCTGAATACTAATCTCTCTGAGCACAGATTTCCTGTATTTTCCTCATTATTTATTTATGTCTCCAAATAGTCCAGACACCGCTTAGGATGTGGTTTAATAACCCAGGCTCATGCTGTTGAGCTATTAGTGCTCTTGTAGAGAGCATTTTTTGGCATTTATTTTGCTGTGTCAACCCACTGGAGCACTTAACAAAGGTTGGTAAATGAGAAGTTTGAGAAGGGAAGGAGAACAGTTAGCAGGTGTCATGCATTTGCAGAGCTGCACTTGCTACATTGAACATGTAATCTGAGAAAGATATTGGCTTAAAATGGCAGAGAAGAATGAAAAGATTATGATGTATAGCACAATTATTTTTTCTTGGTTTTTTTTTCACAGGTCTGGCATCATTTTTGCCCATTTATAGGAAGGGCAGAGCAGTTCCTCCACACAAGATGCCATGTCATCCTTAATTGGCTTCTCTGATCTTTCTGAAAAGGGGATGTGGATTCTTTCCAAGATTAATAACTGTGCATCTGTTAGTATAACAGTGAGGCAGATTTGTGATCAATAGACCTACACATGTATTTGAAGAGATCAGTGGCACTGAATGAATCTAATCATGTAATTACAAAAAATGGGCCATTCTACAAGTCATCTGTGTCTCTTTATTTTGATGGTATTTGATTCTGCTATATATTTTAAATGCCCAGAGTATCACTATTTCCTTTCCTTTCCTTTCCTTTCCTTTCCTTTCCTTTCCTTTCCTTTCCTTTCCTTTCCTTTCCTTTCCTTTCCTTTCCTTTCCTTTCCTTTCCTTTCCTTTCCTTTCCTTTCCTTTCCTTTCCTTTCCTTTCCTTTCCTTTCCTTTCCTTTCCTTTCCTTTCCTTTCCTTCCCTTCCCTTCCCTTCCCTTCCCTTCCCTTCCCTTCCCTTCCCTTCCCTTCCCTTCCCTTCCCTTTCCTTTCCTTTCCTTTCCTTTCCTTTCCTTTCCTTTCCTTTCCTTTCCTTTCCTTTCCTTTCCTTTCCTTTCCTTTCCTTTCCTTTCCTTTCCTTTCCTTTCCTTTCCTTTCCTTTCCCCTTTCCTTTCCCCTTTCCTTTCCCCTTTCCTTTCCCCTTTCCTTTCCTTTCCTCTCCTCTTTCCTTTCCTTTCCTTACTATACCTTACCATACCTTACCTTACCTTAATGAGGACATTTCCCAAAACTATTTCTTAACAAGAAAGGACAACTGCTGAAAGATCAGTCATAAATCATGACTTCCTATAGCTGAACAGACAATTGAAAGAAAATTGCAGAGCATTTAATGAATTTTTGAAATTATTTCTACTGTTTGATAGAAAGATTGCCTTGAGAATGGCTCCATCTCTTATAATTTCTGGATTGACTCACTTTCCTTCCTCTAATTGTCCACCAACAGTAGTACTGGTGTGACAGATGTACTCGATCCCTTAACCAGACTGGTGGTGGTTTGGTGCAGGCTCTGGAAGAAGTAAAGGTCTGAGTCATAGCCAGGCCATGAACTCCTCTAGTTTCAATCTATTCTCTGAGAACCCACAAAGGAGCTGAGTGGCATTGTGAGCATCGATGCATATGAGCTTGGAACACCGATCATGTGATCGACACATGAATAGCAGATGGCTTTTCCAAGACTCATTTATCAAGGAACAAAGAAAGTTGTGGATACATGGAGTCTCATGCATACCTTTCCCATCGCATGTAATTTAACTACAAGCCAACCACTTTATTCCATAAATATGACAGCCTAGGTAAGCTTTCTTTGAGCTTTCCCTGCTAGGCAACGTGGCTGCATGGCGGTGATCTCCCCTAGAGCTGGGACACCTCTCAAGGTTGCTCCTCAAGGCAGAGAGACCTTTTACCAATGGCAAATCTTTAGTAAGTGGCCGATATCATGCATAACCTTGCAGTATGGTAACTTTGATTTTGTCTTGTTAACTTCGATTGCATGCTGAATGTTAATGAAACATTACATAAATTTTGCATATATAATCCCTTAGCCACAAACCATTGACCAAGTCTGAGACTAGGTTAGGACTTAGCCACACCTAACCTCCATCAGGAGTTTAGAAAGCAAGGGGGTCCACTCTGAACCTCATG
Source organism: Calonectris borealis (assembly GCF_964195595.1). Lineage (NCBI taxonomy): Eukaryota > Metazoa > Chordata > Aves > Procellariiformes > Procellariidae > Calonectris > Calonectris borealis. Next base: position 43,798,580 of record NC_134314.1, read on the forward strand.
ATTCAATGGGAGGGTCCTCCTTGTCCTTTTGCATCCCTGGTCTCTCTGTGAATCATTCCAACTAGAGTGTAACTCAGTTTTCCTTTGTATGTTTCTTCCATGCAGTAATTAATAGAGTGAACCTTGCCATTGAACTTTGGTAAGTCACACTTTTACAACATCATATAAAACCCACTTTTGCTAATACCTTTGACAGTGATTCTTTAAGCAATCTAAATCACTCACCCACAACAACTGGGGTTGCTACACAGATTTCTAAAAGTGAAAACAATATTGATAAATGTTTCTGACGTGTTTTGAGCTTTTTTTATTGTGGCAACATCTGAAAATAAGAGGAAGTATGATGCCAGTCAAATTAAATGAAAGATCTCTAATTAATTGCAATAAAACATGGAGGGGAGCTTGGACCAACCAGTCCTCAGTAGACCACAAGCAGGTTCTCCTTTAACCACTTTGGAAACTCTTCAGATTATAGAACGTTTTTAGTACAGACCATGTTTATTCTATTTTTAGTTCTGCCATCAAATACTGGTAATGCAAGCATAGAAAAGGAAGGAACAGTGTAAAAGTGTACATTTTAACAACAATGTATGCAACAATATTAACTTTAAAAACTTTAAAAACAAAAGGCTTGTTCTCTTATGTATGATACAATGGTGTCTATGCAGATAAAATTGCCACTGAAGTACACTGCCTGAGAAACAACTGCAGAGAACTTCACAGCCAACTCACACCTATACTACCATTTGGTATGAATCATACCTTTCTTGCACAGGAGAGGAAAGTGCTGATAATAAGATAAGGTTTTGCCCTAATTTTCTAGGGATGAACTACTTGTCTACATTGGATTAAAAATCTGAGCTCAAAGAGAATGAAAGGAACTCGTAGGTCTCAGTATTTCCCCTTCACACCAAAACACAAACCATCACCCGTTGTTGTCACCAGCCTTTAATAACTTTAGATCTTTTTCCAGTCTGTTAGGAATGTGAGAAAAAGCCTCTGAAAACACATCTCCAACCTTACATACATGTGGTAAAGGCAATGAACCAACACAGCTAAGCAATAGGTATTTTGTTTCTTTCAGGAGACCTATAGGTTTTGTGAAAAAAAATTATCTTCATCCCACTTTGCACAGAAGGAAGAGGTAATTATGCTTTTCAGTCAATGAATGCAAGAGAAACTGCATATGTATATGAATTCTGATGTTCCTTGTGAGTTATTTTGGCCATGGAAAAGGGTAAATTTAGACCCAAATGAACATGCTATGCCACTAACAGCGATTTATCTGCTTGCAAGGAACAATAATAATTCAAAGGAGGTGAAGAACAGGTCTAGCTGAGCATTCTGGAGGTGTTATCGCTAATTAAATAATAGTACTAAGGTAGAGATATTTGTCAGATTAGAAAAAGGTAAACCTACTGACATAACACCAATAAGAAAAGGGTCAATGAGATAAGTAAAGCTGAATTATAAGACAGTTGTTTGGTTTTTTCCCCAGTACTACACAGGGAGGCTTTTCAGTAAAGGCTAATCTTTATCATCTTTTCACAGCACAAGGAATCTTTTATTTTTATGCCAGCTCTATGATACTTTGTACCAAGGTTTGATAAAGCCTTAACTACTTTCAAGAACAGCAAGCATTTGGCCTCTGTGCATTGGTTTTTTGACCCTTTGTGGTGGCCTGCTTTTAACTTGTAGCCACGGTTCTTCAGAACAGTGTATCAGTTTTCTTATGTTTGGGGTAGAATCTTGATGAGAGTGAAGTTTCATCACTTCTCCCTGAGGATCTGGCTTTTTTCAAAATGTAAGTTATAAGGCTTCATACGTTGTCCCTGGCAGGATGTTTTCTAAGCAGAATGTCACGATTTGCAATATGAAAACAGTTTCCCACCTGCTGAAATTGCAGTGGTGAAGACATGAAAAATATTTCACTTGTCACAGAAAACGTATAGAGAGATTTTCTTTGCCAGTGGTAGGTTCAGATTTGTAAGCATATGAGTAACTGTTGCTGACCTTCCCTAGACTGCTCAGGAACTTAAAGGTCAACATGGGTTTATGTGCTACACAGAGTAGCTGACACCTACCAAGGTAACTATAGTGACTTATTTTTCACTTGATACCTACAACTTGTACTGATACCTACAGCTTGTACTCTCCTTTTTTTTTCAGAACAGCATCCCTGCACAATTTTATGAAAAGAGGAATGGTTTCTCTTTCTGATTCTCATCTGGGAGGAGTTAATATTTTTGTTCTTCCCCCTGCATCATTTTGTTGAATGAGCCATTAAAATGACATGCAAGAGCTTGAAGTTAGAAGTGCTCTAAATAATGTATGTCCAGTGATATTGCTCTGCACAGCTGCCTGGGAGATATAAGCTTGATTTCACATCCCAATCTCATATTCCTGCCCATTTAAACAGAAAACCCATGAATAGTAACTAGTAATTAATAACCCTCTTCAACTTGTCATCTCCCTCAATCCCTGAGAGAGATATTGCTTCCCCGATCAGCACAATAGAAATTGTAAGGAAATAACAATGCAGTTGTGGATGGTATTATCTTTTCTGTGGTGTTCCTTAGCAGCAAGTTATTGCTGGAAGTCTAAGAAAAACCTTTGACCATAAAATGAGTTAATATGTCCTCCCTCCAGCATTCTTAGGACCCCGTTTGGGTCTGAAGAGCTATTACAGAAGAAAACTCTGCATATTTTTCCCCAAGGAAGCAGGTTTTGTGAGCCATTTATAAGAATGACAGACCAGGTTTTGATCTGCCTCATTGATCTGTCCATTCTTAAGTTCCAGTATTAAATATTGGTCCTCAGCACCAATGGCTGTGGTATCGTGCAACAACTAGGTCATCGTAGGAGAAACTCTATTCCAGAATATAAAATAGACCCAGAATAGACCCAACGCTTCCTGTCCCTCTGGAATGGTAAGATCAAAACTGCAAATATGTCACTGCCTGCACTGCTTTTCTGGAGCCCACCAAATCCAAAGGAAAGTTTGAATTTTTATTGCTAGTTCACTACCAAGTACCTTGTGACATTGAATGATTATTCTTCATAAATAGATGTAAGCATATTTGAACATTCCAATGTGATTATTACTTTTTTAAAGGAAAAAAAAACTTTGTTGTATATATAGATAGAGATTGCTATATATATTGGGTTTTATATATAAATATTTATTTTTGTGTATACAGATCATAAGATGCTGGTTTATGTTATCATTAGGCTCATTCTTATTGCATTGCCTGCCCCACAACTGGATTTTCAACAGATTTCTCTGCTGAACGTTTTGAGCCATATACTACTGGGATTCCATATGTATACAGCAGTCTGCCAATGCACAGTGAATTGCAAATTTGGGAATTTAATAAGAGCATAATGAAATTACAGGAAATATTTCATGAAAAAGACTCACTTTTTAAGAACCATACCATGCCCACAATATTTTACATTTTTGTGAAAATGATTATTTGAGTATGAAAATACATCATGCTGTAACATTTTGAACAATTCTGACTGTGAAAAGAGTATGAGTTGAACAGTTAATCCTAAATTTAGCAATAATATATAGATTTTTGGCAAAAACTGGAGCAAAGAAAAACAGTGTACCTTTAAGAAAATTTATCACTTCTGTCTTATTTTTCATTACAAGGTCTCAAAGTGCTTTATAAACATCAATTAAATCACACTTGTCTCCTCATCTACTTCAAATGAGTAAACTGAAGTTCAGAGAGATTAAAGGGTTTCTCTATAATAAAATAGTTAATCAGGGGAAGAGCTGAAAATAGAATTCAAGAGTTTGGATGAGAAGACCATATTATGCGAAATTTTCATAATGAAATAAAAAATGTCTTAAATATCAAGGAGATTGTTTGTTATAAATATATAATTAGATCTAATCTAGTGAAAACAACGTTTACATGCTAGTGGGAACAAAATTTATCTTTGTGATGGAAGTATTCAAATCATATTTGGGACTGTTTTCCAGTAATAATATTCCTGTCTGTGGGTGAAAATAGATTCTTGAAAATTGTTTGTACATCAAAGAACAAGTGAGAATTTATGGTTTTATATATCCGTATCTATGTATGTGTATACCAATATATTTATATTTATATATACATATAGCCAATAAAATCATGTTATTATAGCTACAAATACAGGAAGAACAATGGGACTGAAAATGTTACCAGACAATGACAATTTTCATGCAAAACGACACAAAATCAAAATGGTAAATTTAATCCAGCTGTAATCTTGACCTTGAACCCAGAGACAGAAACCAATAAGCTGCATTATTTCAACTGAACACTTATTTCAGTTGTCAGATACGTGAGCAGTTGTTTTGTAATAGCTATGATTTCTTTTTAGAAAGAGCATTAGTTCTGCAAGTAATGGCAAGTAATGGCCAAAATTAAAACAATGAAAAATATTTAGGTTATTTATTGTTTTCTATACTGACAACAGCAAGATCCACTGGAACCTTTGGTGAACTTAGAACTAAGGTTTCAGCATTTCACAAGGTTCGTGATGTTTTTGTTCTTGGAGATTTATTTGGCTGTATTATATCTGGCACTATCTGGTGAACAACTAACAACATAGCACAGCGGTGACTGCACGCTGCTGTCTCTGTTCTCACTGTGAGCTGGGCAAAGATTCCTATTTTATGTATCCTTAACGATTTGTTCTAGTGGTGAAAAAAAAAATCTACTAAACTTGTCACACACTGACAACCGCAAAAATAATATTCAAGAAATGTTTCTGTCTTGTTAGTTTTGGAAAGTTATCTGAGAAGTTAGATGTGTAAAGCAGACGTCTCGCTGATTGTTTGGGCTTATCTCATCGAGGCCTCCCAGAGTCAGCTCAGCACGCAAGTGTCAATGGCCTTAGCTGCAGATACCGGGTAAGGATTTCAGTGTGTTATATTGCAATCTCCCTTACACCTTGTCATTTCTATCTTTCACACATTTTGCTTGTTTCATATCTCAGTAAAATTTCAGCTTCCCAGGCAACTGCCAGCTGCTGCTGCAATACGGCTGGCACCTTCACCCTGATCCCGCCACAGTCAATGAAAAGTTTCTCATTGGTTCCACCAAGATCTGGATCAAGGTTTTTGTGTGGAAAAAAGCTCATTCAAGATTGTCTTCTGTAATAATCCCAGTAAATTCCTCTGCCATCCTCTTGGTCAGATGGCAAGCTTAAAATCAAATTCCTGTTTGCCAGACCCAAACAGCTGAACACAAGCCATTTCTGATGCACCTGCAAAACTCAGCAAAAGTCAGTAACATTACATTACTAGGATAAGGGAATAAACAGATGTTTTTTGGTTTCGCTTTTCTTTGCTGCTGCCTGCAAGTCTTTGTCTATTTAATCAACTACTTATTACTATGGGTTATTTGATAATATCCAGAGGGAAAAGTTGGTGTGTTCAAGGGTCTCAGGTGAGCCTTGTTCTATAGGAGGCAGAAAATATATTTATATACACACGCATATATAATACTTCTTCTGTGACAGTCCTTCCATTTGCAAAGAACAGGGAGGTAACTTTCTTTATAAGAAAGTATTGGGAATTCTCATTCTGAAATTTACTATTTCTGTCATTCATGTGGGTGGAATTCATCTCATCTAACCTTCAGCCTGCAAGCTTAGCCACGTCACCTGGGGTTTATCTATAGCCATGAGAAAGAAAAGCGATGCATCTAATTCTAAAACAAGCAACTCAGGTAAGTGAGCAATTCTAAAACAGGCAACTCAGATTCACCTTCTAATGAACCTTGTCTTTCTGCATTAATTATAGTACCTAAATAATTAATTTAGGCCAGACACATAGATTCTCTGTCCCACTATTAATTTTTTCTTCAAAGAGAAATAAGACCTATTCTAAAGACAAACTTCAATAAATCTGTGAATGCATAAATTTATGTATATGACTAAAAGTATATGTAAACATAAAATATATAATATATAAACACATACATAGGTGTGCAAATACACATAAACACACATTTACGTAGTTTTATATACATATATACACATATATCATACCCATACCTCCTGTGTCTATATATGTGTGATCAGTTTTTTTAGATGGCTTTCTATAGCCAGTCATTCTGTTTCCCTAAATGTTAGTAAGTAACCTATTCACCTGTCCTTGTAGCCTCCTAAGTATTTAATTAAGAAAATTACATCAATGATTAAGAAAGGAAAGTGGTCATTCCGAATTTGTTTCCTTTTTTATTTGGTCTTCCTTAAAAAAAAACAAAAAAACCCTTCACATTTTGTATAGTTGTCTGTTTGCTTGTCACTATATTGTATTAAAAAAAAAAAGATTTAAAATCTTGGAAGGTTTTCCTTTCAAATATCTAATATTCAACACATTTTAAAAAATTATTTTCTTCTTTTTATAGTGATAACTGTAGTGATAATAGCGTCACTAGATTCATTTTGATGACACCAGTGTTCTTAAACAACCACAATAAGGTCTTAAAGTTCATCTTTTGTTAAGAAAATTCTCATGACAGAAACAGCTCATTAGTAGGATGATAGAGAGGGACAGGAAATGCACAGTAAGATAGCAGTCATCTTTACTTTCAAATTGATATTATTTTTGTACCAGAGAAAATGATTCAATTGAAAATTATTTTATGCAGTGGTTTTTCATTTTCAGTTATGTATTTGAGTTAGATTTGAAGCCGACAAAGCAAAGAGCTACTGAGACACTGCAGTTAAAATCTCCCATAAATGTATTTAAATTCGGAGAGTCTGGCATCCTTTTTTGCCTTGCATTTTTCCTCCAGATAAATGCTAACCTTTTACGAGATTGTTATCATTATCAGTAATTGTTAACAATAATATTGTTAATACTAATTAGCAAAAATGCTCCTATGCCTAGAGAAAAAATAAGCATAGCTAAAAACACAGGCGAGGTGCTTGTTAGGAAACTGATCAAACAAGTTTAATTATGACCTCCAGATAAAGGGGGGCCATTAAATTATCACAGATAAGACAGACTCTCAGTCACTGTCTGATGATAAATCACAGCTAACAACAGCAAGGAAATCAGAGCTTGAACTGCTAATCCTTTTGAGGTTTGTGATGAGCACCAGTTCCCCTACTGTTTTGCATCTATTTATATTGCACTCCGAACCCCCAAATGGCCTCTGCTTATCTGCAGCTCTAGATAATTTATGCCTATTGGTGTGTCACCTCACAGCAGAGGCTGTTATCAGGAAAGAGGAGTTTTAGGAAATCTGATCCCCTGAAATGCTAATCCTCTGGAGATTACTGCACATAAACAAGTTTTCTGCTGTGATTTACTTTTGTTTATTGGTAGCAGAGATTAGCACTTTACTATTGCCATTTCAGACAGCTGCTTAGTTTGGGAATAAAGTGATCATTTCTTGTGCAGGATTTTCACATATGAAGCTGTCCTGGGTCTAGCAGTCAAAAGGCAAGATAGTAATTTTTATTTATACGTCATCTCTTAAAAAGGTTTGTAAATATTTTTACTACATGAAAGGTTGATCTTAAATGCCTCATTCCTTAGACCCTAATCCAGAAAAGCACCTACATTTCTGTGTAATTTTAATCATGTGGGTGATCATAGTAACTTTGATGGGATATTCTTGTACTTATATTCTAGGTGTGCTTAAGCGCTTTGCTGGATCAGGCCCCAGCAATGAGATGCTCTCTGATTTCATTCAGCTATGATGGCTACTTTCTATGCTGAAATGGTTACTGATGAGAAAGGATATATGATTAGGAATTCTATTAAAAAGCTTTTTCCCTATCTTAATGCTGTTGAACTGCTAAGAAATCTTGTCTTTTAGCATTTGATGGGGTTATTTGGCTGGTAGTTAAATGTCGTGCTTCTTACTGCTACAGACTATTCCTAAATGAATAACTACCAAAACCATCAAATTCAAACATGCCTATTAGTGTAGCATAATGAAAGCTTGAACTGCAGGCACATAATGCTGCTGAAAATAAGTGGACTAAACACATAGTTGCTAAGAGTTTCCAATTTCCTTTTTTGTTGTTGTACTCAAGTTCAATAGTCAGACTGGATGAGATCACACCAAGTGACATGACTGATTACTAATTAGCCAAGCGTTCTGATGGTAGCTGTTGGTGGCAGCTACCGAGATACAGTACTATGAGTCAGAGAGATAAGGAGAGACAAGAAATTACGTTGACCTTGAGATTTCATTACATTTAATGTCACCTAATAGCACCTGATATTTTTAATCCTGGTTACATTCTCCTCGCAAATCCATTCCCACTGGCAATCATGATTAAAAAAAAAAGAAAAATATGATTTTCAGAACTTCTGCACTGTTTTCTGCCTTGGGAATACTTCAGTATAAAAATGCATATGAGGGCAGCCTGGAAAGTGGGGAAAGTATTCCCCCCTATTTTCAAGGGTGGCAGAGGGACTATTTCATTATTTTAAAGTACACATTATATAATTTTGAGGTTTTCTCCTGGGTCCGTTGGGGGAATGCAGTTAGTCAGCAATTCTGTTAATCTTCTCCAAAAACATGGGAGTGGGGGCGTAGAAAAAAAAGATGTTCTGAAAATAAAAGCAAAAGATGAACACACAGATAGGCAAGCAACAATGCAGATTACATCTCTGAGTGCTTGTTTTTTCTTGGATTTCAGAAAATTACATCTTTATACACATGAAAGTTTCTGTGTAATTTCAATTGAGATGTCATGCAAAGGCAAAGTTTTCCTTAAAAAGTTGTTTGATTCTGAACATGCCTCTAGTTCCTGAGTAGAGAAACAAAGATAAGATCTTTTGACTGGCCTCTGTACATCTATTTGTGTATGTGTGCTTGAATATCTGTGTGCACCCATGGGTAGGTAGAGAAAATTTCTGGTAAACTTAGAGAAAGACCTTTTTAGCTTTTGCCTAAGAATTTGGTCTAGATCTACCTAAAGGTTTATGCACAGCTTTGGTGATAATTAGGATATGATGACACAAGTATCTAAATCCTTCATTTTCTTTTTTTCTATTCAGCCATCAAAATGGATGTACAATTGTTGATCACCATACAGATAAAATATTATATTGAATGGACTAGTGTGACAATTCCTACACTTTTATTTGGCAGGAGGGATAATATTAATATGTTGTACTAGCTTTAGACTTAATTTGATTCATCTACAAGAGTCTGCTCTTTTCTTTTGCGGTGAGCCTTGCCTATTGTTTCTATAAGTTATGCTTAAACTGTGTTTTCAACAGACATTAAAAAACTACAGCATTAAGTTTTCAGAAAGAATGTGCTCCATATATTTTTACAGATTAATTGGAAAATTCTTGATAATATAAATACTTTACAGTAAGAAAATTGTAGATCTTCTTAAATTGCGTAAAGAAATTTCTGCTGGCTCTAGTTATTGAGATACAATTTTGAAATGGTGTTATTGTTCTGGAGATAGTTATTTCAACAGTGGACTACAGCAGGGTTTGAAACATTCTTGGCCAAATTAGCATTAATTATGGTTGACAACAGTGTGTCTTCTTTTAAGTTTCACTTAGCTGAAATATTTAATGAAGCATAGAACCAACTCCTTGTATTTATTAGAAAACGTGCCTCCAAACCGATCATCTCAATTTGTTTTACTTGATACTTCAGCTTTGATAAGAATTTCTGTCCACAGGTTAAAAGTTCATTTCTAATATTAAAGTGGGGAGAATTCCCTGGCTACTCATCTACACCAATGCACGCAGCATGGGCAACAAACAGGAGGACCTGGAAGCCATTGTGCAGCAGGGAAACTATGATATAGTTGCCATCATGGAAACATGGTGGGAAGACTCGCATATTGTGGGAGTGCTGCAATGGATGGCTATAAACTCTTCAGAAGGCATATGCAAGGAAGGAGAGGCGGTGCGGTAACCCTGTATGTTAAGGAGTGTTATGACTGTCTAGAACTTAATAATGGTGACTATAGGGTTGAGTGTTTATGGGCAAGAATCAGGGGAAAGGCCAAAAAGGCAGATATCATGGTGGGAGTCTGTTGCAGACCACCCAACCAGGATGAAGAGGCAGATGAAATATTCCATAAGCAGCTGCGAGAAGAATCACAATCACTAGCCTTTGTTCTTATGGGGGGCTTCAACTTACCAGATGTCCACTGGAAATACAATACAGCAGAGAGGAAACAGTCTAGGAGCTTCCTGGAGTGTGTGGAAGATGATAACTTCCTGACACAGCTGGTGAGTGAGCCAGCTAGGGAAGGTGCCCCTCTGGACCTGTTGTCATGAACAGAGAAGGACTTGTGGGTGATGTGATGGTTGGAGGCTGTCTTGGGCATAGCGATCACAAAATGATAGAGTTTTTGATTCCTGGAGAAGTAAGGAGGGGGGGTCAGCAGAGGGCAGAATTTGGCCTGTTTAGGAGCCTGGTTGACAGAGTGCCTTGGGAGGCAGTCCTGAAGGGCAAAGGAGTCCGGGAAGGCTGGACATTCTTCAAGAAGGAAATCTTAAAGGCGCAGGAGCAGGCCATCCCCATGTGCCAAGAGATGAGCCGGTGGGGAAGAAGACCAGCCTGGCTGAACAGAGAGCTTTGGCTGGAACTCAGGGTTAAAAAGAAAGTTTATGACCTTTGGAAGAAGGGGCAGGCAACTTGGGAGGACTACAAGGATGTTGTGAGGTTATGCAGGGAGAAAATTAGAAGGGCCAAAGACCACCTAGAACTTAATCTGGCTACTGCTGTAAAAGACAATTAAAAATGTTTCTATAAACACATCAGCAACAAAAGGAAGGCTAAGGAGAATCTCCTTCCTTTATTGGATGCGGAGGGGAAACATAGTGACAAAGAATGAGGAAGAGGCTGAGGTACTTAATGTCTTCTTTGCCTCAGTCTTTAACAGTAAGACCAGTTGTTCTCGGGGTACCCAGCACCCTGAGCTGGAAGACAGGGATGGGGAGAGGAATGAAGACCCCATAATCCAAGGGAAAATGGTTAGCGACCTGTTACACCACTTAGACACACACAAGTCTATGGGGCCGGATGGGATCTACCCAAGGGTACTGAGGGAGCTGGCAGAAGTGCTCACCAAGCCACTTTCGATCCTTTATCAGCAGTCCTGGCTAACCGGGGAGGTACCAGTTGACTGGAGGCCAGCAAATGTGACGTCCATCTACAAGAAGGGCCAGAAGGAGGATCCAGGGAACTACAGGTCTGTCAGTCTGACCTCAGTGCCAGGGAAGGTTATGAAGCAGATCATCTTGACTGCCATCGCGCTGCCTGTACAGGACAACTAGGTGATCAGGCCCAGTCAGCATGGGTTTATGAGAGGCAGATCCTGCTTGACTAACCTGATCTCCTTCTACAACAAGGTGACCCGCTTAGTGGATGAGAGAAAGGCTGTGGATGTTGGCTGCCTAGACTTTAGAAAAGCCTTTGACACCGTTTCCCACAGCATTCTCCTGGAGAAACTGGCTGCTCATGGCTTGGATGGGCATACCCTTCGCAGGGTAAAAAACTGGATGGCTGTGCCCAAAGAGTGGTGGTGAAAGGAGTTAAATCCAGTTGGCGGCCAGTCACAAGTGATGCTCCCCAGGGCTCAGTATTGGGGCGAGTTCTGTTTAATATTTTGGACGAGGGGATTAAGTGCACCCTCAGTAAGTTTGCAAATGACACCAAATTGGGCGGGAGTGTTGATCTGCTTGAGGGTAGGAAGGCTCTGCAGAGGGACCTGGACAGGCTGGATTGATAGGCCGAGGCCAACTGTATGAGGTTCAACAAGGCCAAGTGCCGGGTCCTGCACTTGGGTGACAACAACCCCATGCAATGCTACAGGCTTGGGGAAGAGTGGCTGGAAAGCTGCCTGGCAGAAAAGGGCCTGGGGGTATTGGTCAACAGCCAGCTGAATATGAGCTGACAGTGTGCCCAGGTGGCCAAGAAGGCCAACGGCATCCTGGCCTGTATCAGAAATAGTGTGGCCAGCAGGAGCAGGCAGGTGATCGTGCCCCTGTACTCGGGACTGGTGAGGTTGCACCTCGAATACTGTGTTCAGTTTTGGGCCCCTCACTACGAGAAGGACATGGAGGTGCTGGAGCATGTCCAGAGAAGGGCAATGAAGCTGGTGAAGGGTCTGGAGAACAAGTCTTATGAGGAGTGGCTGAGGGAACTGGAGTTGTTTAGTCTGGAGAAAAAGAGGCTCAGGGGAGACCTCATCACTCTCTACAACTACCTGAAAGGAGGTTGTAGCAAGGTGGGTGTCGGTCTCTTCTCCCAAGTAACAAGTGATAGGATGAGAGGAAACGACCTCAAGTTGCACCAGGGGAGGTTTAGATTGGATATTAGGAAAAAATTTCATCACGGAAAGCGTTGTCAAGCATTGGAACAGGCTGCCCAGGGAAGTGGTCGAGTCACCATCCCTGGAGGTGTTTAAAAGACATGTAGTTGTGGTGCTTAAGGACATGGTTTAGGGGTGGACTTGGCAGTGTTAGGTTTACAGTTGGACTCGATGATCTTAAAGGTCTTTTCCAACCTTAACAGTTCTATGATTCTATGATTCTATGATTCTATGATTCTATTCTATGAAAGTGCAGACGGTATGTGTATGCATTTGTAAGAAAGAGAGAGCTTCAGCATAAAATAAATCAAGACCCTAAGTGTCAAAGAAAAGTCACTAACTTAGGCTGTTCCTTTTATTTTAAAGACATCCTTTTTATATTCCTGCAGTTTTATAATAAACTGAGAATTCCTGTATTTCAGAGGTTTGGAAATCAGTACTTTAAAAAAACGTTAGATTCCATAAATGATTTCAAGTTGAGTTCCCAAACTCTTGGAAACCTTAGTACAAAGTTATGTTACAGGAAAAGTTTTGCTTTTACAGAACTAGAGAAGATGATTCTTTTTTTTTTTTTTTTTCTCCAAAGCATCAATCATTTCTCAGTTCCTAAAATTCTGGGGGTTTGGATTAGGACAAAAGATTGAACCAAATCCATCTTTCAATAATGTAAGTATAGTTTACATTCAAAATGCAACTAAAAAGACAGAAAAATCTTAAGTAAACATGGGGCCAACAACCAATGAAGTGATGCAAGAACAAGTCCAAGTGAAGGTAAAAGAAGGGCTAGAGACTGTACTGAAAAAGGGTGTGGACATCCAGTCTTTGATCCCAGTCTACGTAGAAAGAAAAGAGCTAGAAAGGGCTGGTGACATGGGCTGTGAACAAGGACTGAGCATTCCTAAAGGACCTGGTGTGAACACACAATGGCAGAACTGGCAAAAAAGTTCATCAACTTAAAGTTATTACTTAGAATTTTTGGGCCAAGTTTAAAGCCACAGCCTTTCTACCTGTTCCTTCCTTTGTGTCACCAAGTATATTAGATCTCCCAGAAATAGCTTTACTGTTATTTGGCATCAGTGCATAAAAATCCACTTTTTTTGGCATTTTGGCGTTCTATATAAAAAGAGCTGTAGCTGCCCAGTACATACCAGGAAAGACTGGCTGACCTGGGATTTGTTATGAATTTTCCTCTAATCCCAGATTTCTGTTTTATTTTATTGCTGCCTGCCATTGTTACTCAATTAATATCTGTCAATTAAAATGCAGAATCCATTAAAGTTAACATCAGCAATACAAAAAAATGCTGAAGCAGCAGAGAGACTGGGCCAACATATATGTCTAATAAACTGATAAAGTAAGAAATTAATTATAAATGTGGGAACTAGCCTATATCATTATAGATACTTATAGATGATAGAGATAGAGATAGCAGTCATTCAGGGCTTATTAATTTTTAAAACATTGCATGGCAGTTTGATTTGATAGTTTGTGGAGTCTCTTAATTTTTGGCTTATTCGTTCCCAAAGTTCTACTGATTCAGAGAAAGATTTACAGGCATTTACACTGTAATGGAACAGATGGAAATTCATAGCACTTTCTCTAGGAACATCACAAATCTCCTCTGACAGCTAGATCTCTTTTGTCACTGGTCAGCTGAGTATAGCTATAGCTTTTGAAAGAATTACTTTTATAACTACAGAAAAATAAACACAGTACTACATATTTCTGTGGGTTTTTTTAATACAGGCAAGTGGAGATGTTTCTAAAAACCAAATAAATAAATAAAAAAGCTCTTCATTCCTCCTCTCAAGTATCCAAGATGCAACTCAGCTTGAGAAACTCTAAATGTCAGTCATCGCCCACTTATATTGCCCACTTATTTCCCTCACTATGTAAGATTTCTCATATGTTATGAATACTAATATCTCATAGGGTCTACTCACCTGTCTACAACAACATACTCTCAGTATTCACATAAGGTAACATGGGTCATGGCATAATCCTTGTGTAGACAGAGAATAGGTTTTGGAGAATTACTAAAACGCCATTTCAGTGAAGTTAACGCATGGAACAAACAGAAGTGATTCCTTTTTACACAAGCAAGTTTAGCAGATTTGCTAAGTCATTCTCACTGCTTTCACTGGTATTGTAACACAGACCCCATCTTGGACCTGCAATGAAACAGATGTGGCTAAATGCAACTTTGGGTGCTCACACTGACAGGGTAGTTCACTCAGCTGTTGCCTAAACCTGAAAGTTCAATATTTACCAGGATAGAGAGAAAGAGTGGAATTGGCATTGTAGTTTGATGCTAGAGCTCACTGCAGGGAATAGTGGGATAAACAAGAAGAATAGCTACTGTGGGAGAGATGCTGAAAGTCTCACCTCGCAACACCCTGTAGTCCCATGAGTAAGGCAGTGTTGAAAAATACACCAATATCAGTACACCATTCACTTGTTTTATTTCCCCCATCTGGCTATTTCTCCAGTTCACTCAGACTGTTCCCTGCTCGGTATGCCAGAGTTGGTGGAAGCTGTTGCTAAACACCCAGCTGTCCTCTTTCAGTGTAGAGGGATGTGCCTAATCTGGGTTTATAGCTTCTGCGGGAAGGCAGGACACCTAAGAGGCCAAAGGCTATTCCTAAATGCACTTTATGGATCTAGCCCTTAGCAGTTTTTCACTCTGAAGGTTGTATAACCACTCTGTCAGAATCAGTAGGCAATAAGACGGTCTAAATTCTACTTTTAAGGTTTCCAATTAATAAAACATAAATGACAATAGCTTGAAGGTTTCCCTCCTCCATCCTGAAAAATGCAGAAGTGAATTATAGTAACTGGATATTAATTGTGTGCAAAGATTCCTGGACTGAGGCATGAATTAAAACAAAGGATTTAAGCAAAAGTACTTTTATTAGTAGTAAAGGGAAATGTGATATCTAAGAACTGTCAGATGAGAAAGTTTGATACAAAATGATTTTTAAAAGTTAAATCAGAAGCTGCCTGTAAGGAACTGCAAAAAGATTTCACAATTTTAATGCCATTGGCAATAAAGTGGTGATGAAATTTGATAAAGTAGAAAGAAATGCACAAGGGAAAAATAAGTCTAACTATACACACATAGGCAGGGACTACAAATTAACTGTTGTTTGAGAAGAAAAAAATAATGAATTAATATTAGACAGCTCTCTGAAAACATCAAGTCAAGCACTCAGTATCAAGTAAAAATGTGAAACAGGATATGTGGATGATTAAGAAAGAAACTGTAAACAAAATATAAAACATATATATCACTGTATAAATACACTGTATCGCTATATCACTGTATAAATACATCGTACACTCTTATGTTGAATAATTCATGCAGCCCTGGTCATTCTATTTCAGAAGAAAGAAGAGCAAGACAGAGAAAGAAAGAGAGACAGAAGGAGGAAGTAAATTCACAGAATCTAGGACAAATTCAGACTATTAAACATAGTGCATCCCCTGATTTAGGAAGCATTTGAACTGTACATATTGGATACAGAACCCTGAAGATGTCTGGAAGTCAACAGCTGAAGGTGTCCCTAATCTGTAGGGGACAGTGGAGGCCTCATAACAACACGACTGTACCCCTACCAAGGCAGGACACCTGCCAGGTACACAGGGCTACGTGGACTTGTGGTTTGAGTCAGTGCAGCTATTCTTACTTTATGCACAACGAAGTGTTTTCTTGGAAAAGCTGATAGATAACAATAGGAAAAGATTGGCAGGAAAAGTATAGGCAAGGTTAAAAAAAAAAAAAAATTATAGGCAAAATAACCATGTTCTCCTTTACTCTCAGGATACGTTGTAATACTCTTTTTTTTTTCAGCCTTTTTCTTTTAACACCACGTGGCTACTGAGGTAGCTGGTATTAAATCCCTTCCCAAATCATGCATCCAGTTCAGTGTCTGAACTCAGAAGGTAGGTCAAACTGCAGTTTTCAGAGGTTACGCCACCTTTCCCAATTGAAATTATCTTTTTTTTTTTTGGTAGCAGAGGGTGGGAAGGTGCCACTGAGCGGAATCCTCTCTCAAGGCTAAAAGATAGGTACACACATCTTCCATATCTGCTATCATGCCAGAAGCAGGGGCAAAATTATGCAAAATCTGGAGCTTGGCTAAATATAATTAGTAGAAATATTAACTATGTTTTGATATTGCTTTATGCTGAGTCTATTATTGCAAAAAGTTGTATGCAAGTGATTTAATGAGTTCTTTCAAATATGTAAAAATGATATGTAAAAAATTCTGTATTATGGGGAGATATTATGATACTGCTTTGCAATCTCTATTTTTTAATGATACATGGACTGTTATAAAACTTTGAGCTACATTTGATTGCAAGAGGAATTTAAGCAGGTAGATTTTGTAAGTTGACACCATGGCTATATAATTTGAATCCAGTATTATTTCAATAACGGTGGAAAGAAATTACTGAGGTGGGCCTGATTCTTCAAGCACTGCTGAGCATTGTGTTAACTCTCTATATCTGGTATGTTCTTTAGTAGCTGAAGTTTCTACATTGACAGAGTAGGTCCTGTAAACCTCATTGGTAAAATGGTACTCTGAGGTGACAAGAGTTTAATTAACTTAAGCAAAGTTCAAATTGAAGACAATTAAAAAAAAATGTGCTTGGCCACTGCTGTCATTTGAGAATCCAGTAACCCACCATTTACCAAAATCTTCAAGCAAATGATGGACAAACCCAACCAGTTAAGGATTTTTGGTAATATTTCAGCTATGACTTTCAATTGTCTCCTCCTCACCTAGATGAACTATTTGAATCCTATCCAGAGTCACCAAGATATTCTTAAATGAGGCCATTGTCTCCACTAGACAATACTTAGATCATTCCACTGCTAGAAGAGACTAAAAATGGGCATCATATTGATAAGGTGTCACAACAACCAACTTGATATCACTCTGGTGTACATTCAAGATGAATGACTCATGCAAAGCTGTGTTATCCTGAAGGAGAAGAAAAATTTATCCAGTGCTGTCCTCTAAAACTTGTAAGAAAAAAGACAATGTGTAAGTACCTATAGTACCCTAAACATCAATACTTTGCGGTCAGAAGTACCAAGCAAAAAAGGTCTATATATGCCAAAGTAATAGAATATTCCATTACCAGCAGCAGTCTCTCAACTGTCATACCAGTACATCTGCCAAGCCATAACTATGTCTAAAAACAATTTCACTGGAGACAGAAAGATCTGAGCCTTTCCAGTGTGCTTTCTGATAAACTTTCCCAGGCAAAATGGAAGAGCTGTGAGGAGGAATTAAATGGAGACATAGTCTGCAAAAAAGTGACTTTTTGTAAGCAGATCTAGTTAATAATTCTTAAAGAAGTTGGCAAAATGCCTTTTCTCAGGGAGACATAGAAACTGGTTTTGCTCTTTGCAGCCTAATCATTAGACATGTCTGATCACCGAAGCAGAGGAGAAGGAAGTGAGGAAGAGATTAGACTGGCCACTTTGCAGCTTTCTTACTCCTGAAGAATTCTTACCTTGGAAATCAGGGTGGTTTAAAATGTCTGACAGACTGAAAATTTTCCAGTTTCCTTCTAAAAACAACACCAATTTTCTAGAAGAAAAAAAAAGAAAAACCCAATCCAATATAATTAAAATAATTCCCAATTTTATCAGAAATTTGCATGAAAAGTTATAAAATGTATTTTTTTCAACGAGCAAAATCTCCCTTATGTTTTTCTGTAATACTGACATGATTATTTTCGGCTTTAAAAGAAACTGCTCAAATATTTTCCTTCCCTGTTTCCATTTCACTGTGAATGTTATCATTTCTGCTTCTTTCTGATCTACAATGAAAGGACATTTTAAAATGTCCTGGATTGGCTGGAGTGTTATAACTCTGCTGAGTATTTCTCAGCAAGGCCTATTTGTAAGCAGTGGCAAAGGCTCCCATTGATTTCTCTGTATGAGAAAGACTAACAGGATGTTCTCTGCCTCTTGCTACCAGCAGCAGCATCAGTAGGAGTAAATCTGTATCATCCCAGCTTAAACTTCTTCCCCAGCAGGGTCTTTGGAAATGTTTGATTTAGCTGCTTCTCCTTCTCCTTTGCTCTTCTATATACATATTTTGTATATAAGAGGGGAGCTAGAAAGAAGATGGGGAAGCAGGGTTATATTAGTGTGAGGAGCTTCCAGGGCAGGCTTCCAGGGCAGTTTTGCTGGCTCTTCTCTCCCTAGCAGCATCGCCATGTCCTGCTTCGCCATCCTCCTGAAATCATCATGCTCTTCAGATGCGGTCTTTCATTCTTGGTATTAGACATAATCCTCAGTTTGTCAGGTGTGTGTTCTGGCCTTTCCCATACACCTCTGTTTACTCTTCCTCCTGTTGCCAGTCTGTTCCTCCCTTCTTCTCCATTCCTTTCCATGCTTCTTTTCTACATTTCCATTCTCTAATCCCAACTACAGTCCTTATGCGCTTTAAAAAAATGCCTCATAGCGTTCACTGTGCCTCCAAACCAATCTCATGATCTTATGGTTATAACTCTTGTTTTGCTTCCCCTTTCTGCTTCCTTTGTCTCCTGCCATTATGTCATTTCTATTCAGGCTGTCATCTCTTCTGGAAAGGGATTTTTCTTGTTCTCTGTTTTGCAAAGCACCTGGCATGTTTTTGATTCTGTCAAACAAATAATAACAACAGATATGAAAATGGCAGTGCAGCAGAATCCTGATATCAGGAAGTAATAGAGGCAAATTACACTATCATTGTCATTGCCATGTATACACCACTACTTGACAAAAATTCTCATCGACTAGCTAGGTAAACATCAATAAACTCAAAGATTCCCAAGCAAACACCTCTAACACGAAGGAAATGTAGTTGTGTTTCACGCTGGATCTCAATGAGCCATAGTGTTATACTTGACAATTTCAGTATTGGAAATAAAGGAAATAAATGAATGAGGTGCAGTTTTTCAGATGGGTTTTTGGGTATAAAATTAAGGGAGAAGATGTAGATAACTCTTTAAAACAGAGAAGCAGGAAAAAGGTGGAATGGGTGTGTTCAATTTAAACTCTGCTTAATTAAAAAAGAATACACATGGTAGGTAGATTCTAGCATGTAAACTAATAAAGTAGGCTCTCCTTTAGCCTAACTGATATTATCAAAAGTTCTCAGTATTGCTGAAGAATCTTATAAAACATTTTAACTGACTTGTCTCAGTCATTACATGATGTTAGGCATCCCAGGACAATGTTTATGTTACTTGTGTTGCCAAAAAAAACCCGAGAGCTTAAAAAAGAAAAGGAAAGAAAAAGATGTGGATTTTACTGTACATTTAGTGACAGGCTAGCCATATGAAATCTCTAAAACAATATAGCTTTAGGACTAATGGATATAGGCCAGGACTGAGTAGAAATTATTTTATATATGGTTAGCAATCTCTTAACTAAATTATTTGAAAATTCTTGAGAGAAAAGCAATTTATTATAGACATTGAGACAAGCCAATGTAACACTAATACTAAAGAAAAATAAACCAACAGAGGAATGTCCCCCTGCCATACCAACCAATATTCTTATAGCTGATTCCAAAGTAGTATCTGTCATTCCAGCACATGGCTTAGATTATTTAACAGTGTGAATCAAAGGGAAGATACTCATTCAAGAGAAGAGCATTATTAATACATTGTAGCATGCCATACATCTCTGTCACCAAACTGGACAAAATGGGAGCAGATGTTTTATGATAAGCTGAGAAGAGGATCTGACAATATTAATAGCCATAAAGTCTGAGGCTTAGTTAAAAAAAAAAAAGAAAAGCTAGAGGAAGCGATCTGATGGAGGGACAGAATGTTTTTTTCTGTCTCTAGTGTAGTGTCCCAGGGACTAATTTTACATGAAGGGAAGGTATTAACTAAGCTAAATCTTGCTTCTATTAGGTTTTTTTGCACCTGCCCTTTGGAACCCTAGTAATGCAAGGAATGCATGAGAAAAGAATGCAGCAAAAAGGAACTCCGAGGAGAAATCCTTTCCAAAAGGAAGACTTTTCTGACTCTGATAGTTTCTTTTTACGATTTTGAAGGCAAGTCAGTCTTTGAATTGGTAAAAATGATTGACATGTGAATTTATTCAAAGCTAAAGGCAAATGGTAGTCACAAATAGCACTTACATGCATAGGTATTTAAAACCTCAGGTTACATTTATATTGGCTCTGTCTCCACTGACATTTTTTGGTCAGCACCAGGACGAAGGTCTCTGGATCAAGAGATTCATGAGACAGTGTACGTATACCTGGGACTGTGGCATGGCTTTACTCTGGGCCGCACCTGGTTCTCACTGCCAAGTACTGGTTTCACCAGAGCAGAGACCAGGTGCAAGCTAACAAGTACGAAACATCAACAAATGGGAGATGAGGATCCCTGTGTGACACATGGCAAATCGATTTGATAATTTCCTTGCATCTGTATAACCTAGCTATTCATTATCATAATGCTTCATTTCCAGCTGCCCTGCTGTCCAATGTAATTCCAGGCCTGAATTAGCTACTCTATCTCCCTGGGAAGAGATGGAAACCTAAAACAGTTTGGAGAAACTGAAGGCCAGTCAAAGACAGTGGATAAACCAGCTGACAAGCCCTGCTGAGGTGAGGATAGGGCTTCAGTTCTTGGTTGGGATATCTATATGGTCAGATTTAGTACTCATTTACCCAATCTCTGATGCATGCCGAGGCCATACCTGTAGTCAATAATGGGACAAAACAAGCACATGCACAAGTTACCACCCACACCGTAACTTCCACAGAAAGGAAACACAATGAGAACTATTCTCAGAGGGTCCTGGATATGCCATCATGTATCCAGCAGTAAATCTGGATGCGTCCTGAGGAAACTGTTTTCAGGAATTCACATCCCAAACCTTCTCTGAAAGTAGATGCCTAAATTCATCCTTTCAACAGGAAACACATGTAAAAGAAGGATCAAAGAGATCATATGCATTTTATCTAAGAGTTGAGCAATGGCAGAATGATATGGGAAAGTGCGGTGCCTGCACACCAAGATATTAGCTCTTCTGGGACATGACAGGCCACTCAACCTCCTCCATGAAAAAACTCCGTTGTAGTCAGAACAACAGTCTCCTCATTCCCAGAGAAGTGTTCTAAACACTAATTTCACAGTAAGAGGGAGAGGATTTCTGGAAGGGAAAGGTGCTTCAGGAAGGGAAGAAATTGTACAGTGCAGGAAGGAATTTCAGAGGTAATTTTGGATTAGGCTTAGCCTAGCCAACCTTTTCCCAGTCAAGCAGCTGCAGCTCAAAGTGTTTGCCAATTCTGCCTTCCCACACACAGAGGTTGAAAGTATCATGTTGGCCTTCTTGTACCACCTTCCCACAGCCCAAATCTGTAGTCAGTCTTACTCTTTCTATGCCTTTCTCACCCAAGTGATGTGTAAAATTTCCATGTGTTCTCAGAAAAGAAGTAGGCCATTCATCAAATCACAAAAAAATAAGGTGAGCTTTCCTGGAAACAGAGGTAAAAAGATGCCAGATACATTTCCATCAACTATGTATCCTGAACTATGGGTAGCGATGATTCAACTGTCAATAAGCATGAGGGGAGTCAGTCTGTTGGATTGCTCTGGCATTTATGCTAAACAGAGAGAGAGAGTGAGTTCAGTAACAGCTGGATGTCACCTCTGTGAGATATGTCCACATTTTCAGCAAATGGCTTCTACCAATTTACATCATATTCATCTGCTTAATAGTGCTCACTGACCTTAGCTAACAAGGACTTACATCACCAAAAGGCCTTAAATACAAAAACAATAGCAACAACACAATAGAACTTATGGTTTAAGCACTACCAAATATAATATTCTGTTTTGCAAAAGTATGCTGCGATGGCTCAATGACAGACGTGCAGATGCATAACTGCTTGCTAAAATACGTGATTTCTGTTTCTTTGGTATCTAAAACGAAGCACTGTTAATTTAGAACTGAAAATTCAACCTTAAATATCATGCAACCACTTGTAAAAGCATTATGAAATATATAATATCCATTCCTCTAGGATTTTAAATCTAAATAACTTGATAGTATCTAATGTTAAAAAAAAAGATAAATTCTGCTTTACACAATCCTATTTCAAAACACAAGTGTAAAAATGGTATTAGTTGCTTTGAAGGCTTACTTTATAAGGATTTTTTTTTTCCTTTTCCACAATTATTAAGATACTTTGCTATACTGAAAGATAATATTTCTAGGGAATATCTTCATTCTTTTTCAGCAAATAATTCAGAAGCAGATAACACAGGTAAAACATTAGTTTCCATATGATTTTCATTAATCCAGCTATATTTATTTCATAAAATCCATAAGAAATAGGTTTATAATAGTATAAAAGACTGAGAAGAGACTTTTCTCCCATTCATTACAGGGAGTATAAAATCACAGAAGGTAACTCTTTCCTCCCACTGCCCTGAAATAGTCCCCTCACCAGGTGTTTTGATTTCTGCCGTGCAGCTCCCTCTTAGATTATATTGCCAATAGAAAGATTTGGATATTATTTTAAACATACTCCATTAGCTTGTATCATTGGTGTTACTGGGCAGTTCACATGTAAGCCTGGCTGATTCAGCTCTTCTGTATTCACACCCCACCCCACCCCCCCATACACACACTTTGCTTTGTTTTGTTTTGTTTTTACCAACACTAATGACTTCTGCACTTCAAGTGCAGATCACTTGGAGTGATCTCCCTGTTTGTTGATTGTAGATAGACATTGCATTTGTTGTTGCTGGGGTCTAAATGTTCCTTCTTCACTGTCATCTTCTACTTACCTCCCAGTGAAGCATGGATGCTGCTAGGTAAGTATTAATGACTAATGGCAGCTGGGGAGAAATGGAAGTAGAGCATAGCGCAAAAAAGCCTCAAAAGCCAGAGGCACCTCTGCACAAGGAAACAACACGGACACCTGCAGAGGGACTTGGGTGTTGTGATACTCAAGTAACTACCACAGGAAAGATACTGTCTGGGGGACTGGAATGTACACCTCCACGTTAGGCAAGCAGTTTCATGACAGATGAGGCAGCTTATGACTGAGATTTGCAGCAGACAGCACACAGTCTATCTGGGATGCTTTTGGCAGCAAGTAGGAAGCATCAGAGAGGATTTGTCTCTTGCACAAGTTTAGGTAATGTAGGCATTGAGACAATTATTTCTCTTGAAAAGAGCACTACAAAGAAATGCCTGAAAGCTTTTTTTTTTTTCCCCTCTTCCCTGCCTTCCTTCCTGCTTTTGGCAGTGGATAAACTGGAGTGTGTAGGGAATTTATGTAGTAAGGTGCAGCCTTTCTCTCCACAATAGCAATCAATCACTTGTTGGTAGTACTGAGGTCCAGTAATATTAAAGGAAAATCCTTATTAGGAATCACTCTCAGTACCTTGCTGGCCCAATTTCTTCCTGTAGGCATATTGGCCTGGATTTGAATCTAACCCTGTCTTCTTCTCCAGCAGCCCATGAGGGTACAAACACTGACTACTGGGGAAGAAGACACTGCTATTTTGTATAGAGTAATGTAAGGGAGGACTTAAGGGTCTACTTCAGTAAAAGAGCCAGGAGAGAGACCTGGGATGAAATGGGCTGAGGGCAAGGGCTCTGCACCGCAAAGATCCTGAAGGAGAATCACAAAGATTGCCCAAAGCCACCCACAGGTCCACCACCTCCTCTCAGCCTCTCCTTTCCCATCCAGAGAGTCCCCTCACTCCACCCAATCCCATTCTCCTCTTCTGTTGTCTGGATCCATCTTACTGTTCCACTGACCCCACATGGAAGCACCAGTGCTGCCAAGACCAGACTGAATAAATGGTGAAGTCTTGGTCTAATTCTGTTACAGAATCAGTATCTTATTTGTTTATTCTTATGGACTCACAGATTTTGCATTTGTGGTCTAGTTTCAGTGAGAGTGACAGAGGATATCTGCTACCCAGAAAGCTCTGTACTTTGCTAATTAGAGTGTTTTACAGGGTGTGAAAGCTGCACACACAGACTTCCCATAGACCCACCTCTTTCACTTTCTGAACAAAATCCTAACCACCACTTAAAAACTGCCATTTCTGAGTGGCCTTCAGGAGGTATCTGAATGATTTTACTAAGTTTATTCCAGGCAAATCAGATTTCTCATGTAGTTTGCTATGTGCAACCTCAGTGGGAAAACACATTTAATTTACGACTATGACTGAAAAGAACACCCTGGAGAGAACCAATCTGAGATTCCTGCACCTTCTTACTCTTAAGCTACATGTGCATTCTTGGCATAGGCTGGTTGGTCCCTGAGGAAAAGAAATTGAAACCTGTTTTCCAGCAGACATCTTAAAAATGGACATGCAGCCCTTCAGGAAGCCAGTGGAAGCTGGCATAGTAAGACAGGTTGAATGATAGTCAAGAAATTGCCTGAGTAATTTTCCTACAGTCATGAAAAGCGAGGGATCAACGTGGATACATTCTATCTATCATTCTTCAGTCTAGCCTCTTTCAAGCCAGATTTGGGTGTCCTAGTAAAACTAACAGATGTTTTTTTTTCTCAGTAAGATGGCATCTTTGGAGCAGGAAGTTTGTTTCTTAATGTAAAAGATAAACTCATGGTTTTCTTGGTAAATCTAAGGAAATAATCAGAAGATAATTTCTACTGCACTTGATAGACCTTACAGACCCCTTAGCATTCCTTCCTTTTTTTTTTTCTTTGGCACAAAAGAGGAAGGCTTTAGTTATGGACTTGGGGCTGTAATGTCTCCAGTTTATAAATTACTTGAAATACTCAGAGTCATGGAACTCTAATACCAGTAGCACACATAAGTCTTTGGGCATAGCTGTGGCTTAAGCACTGAGTATGTTTTTCAGTGTTAGCCATATTATGATTCATCAGATGACCTCTAAGTTGTAGTTTTTCATTATTAGTATCAATTATTATTAGCAGCACAGCTCTACAATTGGTTATTTGGTTCACTTAAATACAGAAGCCTTGGTCCATGGATGAATAGATTTTCTGTTCCTGATTTAGCTCTTCTGGCACTAAGCATTATGTCTTGTTTTGTCCAAGATTCATTTGGCTGGCTACAGAAGTTTCGCATGGCTGTATCGCATCTTTTTTGAAGTCTATCAAGACATCAACTATTTTTTGACTTGTGGTTCTTTTTTGGTCACTCTAATTAGACATTAATTTCACCCAATTTGTATAGTATCAGTGCTAAAATCTGCTATCATTACCCTAGACTTAAAGAAAACTACTCTAAAACCTTCTGAGAGTAAATATCATCAGAGTTCATGTTTTATTTTCAGGTTTTTAGTGTAAAATTCTCCTTTCATGTCTCTTTCAAGTCGCTTGAATGAGCTGTGTATTACCAGTTGCTTTCCCATCTGTCTCAATTTACTCTTTTTGACAAATTCCAATCTGGCCTGAGGAAAAATCAGAGTACTGAAACCACTCCACGCTAGATTATTAGGTATATTTTATTAACAGTGCCTCTTTACTTAAACAAAAAATCTCAACACTCCTTAATTCCCCTGCCAGCAATGTCTTGCAGAGCCCTGTGACTTAGACTCACACATTCTGAATGGCTTCACACCCCTCTCTTTCCATTCACTCCCATCTTCTGACTTTTCACCAGGTACAAAAGTGAGGGTTTTCCTCTTTAACCCTTAACCTTTCATAATCTCACTGGACACAACCTACACGGTCTGTACAGCATATAAACTCCACATGATTCCTTTCACTTTCAAGCTGCCTGACCCTTACCCACCCTGAAAATGCACTGAGAATTTCATGGGTATTATAGACACACTAATTTTGTCCCTTAGTCTGTTCCAACAGACTTTACTCTAAATGCGTGTGTTAATTATCCTAACTTAAAAATCTCGCAAACCCAAATCCAGAGAGGAAAAAACTCCCACAAATGTAGCTTGCATTTTGCCACTACTCTTCTGTCAGGATATTGCAGATTTTATGCCTATGGTTTAATCTCTTATATTTTTCAAATTCCTATATGGAATGTGTTACAAAATGGTGAGCCCAGTCATACTTTGGGTTTCACAGTTCATTTGTTGGATTGTGTTTTTCTTTCTTTGTTTTCATGTTTTTTTTCCCAAACTTTTGTGTTCCCTCCCCCATCCCTCCCCAATCCTTTTTGCAGGAAATGTAGTTACAAAACTGCCTATTCCCAAGTAAATAGAAGGCTGCACTATGCAAACAATAAAGATCTCTGTTTAAAAGTAATTGTTGGCTAGGTTTGACAACCCTTAAGGGAATAGGAGAGAAAATATACGCTGCTGCCCAGAATTTCTTGTTTTACTAGAAATTAGTTTGAGGCTAAGACTTTTGAGTAGTCTTGCGAATCCCAAATCTACCATCTGCAAGTCCATTCCAACTTAGTGGGGGAAAAAATTCGCCTGTTTCTACATATCAGTTAATTCATCAGAACAACAATCTTAACAGGTCCTGAACATGCAGAAACCCTGCTGTGCTAGTTGCTCAGCAAATCATAGCACCAACTGCCTGAATAACCCTGCAGCACCTGCTGCCAGAATTACTGCTAGGCAAGAATTTGTATCGTACTTTTCTTAAACTGGGCTTTTCATCCTTTCTGGGAACTGTTCTCTTCCACAAGCACCCCAAATGTCACTTGTTTAAAATAAAACAAACAAACAAACCAACCAACAAAACCCACCAAAAAACCAAATGCATATGATGAACATATCAGTTTCTAACTGTATGCAGGGAAGTAATGCATTAAGGATGTGTTAGATCTAACATGGCACATGTATATTTTTAAAAGGTGAAATGACCCTTTTTTGGCTGAGTTGGCCTTCACTCCTTGCACACAGCCAGTGGACTGCTTCATGCCATTACCGGGCAACAGAATGCCGGCTGAACCCGTCCCTGCGGCAGGGTGTCTAGGCATGGCTTGATATTATGGCTGTAGTGACATTATCACCATCTCAGTAGTAACCCGAAAGTCGCGGAATGTAAAACATTCTCAAAATTGCTATATATTAATTATTTAGAAAGTTAAGGACAAATTATTATTTTTTTATTTCAACTACTAACCAATAAATGTAAAAAAATACCAACCACAAAACAAAAATAAACCCCTTCATCCCCCACATTAAAGCAATAATTTTTGCAACATTCAAAACAGTGGAAACTATTTACCGTATATTACTATTAGTGAAGAAAAGCAAATTTAATTTAAAATCGTTTTTTCAAACTCCCTCAGTGGATGCCAGATACCTCCAGCTTAAACAAATATGAAAAACTCATTTTAAATGGAGAATAATACAGACAGAGCTCAATTATTGAGATATTAAGGGCAACATTCAATTTGAGATACATTTAAGCATCTTTGCCTCCTGGAGATTTTTACATGACAAGGCTTTAGATAAACATGGTTTTGCAAACAGCAACTATCATATCTGATCACATAACCTCTGGACTGAAGCAGTATGTCAGCAAATATTTCTGATTATTTAAAATATTAAATAACTGTAATTTACTAGGCAGGTCTTCCTCAGAACAATCACAAATTTTTTCAAGAATTAATACCCATATACAAAAAGCATTTCGATGATCTGTTACAAATCTTTGAATAATAAAAAAAAAATCACCTCTCTCTGTAATAAAGCCCAGTTTAAATACATTCCAGGACATACTAGTAGTGGAGGAGCTGCCTTTCTACAACACTCAGCTTGCGGGGGAAACTGTAGCAGCCAAGGACATATAGGGTAGGAATCACCTCACCTAACTTTAACTATCTAGACATTAGATGCCTAATTTAAGCTAATCATCTGGGTTCCCTCTACAGGTAATGGAGATAAGCATTCCCAGAGGGAGATTCATCCTGCTTGTCTTAGGCATCTCTCTTTTAGATGCTTGTAGATGGATAAAGTCAAGAAAGATCAGCCTCACTGACAGCCTGATAATCTGTCTTTAGCGATGCACAATTTCCAAATTCAATGAAGTTAAGCCAGAACTGAGATAATTTCTTTGTTTCATCATTTAGGCTTTAATTCTCGCTCTGACCCAACATTTTCTTCAGTTTCTCCCATGAACATCAACTTTCTCTGGCACTTTATTTTTCTTACACTGGACTATTTTTTCCTGCAACCAACGTCAATATGTTGCTGCTCTACCAGTTACAAATCCATTTACATGCATGTGCTCTAAATTGCAGTAATGCTCGGAACAGATAGATACGATAGGAGTATTGATAGCGATTGTGCTTTCTGGGTCTACTCTACCACTTTCAAATGTGTAAAAATCTGTGGCAACATTAAGGCAGTCAAGGTATATAGATGAATGCTAAAATATATTTACTATTCAAAGAAGATGGCTTAAATTAAACAAGGAAAAATACGGAAGAAATACCATTAGGGCCCTCACTTTTACATGTGTGAGCCCAGGTCACCACACATGCTTCGAGGCCTCTGTGCTTCAGAATATTGAACAAGTCCTAAAGGCGAAGCCTGGCCTCAACTCTTTTGCATTTAGGGTTTGTGGGTTCTCAGCAATACCAGCATTGCTGCATCGCACCTTTAATCACCAAGCCCTTAGAAACAATAGCCAAGATTTGTAAGGAAGCAGGTGTCTGAACTTAGACTCCTAAATTCATAGCTGCGTGCCTAAAGCAGCAGCAAAACTGACAAGCACCCTGTGCAGTTGCCCACAGATGCTCACCCCACTAGTGAGGCACTTAGCATTTGTCATAACACAAAATGGATGTTTATTAATTAAGAGTGTTCCAATGGCTACACGAAGCGCCTTGGCTGAGTGCTTGCGTGCACTAATTTCAACATCGGGCATGCCGTCTACTCTGCGTCTTACTTCTACAGCATTTCTAGAAAATTAATTTTAATAGTTAAAAAACCATCTTGAGCCGGATACATGAAAATAACTCCATTTCTACTGAATGACAATCTAATACGAAATAAGAATATTCACCTTTTTTTCTTACTCTGCCCAAATCCAGGCAATAAATTAGGCTCCTCAGCATGACTGTAAAGTGCTGTGAATTGTATAAACAATCATATATGGACACTGAAAAATAAACCTTATGCACATTGCATTATAGTTCCAAAAATATATTTACAGTCTATTACAAAGATTACAAATGGAAGTGTCTATGTAACGGGATTATGCTAGTTAAAAGCTTTTTACAGATTTTCTTCAACAAAGGCGGGGGGACAAAAATTAGTATAACCAAACTGATTTTTCTAATGAAACAAATAAATAAAATGACAAATATAACACTGTACAGTGATCTAAAAAGGGGGAGAAAAAAGGAGGGGGAAAATGATGCATTTAAGTTTTTGATAACTATCTTTGGTCCTAAATGTGGGAGAACATATTATGTAGCACTGAGTATACATGTTTGTTTGTGATGCTCTGCAAGTAAAATAGAAAAATATAGTGCATTTTCAATGTATTCAGAGCTCACTACACATAAATGTGTGTACAAAACAAGACAGTATAAATAAAATTTACAAGTTTTACAAAGGAACATTTACAGGGTTTTTCTTTTGTTTTTATTTTTTTTGTGTGGATGCCCACGTTATCAAACAAGACCAATTTATGACTGATCCCCGGGATCTTTCTCTACCAAAATCAATAGAAGCAGCCCAATTCTCTTTGGAAGTACAGCATTTCATTGCTGGGGTAGTTCACAATTTTCAGATTTTTTTTAGAGCATTTCTCTCTGGTTCATATACATTCCTGCAATATCTGTAAAGACACTGTTCATTATTGCTTATGGTAGTTAAATATTTTAATCAAACAAAATTCATATATAAGTAAATGGTGTAAAAAGATATTCCATTGAGCAACTACTCTTGCATCTGTGTTCCTGATGAATGACTGTTGTGTCTGTGTGAGCACACACACGCATATTTGTTCAGAGTAGCAAAAGCTTGTAAAAACTTGAAAATTTTGAACTGCCCCTTGCCTCATGCTCTACAGTTCTCATATAAAATCTATGTCCTTATTCTGACAGCTGGACTGTATTCGACTTAAACTCATATAAAATATATGCCAGCTATTTCTTTCAGATTTGCTAAAAGCAGAGTATTGAAAAAAAATGTGATGTGCTCAGATTAAATGGTTTAGGTAACACTGGAGAACTGCACCCGTGTTCTGAGACATGCCTACAATCACTTGTCCATTCAATGCAGTGTCTCAGCAGGTTTACAGTTGTAGATCTACATCTTAGAATATATCTCACTTTCACTCTAGTCCATTAAAATCATCTTGCAAACAATTTGCTAAAAGTGCCTAGAACTACTTAGGGGTCATTATTGCTTTTCTTTTTTCTTTTCTTTTTTTTTTTTTTTCTCTTTTATTTTCTTTTAAAAGATAGTATATGTGTAACCTTAAAAAATTCTTTAAAAAATATCAGAGCTCTTGGCAACTTGCATTTTCCTGACTCCCTGCCAATTAGCTAGCCATGTCAATACGGTGCTGATTTAACAAAAGTAAATGGCACAAAAGGATACCAAAGTTTGGACAGATATACATTGCTTGGTCATGCTTCTTAAATCTCTAGGAACTCAAATAATCCTTCAGAGGTACCCAGTGTAGTAATGTGTCATAGAATTAGCACTAAAAATGTCCAAAGATATAAACATCATACTAAAAGAAAGTCTTTATGAAGAATAAACACAAATTATTAAAAAAAAGATTCAGAAATCACAGATTTAAGGAAAATATTTTGTTGAATTCAACAATAATATCATGATTTTATCTGACAAATATATTCTTTTTTAAATTTTTATGTACATTTAAAAAGTCTATTAGATAAAAAGGAGGTTAGAGAGCTCAAGGTGTTTGTATGTTTATTCAGGTAGTACTTTGTTTATTGTCACTGCTGTTTTCCTTGCCACCACTGGTGGATCCTAATTCCCTTTTCATAAATTCTGGTGGCACTTAGGAGTTCAAGTCTGTAGGTGCTTCTTGTAGCTCTTCTATTCACTGCAGGAAGGACCCAGGAAATCAAGTGTCTTCTAGCAGCACTTCATATATACTGAAGGCCAGTGCTGTTCTCTCAGTCTGTCACCTCCCTCATAAGGGAGAAATGTCTATCACACTTGGATGCCAGTGCCGTGTAAATGTAGCATTTGTGCTCTCATAGTCTGAATGCTGCTCATGATTTTCTTTTGATGACCAACCAACGTGATCCCTAAACTCATCACATCCCTGGGGAAGATAAATGCGTACATTGTTAATTTTTCAACTTAGACTGCTATTTTATGGTATTCAACTGTGAGTCAAAGCTAGTGGCCTGGGCTGCAGGTTTCTAACATTGAAGCTACACTGGAACCTCAGCTCAGTACTGTGAAGTTCATATAGGAGCTGTTCAACTTCTCAGCGACGAGTGCAATTACATGGCAAGTGTCATGTAATTACACTGCATGTGTCTCCACATCTGAGAATGAGGCCAGTATGTTTTGCACTACGATAATCTTTTATTGTGGCTTTTAAGGACACCCAAAGAAAGAGACACTTCTCCTGTAAAATACTTCGGGTGGCTTTCAGGACAAAGTTATGTATAAATACAAGATTTTGGGGATCACATTCTGCTTCCTAAAGAGATGCCTAGAGAAACCCTTTGCATATTGACCCATACCCATCATGCAAATGAAAGAGGAGCAGCTGTTTCAATTCCACTGCTGCTAGTGCTATGGTCCTAGTAGAAGCTTGTGGGCTCTGATGACAGTTCCCAAGCTATCGGCTGAGACCCCTAGTGACACCAGGCAGATAAGAGTAGGGTTGCTTGAGAATATTGTTTAGAAACTTCTTTAGAAAAACACTGCTCTCTGTAAGAGGAATTACATG
The DNA here is from genome assembly GCF_964195595.1 of Calonectris borealis. Lineage (NCBI taxonomy): Eukaryota > Metazoa > Chordata > Aves > Procellariiformes > Procellariidae > Calonectris > Calonectris borealis. The sequence goes on from NC_134314.1 coordinate 43,830,757, forward strand.
TGTCTGGCAACCACCAGGACAAGAACATTGTTTGCAGGGTGCCAAGAAGACCTGTTTAAGATGGCAGCACCAATACAGGCCATGCTTGCCTTCAGAAAATTGTTTTGCTTCTATAGACTTTTATCCTGATGCAAAGTCATTTCTTGCAGGACACAGACAGCCCCCAGCCAATTAGAAGAAAATTCCACATCTTCCTAGTACACGTCTGGAAAAAGGTACCAATTAGGTAGTGGAGGCAAAGTGGTTCTTTTCCTATACATACATATTTTGAAATGGGCCACATTCTCCCTCAAATTCTAGCCCCTTGATGTTATTTCAAGTGGTCTCAAAAGCAGGGAAAAAAGTGATGCCACACATAGGTAGCAGGATATTTGCCCTTTCATGGATGCTCTAGTACAACATCATCAGCTGCTAAACCGGCTGGCTTAACCCCAAGTACCATGTTTGTACTCAGGGTAAAGTTTTGGAGTTGAACATTGTGTATTATTTTACCTAGAAATTCCCTAAATGCAAGTTAAACATGCCCAGTACTAACTTACTCAATAGTCATCCTGGCAACTGATTCAAGAGAGTTGTAGCCTGCTGCTGTGAAATTATCCTTATATCTTTCCATCTTAATAGCTTGTAACCATTCGCCTACGGAGCAGAAAGTGGTAAAATCGGGAGTGTTCTGGTCCAGAAGAGGGCTAATTGGTCTACGGAGAAGGAAAAAGGAAAGTAAGTTGTTTCCAAAGAGAGTAAAACATCAGGGAGTATTTAGCAAGGTGAGAGTCAAATAAGTTTGGGGTATTAAAAATGTCAAGAGTAGAAAGTAATAGGCCTTTACACACAGTTTAGATTATTCTGCAAATAGCTCTTGACTACTCTGTAGCTCACAATATGTATTTCCTAAGTTTATTCACGTAAAAGATGAAAGGTCAGAGTGAGCAAAATCAGCCTAATGGACTATTACCAACAGAAAATCAACCTTATTACCTAGCATGACAGTAGCTGCAACTAAAGTTGCTGAGTAAAATAAAGATGCTATTCTTTTAAGCATCTTAGAAAATACAGTAGTAGCTATTCCCATTGTTCAATTGGATGGGACAAAACAAAGACAAGGAAAGAGCAGAGACACAAAGTAAGTTGCTTAAGGTCACACAGCAAATCAGTCAGTAGAAGAATCGGGAGCAGAACACAGGTCAGTTGATTCCCTAGTGCAGTGATCTAGCTAGCGGATCAAAAGATTACCATGATTAAATAATTCACCTGAAATTTATGAAGAAGCCATTAAAAGCTACACCATGAAACACAATGAGATGCAATCACTGAAAGGAGTTAAAGCCAGGAAATGAAAGAGAAAAATCTAGAGTGTAGCAATGTCAAAGTACGTTGGCCAAGCATGAGTATTATTACTTTTTCTACCGTAGCAGTTCCTACGGCAAGGGATGCATCATATAAAACTACAGTAGATGATGATCCTTGCCCTCCAGACTTTGAAATTTTAAGAAACAAGGAAAAGAAAGACTGCTAGTGGTGAAAGTGTGGAAAGAGTGATGAGCAGGCAGAAGTTTACTGAGAATTGTATTAGTTCCATGATATTTACTTTCTTTATTTCGGTTATTTTTTAAGAAAGTCCTTTTTGGCTTTGTTCAGCATGGTAAAAAAGAAGGACAAATGAGGACGGGAAGAACAGGGAACAGGAGGAAGGAGGAACTGAGAGACACATGGAGTAAGTGTGAACTGGAACCAGCCACCAAGCAGAACATCCAGAACCCAGCCACGCGCACCATCATACGAATGCACACTAAAGCTTTTCTTACCTGCTACAGGTTCCCAGTGGGGTTTTCAAGCTGTTTGGGTTTCTAATCATTTTGTCCAGAATACCAACTATCTGCTCAAACTTTGGCCTTTCACCACGTTCCTTCTGCCAACAATCTAGCATCAGCTGGTGCAGTCCTGCTGGGCAATCCATGGGTGCTGGCAAACGATAGCCTTCTTCAATTGCTTTTATAACCTAGTAGCCAACATAGTTAATCATTTTTCATCGAGGGATATTTAAGAAATATATATTGCTACCCAGTTCAAGAAATAAAAGAAGAAAAAAAGAATCAATAAACTAAAATTTGCCATCAGCATTGCAAAAATATGAGTCTGTTGTTTTGACACTAGCCTTCATGTTTTCAAATAATTTCCCCGACTTTATCTTTGGGCTTATTAAGCATATGCTATATGTGCAGAACATAGCTATATTACCTAGTCAAGTGAGCAGCAGGGAACAACAATTAAATTCACCAAGGGAGCAACAGATAGATTGATAAATGGAGCTATTTCAGAAAGCATTATTACTTGCCCCAAGGCTTTTATGAAAGAGTGTGTGGTAGAAGCATCTCACTTGTAAATGGATAGGGATCTGTGCATACACATATACAATACAAAAAGTCTGAAGAGATTATGAAAGGATCCAAGAAAAATGTTTAGCAGACAGAAATTGTTAGGGAAAAAAGTTGTATTCTATGTCTAGCCACGTTACATTAATGATAAAGTAGCAGAAATGTGCCACGTGAGAGAGGAAGACCTGGCTGAATGTTTTTTTAATATATCACCTAAACAGAAAGTTAGACTTAATAAATGATGCTGCTAGATGATGATATGATCAAAGGAGAGCAAAAATGTCTGAACTAAAAATTACATCCACCCGTTGACTTCCTTAGCCAAGTCAACTCCATTTCAATTTAAGTAAAAAATAAAAATGGGTAAAGTAAAATCACAGGAAACTGCTGTAAAGCTTGAGGGTAGGATAAGAAAGCACATCAGAAAGCAAGGCAGATAAGAAAGGCTTGTGAAAGAGGGCTAAAACACCGTTCATGGGGGATTTCAAGTATACTGACATTGACTGACATAGCAGCATTAGAATTGCTAAGGAAAGGTGCTTGTTCCAGAAGGGTAGTGCATAGGACTGTCTTCTCCCTTGGTTTGTACAGAAAGCAAGACCAGAAGCCGTTCTGGATTTAGCCCTAGGAAGTAGATCTGGTATGATAAATAATGTTGGTGAATACCCAGGGTTCAGTGAAAATAATAACCTCAGATAGAAAATATTCCATAGGTTGTGTGAGAAAATGCAAAAGCAGTGGACTGCAAAGGAGACAGAACTGCAAAGAATACAAAATGACCTTCAAAAAGCTGGCTGAAATCCCTGATTTTATCAAAACCTTTTGCAGAAAAGAAATTTTGTGAAAAGAAGAGGCATAGCCCAGTGGTAGGGCACTTACTGCAGGTTTGTGTCACAGAATGTCCTTCCGACCTCAGGGAAGTTGCCTCATCTCCCTGGGACTCAGCTTTCTATGTGCACATTTAGAATGACAGTACTGTCCTACAACTCAGAAATGACTGAAAAATATTCAATTCCTGCAGTAACATCCACACCTTGAAGAATGAGTGCAGTGACCTTTTAGAGACAGTGAAGTTATCTGTCAGACAGGGTGGGGAGAGAGGATTTCTGCAGAAGAACAGAGAAATTGGAAGAAAAATACTGTACAGGAAAGAAAACATTAAAAGTAAAATTTAAGGTCTTTTAGATCAATATCAATAGGAAAAATAAAAGAACAGCTCCTTATGCTTAGAAGTAGCAGTGGAAGAAAAATGAAAAATAAGCTACAGTGTGTATAGGACAACTGGTGTGTTATGAAAAGCAGTGTAGAAATTTCTGACCTAAAAGGTAAAAGGTATTAAACCCTTTGTGCATACTACATATCATTTACTACAAACGAAGCAGTTGCTTAAGAGGTCAGAACGCAGAGACGATCAATGAGGAATGAAAAAGTAGATAACACCAACAGCAACACAACCACCAAAATATCTAAGACTCAGAAGCGGCAAACCATCCAGATAAGACTATATCCAAGAGTGTAAGGGATAGTGAAAACATGAATGAAAGGATCACGAACAGGACTTTTCTACGTTCACTACAATCTGCAGAGAAACCTGAAGAGAGGTGGGAATCAAGATGATGATATTATTTTTAAAAGGTTTTGGGGATACTGCAGAATCAGCTTCTTTGATGTGTATTCTGAGCAAGAAGGATGAAACTGGGAAATATAAAATAACGAGTTAGCTAGAGATGGATGGAATTGCTGGGAATATCCAAAACATTGAAAAAACATTGTAAAATATTGATAAGTCTAGCAGGGGAATAGGGTAAAGTGCAGCAGCTTGAGAGTTACTGTTACCAGCAAGGATTAAGCTGAGGGAAGCCCACTGCTCAGAGAAGTTGGGGGGACTCTATGTATATCATCTGTGCTCAGCCCGCTGTGCCTCTGCAGGAACTTGTAGGATGAGTGTTCTTCTGGTGCACCCTAGCTCCAGGTTGCTGCTAAAAGGAGGACTTTTGCTTAAAAAGAGATCGCAACACAATAGATCCTCCATCAATCTAAAATAATGACTTAACGGAAGAGGGGCAGAATTAAAGAAATGCCATCTGAAGATCCAAAGTCAGGGAGACATATTTTTTAGGAGATCTCATCTGGTCTATGACTACACCCACATGCACTTTTAGGCAAAATTATACACTTAAGATATATAAACTGCCTGGATGTATATGCAAAATTAGAAGACACACATTTAGCATTTTTTATTCCAGTTAAATACTCCCATTGGTAACTGTGAAGGAAAATAAATAACTAATCATAAGATGATTCTAAATTTTTGCATCATAGATTTATCTATGGGATTGGTAGGATGTGTATAAGTTTTGCTATGTTTCAGGACACGCTTGAAGATCACAGCACACAAGAATATTTGAAATTATTTTACCAAGCAATTGATGCATCTTTTAACTATGTGTTATTGAAGATTATTATGTAAGATGCTAAAAAGAGATGAAACTGCAAGAAGTGGTAATTAGTTGTTTTATGAAAAAGGTTCATTCATGCGCTTTAGCTGAAGTTTTCAATAGAGGGAATACTTTTCAAAATCCAACAAGAAGCATGAAGATACCAGCATTTCTCCCCTATTTAGAAGTTTTTCCTTATTGTTCCCTGAAAGATAGGTAAGGTTTGCCTTTGAGGTATCTTATATTCCTGTCAGACTTCTTTTATGTTTGAATCTAGTACAGAAGGAAGGTGTCAAAAGAAATGAAACTCTACTGGGTGTCTAGGGAATGTAAATATTTCTCTTTCTCTGCCCCAAGGACTTGTTTGCCCATATTTTGACAGTCCATGAAATCTTTGACACTGAGACCTGTCAAATATTAACAACTTTGCACTGTGCCAAACTGACTCATCATTTACACTTTTATCTTTTTTTTTCAACTTTGATGTCGATCATTCAATCAAAAAATAAAATAATAATAAAAAAACCACTCAAGCCCCCAACCTGAAGAACTTTAAATGACATTTTTTCTGACATCTTTCTCACCTGCATGGCTTTTTCCTGTGTACTTTCTCTATTAATAGATACTCTTGTCATAAATCAAGATTAACACCCATCTGTTCTATTACTGCTGACCTGTTGCTCTGGGTCATATTTTATGCAAACAAGGGTATTGTTAAATCAGCATAATTAACTTGAAAAAGCCAAAGTAGGTCATTAACTGCCACTCAGATTTTTAACAACTTTTTTCAACAGTTTAATCATTGCTCTGAGGTCAGAAACCTCAGAATTATTTTTTATTGGAAAAAAATTAATTCCTTCTATGCTTAAGTGTAATAAAGTGAAGAGCACATATTACTATTTTTGATGTTCTAATTTTACTTGATACTTGGGACAAAAACCTACAACACCCACATGGCAGAAGAACGATTTAGAGAATTAGGTAAAAAGTGAAAGCTCTGTAACTTTTTCATTTTGTGAGAACCCTACAGTATTTTGATAAATCTTATTTCTAAACCAACATTTTATGCATGTATAGTGAAACACGTATGTATGTGTTTACAATATGTATTTTTTGTTTTTCTAACACACACACACGCTCACAAACAGACAAAGTATAACCTACATCTTGATTTGACATGTCCCAGTAAGGCCGTTCTCCATAAGACATTACTTCCCACATAACTATTCCATAACTCCACACATCACTGGCTGATGTAAATTTGCGGTACTGGATGGCCTCTGGAGCTGTCCATCTCACTGGAATTTTTCCACCCTATGAAAAAAGAAAGAAAAGAAGAAAGTTTTCTTTTTTCTCCACAAAATTGCTCCATCATCTTCTACAGAGTGCATTTATAATTATTTCCATCAACATCAAAAGTGGCACTTATATCATCTACTATGGTTGACCGATTGCAGAATTTTCAAAGGAGTCTAAGGAAGTTTAGGCTCTTAAAACACTTGGACCATAGAAACTTAGATACCTGTCTAAGCTAAGTTGGATGCATTTCTCTGGAAGTGCTTACCTCTCAACTGATTTTATGGGGCTACTTAGATGTCTGATTTACATTAGTCATTTAACTCCTGGCTGGCTGAAGCTAGGTGAGGGGAATCTCCTCCTGTGCATATAAATCCCGTTGACTTGTCATACGGTTCCTCTGAAATCTTGGTCTGACATTTTTAAACCAGAATCCCACTTAGAGCCCAGCGGCAGGAGTGACAGCCGTGAACGCTGGTGCAGTTTCCTGGATCCCTGTGCCTGTCGGAGCAGATTCCAGGGGCCCCTCCTTCCCTCAGCATGAGAAAATAGGTACAGCAAGGCCCCACGGGTGGGAAAGTGGAGCTGGCTTAACAAAAGAATAAAGAGCATAGTGTGCCCGATGAATGCTTATTTAAGAAAAGCGTCCCACCCAAAAGCAAGGGAAAATACAGGAGTTGAGCTTTGTCACAGTCTAGCCTCAAGCTAGTCAACTTTTTGGTGAGATAAAATCTAGTCTGAAAAACAGTAATAGCCTACAAATATTTTAATTGACTCATAGTAAATGAGATGATTAAAATTTTTATGGGTAAAACTTCCGTATTTGTTCAAACAGAAAATCATGAGGAAAGGAATAATGAAGATACTGTGCAAAATTTTTAGAACTTTACCAAATAAAAATGTATGTTCTTACAAAAATATCAGTCCCTAATTACAGCCAGATTTCTGCAGAGACTCTTTTCCTTTTGACTAGTTAACATTTCTCAAGCAATTAATCTATTGCTCTTATCTATACTCTCTAGAAGATATGCTCTTCTTAATAACCACATCTCAAAACTACTAAAACCCATCGATTTCTCTTACGGTAGTAGTGTAGACGGCCTCTGGATCATCTTCTATAACTCTGGAAAGGCCAAAGTCTGACACTTTACAAACAAGGTTGCTGTTGACAAGAATATTGCGTGCTGCAAGATCCCTGTGTACATATCCCATATCGGCCAAATATCTCATTCCAGCAGCAATTCCTCTCAACATTCCCACTAGCTGAATGACTGTAAATTGCCCATCATGTTTCTGGAGGGAAGAAAGGAGCAGCAATTCTTGTTAGTATAGCTGAGAAGAGAAATAAGAATTAGTTTTATAACTTTAGCTTTCTACTTATTTATTACTTCTGTGGCAATTCATCCTGGGGCAAAGAAACTCACTTCAAACACAAGTTTTATTTTCTTCAGAGATAAAGTAGAACATCCAGTTAAGAAATGTGTAAGTAGTTAATGTACTAGAAGTAACAAAACTTGCTAATCACTATAAATTTCTGGCTAAGTCATGGCAAGCCTCTTCTAAGAGAGATCACCTGATGCACAGCCCTTCATCTCTCAGCATAATTATCTGTATCAAGAAAATATGAACTATCTCATTTTGGAACCCTAGCCACTGATAATTTTATTCATAGCTTGGAGTTTATCAAACAAACATAATCTTTCTCTTCTCCACAGAGTGTTTATACATCATTTCACACTGTCTTGTACACCTGGTAAGGAGTCAGAATTGGCCAGTTCAGAACACACACTCAAAAAATGCTAAATTGTTGTGAACTTGCATTGCTTTTTCCTTTGTTCTCTTAAACACGACCATAATTTAGGGATTCTTGTATGCTGATTTCCACCATGCTGACCCAATAAAATTCTGCTCCCAAAAGTCAGAAGATTGGGCTTCAGGTGTCAGTGGTTTCAACTTCAGCTGGTGGCGATAATAAAACCCGTCATGTCTATGCCACATTAAATCACTTAAATTCCTAGAATGTTCCCATGTGATCCTGCCTGATCCTCTCATTTCTGATATGATTTTGCTGAAATGATGTAGAGAACTGCTAGTATTTGTCAAGCTCCATTTCAGCATGAAAACCATTTTAATTATATGAATATCATGCATGTATACATATATACACACAGATATATAAAACCATATTTTTAAAAGTGACAATATAAAATATAATATAATATAATATAATATAATATAATATAATATAATATAATATAATATAATATAATATAATATAATATAATATAATATATATGTCATTTAAAATATGTTTATATATGTTTTCATTTTGGTACTCACCCTAAGAAATGCATCTAAGGCCCCATTCTCCATGTATTCTATTACAATCATGACTGGTTTCCCTGAAAGAAAAGAAGACAGATTTTGTTTGAGAAACTGTAAAACAAATGGAGTGCCTTTTTTTGATAAAACACATGTTATTCCTTTGAAGGACTGAACCATTGAGACAACGAACATTTCTGAGGCCTCCAGCACTGTTACTGAGCTCTAATAAGTTCTTAAATGTCTGCATGGAACATGGTCAGGATTCGCAAAATTAAACCATACAAATCAAAATGTCAGTGTGTTCTTCTAACTCCTGCTGTGTGAACAGGACTCTGGAATAATGACACTTCAGATAATATGAAAGGACATAAGAAACCTTATCTCCCTGCATGGTCTTTGAGGCTAAATGAAACTAGAAAAATAATATATTTCAAAGTACTTCATCTTTTAATCATGCGTGCATCTTAATTTTTTCCTCAGGTTGTAGCATAAAGTAAGTATTGCTTTAGTTAGTTACGCATCAGGAGAAAATCCATTAGGAGTGTGCAGCCTGTTTATAATTTGAATCTTTGACCATGAATAAGCTAAAGTAATTTCTGCCATTATGCTGTTATTTGACTGACAGATCGAGCCACTGCTTACCTCTAGTAACGACCCCTTCTAAGTGAACAACGTTGGGGTGGTCAAACTGTCCCATGATGCTCGCTTCACACAGGAAATCTCTCCTTTGCTTTTCAGTGTAGCCAACTTTCAGAGTTTTTATGGCTACTGCAACATCTCTCTTGCCAGGAAGCTTTAGACGCCCACTGCACACCTCACCAAACTCTCCTAAAATGAAGTAGATCAGTGCTGAATTACTCCGACTATAATATCAGTATTCTTTCTAGGCTGTGATTCTAGCCACTTAAGCATGTGTTTAAATTTAACATGTGAATGTTCATATTTGAAATGGATTACTTAGGAACACAAAGACAGGCATGTGTTTTAAATGAATTGCTGACTAAGTACCTTACGAAGTAAACACTTCATGTTAAGCCAATCTACAGGACTGTTATTTGAATCTTTTAAAAGACTTGTTATTAATTTGTTACATTTTTTCAAAAACAGGAAATAAAAATGAAGTAGCTTTCATAAGAAAATACTATTACAGAAATAGTAATACCATTTCTAAGTGAAAATGTCATTCTGTTATACATGGTTTCCTTGCTATCTTTAGATGTGATGGGGTTTTTTCTTTTAAAAGGCAGCTTTTTTAATTTAACATCGTTATGGTGTTAAATGAAGCACTACATTATTACCTTCAAGCAGGATAATTTACTTTGCAGATTATGAAATGAAAGGTGTGACTTATAATAATTTTGTTACATTAAACAAACAAGAGCAAATGCTGGAAGTTTGTAGAAGGCTTCTAAACTAACAGACAATTGGAACTTGAAGAAGCATGTGGAAAAAATGGCCAAACAGCCAGCAAGAATACCAAAAAAAAGCCTCAACAACCATAATCTGGGAGACAAGTAATTGGACTCCATTGGACAGGAAAGAGGATGGAATCATGCAAGATGTGGAGCTGAATGGCAAAATATCTATCTCACTATTATTGAGATTGTGAAAGAGTCAAGGATTGTCCCTTGCCTCAGAGCTGTGTCATCAGAGAAAGAGAAACCCCCTATTCTGTAGCCAGGAAGAAAAATCTCTTGGGATATATAGGAGAAAAGGGTAGTGACATATCTTATCCTGAACAAAAGGGAACATCTCTTTAAAAAGAGAAAGATTAATCACAAAAACATTTAATGATCTGGTAGTTTGCAAATTTATCTGGAGTATGGAGATATAGATCCAAGTCCCTCCTCCAAATCAAATCAAGCCTGAAATTTCTCTCCTGCATACCTGTGGAGTGCCTTAACATTAAGCTATTGAGTATACACAAGTATGCAGGCACACCTACATCCAAGACAAGTTTTAAGGCGAGTGCTGAAAAAAATGATTGAATTAGGAAAGACTAACACAGAGTTTGATTAGAGAATCCTTTTGGGACATAGGCTGAGGTCCTGAGAAACCTGGTGGGATCAGGACTTAAGTGCACATATGCACTGGCAAGGTGTCTGGCTGGCAGTGAAGAGAGAAGTATGCCTGGAAATGGGGCTGAATGCCTAAAGAGGTAGAAATTGAAGTGTCCTAATGGATGAGTTCTGAGAAATCTTTTTTAGGACACCATCACTGTTCCAACACTACTGTTCTCCTGTCACCCCCAACAGCGGAGCTTAAAGAAAGAAAAAAGCAGTGCCTGGGCCTCAGCTTCACGGTTCTCCAGCCAGAAGGGTAGAACTTTGGCCAGACCTTAGTATTTCCTACCGACTTGTTTGGGCAAATCTCCACTCAGCATGGCTGGTTTTACGAATCTCATAGGAGATGACTGCATACAGAATCAAATTTCTCCCTCCTGTTCTACCCTAGCTGAAATAAGGTTAGCTCCAATCAACTCCATATACCTCTGTTAACACCATGCTGTACTTGAGCTAATTGACCAGACAGAGTACAACTGTTCCTGCCTGCACAGGTGAGGTGTTAGCCTCAACCATCCTTGGGCACTGGAGTTGTGGTCTGAATATCTATCATCTCATAGCTATGAATACCACGAGGCATAGCTGTTACATACATAACAACTAGCTGCTCATGCCCTTCTCTTGGTGCCTTAACCTCCCTCCTGCACTTCATTAGGAATACGGATGATTATAAATGAATTCACCACTCACCTCACTCACAGCTCCTAAGTTCCACAAGAACTTACTAAAGGATAACAATTTTCTCTAGCAGTACCTTCCAAAATTGTTTTTGTTCCAGGCCGACAACAAGATGTGAGTATGTGTGTGTGTGTGTGTGTAAGTGATACTTCAGAGCCAGGTAATTAGGATACTTGGCATGGGAGACACTAAGGCTTAACTCCTTTCCAGTTCTCTGTGATCTGATTTTGACTGATTTCCAAAAGCAGATCACTCACACTCAGGCAAACCAGAAACTTGAACTTGTATGTTATGCGTTTCAGGCCAGGATGCTAGCCAATGAACTACTTTTATTCCCCAGAAAATAGTATATTCAGCTGAAATGATGCCCAAAAAGGATCCAGAAAATATGACAAGATTGGGAATACTGCACAGCCACACAGCCACTAGCTCAGCATGTCAACAAGGAAGAGGCTGAAACAAAGGATGTGTGGTATGAACAAGGGCTCAACATAGTGGACACCATATTCTGTAGCTGACAGGTGGCCGCAGCGGGATGGTAATGAAAATGTTGGCAAGGAAAGCACATATCCCTCATGCAAATTGAGCACAAGCATACTCGCGCCCTGTTTGTCTGAGAGAGACATGGCACTATTCAATAGTTGATGCGGCCAGCACTGCTGATGTATATTGAGACGGCTAAGTAGCCTTCCTGGTGCTGTCACTAGTAAAAATTCTATATTCTTCTTTGATGTATGAGTTTCAGCTGCTTCTTCGGGACTTTAACATTCTGTTGTTCGTGGACTGCATTTCATTTCACTCCTATTTGCTATCTACATCAACAGGTTAAAGCCATAGCTAAACCCCATACGCAATACGCTTTCACCATAGGCCTTCTAATTAACTTTCTTCAGAATGACTACCAACACACATTAGTCTTTTTGCTATCAGTTATATTTGCTAAAATGAAGAATAAATTCTTCTGCAGTCAACAAAACTATCATTCTGGAATTACTTTGTCATAACAGTGAAAATACGTTTTAAACTATATACTTTTTGCAGCTGAATTGTTTTCAGCATTTTGCTCAGAAAGCATTGGCAAAATCCAACTAAACATATCTTTGTGCTCTGAACTGTTGCTATGCTGATAGTTTTTTAACTCAAAGCAAAAGATAAAGCTCAGTAATTTTTCTACGCTAATCTTGAATTTAAATCTTGTGTATTGTGTATTTATTAGAAGAGATGCTGCCATTCTAGCATCACAAAAATTACTAGTTAGCAAGGGCTGGATTCTTATGCTCTTACTCATCTGAAGGAATAATTTGCTCAGCAGTATTGTTAATTTCAATGGTACTATTCCTTGATTAAGACATGATTCAACATGAGTGAGGTTACTTTAAAGAGGCATTGTGAATTCTAAGTGTAAAGATTTTTTTACAAGTAAACCAGTTTATTTTAGAGATATTTCTTCTTCTCTTTTTAAATAGTATCTCAGTATGTAATTTACAGTGCATGCCAAACTACAGGGTGATTTTAAAAGTATTCTACTAATACTTTTATAAAACAACAGGAAAGCAAAAGAACACTTCCTCCAGGAATCCAAAGTATTTGATATTTTTCTTACCCAGGGAAACTTAATTTCACTACATGGAGTAGTGCAATAAAAATGTCACATATCTTATTAATGCAAACAAATGAAACTGCCTTTTTAGAGCATGAAACACCATGGCTTAAGTAGGTGGTAGACAGTTCAAGAGGAGAAAAGCAATGTAATGCTGGTGCAATTACAATCAGTCATGAGAAGTTAAACAATAACTTTTTGTATTCATAAAATATCAAAAAGAAAAATGGTAGAACAAAAAGCAGCCCTAGGGAAGATTTTGTTATACAGAAACAAGACCTTCCCAGTCTCTATTTAAGATTTTGTGCTGCAGCCAGTTTTCCTTACTCACATGAACAAAAATTCAGAGGTCAAAAAGCCCTCTTGCAAAAGGAAAGTGAGCAGAATTTGCACTCATGCCTAACGCCTTTACTCTGACAGTAAATAACAGGCAGCAAAACTGCTCCCCTCTCCCCAATTACATTTTTAACAGCAGATACAGAATTAGAAACCCACAAGCTTTCAATGTCAAGCAAGACTCTTCATTTACTTATTTATTTGGTTTTTGTTGGTTTTTTTCCCCGCTTGTTTTTACATTTTAGAAGCGAGTGCAGCTTCATTGCTCTTAACCACTCTGGCAAATGCAAAAAGTTCTTCTATACTTGAGGTATAATTATTTGCCTGTCATTATGATGTATGAGTTTCGATCCTGGCTAAATGGAACAGTTGAATCAGGAAGCCACGGCAGCCTTACCTGCACCAATCACACGCTCAATTTTAATACAAGAGGCATCTAGCTCCTTGGCGAATTGATGGACAGCTCTATTTGGGTCCTCGTAGGTTTCAGGGTCAATGTAGGTTTTGGTGCCTGGAAATTTAACTGTAATGATGTAAGAAAGCATGACTGTGATGAAGCAAAGGCACTTATTGTGCAGTCAGCCCAGGAATTTCATTATGCAGAGTGCTCCTTGGAAGAGTGAACCTGCTTCCACACTGCCTGAGTCAGAGCCGCTCTGAGAGGCAACCTTAGTTTTAGGCATCATCTGCAAGCATGCTGACACAAGTACACAATCCCGTCTCTAAAAATGACTAACATTAGCATCTGCATCTCCACCTTGAAGTGAAAGAAGTAATAAATATTAAATAGTGCTCAATGGAATAAAATGCAAGGGCTGAGTGGGAGCAAAAATAAAGCAGGGGAAGGGGTGTAAGAGCAGCAGAGGAGGTGAATCTTTCTTTTCAGTGTAAGGACAGTTTAACCTCTTTTCCCAGGTTGCGTAAAAAGCATTTCTTTACGTTATCTCTGTCTTCTAGTGGGATTTGAAAGGCTCCTCCACCTACTTCAATTTGCTTAAACTATTGAATATAATATTATTTAGAGACTGTGGCAATAGCCAAGCTAAACTATTCACAGCACTTAGAATTTATATCCTTAGGTATGTTTCTTGCACTAGAATATGAACATGAGAAACACTTGTAATCAACTTGTAAAGGCACAGGAAGGGAAAGTGGGCTCTGTGGCACAATTATTCCCTTTCTCAAGCATTTAAGTGAATCATATGCAGCAACTTGGTTTCTGTTCCCTCTTTCTCAAGTACTTAGTGCAACTTAGGCAGTGTAGCGCTCTGGCCAGCATGTAGTTTTTTCCCTTAGTTTGCTGCTGATTCAGGAAAATTATTATCTTCCCTTCTGGTGAAAGTAGAGCAACCGTGGAAATCTATTAACCAAGCAATTTTTATGAAATAAATTTGGCTCACAAGGATTACAGTCCTGAACTTTAATTAAATCAGTGAATTAAAACTCAATATGAAAATGCAAGAATGTTCCTCTACTAATTGATATATTGATATACAAGAATAGGATCAAAAGTCAATACAAACCATAAATAATTTATAGTTGCTTTGTAATCTTTTAACTGAACATAAAATATTTTAAATTTGAAAATATATTGGAAAATAGCTTAGTAATCATGTGTATTTACATTTCAGATGGTATTACTAATCAAAAAAACCCTAAACCCTCATAAAAAGGAAAAAGCTAGAGAAATTGTTTAAGGAATGTAATGAATTTACATCCAGAGAATTTGAAATTTTGCCCAGATGTTGTATCTGCCATATTACGTATTTAAATTCTTCCAATTGTATTGATAATGCTGCAAATTTTTAAAATCATAAATATTTATTTCTTAAAACCAAAAAGGACCAGGGAAATGAGAAGAAAGCAATAGGTTAACCTCCCATAATAGTGCTTTCAGGCAGGGAGATGGAGAAAGAGCCATCCTCTTGTGTTTGTGATAAGGGGCCTGAATTGGAGGTAACCTTGCGAATCTCAAATGGGCCTCTGATGGTTCTTTATTCAAGCTGTCATAAAACATTTTGACAGGCCAAGGCTATCCTGGCATACCAACGTGAAATAGTGCTGGCCTGGATTTGAAGACATTGTTAAGGAGAAAATGGTAGGAGGAAACCAAATATAAATCTGAATTGTTTGACTAAACTCCTCTATTGTGTTTGTATCTTTAAGTGTAGCACTTGAGGTCACAGAGAGTTGAGGGAGACCGAAATGAAATATATGATACTCTATTAAATACAGTGCTTTAAAACCTGCTTTTAAAAAACGGTTACTTGTAAGTTTTTGTGTTAGGAAGGAGTTTGTTGTAAGTCACGTTTTTGAAAATCCAATCTGGTACCTCAGCACGGAAGAAGGTTGTCTAGATGTTATGGAGCAAAAGGACCCCAAACTGATATTCACATCTCTGTGACCAAGCTGGTGACTAAGCACTGGGTTCCATCTCATTCTGTACATGGTTACCAAACAAAATTAAACTAAACCTTCAATCAACAGACAATGAAAAACTAGCTTGGCAAAACAGTGATTTATATTTGGTGTTATGATTTTAAAAAGACTGTGTATGCTAACTGTTCTGACTGATTTACTGGATAAGCAGATTTCTTGAAAGTAAAATGAGGGAAACGAGCACTTATAAAGGCTCACCATTTCTGGATCAACTATTAATCATTAAGCAGAAGCTTTCATATTAATTCATTTACACTTTCACTGAAACAAAATACGTCACAGATAATGGAGACGAGGAAATGAATTATTTAGCTACCATATTCCTATTGTTTATATACTGAAATACAAGAATACATAGTTGATCTTTTCCTTCAAGGACATAATGGGTATTTTAAAAGTGAAAGCAGTAGCTCTTCTGAAGACGTGAAAAGCTTATAATGCATCTATGAGAGGCAAATTTCAAATCCATCACTCCCAGAATAGTAACATTTAAGTAACATTAGATTTTTGATGAATTCTTTAAAATCAGTTGCATTGCAAAGTGCACGATAAATAATTCTTATCTCATTATTATTTTCCGCCTTTCTTGCACAGATTATGAATTGATCGACTAAAGCCGCAATGATGTCACTACTTAGTTTAATACTCACTGCATTTAAACAAAATTATTTAGGTAGCAATGCATCTAAATTCAGGCAGCATGAACAAATACCAGCTGATCTGTTTTTTTCAGGGCAGAAAGGTGAAACGGAAACCTTGATCTGATTTTGAGTGGAGCTTTGGCTAGAACTACTCATTTAAAGAGGCGTGCATTGAGAAGATGCTACAAATTTGTGACTAGTGG
The DNA here is from genome assembly GCF_964195595.1 of Calonectris borealis. Classification (NCBI taxonomy): domain Eukaryota; kingdom Metazoa; phylum Chordata; class Aves; order Procellariiformes; family Procellariidae; genus Calonectris; species Calonectris borealis. The sequence goes on from NC_134314.1 coordinate 43,847,148, forward strand.
CTACTTCATTCTGCATGTGATAATAGCTCATGATTTTAACATATAAATAAAATAAAGTAAAATAAGATAAACCATATGGCTTAAAAAAAAAAAAATCTGATGGATTTAGGCTACAGCTGCAACTATTGGTAGACAACAAAGGCTACATACAGCACAGCATGACTAAATGGTAAGTTCTATTGATATAAGAGTTATCACGTATGGGAGATGACTGGAAACCCAGGCATTGTTTTGTGTCAGAACCTATATTCAATTTAATTCTATTATGTGATTTTGCAATTTTGGATGCTCAAAATCAATTTGCTACTTAGTTTTACCATACTTTCTGAGTTAATGATTGATTCTAAAAGAAATTCAAACATTTTTAATTTCTCATGTCAAGATGATGCTACAACTGAAATGAGAAAGGGCCAAAATAAGAAAGTTTTTTAAACAGTATTTTGGTAAAACTGAAACTATTCTTGCATAAGCCTTCCTTTCCCCTTAAATTTTCTGTTGTCATTAACCCAAGAAAGATGTATTTTATTGAATTTTCCCAGGGTTCTAGAATAAGTTCAGATGGTAGCTGTGATTTTAACAAAAAAGGTTTTAGGTACCACTCTTAGTTAGGCAAGTGATTCTAGAACAGAAAAGAGTAAAGAAGTAGCTGACCTTTCCTTTCACATTAAATATTCTATTTTTAAGGACTTTATGTTTTGTAAATATTGATGATACAGTATTCACAATAGCAGAAAACAGCTTTTGAGCAGAACAGCTTCATTGTTAGGGTGATGCATTGACCCACACTTTCTTAATCTGGAGTTTGCCTGAGGTAAAGATCATATAGCCACTTAGCCAAAGGTCTCTCAAATACTGCACCTCAGAGGGATCATTAGGATGGTGTGAAACATGTATTCAAAGCAACCAAAAGGAAAAAAAAATGCAGAATGAAAACAACAGTGTATCACACACATGTATAGAAATAAAACCATCTGTGTGAGCACTGTTGACTTTAATCTGCATTCTTTTTGTGTAGGTCATGCTATTTACACAGCATTTTTGAATTTCTTATGGCTTTGTCTTTCATGGAGTGTTGTTTTAGTATTGTCTACACTATTGCAGTTGGGAATTTTTGAAAGGGGGGGAAAAAAGCAAAACACTTACAATGAAAGTAAAGTTCTTCATCCCCTTCTTGATCAGCTTTGCTATAGCCACAATGCCTGAAAAGAAAGACGCCAGTTTTACTGGTAAATAATGATTTACTTCCTCACATGTAAAGTCCTGACAACATCAGTTCTGCAGGCTGGGATTTTCAGGCACTGAGCACCTAACTCCTGTAGGCCCTTTGAAAGTTTCAGCTATAATTCTCTTGAGGGCAGAGTTTTAAATAAATCATGAACAGTTGCAATCAAAAGGCTTTTGTATCAAATACCAGTTGGGACAGGTCCTAAAGAGAAAATTCTACTTCTGGTGAAAAGCTTCTACGGATAAAACAGAGGATTAAAGAACTTGAAAGTAGAACACAGTTTTACATGAGGGTATTCTTAAACTTACTGCTGTGCCTCTTTTTCTTGCATGTAAAGTCATTTAAAGGCTGATCAGATAAAGTGTCAGACTTCTCCACGTGAGAAAACTGAACAGAAAGAGGGACTTTGAGGAGTACAGGTAAAGAATCTGCTGGGGGTTCCTTTTACAGCACATTTACATAGGACAAAAAGAGCATCTTGATTTAAGTGTGTCTTGCCAAAGTAAGAGGACGAACTCTATAATTGATAATGGGATTTAAGTGAAAATTGTCCTTACTTAAAATGACTTCTGTTTCAGCTTTGCAAATTACCACCCCTGATTAGACTATGTCTCAGGAGTTCACAAGAGTGGGGTCAGATGCGCTTATGCTTATGCAAGGTGCAATACCTTCGCCCGATGATGAATCCAAACACCATGAAGACCAGAATGATGGTTCCTGCCACAGCAACCACAGCTATGATAATAACAGGATTCTGTTCACTGGAAACAGCTGTGGCTACAAACAGAGCACAGAGCAGAGATTAGTTTAAAATTATTCCCTACAAAGGAACTGCAAAAAATTACGTCAACCTTCATGAATTGCAGACTGTTAGTTTACCTTTTCAGTTAAACTGAAACTATTAAATTGATAAAGTTAGTCTGAAGAAGGGCCTCCATTGGAAATTCATCCAAAGGCTGGATGAGTTAATGATCGTCTACAGAGAATATAAAGAAGCTATGCTGGAATTGACTTAGTCAAAGTGGTACAGCCATTAGCTGAAAGCCAGCACCAGCCACTTCCACTCCCTCCTACTGCTGCGCTGCCTTCTGTTTTGCTCAGTGGTTGCCTCCTTCCTAAAAGGGAAGTCCTGGGTATCCCTGTAAGGGGGGACGGTAGGAGAATAATCCCTGAAGAGCTCTGCTCCTAGCCTCCCCCCTAAAACCTGTAACTTTGATGGTACCCAAGGAAATAGTGTCTTAACTATAAGAATGTTTGAGATGAAACACTATCTATTAACACAGATTTCCTGGTTAGCATATTTCTATCTCTTACTGCTATTAATCATTGTAAGTCGTTATTATTCTCATTTGTTTCTGTTAGCAACGAAAAGGTGCTTCCACATATACAAAATGGAATTCTCCATGCTTCAGAGAATTTACGTGCTAAAATATCCACACATTATTGCTCTCTTTATTCAGATATGTCAATGCTATTTATATATGCAAATGTATGCATGTCACATTAATGTAAACTGAGGATGTAAATACTTAGCCCGAGAAACCTCAAGGTTTGTTAAACACATTTCTCGTCCGACCTCTAATGAGGGTGGCCATATACTCAGTCGCATTAAATGAGTACTGCTCTGCTGAACTCTATGGAGCTATGCTGGTTTGTAACAGTGAGGATCTAGCCCAGGAGACTGAGAATAAAGGAGGAGACATCAGGCAGTGATGCTGAGCAAGGCACTGTGAAAGTGTGTCATCTGGAAGTAGCAGAGAGATAAAAGAGGAAAAAAAAAAGGAAACCCAACTGATATAGCTGATTAACTAAATTGTAGATGGTATGTTAATATGGTTAACTGATGGTAGTGGTAACTGAAGAGGAATGTCTACATGAGGATTTTATGGATTCCACAGAATCAGGTTCCTGTTGCAGACTTCAGAGGTTCCTATAGAAACAAACAAACCCCTTCAATTACAAAAAGCACAGGGTCATCTTTAGATCCACTGGCTACAAGTCACTTAACATAACTTTTAAATACTTCAGTGAATCAAAAGATAAAATTACCACTTAAGTGGTAATATAAATAAAAAATAAATCTATGGATTTATATTTTCTTCCTGAGGGACTTCTGCCTCTAATAACCAGCAACGATTCCAACAAAAAAAATACAATGATTAAAGTACTTTGATCTGTGGCAAACACAGCATAGAATAGAAATATCCTGCCTTTATAAAGCATTTTTCTTCATAATTTTGAAATTTTTACATAAATATGTATGCAATGCCAACGTGTATGATATCTGCAAATACAGGTATAAAATATGCATATTTTATATATCAGATAATATTAATATAATGGACATAGCTCCTCAAATATTGAAAAGTGGCCATGCAGTTTCTATTACAATTCAGAAACCGGAGCATAATAAAAAAATCTACTTAATCAACAGCACCAACCAAAAGGTGCCAACCAGTTGAAGTGCCAGGAGAAATTCAGGTAGGCAACATGACTAGCTGACTGTGATGGTCACTATATATACTTACATATACATATGTGTGTGTATATATATATACTCTCATGAAATATATATTCTTAAAATACTTTGACATATTTAAAAGCTGCATTCAGAAATCCACTGGAAAAATGAGAAGCCAACGCCTCTTAACTGTAGCATAACACTGGTTTACTACTCACCGGTACTTCACTTGAGGTATATTTCCTAAAAATGACCCAAAAAAGGTCTTCCTTTAAAATGTTAAGAAAAGACTAATTTGATTAGCCTGCAAGTTCTGATAAAACTACAAATAAAATATGAGAAGAAAATATTTTTGTGTAAAACAATTCTAGAAGAATTTAATGGAATTTACTTTTTACTAACAATTTAATTAATTCTGAAAACCATATATGGAAAATTGTGGATGCTTATTCTTGATGGGAATTACATTCTATAATGTCCTGTCAAGATAATGGAAAATATGCCACTTTTAAAATTTTCTTTAATGAAAGCATAGGATATTTTGCATGGCATGTGAAAACACAAAGCTGGCCTGTGATAAGCGAAAAATCTGCTGTGCATACTGGACAAGTATGTTGCTGGTTTATATGTTGTTTTTCATCACCTGAGTCAGAAAAAGGGTACACGAGCATGGTCAGTGATGCATTTATTCTAGGATTTCCTAATCTTCCATATGTCAACCAAACCCCAGTCAAGACTGTTTACTTCTGAAATTATCTTTGCTAATCTTAGCAGCTACCAGTATGCTTACATTCAGTATATAAAAACTACTCAGGTAATTAAGGAAATGTTGGGGAAATATTTTGGTCGACAAATTTTAAACCACTGTGGACAATAAACTAGCTAATTAGCAGAAATTTATGACAGATTATGACTTCCAATTTGTTTTCCAGAAATCTACTCAAAATAAGAAATTACTTCTGGCTGTACCTCAGGTTCCCATTCTGCAAAATGGGGATTCTGCTACTGACTCTTTCTAAAGCAGAACTCTATGGATGGAAAGCATGCTACCAGACACAGAGCTAATAATATTAGTAATAACAGTTTATTGCTGCTATTATGATAATTACTATCTCAATTATGTCTATTAGACATGTGCTATTATTCATTATTGATAGTTTTCGTATTCTGTGTGGAATCAAGGTGGTATCAAGACTTAACTACTGTGTTTTAAGAATACCCACAAATTGTTCAGGCAACATCTGGCTGCAATTAATAAGATGCAATAGTGTGTGTCCGCACCTTAGATATGCTGCACAAAGCGCAGAAAGCAGAGTTGGCATCTATACCCTTTGAACCTGTAGGCTATGTATCCTCAGCTCCAAATCTGACTGACTTGCTGTCAGGCAAGTCGACCTGAAGCAAATGACCCAAAACAGAGTAACCAAATTTGGGTCTGCAACGGAGCAGTGAAGCTGCCAGGGACACAGGCAGTTCCCAGCTCATGGCTGCCAGGTCTTAGTGATGCTAGAGTTTCTTTCTGAAGACCCAAAATGTGGAAGATTTTCTCTAAGCATGCATGCATATATCTACATTGGTGAGGAAAAAAGGTATCAGTGTGACAAATAAGTGCACAAGATTGGTTTCAGCATCAAGGAAAGAACAAGCTCTCCCAAAATGTTATCGCTCTGCTGAGATGTCACAGCCAGATTCTCTGGTGTACTGGACTGAGAGAGTTTGTACTTCAGTTTCATACTTTCCATTGTGAGGGGTTTTGAGAGGTTGTTTTTTCTTTACACAGCTTACAACTTATTACATGAGCCTTAAGGAAACCTAGTATCTTTGAGAACTCTGTTTCTTTACTAAACCAAGTTGAAACTAGCCAATGAACTCAAAAGACACTAAGGATGGACGTACAGCTTAAGCAAAACACAGACACAAACAAAACTATAAAGAGTTTTTTCAGGAAATCAAACGGAGAAAATGGCCTGGAGAAGCCTCTGTGGGTTGAAATCTCCTCTTCCCTCCTCTCCCCAGTTACAGAAGAATCTAGGAGAGTTCTTCAGCTCACCAATACTCACTTCTCTTGTGGGAGGAAAGAGGTGTGTATTTGAATGAAAAACAAATTTCTTTGTGTTAGGAGGACATCAGAAAAGAAGAACCTGACATGTTACAAAACTTCTCCAGCTAATTATGAGTGTAATTCGTAGTTCCATGGTAAAAGAACTAATTGAAGTTCATCCTTCAAATACGGTGACAAAAATCCACCTTCATGTGGAACTTCATTCTTTCTAGTTTTAATAATATTGCCTATGACTCTTTCCTTTCTTGCTTTACTTACTACTTCTACTGAAAGTGTTAATTTCCTATAAATCTAATTGTTTACCTGTGGCTTCTTCTAGTGTGGCAACATCCAGTCTTGGGCTGTAATTTCCATAACCAGCAGCAGTAAAAGCACGGATCTGGAAAACATACACTGTTCCTGGCTTTAAGTTATTAATAGAAGCTGAAGTGGACTTGGTTTTCACTGTTGAATAGGTCCTCTCCCTTTGATCCTGGAAACAATAAGACAAAAGATTAAATGACATTTACAGGTCAGATTTTATCATGGTTGCACATCAGCAACTGACAGCCAGCCTGGGTAGTTTATTTCAATTTGTTGAATGCTTTTTTTCCAAACATAAGAAATAAAGTGTACTCTGTGGAGTATTACAAAACACTGTCAATGCAACAAGGAGCTCTAAGTGTAACATAAAATTCAAATGGGATGCTTATGTTGTTACTCATAAAACATCCAGACATAAAATGATTGCTTCTTTGGCTCTGATTACATTTTGTGAAATTTTGGTGAGAAAATAGCTTGACCACAGCTTTCCACGGGCATCTGCGGGGTCTAAACAGTTCAAAGACAGGAAAATCTGTTCTTTCATGGTCAAAACACCTTCCCGTGTTACCTTCCAATACCTTTTAAAAATACAATACTGCCAATGTATAACTGGCTGGATTTTGCACCAAATTCTGAAGTCCTTAACTCTGTTTTCACTTAGTTTTTTTCTCTGGCTTTTAGTCTTTTTTTCAGGTTTTGACTCTATGGCATCAAGAAGAGCCCAGGGAAAGAAGCTCAGTATGACACCCCCAAATTTGAAGCTGTAACATTACAAACCCTATGAGTAATAACTCACTTTCAAATACTATAAAAGCTGTGTCACAGATCCTTACAGTATTCAAAAAGTTCTACTTATTCATCACATTTACTGATCCAGATTATCTTTCAGCATAGATATGTGCAGTCCTGTTGATTTTCGGTGGCAGATGCAACCCTGATTTGAAGGGCAGAAGAGATGAATTAACCAACCATCTGAATGCACCACATGACCAGAGAAGCATGAGCCGTACGAGGCAGTGCTAATGAGATGGATACAGAGGGAAGGAATAAATCTGTAACTCATTTCAACAGCACTTTGCCAGCTAAAAATGATGGAAAGCCTTCCCCTTCGCAGTCAGTAAAGCAGCAAAGGCATTTGCTGAAATACAGGGTTAAATACAACATACATGATTTCTTTTCTGAGATTCAGTAATGGCTTCTCCTGGGTCTTGCCCAGTCTGTCATTTGAGCAAGCCCACCGGCTCGGCTAGCAACGATTTTTCCTATCTTCTCCAAGAGGGTTTAAATCATCTGTAAGTGAGGACCATGGTGGAATGTATGTTGGTATGTGAGAAAGAACAGGAATGCTTGAGAGATAGAAACAAGTGTAAGGAAACCGTAAACAGTCAGATTCGGGACTGTAAGCCACAGTGGAATTTCAGGGTTTGGGTTTTGATGCATAAATAAGGCTTATTTGAATTGCCAACAGTTCTTGCATTCAAAATAAATAAATAACAAAGAAATAAAAATAACCTGCGCTAGAAATCTCACAGGACAGGCTTACTTGGGAGATTTCAGGCAGTTTCCATTCCAGCCCTAGCCAGAAGTGAGAGGTGAAAAAAACACTTATCAGAATATTTCAGAACCACAAAAATGTTTGATTTAAGTTGGCTCTAAAAGGAGCTGAAAGTTCAAATCTTTTTTTTTTTTCTTTTAAATTAATGGAACAAAACTTAAACTGCCTCTCTCGTTCTGGGCAAGAAGCTTATGAAGTAATTTTCAAGCTGAACTGCATTATTTTGGAAGGAAGGCAAGCATGTAAGTATTTGTGTTGAAATTGTCTCACTGAATTAAAGGTATATAGTTCAGTTTATTTGTGACTGTTCATAGGATGAGCTTCTTATTCTCCTTTATTAATTTCACTGTAATAAGTATAATACTGGTAGGTTTCATTCCATTACAAAAGAAGTTTAACGTCAGTTCTTGTCTTTGCAAACATAAGAAACTGGCAATGAAATTCTGCTGTTTATGTGAAGTAACATGAATATACAGGGAAAATAATAAAATTCACATTCTAAAAGTTATCATTTTATGAAAAGTCTATTATCTTGAGCATTTTTCTGTCATTTTCTACTACCCATTTAAATTATTTATTTTATTGTTTTATAGATTAGAAATTACTCTGCATATTAAAAAAATCCAAGTTTTTTGGTTTGTAGTTTGGTTTTTTAAGTTTTTTTTTTGCGTGGAGAACAGTTTGCCTTTGGTAAATATGTAAACTTTTTTTTTTAATCTATGGACTTTATTTGTGTGTCTGCACACACACGCATGCTTGAGGAACAAAAATTACCTGCTAAAATTAGTAAAATTCCCTTAAAAGAATTGTTTAGCTATCTGTACATATCTAGTAAATTTTGTTATGAGTCATTACAATGAACAACTTAAACTGGGAGTTAGCATCAACAAATAAACATTCCTTTCCCAAATCATATAAAGATCTTTTGATAAGTATATTTGTGTAATTCAGCACTGAAAATTAGATGTGACACTTGATATTAGATCCAATCTGGTCTGAATTTACCTAATTTTATGTTACCTAGTAAGCTGACATGCTCTTTTTGATATAGTGGTGCTATTACCTTGTTTGCAGAGATGAAATGTCTTCACAAGTGATCACAAAGGAGCTCCTTTGTTCATTTCTTTGCATTTTAATTCTTTCCTTTTCCTCCCAGAATGTTTTATAAAAATTAGGAATATGTTACGTGCTACAGTAAATTTCCCAGAAAATCTGGAGAAGCCACACAGTCTGGGTCCCATGACAAACATGTAGCTGCACAACCTGCCTTCACTCTGCTTTCATCCAGCTTACGGTTGCATGTGGCCTTACTTATATGCTTGTCAGAATTTTTTTATTCTGGAGTACTTCAAAGTTATCATGAACGAAACCCTGGACACATTGAAATGAATGGCAAAACTCTGACTGACATCAATAAGATTGCAATTTCACTCTACCAGAAACAGAGATCACTTCATTTACTATTGAAAAGCAGCCCTCAATTCATTATTGTGTTGAGAGAACAAGTGAAAAATAAATCTCACAATGTTGGGACTTTTTAAAAGGACAAATAAAGAATATTTAGCAGCTGAAACTGTAGGAGGTGCTTTGGAAGTTTTCAGACATCAAGTCAAAGCAGCCCAGCTCATAAGGAAATACCAAATGCAGTCAAGAGTTGTATTTGATATATCATCTCAAGACTGGCATTGCAGTGACACAGAAGGAAATGAAACAAGCTTTATACACAATGTAGAAGAGACAGGAAAATGACAAATATCATGGTAAAATATCCAAGTCCAACTTAACAAAAAAAAAAAAAAAGCGGAAAAAAGGCAGGTTTCAAGTGGATATTTCATTTTTAGGATACCAAAATACAATATATGGGACATATGATAGCAATAATAATTGCAGGGATTTGCTAGTTATTAAAAATGAGCAAGATCACTGTGACTTTGAAGAGACAGGATAGTTGATAGCTGATGGCTTTAACATTGTTCCACAACACAGCAAGCCAACACGAAGCAAACAGCACATTGTTGCGCATTACAGATAATCTTAGCACTTACTTTCTCATAATACTTGATTTCATATTCAGTAATGACTCCATTGGGATGTTCTGGTTCCTGCCAGGAAAGCTCCACGCTCCTCTGCAGCACTCTCTCTTTCATTACTCCACTAACTTGCGAGGGAGCTGTTTGGACAAGATATGTCAATAAATAAAAAGCAAATTTGTTGGATGCCTAAAATCAAATGTCATTACTGATCCGCCCCATGCTGAGCCACTTTCATTAAGGTAAAAGAAAGCGTCTTTTCATAGCTTACAATTCAAAGCTAATGAATATTCAAGCAGGACCCTATTACTGTTCATAAACTTATGGAAATCGAATTAAAGTGCAAAGAGCAAAAAGTGTCATTGTTCAAGTTAGTGCAAAACCGAGATTGATGGGATAGGAATAACAATTAAGCAAATTAATTCTGATTGAGAAAGCAAGGTAGATTTTTAGATTGATATGTAATAAACTAAGAGTCTAAATATTTATTGCATATGTTTCTGAAATGTGCATAAAAAGAAAAATAATGTTTTAGAAAGAAAATCACATTTTAGGTTGATTTCATATAACTGATTCTAACTCTGTTTAAAAAATAATCTGTCACACTATCAGATTACGGTATGACTTGGTGATGGAAACAACTGTGTTAAGAGACTAAACCCCCTCTTTTTCATTAGTTCGAATCTTTCCAGGACGTTCTTTCTTTAGAGCTGAAGTTTCCATATTTCGTCGGCATTTTTTGAAAGTGTGAGACAATTTAAGAAATAGATCTTATGAAATGAAGGGGACACTGTCTTCCTCTGCCTCACTCTACAGAGACATACATACATGCACACTTGCACACGTGCACACATACACACAGTTTCCTAATAAACATCACCCACAAACAAGCACCTTTTGAAATTAAAAAAAAAAACAATGTACAAGCATTGTAGAGCCATTGACTCTCATTTAAAAATGTTTAAGAGAGAATGTAATAGAATGTGAGAGACTGAAAAACTAACTTGCTTTATCAGTTTATCTCATGTTTATCAAAAAAGAAAGATGGCAGATTTTCTTCTTGCATGCACTTCCAAAGGAGGCCCAACATCACACTTTTCCTCAAATATACATCCTGCCTATATGGATGTAGCACAGAAGTCCTGTAAAGCCATAGCTCTTTAAAAACCAACTATGGCATTGGAACCATGCAGAAATTGATCTTGTTCTCTTTCAATTCAATGGAAATAATTCAAGGGTGTAACACTGCTCATGCAAAAGATAGATAAAGAAAGGACTTGATCTTCAGCCCCCTGCAGTTAAAAGCAAAATGACATTTACGTGTACAGGAACTTGGTCATATTCTGAGAGCAGATTCAGACACAGGAAAGGAAATGAAAATTAGAGATAAATTTATTTATATCTTTTCAAGTATAGAATCTAGTAGTGATTCTATACTTGAATGTTTATTTGAACAAAAATTCTGAAAAATTGAAATCTTTTTCTAGGTAAAAAAAAGAACCACCTTATTTCAGAACTGTATATAAAGCTTTCACTTTGTAAAATGATGTACAGTCTTCAGATAAAACAGGGTTCTTATCTCACGAAACAAGCAGGTGAACTTCATTTTCTCTTTTACCATTCACCTGGAGTTTAATTAGAATAATTCCCATTCTAGTATTCTTTAGCACACACACTTTCCTCTATTTAATTTAAAAAAAAAAACATACAGAATGGACACTCCTGTAGCATTAAAGATAAAAATATAACGACAAAGTAAAAAGATCTACAGCACAATCAAGACAATAATCCTCTAAAAAACTTAAAATTTGATTAACTTCTTATTTTAGTTGTGAAGTTTCTAGCCTTTTTTATTATAACATGTATATTCATGTAGGTTTTTAAATTAAATTTATTTACATTTCATTAGAGGCTCCAAGAGTCCATGAAAATTAAGGATTGAAGCCATGCATGATAATTTTCATTATGAACTATTATGTTGTATATAACCAATATAATCAAAGTTGAAGACCCCTTAATGTAGGCTGCCTAACTGATAAAATCACAAAATTGTATAATGCAAATACCATGGGTTGATACACCATTCCAAAGCCAGGATCTCTCTTTCACTCTTCTTGTATTCTCTTTCTAAAAGCTTAGAGTATTTTCACTCTCTGATTAGTGAAATATATTCTTTTTCGTAGCTAAGAGTCTGGAATGCAGCAAACTAATTTACTCTAAGTTTTCTTTGTCGTGATTAACTAGTTGTCTTCTTTGTCTTAATAAGTACCACAGCATCCTAGCTGAATTTCAGAGAGGTCGTTATGTTTCATGTATGATGTTCTATCTCATCCAGATAAATGTTTTCCAATTGCTAATTTTACATTTTTAGATGTCAAAAATTGTTAATGTTCATACTTATCATGAAACAATTTTATATTACCTAGGTCACTGGAGTTTGATCTCAACATTTGCTGCCTTTTGGTTTAGCTTATCAAATTTTTTCATTCCGTTGGTCATAGCATTCATTTTTTTAAAGCAGTGAAGCAAAATGAACTTGCTTCCTTGGGTATTAGTTAACTGTGTACATGGGGAAGGAACAGCAATGCAGAGAAGGAGGAACAGAGAAGGGGTAAGATTTTAATCAGGGAAGTGAAATATACTATGTGAGATTCCTATTAACATCTGTGCAAAGTACACCACAAACAGGCATATTCCATTCTTAAGGAATTTCCATTCAAAACAAAATCTCAGTCATTTATCAACATTGCAAGACAGCATTCAAAAGTCTTAAATAAATGCATTCTTAAATATATTTCCCGTCAGTTAATATTCTTTTCATTCAAGAATGGTCAGATTAAAAGCTGGTTTTGGTTTTGGGGTTTTTTGGTTGCGTTTTGTTTTTTTTTTCCCTCTAACTAAAAACGTTGTGCTACTTTTCACTGGTAGAACCACATGAGGAAGAAGAGAAAGTCCAACCCTGCAAACTGCATATGTTGGTAGGTCTGAAGATAATTATGTTGTATATAATCCCCATACCACATGATATTCCTAAAATGCAGTAAGTTACCTAAGCTTATTTTGTGTCCCCACATTTGTTGGGGGAAGAAGAGAATCATGAAATCGGTTGAAACCAGGGTATCTTCCTCTGGCAAGGTACACCAGTCTGTTGTTACTGCAAGGAAATCTCTGTGAACTAGAGCAATGACGTAAACCAATCTATTGACGTTGGAGGTTAGATGTATATGCTATCTTTGTCCTGCCTTTTGGGTTGCATTTCTTGATCTGTGCTTAATGAGAGTGTACAGGTCAGAAGCATTTTGTTCTTTATTCTAGTATAATCATTTCCTCCGTATTCTCTCTGTGCCTTTCTTACAGACTGTTTTGCATTCATGTTTTATTTGTTCTGGCTTCCCGACACCTCGTTTTAAACCTTTAGCCCACTTCTCATTGCCTATCCTTGTTAATTAATTAACAACCTATTTATGGTCTTCAAACAACTATGTTTGAGCGAGCTTCAAAATGAGTTAAAGCATACAATTCATCCCTAAATACAAGATAAAATATGGTATTAAATCACAAAAAAGGTAAATCTGTAAAAACAGAAATAAAAATATCATTTTTGTTCCCATTGGTAGCTAAACCACTGCTACTGCTACTACTACTAAAGATAAAAACTGTTTCACCTATTTTTTTCTTTTAGTAATCTAGCTCTTGCCACTGCATCTATAACAAAGTTGTTCGTGATGAAGACACTTCTTACAGCATTTGTAGACAACCAAGTACCCAGTCCTGAATGACTTGAGCATGCATAATCCCTACTGTATCACTTCAAGTTGCAAAGAAGCATCACTTGTCAGAATCATTATTTCCATAATATATTACACCGGGGGATACAGGCTGTTCAAAACACCATTTGCTATCAACTTTCTTTCTGATATACCTCATCTCTTCTTTTTCTCCTTCCTGCTGACACAACATCCAATGCATCAAACACATACAACCTCTCAGGGCTAACAGGCAGATGCACCTACACATGCTGCATAAGAAAATACTTTGAGAATGACAGGCCGTCAGCACACTCATTCACCTTTTTTAAATGCTTCATATATACCATTCAGCAAAAGGAAAAATTGATTTTTCACCAGGTTTCAACATCACAGCCACAGAGAAATATAACTCTGCTGGGCTTTACTGATAAAGCCTTCAAGTTATATAGATTTCAAGCTGGTCATCATTTTCAGATCAAGTTATAGAAAAAGTTAAAACTGAGGTGTCAAAAAGAGCAGGATATTCCAAGGAAATATTCTGCTCCAGAGAGAATATTGCAACTGGTAGACTCATGTGTTACATCTATACTGCTAAGCCAGGCATATGGTATATTATTAATATGTGCAAATATTTATGTACAGAAAACTATACTGATTCTTTTGGAAGGCATTGCTTTTAGTCCAGAGTTCTCTGAAAATGTTATAACATAATATTGCTCATGCCTTCAGTCTCTATGCTTAGCTATTCTTTGGTTCTCATGCCTAACATTTCCCTTGATCCACAGTGTACTTTCCAAAAGATAAAGACAGATGCAAAATTAAATCTTTTGCACTTTGTATCAGAAAAAAAGAAAAAAACAAAAAAACCAAAAAGAAGTACAACATACTAAAACAAAACAATAAAAACTGAAAAATGAAAACATGTGAAGCTGGACTTTCACATATAAGAGGAACTAGGCATAATGCACCAATTGCTAGCACAAAATCATGTGTAACGTCTTTTTATGGAAAAAAGATAACTCAGCAAAAGAAACATACCTAGTCATTTCTCTGAGATTTCTTAAAGTTCTGCATCTTGAATGTGTTTCAGTTCCATCAACAGCATCAGTCATGGAGACCTTTAATTTGATACTTTTAAAAAATTCTCCCTAAAAGCAGCACACTCTAGATGTTTAGTAGTTCATGTGTATAAAACAAACTATTAAAAATCCTCAGAAATAAGGGTTTCAATCCTGCAGTCCCACTTCATGCAGAAAGTTTCACAAACGAACATGAGTAAATGCTCTGAGTGCAGGACCAAATTCCCTATCAATAAATGCTACCAAATCTATGTTTGCAACTCCAGTTTCATCATTTGTTATACAAAGACTAATGAATGAATGGGCTATCAGCCTTCCTAAACTATTTTTCATATTTATTTTATAATAGCAATAATGTGATTAAGCCAATCTGAGCTTTGCCTTGTACTTGCTGAAATCAACAGTAACACTCTCACTTTCATAGCGTTGGACCATTACAGCACTTCCCGAAGGACAAAAACTCTTGGCTTTCATATCGCAAAGATATGCAGCAATCACTTAAAACCACCGGCTTTTCGTACAGCAGCAAAGAGATCAATTTTTACATCCCTGTAAAGCTGTATCTTAGGGCCCAACCTAAGTTTTACATTACAAGAAGCATTAACACTATTTTTCTGCAACAATGTTCTACAGCAGTTGGAGGGTGTTTTGAGTATTCAGCCTGAAGGGGACATTGCTAACAGATGCAAACCATGGAAAAATGGAGATATCGGCATCCCAACAGTTATAACCTACTCTATTATTTCTTTTTAAAATGTCTTCGCTGTCTCCTTTCTTGGCAGAAATCTTTAGATAGCTGAGTTGCTTTGACTCTACATCTATTTTAAGTGA
This sequence comes from Calonectris borealis, assembly GCF_964195595.1. Taxonomy (NCBI): domain Eukaryota; kingdom Metazoa; phylum Chordata; class Aves; order Procellariiformes; family Procellariidae; genus Calonectris; species Calonectris borealis. The sequence continues at coordinate 43,862,443 of NC_134314.1, forward strand.
GAGTGGAATCTGGCATCTGACCAACAACACATGCAAAATGAACCCATGTATATATGTATGAAAATAGTAGCAGAAAATTATACTGTTGTTAGCTCTTAACTGGTTGTTCAGGAAGAGAATACAAAACTCCCTATACTCTATTAACAGTCCTGCACTGAGATTACCCTAATGGCACCCTTCTGCACTGGCTTGCGTACTAATTTGCTCCCAAGAGAAAGTGTGTAAATGAAGTCATAACCTGGCCTCCCACCATGTTCTGGTTTGCTCTGAAGGGAAACTTAGGCATCAGAATTGCAGAAATTACTAAGAGTGGTAGGCAAACAGATTATACACCTTGAGGAATTGCAGCTACTGCTGTCAGGGGCCTGGAGTCAGTATGTGGCACCACTGGTTTTTATGCTGGTCTGAAGCAAGTACCTTGACAAGGGTTTGCAGGTATTGGGCAAATGTTAAGACTTTACTGTGTAGATATTTCCCTTATTTGTTTACTCTATTTCCCACTGTCCTGGTTTCGGCTGGGATAGAGTTAATTTTCTTCCTAGTAGCTGGTATAGTACTGTGTTTTGATTTGGGATAAGAATAATGTTGATAACACACTGATGTTTTAGTTGTGGCTGAGCAGTGCTTACACTAAGTCAAGGACTTTTCAGCTTCTCATACTGCCCTGCCAGCGAGGAGGCTGGGGGTGCACAAGAAGCTGGGAGGGGACATAACCAGGACAGCTGACCCAAACTGGCCAAAGGGATATTCCATAGCATGTGACGTCATGCTGAACAAAAACTGGGGGGAGTTGGCCAGGAGGGGCGAGGGGCGGATGCTGCTTAGGAACTGGCTGGGTATCGGTCAGCGAGTGGTGAGTAATTGCATTGTGCATCACTTGTTTTGCATATTCTTTTGTCATTATTATTATTTTCCCTTCTTTTTCTGTCCTATTAAATTGTTTTTATTTCAGCCCACGAGTTTTACCTTTTTTCCGATTCTCTTCCCCATCCCATTGGGGGGAGTCAGTGAGCGGCTCTGTGGTGTTTAGCTGCCTGCTGGGTAAAACCACGACACCCATAAATATACAAAGGCTTTGTGAGGAGGGGAGAGAGGGGGAAATATATATATATAAAAATTTTAGAGCACCGTAATATGGCACTGCTACTCAAGCCATGACAGAGCTATCTGCCACAGCTTGTCCTTTGAATTCTTGGGGAAAAAACCCTATATTTCTCTTCATGTTTACACTAATATATACAATAATTTTCATGTTATTTTGTATGATAGTTCATGCAGGGAAAAAAAAAAAAAACAGAAAAGAATACTATAGCTGTTAAACTGAACATTATTAAATGGATAGATGGAAATTCATAAGACTTCCTTTTCTCTCCCCTCAGTTAAGTCTCCACATGACAAAGCAGCCCATGATAAAAGGTTATTGAGTACCACTGTATTATGCCATTAGTACCCATTGCTTTGGATCAATGACAGTGAAATTCCCCACTGTGTTTACAAGCTGCAGCATTCAAAAAGAGACCCAAATAAATCAGATATTTTACACTAACAATATCCTACAGAGAAGCCATTTTAACTTCCTCTCTGACACGCTTTACTTTCTGTCTCATCAATATAACACAGTGTGCTTACAATGCTCTGTAACCCATGAGCAGAGGCACACACAGCTCTCTGGGCCACTTGGGGATGTCCTGAGTACATGGTAACAGGCAATGTAGTCAAGTAATACTTGACTGCATTACTCCATTTTATTTTTTGCCATTGCTTTCCTGTTGAGAAACTCTCAAATTACCTGCTGATCTACAGAGAAGAACAGAAGCAGTAGTTACGCAAATACTTCTGCAAATCAATTAATAAATGTAAGTCAAAAAATGAGGAAAAACAATAAATACATTCTGTTCTAAGAAAGCTTATGCTTAAATAGCATTCTTACCAAATATGTAGTGATTTACTAATTGTCCATATTTTTTATATATCTGATGCATTTAAAATAGTTAATGGTTTGGTAATTCCTTCATCAAGCTCAAAACTCACGAGCTGGATCAATTTTATATGCTGTCTACTCTGGCAAAATTTCGGGGAGAGAAACCGATAAAAAGAAGGAAAAAGAACTTACCAGAAAGAAATGAAACAGTTTAGAAAGATCAGGGCTGACAGTTTGTCTATCATGTTTTGGTTTTTTTTCTGGTCAGAGTCTACATCTAGACCCATATTGTGAACTCCCCTGTTTCTCCTGCCTGACATTTGGTACAAATATTATTGTCATGTCTGTATCCCATTTCTTCCAAAACTGGCGACTTGGGCATCAATCAGTGCTGAACGGATGCTGAGTTGCGTAACAAGTGACAACATCGACTCCCAAGGTATCCACAACTCTTGCTTTGTGAATAAGTTTTGACATGTTAGGCACAAGCCTGATTCTTACAAATGTGTTAGAGTAACAAACCAGCCTTACAAATAACAGAGAGGGGCTTTTGTTCTCCTGAAGCATTTGTTTTCCTTTGCAGAAGAAATATTTCTATGTTAATTAGATTTTTCTTTTGTCTTGCCTTTTTTTGTGATTCATCTTTCATAACTCTTTTTTTTTTTTTTTTAGCAGAAACATCTGCCACCAGCCTTGCAGTAAGTCCTTGGCACACAGGTATTATTCTTCATTAAAGAAAACAAAACACCACAAAACTCCCAAAGATGAGGATACTCTTTTCCCTGGTGGGCTACTCAGACACATTATGTTCTCCTTCTGTCTCCAGTCATCTCTGCTGGCAAGTGTCAATTACAGACACAGGTTTTAGGGAACAGAAGGATAAAGCACAATTTACAAATACCTTCCTCTGGAAGCAGACAGGTGTAATGACTGAGACTGTTTGCTGTAATTGAATTTCATGCTGTCATCTATTCAGTCACAAAAAGATGTCAGCTTCAAGGATGCTACTCATGAGGAAAAACCAAAAACCCTTAATACATTCTCATTGCTACTGTATAGCTAATATTGCCACACTAGTTTGACCTGTCTAAAAGTAAAAGTTGCTTTTGCTGGAGGATATGAGGTGATTAGGACTGTGGCTTTGGAGGCCTATGGACTAGTACGGTTATGTTTATTTAGCGTAGGATGTGCAAGAGACAATTGAATGAATTCCAGCCTCATAACAAAGCATTTTGTTTCAGATATAGCCAACAAAAATGTAGAAACAAAGTGCCATGCCAAAGAAATAAAAACAGTTGATCAAATATTAACAGAAAAGCATATAAATATTCTATAAAGATGTCAGGACAAAACAGTAATTATCACTGTGCCAAAGGTTTGATCAAACTGACACTTTCAAAGACATAATTGTTCAGTGGGGAAAAAATATTACTCTACTAACATTCCTAAGATGTGTACAACTTCTGTTCCAGCCTTCCAAATTCCTGTGAAATGCATTACAATGGCACTGCTAACGATGGGCATATTTCTGAAAGCAGCATGGGTGGTATTCCCAGGGAATGCAGGAAGAATTCCTTGCAAAAATGGCTCACTTTTTTTTTTTTCATGTTATGAGTCTATACTTCTCTCAAAGAGCATTAAATCTTTAGAATTTAAGGAGGTAGATAAATATACATCTGTGAATCTCTGCTACAGTGATAAATATCAGAAGTAACAAGCCTGAAGTTAGTGTCTATGCGCAGGAGTGAAAGTCATGTCCATGAGAGGAAGGTCAGGCACAGCAGTCAGCCTATGACTCCCTTGGTCAAGGCTTGTGGAAGAAGCAGATTTGCTGATCAGAGTGAGGTCACTGCTGTGGAGAACTGCCACTGACATAAATACAATATTCAAAATTTCCTTTGAAGTTTAAAAATTCACTTACATTCCAATAACTGAGAAAAAATCCATTTGATACAATGTTGATTGTCCCAAATGAAGTAATTTTGGGAGTATGCACAAGCTGTTAAAAAAATACTGTCATACAAAAGCAGAAGGAAAACCCATTACCTTAGGGGGAACATACTTTGTAAAGTGAACCTAGTTGATTGATTTGAATATACAACATAAATGAACACCTGCCTATTAAACAGCAATAATTACTTTAGAGATAATGCACATATTTACTTAATAATAAAATACACAAAATTTGTATGAAAATATCTTCAGTTTGTTTATATTTTCTCTTTTTTGAAACCAATAATACTAAAACTTGTAACAGGAAGAACACATTTCTAGGATTTATGCAACTATATATGATAAATTGGCATGATTTTTAAAAAATGTATCCTTATCATCCATTACACAAACGGCAAATTCTAAACATAATTTCCAAAAGACCTTAAATATTCTTGACTATGAGTAGACATTGGTTCCTAAATCCCCCTATTTCTTAAAATAACCTTAGATTTGGGGGTATTTTTTTGTTATTTGAGAACATGCTATGGTTCAATGCTTCTCCAGTGCCTGCTCACCGGAAAACCTTGCACAAAGACTTGTCTGGTGCAGAAACATATTAAACTGGAAAGGCATCAATCATTTAATGAAAGAATTTACTACGTGGTTTTAAAAGCTGTACAGAATCATCATCTTTTTATAGACTTTCTAGTGGCTGAATGCTATGAGGCTCTAAGGGAAACCCAAGTCCTATATCCAAAGGTTAACTTCTTGGAGATTTAGATTACGAAAATGTCAATTGCACAAATTATAAACCCATTTAGCTTTCTGATTAGTTCCACTTTTAGCATAGCATTTAGGGCTCAATTCTGACCTCTCATCAATTATATTTTAGTTTAGCTGCATTGATTTTATCTAAGTTATCCTTGCTTTATATCAATAGAAATAAGATCAGAATCAGGTCCTAAGGGTAAAGTAATTAAAAATGTAATTACCACAACTGATCATGCAACGTAGCTACATCATTAATTGGTTACATTTTTTTTTTTAACAAAAAGATTAAAATTTCTTTGCCAATTTCACAGAGATAGGTTTTTGCTCTTTTATTTCAGAAATAGTTCTGGATGGGATCCAGACAATCTAACTTAGGCACCTGGGTGCACCTACCCTTTAGGCGACTACAGCGCTCCTAAATTAAGTGATTAAGTTCCCCCAAATAGCTTTGCTGCCTGTGACAGAGAGGTAAGTGCATTGGAAAGATCCAGAAAGAGATCCTGCCTGTTTAAAGTGAGACCCATAAATCTGAAAACATCTTCATTTTAAGGCCTCTGAAAAACTTTCTCCACTGACTACATAGTGAATTTAGGCACTGATTTTAGGAGAAACAGATGACCTAGTACACCAAATAAACCTGACACGTAACATTTACATACTTTTTAGGTGAGGTAGACCCCATCTTCCTCACACACTATCTGGAATTTCTTCCTATCTCCTAAATTTTCCTTGTGAATTTAAGGAGGTGTATTCCTTGATCCTTAAAGCACCTTAAGGTAATTAGTCTGGAGTCTGCTCTCATGCAGAGAGACTTACCTCTCATGCAAATCTTGTAGGATCCAGGTTTCTACATACAATAGTATAAGTCTAATTCTTGATGAGCTTAGAAGTATTTTAGCAAGCTGCTAGCTAAATACTGTAACGACTTACATAAGTCCAACTTCACAATTGTAGGGAATCAATTTAATGCTGAAAATATTCCTAAGTAGAATTGAAGTGTGAACTAACATTTTTATAAGAAAAAAAAACCACAAAACAACAAAATCAGAACAACAGCTTCTGGGTCTGATTCTCTTTCAATTTTTAACGGTGTGAATAAGTAGTGACTGCACTGTCTCCTTTCATCCTGGATGTTGAACTTTAATCAATATCCAGGATGAAGGAGATGAAAATGGAGCTCTTCGCAGTAACAGAAAACCATGAAACGTTTAGTCAGAAAGGTTAAATCTAAAAAAAAGATACAAAGATAGTTCTGTTTTATTGAAGAATTACTCAATATATTGAAAAAATAAGCAAAATTAAGCAAAGTAAGCATCCTTGAATAGTTTATTACAGTTCTATTTATCCTAAATAATAAACTTCAGATCTGATTCTCTATTCCTTCACTCATAGTGAAGGTATTGGGAGAATGCAGGGTTGGTCTCTCTTTCAGACTGCATGCAACATATGCTGTCCTATTACATAAAAGTATGGAAAAATGGTGTCTACTCATCTTACGAGTCCTTCCAGATTGTGAAGGATACAGTAAAAGACAGTAAAACTGGAATGTCACAAAAGAAATTAAACTTGATTCATAAACACAGCACTATCCTGTGTTTTAAAGAAAATTACTATTTTCCCACACAGACTGTGTAGACCATTTTTCAATTATTATTTTTCTGAGAGGCTCCAAGTCTACAGTAGAAATTATTGCTACCTACATGTATATATAGTGCAAAAGTTGTATTCCCCACCAACATCAAAAGACTTAAATTTAGTGATTCCAAGGCACATCACCAGTAGAGCAACTCAACTGACATAAGTGAGGACAGTGTACAATATTGTTCATATTTAGATTAGCCAAACAATACGACATCATTTAGACCAATAGTGTATTAAATACCAGAATGTGCAAAATTGCACAGTATGTAAACAGAAACAGAAATAGGACTATATCCTCTGAATATCAGTCTATAGCTTTATTAATTTGAAAAAGCTCCAGTGTGATTATTTATACTCATGAATGTATTATAATACACATATTAAGATGGATATACATCAGAATCATGAACATCTATAGCTTGTTTCCTTAAAATATATGGTCTCAGCACTGCTTACTGTATGAAATGAAAAAAAAAAAATTATTGGTGCTGGAATTTGCCATGATAATAAATATACCGAATGTTCATTACTTTCCCTTAAATGTGCAGGTAAAACCCCTGCCTTATAAAACAGCTATGCTAAAACACTTAGAAACACCTCTCATGATCACTGAATGATAAAAATACTCAATCTCCTCATTACCTAGATATGAGTTTCTGTAGCTCTTCACGTGAGCCCCACTGAAAAAGGTGGAATAGTGGAGAGGTTACTTAACTAATCAAAGCTGTACTGCACACATGCTCAGGGATAATAAAAAAAAGCAAAAAAAAAAATTTGCCCTTTGTTCTGATTAGCCAACAGTGGTTGAATTAGTCATAAAATAAAGCTGGCAATGATAAGGGCATGTCTTATTTTAAATTTCTACTTGAAGGGTTTTTCTTTTTTTAACCTTGTAATTTCTCTACTCCAAACTAAATTAAAGGGTTATGAAATAGGCATGTAAAGTCAGATAATATAAAGAATCATGGCACTTTTATAATAACATTTGTATCCCACAGGAACCAAACAGAGCTTCATACATGCAGTATGTGTGCAGATTAAATAGGATAGATACCTTCAAACGGACATGATTGGAAACTGATTTTAGGAGTGGAGCACCCAACAGGCTTATCTTTATTAAAAGAGCATTTACCATATACTGGCTGCACACACTGCAATGTTTAAGGCAGTGTACAATTTGTCAATAAATACAATTCTCCTTACCTGAACACAAATTTCACCCTTTCCCCAAGTGTGCAATAGCTGCCTGGACTGATCCCATCTAATTTTGCACCTGAGATATTAAAATACGAGTCTAGCCTGGTTCTTTCAGTTAGTGGAGAAAGAGATCCTGATGGTCATTTAGATCTTAAGGTAAGCAAGTCTTAGGTGGGCCTTTAAGTCAGATTTTGTTGCTCCAGGTGTGTCCTGAGGTGGAATCTACATTACTTGACTGGTAGGACTGGTTTTTCATGCTACATCTTTTGTAGGGTTTGGGGTTTTTTTTTTTATTATTTTATTACCATTATTTAGTTTTAAATGATTAGTCTAATATTTGTTTTCTGTGACAGAAATAGAGCGATGCTAATTTCTGGTATTTGTATCAAATTATTACCCATAGCTGGGAAGTAGCCTCCCTAATTTAAACTCTTGAGTCTACGCAGTAGATGCCTAATGAAAAACTCTCCCAAGAAGAAATCTAATCAAGACCCTAAAAGGCCTCCAGAGACACATCCTATCTGGTACAGCTCAGGCATCCAGCTAAGAAGGCAGGACTTCCCTCTGAGGGACCTCAGAGTCATCTGCCACTCTTCAAGAGGTAAACGAGGCATGTCCTTTAAGGAGTCTGGTTTACTCGGAGCTTAAAATTTGTGTTGATACGCAATACACAGCAAAGTTTGGCAGATGGAGTCTACCACCTACCCACCTTTCTGCTGCAGTCATTAACTTTTCTCCAGGCTCCCTAGAAACCACTCTCACCCCCTAGATACAAACAGACTTTTGAGTTTCTGCAATTAATTTCCACAAGATGCCTGCATCTGCCTCATTGAGTTTAACATGAAGAAAGCAACATCTGGAAAAATTCCAGCCCAGCCCTGACTGTATAACAGCAAGTGAAGTGCCATGACTGGTCTTGAGTATTGGCTCAGTACTTCCAGAAGGTCAGGAATGCAAGCAGCTGGCTAGAGTTTAAAGGAAGCTTAACTGTTGGAAAAAAACAAAAAACATTTTAATGACTTACCAGAGTCTCAGAGCAGGTTAAGCTGTCTGCATAGATACAAACAATGACAATAAAAATGTTAGACTAAAGAAATTCTCTTTACCTATAGAATATCAATGTTTATCAGAGGAACTTTATCTTGCTCTCAACAAGTTGAATCATGCAAAAACAAGATCAATAAGGGAGGATGTCTTTAAAGCTTCACTGTTGCATAATGGAAATTACTTTGAAGAGCTGGCTGTGTGTTCATGGAGAGTTAGCAAACTGTCCCTGCAGGCGCTGGTGACATTAGGCAGCTCAAAATACAGTATTTCACTTGAAGAATATCTGACTCATTCTATTGGCATAAACATCACATGTTTAGTATTAACCGCTTTTACAACCTGCTTTATAAATATATTTTGCTTCCCCTTCCAATGGCTGTCTTCTCCTTTCTTTTGTTGCAAATATTTTTGCTTGTTACTTTTGCCTCTGACAGTTTGATGGTTATTACCTTAAGACATTGCAGGTGTTCTTTAGTTCTTTTCAAAGGTACCTAAAGCCTTCAGCACATTAACAGGTGACTAATTTTTAATGATACACCTAAAAGAATAAAGCTCAAAGGCAGAAAATACAAATAAAAATAAAATGGCGACGGGAGCACCTAGTGTTTTTTAAATATCCAGTGGTATTATTTTTAAGCTGAAATGAAGAATAGTCTAATCACTGGCACTTTATAACATGGCATTGCAACACTCAGATTACAACAAATGGAACACACTGCTCTCTTAATTAGGCTATTAATCAGCAGAGTGAAAGGTGGATCAACGGTGTACCATTTGCTCCAGATACAGATTTCCAGATTGTCGCTGGTTATCCAGACAGTGGCAGATTTGCAGGAATGCTATTTTTGCTTAAACAGCACCCTTTGCCCCAGTCATTCAGGGACTGAGAGTAAATCTCCCTTCTTTCTTTTGTCTCCGCAGCAAAGTCCCTTTGCCAGGAATCAGGACTTTGGAAAAGAATAATTTCATTTGAGAACCAAATTTATGAGTTTGAGGTTCAGAAATGTCCACTGGCCTGCATCAACTTTTCCTGAATAAAGCCACAGTCTTTTCTGAATGGAAGTTGAGATGGGCAAGCCTCTCTTCTTCTTTCCAAAATAATGCAGACAAGAGAAGAAGAAAGGTCAGCCTTCCTTCTGTATATCTTTTATCCTATTATCTCTTTGCTATGAATGCCTGATAAGATTGATCTGAATTTTCTTCTCTACAGACTTCCTGTCCTCATTCCACCTTCTCTTGTTCTGTCTGTATTGAAAAGTAAAAATAATGACAAAGTGCTTTTAGTATTGACTCAACTATCATTTATGTTATGTTTCATGCACTTAAATGCACTCAAAGATTTAAAATAAAGTTGTGGAGTTTGAATAACAAAATGGTAGAGCTTAATGAAACCTAAATTCCACAGAATTTGCAGTATGAAATGGGGACAAAGACTTTAAATGTCTCTACAGTAGAAGAACCAAAAAGCATGGAAAAGGCAAACTTCTTAAATATAGCAAAATAGAGTCATTGTAAGGAAGGCTATATCAAGCCACTTGAAGCATGGGTATGAGAGGTGACCCAAATTTACCTATAGTTTAGAGCAGTCTCAGGAAATTATACTTGTAGGTCTCCTCTAATATTACTACAGAAAACTTTTACTTAACTGTAACTTAACTGAAACTTACCTAACTTAAACTTTTATTTACTACAGAAAATCTTACTACAGAAGACTTTTCTCTGTGACCTTTGCCCATGGCAAATGAAAAAGAGGATTAAAAGTTATGTAAGTAAAACAGGGATGTACTGGTGTTGAGTGGCTCGTTTAAGAGACAACTATGTTTGAACAGAGATTGTCCAAATTGGACTCTTTTACATCCTATGATTATCTTTCATCCTTTTAATTGTAAATGGTGAATTCACTTTAAAATAATAAATAGGACATGGTACCACTCCCCATCCCTCTCAGTTTTGGCACAATGACCTAAATCTTCTATAGATAGAATCTATACTACTAGCCTGTATCCACCAAGGGACTGGAAGGTAGGTGGTGTGTACCACTTGAGAGAGAGGCCCCAAGAGCAGAATGCTGCCAAGGGCTGGAAAAACAAATTATGTCTTTTAATCACTGGAATCATCCAGCCTTGTGTTAAATCACAGATATAAATTAAAAAAAAAAAAAAAAGAAAAGAAAATTACGTGACTAGAATAAAACAGAGATATTAATGAAATCCATTTTTGTCCTCATTCTTTTCCTTCTGACTTTTTTGTCATAGTATTCAAACACAGTTTTCTTCTAAATAAAACTTGTGTGTCTTTTTTTGCTTTTTTCCAAATTCTCAAGATTTTTTTTTCAAGTCAATTCTTTTGAAATTGCCAGCCTTAACAATGGTTTATTTAATGCACTCCGTAAAACTATTTCTCTCTTAGACATATACTTTTATATATCGACATGGTGTTTCCATCTTTCTTTTTAACTTTCTAAGTTTATTTTACTGTTTTCATTCTTCCACAACCCTGATGTAAACCACCACCTCACCTACGTACCTATCAGGATACACCTTTTTAACACAAACTCTCTGCACAATGAAGGCTGTGCTATGGGCTTTTTTCCAAGACATATCACCTGGCACTTTTTTTGTTTGTTTGGTTTATTTATTTTCTGGCCTATCGGATTCACTGCAACATCAGCTGTGAATAGAAGCTAATACACCTGCTTTGTTTTAACTGCTCACCAGTTAAATAATTCTGCTCACCAAAACCAATCAATACTACAAATGACTTGTGTGTTAATGACATAAAAGAAACAAAAAAGTGTTAAACTGATGACCCTATAATTATCACATCTTTATTGAGGCAATGGCAGCATATTTATAAATGCTGTTGGACTTTTGTATTGCCAGGACATTGATTTTTGCCAATTAATGAATCTTTGTATCCTGAGAGAGTATTATTCATTCTTGAGCTAGATACAGATCTCGGATTACACATCGAGATGTTCTTGGGAAAATACTGTTTCATTTTAATGTTCTTTTATTTGTGAGAAATAGTGAACTGAATTTGCTGGGACAATTATAATCCCCAAACCCACCAAAAAATAAATATCACAAAACAAACAAACAAACAAACACACAAACAAAATCCATCAAAGTGATGCCGATCATAAAATAAATCACTACATTATGTTTCCCTGACAAAAAAAATGGTAATGCCTATGTGAAGGCAAGCCTGAGTTTTGCAATACAGGTTTTACAGTAACCATATGCTACCATAGCAAGTATTAATATATTTTAAACTGGTTCTCTCATTTAATGATCTAAATTTTCTTAGTCATAATCATAGTTAAAATACATATTGTTAACACAATCATTATTGTTATTAGCATTTACTGAAATGTTCTATGAAATATCACTTTTGAAGCATGTTGATTAAAAAAAGTAGTAACAGTAATACAGCCTTCTTAGATGTTATAGATTTCCGTCTAAAATGGAGCTGAGGAACTGAAGTACCTTAAGCATCAGCATCTGCACCAGTGACTGGAAGGTGTTTGGGTGCCTCATTCTCTGATGGTGACTTTGGACCAGAAAACCCAGGTTCATCATCATGCAATTTTAGGCACTAAGTGGCATACCAAAGTTAAAAATAAAGTCTCCAAGATTCCTGAGAGTAAAGACACATTCCAATCTAACATCCCTATGTCTTGCTGTTGGATTTAGGAGAGTTAAAAGAAAAAACTTTCTCACTAGCATACAGACTTCTGGATAGGTGTTAAACTGAAAAGGATTAAAACTAGGCCTGAGACCTTAACTAGAAAGTGTATGTGACTGAACTGACACAGGTATATTGTCCCAGGAGGGTCCAGAAAAGCAGTTTTTTGATCAAAATATGATCTACTGTGCAATTCCAATCTTTGGTTGGCCAAAGCTTGTCACAAAGGTCAGCAAAGCTAGGGTGTGGGATAAAACAAAGCAAAACACGACACTGAACAACAACCTAACAAAAAGATATTTCAGATAGGAATTAACAGCGTTTACCTCCTCAATTTTTTTACTTCCTTAATCCTTCATTCTTAACTGTGGAAATGGTGGCATCCCTTTCTAAAACAAGGTGAGAGGAAAATTCAGGGCACTCAATTCACAGCGCCGTTCCTGCTAAAAGCTGGGTCTGTTCAAGTGTAAACATCAATCTAGTGATATATGCTAACAAAATGCAGGAAAACAAGATCATGAGCTCGCTGTATATCTCTTCCAAATAGGTTTCTCCTCTGTATATCTAGGACTTGGCCACAGCTCAAGGAGAAAATGCTCCTGCCACTCAAAGGAAGCTGTCTCAGAAATGTCATTCCAACATTTACTGCTTGCATGATTTCAGCTTACACAATGCTGAATATTAAATGCTCGGGTTTTGCTTATTAATTATACCCATTTATTCTTGCCATTTCCTTTTACAGGTTAAAGCCAATTCATAGTAAAATCACTACATGTCCTGCATTGCAGAGAAAACTTGTAACATGTTTTAGCAACTACTAGTACTGCCTGTGAGAATTACTCTGTAAAAGAAAGGACGAGAGGACGCTGAGCATGAGGAGCCGGAGTATCTCAGGAATCAGCGAGTGGGTGGGTGAGATGCCCTGACACTTTCATACCACAGCTGTGTATGAAATACCTTCCCTCAGTTACAGTCATTACAACTCTCTTTATTCACCAAAAATGAATCTTGCTCTTGAGATACAGAAGAGACTTTCCGAGGCAGAAGAAAAAGTGGCTGCCATAATTTTATTATAAAAGTGATGACTTAAGGGATACTTTTTCTGCTCCTTTTTTTTAGTATAGACCTTTGCCACGGGGATATAAGGTTAGTTTTTTAGCTGAAACAAATCAGTTGAATGCCACGGAACGCTATAACTTAATTTCTATCTATGTATTACATCTGTAAATTGTTTCATTTTTCTGCACAGTAAACAAAATTAAGCCCACTATTATACAACTTCCTTGAATGACTAATTCAGACCAGAATTTAAGTTCACATGTTCTGATGTTACACATAAGATTTGTTTTTCTTCATTACAATATGAATAAAAATTTTTAAAAAAATACAGTAATATAACTTAAACCTCTTTAGAACTAACTCAGTGTGGTTAATAAGGCACACATCTGTTACATACGTATAAATTGAAACACTAGGGTATTCTTTGAAAAAAATAAAATTCTGCACTAATGTAAGTCAAATGTTTCATAACACTAAAATTAAAAAATCAACACTATAGAAGATAGTCATATAGCAATGAATATCTATTCTAATATATATTATATTATTGTCTCTATATCATATAACTTGGAATAGTAATGCATATATAATATATGTAATGAATAATATATCTTTAAAATACAGGAATGAATAGCCTAGTTACAAACACATTGACAAAAATCTCTATTAATCACTTATTTGTTTTATTTACTTACTTATTTATTTGGTTTTAGCCCCCCCCCCCCCAAAAAAAAAAAAAAACAAAAACCCAACAAAAGCAAGCATACCATTCAATCCTTTGCAATATAACTGTTTTCAGCAAAGTTCTCATTGTCATGAGAATATTTCCCTGGTAATTATTTCTACTATTGTAATATTAGACCTATTTCTAATATTAGAACTGTTTTTTTAAAAAAACAAACAATCAAAAATGACTAGCATAATGACTTGTTTAGAAAGCACAAATATATTTTTCTGTTTTTTACTGTAAGGTTTTTAACCTGAAGTCTGGTTAAATGTGTACTTCATCAGTCTTCCAGAAAAGTGTATTTTAACTACTCTAGAACACAAAAATGTGCTAGATTAAACTTTTCCAAGTCCCAGAAATTTCACATAAGACCTACATCAAATTCACCTCAAATGTCACCGCAGACACTCAACTAACTTTTGACTGCTTTTCCTAATCTAAAGTTCAACAGCTGTGTAACGTTTTCTCTGTCATGCCTAATAAAAAAAAAATTGTCTATGGCAGAGATTTAGGAAAGACGACATGGGAAATGGGTGTTGAACCAGCAGATGAAGATTTTCATTTAAAACAGCGGAAAGAAATTTGAAGAATCCTTATTGTTTCCCAGACAGAACCATTGTAAATTGGCATAATAAATGAGCATGTCCTAATTACTCAGGAAGTCCAGAAATTAGAATCATAAAGCTGTCTTTCAAAGTAAGGACATTTGTCTACTTCATCACACAGTACGTTGGAACGAGTGGTAAACAGGACATTAGCATTTCACCTTGTCCGTGGTAAAGCATGCCATTGTTACTTAGAGTAAAAGCTTTTTGGGTTAGAGAACGCATTTTCATATGTGTATCTAATGACTAATGTAGTCAGTCTGAAGTCTGATGGGAGCCTTTCAACAGTATTCTAACAGAAAAGAAAAAACATTTTGCAAAAAAACCCTGATAATGACACTTTCAGCTAGTTTGGTAGCAAAGTTTTATATGGCCCTGCAGATGAGAGATAATTTTAAGTATACTTCCAAAAATAAGGTGAAAAATCCAGTGATTCCATGGATTTAATAAGGCACATTCATAGCAGAAAAATAACAGAATTATATCTACTTTCCCTTGCTTTATACATCACTCCTTGCCATTCTCCTCCTTTATCAGAAATAGCTGTATGAAACAAGATAGGCTACCTCTATTTCCATCTTGGTTAGCAGGAGTCAGTCCTGCAGAAAAATCATGAAGTTGATTTGTGACATCACAAATAATGTTCAGTGTAAGAGGTCTTATCACAGATTTTGGAGTAAAGATTCTTTGAACAATAAGCCAGGAAAAGATGGGTCACAAGCAGAAAAAAGCATAACAATATCTAGAAAAATATGAAAATGGAGCAGCAAATGGGATAAAGAATCATTTAAAGCTAGTTCCAATGAAGGCATGATTTCCAAAACTGCGTACCACAAGTATGCTATGAGAATTCATATTCAATTTCTCTGAATATTTATAATGTACTGTCAGAATTCCCCTTCTTATTCTACCATTAATAATCAACAATGTCAGTGGTATGCGCAGACAGCCATAGTACCAGTAGCGCATTGGCAATGGCAATAGCATGGAATAAATATTTTAATATTACAGTAATGATTGTTTCCAGTAGCTCCTAAAGTGTGTTTAATATTATATAAGCAATATAAAGGGCATGGTAACATATGTGCCATATTTAAAATTTTCCATTTTCCTGTGTTTGCCAGAATTCATCAACGTGAATGTTCATGAACATCTACATAACACTTAATAAGGCATAAAAGGTACATGCAAAATGTGTACTGTCTAAAGACTTGTGATTATGCCAGATCAAAATTGAATTTCACCAGAATATTAGAAAGAAAAAAAAAATCAATAATCACTATTTCCTTGCCAAAATTTTAACTCACTATTCTTGGTTATTTTGCTGCAAGTGTGGTTCAAATAAAGACGCATATATATGTAAGTCATAAAAAAAATATTCCACTCTTTCACTTTTCACTTAATACAAAAGATTAACATTTTATTTCAAAAGTCCAGTTTTCTTCTTCCACAAACTACTAGGCAAAAAACCAGAAGTTTCACCAGTCTGAAAAATTTTAGCCAAATATTAAGAGCTGGAGTGGAAATGCTTAAGCAACTATAAGCCTAACTGACTTTGCTCTATCTTGGTTCTGTCTCTACCCACATCTAGGCTAGGATTATCATGAAACTAAATATGTTTAAGGCAGCTTTGGCTTCATAAAATCAGTTTTACCTGAAGCTGCTTGGCATTGATCTTGCAGCAACAAGTGATTTAAGCTTTTATCGTTTGAGGAGTATGTAAGTCTATGGTCATACTTAATTGTAAACACAGCAATTAGGTACAGAAAGAAAATCTTTCTTCTTAGTACAGAGAGTATAGAAAAAGAAAAAAAAAACACCTTTTTTTTTAAAAAAGAAATATTAAAAATAAACCTTAATTTTCATTAACTGGACCTAGTTATACTTGACAATGAGTCAAGTGTATGTAAAATTATATAAAACATTGTAAATCACAGGTAAAAATGATAACGTTCGTTAGCTAATGAGCTTTACTTTCTGATCTGCAGAGTTGTTGAAAGGAGAGGTATTTTAGAGCAAACAAAAGTCCACCATATGGTGCAAGGAAAGATGCATATAATTAACCCTTAACAAGGGAAGCACTGCATGCTATTGGTTTATGAATTCTCTTTACATTAGCTAGATTTCAAATGCCGGCAGTCTTAAACAAAGAGAAATCTGGAAGTGCCCCAGCAGTCCTCCTAAGGAGCACTGTGGCTCCAACGCCTCTCTGCGGATCCACGTCTCCCTTCCTCCTTCCAGGCTTTGAGGTTGGGGTGAAAGATTCGGATTTTTACGTCTGTCAAAACTTCTGTGCAAATGCTTTGCTTTGACTCCGTAGCGTAGACGAGTGGAAAAGAGGAGCACAGTGAAGAACGGGAATGCTTAATCAGCCTTTTGAGCATGCTGCAGTACAGTTGTCTGCCTGCTTCCATGTGCAAACAGGGGGCAGGAACGGAAGCCCCAGATCCTGGGCTGCCAAGTGGGCCACGCTCCTGTTCCCTGCCTTCTTCTGGTAACACACGTATCGAAGGCATGTGTGCTCTTAGACCAGAATACAGTTGTTTGCATGGGAACACAGAGGGGATTAAATCATCACTCTTACTCCTTACCTTAGGATGACATCTAGGGTACAGCACAACATTGGGAAAACAAAAACAAAGAGTTTTTTACAATACAAATGCAAATACAAATGCATTATTGTGTCTTCACTTTACTTAGACACTTCAAATACGATAGATTTTCAGGATTTCTTGAGCTTCCAATATTACAAGAAAGACTCTAAGAGAAATCTGTATGTGTCAAGGTATCAGAATTAAAATATCTGCAGTAACATTAAATGTGTAAACTTTGCTAGGCATGTCCAGATTATAAGTGCAAATGAAATGTCATGCTAGTCAACTCCAGCAAACACTGTACAATTACTGCTATAAAAAGATACACATAATTTCTTACTAGTTTTCTGGTGTCTACCATCAGGGATATGCTTTCTGGAAAGCAGGTTATGCACTTTGACAGATGGGAAGGACAACACTTTTTTTAAAGAGAATGAAGATTCTTTGTATTCATATGAAAATGTTGAAAACCTCTTTGTCGCTCTTAAATTTCAGCATTTTTCCTTATGAAAGTTGAAGAGAATTTTTTTAGTGGGATAGGATCTCATTTCAGACAGCATAAATGGACAAAGTGAGAGGAGATTTCTAAAGATATTGTCTTAAAAGAGAGACAAGAAAACAGGATTGAAGGCACAAAGGAAGTTGAAGGGGTGCAAGTATACAATATATTCTTTATCTTCCATGAAATAGTCACTGTTTTGAAACCTTTGAGGCTTAATCACTAATGAGTGATGTGCCATATGATAACTCAAAGCTCCATCTACCTGGGGTCTACCGACACCAAACCTTTATTCCTCCTGAAAACTACAACCTATTTCTCAATGGCTCACTGAACTAACTCACGTACACTCTTCATCACCTGCTCTGGCAAGCGCGAGAGCTTTGAATAAACCCAAAGAAAGACCTATCGAAGCACTGCCCTTTATTAGCAGGAAGCTTTAGAAAGAAAAATGTAACTTCCATTACCCCTTCGAACTAAATCAAAATTAATCCACTTTGTTTTGAAGCTGAAGGAAAACAAAAAAAATATGGGGGGAAAGGGAAGGATGGAGAAGGAAAAAGGGGCAATGGAAGAGGGGGAAGAGAGATGAAGGAAGAGAGAGGTGGAATCAGCAAAGATCGTAGCTGGGAAATGCTGGCCTGCAGATTAATCTAGCCCAATCTGCAATAAATTCAGGATGTGATCTGTTCCAGCCTCAACAATGAAATCAGTTTGAATGTTACTTTATAAATCATTCAGTCATTCTTTAACAAGATGAACGTCTGGCAAGATTTTTTCCTCCCCTGCCTCCTGGAAGAGATTACATTTTGAAAAGCTTTAATTTCTGAAAGTCTTCAATATGCTAAAGTATGGGCTGCTCCAAAAAGCAGATTTAGCTCTGTATTTCAACAAATAAATCGAGAGTGAATACACAAAGAGAAAGATGATTTACACTCACCATCTCTCCCAGATTAGTGTAGGCAAAAAATAAATGGAACAAATAAATAAATAAACTCCAAACCACCCTTTTTCTACATAAACCTTGTTACTTTGCTGAAATGCTAATTCTAATACAAACTATCACAGAGATTGTTGAATTAGAGCTTTGCTACTCATGCTTCCAGGAATGAGCGATGCTTTACAGCCAAATTCACCCTGATACAACTCTGGGTTATACTAGATTTGATTCCGAGCTACCGTGAATCAATCATTTACCTGAAATGAGTCACAAAGCCAGAGAAAGGGTTTTCTGCTTTTGTTTTTTTTCTTTGTTGCCATTTTCTTCCTGAAGGATACTACTGATAGAAAATAAATCATATATTTAGAAGTTATCCCATTCTAAACAAATATTTTCATTTTCTTATGATGAAATTGTTTAATCTGATGCAAGAAATAGGTAGGAGAGGTAAACATATTTTTAACCAGCCCACCTGTCAGTGAATACCTTGACAAGCTTCAGTTCTGTAAATTCCGAAAGCCTATGCTTAAACGTTCAGCCAATTAAAGTCAATGAGATTTAAGAATATACTGACTTTTCCTTACATATTTTGTTTAAAATGGGTATTTTGTGGGATCAAGTCCCAAATAAATAACCCACCCATAGCCAACTGCCTGCTTTAAATCTATTCCACTACATTCCCATACTCTCACTACATTTAAGATGTATGAACACAAAGCAGATATATTTGTCCTTTATATTTGAATCCTTTGCAGGCGAAGGATTAAAAACTGTATTTTTACTATGTAATAAACATTAGGGAAATTGTGCTCAGGCAAATTCTCAGTTAAGTTACTTTGGGTTTATACATGGATGTCAGAGCACTTGGTGGAAAGATCTCTGCCTGGCGTTTCTAGGCTCTGCTGCAATCTTCCTTTCAGAGTCCATTCCTTGCAGTTTTCTTCATGTCTCATCAGTTTCATACACGCTCTGTGTTCTCATGCACACAGAGGGAACAGTATGGAGGAAATCCATCTAGAAATGAATAAACCTGTTGCCACATTAACTTCAAGGTGAATTTTCATGTGGTTTGTCCTTCCTTAGCTCTCGCTTTCAAGCCTGGGGCGTTGGAAGGAAGAAGAGCGGAGTCATGGAGGCATTTTTACATGCAAATTCTTGGGAAGAAAGGATTAGGCCAAACCAATATGACTATTAGCTTTTCATTAAATAGTTTCACATTTATAAATCCTACCTAAGAAATGAAGGATTCTGTATAATTTCCTATATAACCTGGGCGTACCACTCTTATTTTGGCAAGATCTGTTTTGTAGAGAAAGACAGTCAATCCTACAAGAATCCTATATATGATCAAGGATTCATAGATAAGACGCATATTTATCCATTTCAGGTCTTAATATCTGTCTATATGAGGTCCCAGATGCTTCAAATTATTTATATCAAATTAGTGGACTGTTCCTGCTCTCACAGTCAGCTTTTTAATTATTTTGAAAACTTCATCTCTACGTGTTCTCAAGGTGCCTCAATATGTTTAAAGACACAAAACCACAACCACAACAAAAAAAACCCACAACCCAAAACTGGTCTTAAACCATTGAGGCTTGTAAAGAGTTGTCTTGATTTAAATCAAACCTATTTTGATTCCGTTCAGCTGAAGTTACACTAAGAAAGCTTCTTTTATAATAGCCGCAAAGGGATGTATACAGATATATAAATACTCATCAACATAAGTATTAGTTGTAAGAACTGATCTGTGCCATGAAAATCTTATGGGTTAGTCTTGTATCTTTGGGATTTCTGGGTTTACACTCCACAAATCTGTGATCAAAGTAATTCTCTTCTTTTCCTTTTCCTTGACTATGCAGATTTTTTAGATGTGAAATTGCATCAAGTACAATACTTTAAATATGGTTTGGAAATACCCTTTAAGAAAATATGGAATGTGTTGTCTAAGTTCTCATGACAAACTCCCAGAGGATATGACTGGTAATTTTGAGGGTTTTAGCTTTTTTTAAGCTCTAATCAAACCTGCAGGGGCTGTCCTCTGTGCCATGGTGTTGTCAATAGATTCCAGCAGCATGACATGGTCTGTCCCTAACAAGATATGTAACAAAGTCCTGGTATCATAAGGCTCCATGATTGTTACTGTCAGTAATGTTTTGAGTTTAATTCAATAGTTAAAATATTGTACCTAGCAAGTTTTATTAAATCAACTCTATGAATTTTTATAACATGAAATTACCCTTCCGCAGTTCTCGTCTTATGGGTTTTTATTCTAAGTAACCTGAAGAAACCAAAAGTCATAACTGACATTCAGACTCAGGAGGGAATAAGTACAGACACAGGAACATTCCTGAAGTAGCAGGCTATCATTTTATTAATTCAGTATACACGGCATGTAAGAAGACCCTGTCTAGAGATAACAGGGCTACCACCCCTGAGAACTGCTTGACTGAGTCCATTTAAAGATTCAGACCAATCTTTAAATTCTCTCATCTTTCTTCTTGAGGGGAATAGAAGATATTCAAAAAGGAATTCAGTTGTCAAAATCCTTTGTTCTGTGCTTCTCACAGGAAAAAGCTCAACTATTAAAATACCAGGTCGGCTCTTGAAGATGAGTCTTCAGTTGTTTGCACACAACAGACATGAGTCACAAGCTGAACTAACTAAACACTTACACAGATCTGGTTATTCACTTCTAATTAACTGTTCTTCACCCCTCCTCTTCAATGTCCCAGAATGTTATGAGGAATGAAATACAAATTCGCCAAACTTCTCCTGACTCTGACTATCATTCCCTCTTTAGCCTCAGGAAACAGGGATTGGTCATAGCTGCAACATCCCAAACAAGGTTTCTGCATTACAAGAAATGTGAATGGGACAAAGAAGAGCCACAGAGACATTTAAAAAGTTCAGATTATCAAATAGAGAAAGTGACACCCATATATCAGCTCCCTGTGGCACTCCATGAAATGCATAACTCCTTTGCAGCAGAAAGTGCATGCTCCTTGTCTTCCTCCACCAAGCTCTTCTTCAAAGACCACTCAGCTTCCCTTCTCATAATGCAGGTTCAGATACTATACCAAAACCAAAATTGTTAAAAATTTCTGCACTATTAGTTCAAAAAGCTGCACATAATGCAAACATTTGAAGAAGCAAGCATGTTGTTCCATCCCTTAAATTGCTACATTTGTATAGGAAGGATGGATGGTTGTGTATCAGAAAAAAACTTCCTTATTACAACTGCAGTCCTCTGATATTTGAGCATAATGTTCTCAGGATATTGTTGGGAATAAAGTTATTTTCCTGTGATGGCCAACAAAAATTATCTATGGAGTAAATAGACTTTAAAGGAAGAAAAGAATTAGAAAGCACAGAAAAAGACTATTAAATATACTACTCTGATGCTGGGAAGGGGAAAAAAACCCAAGGAACATTTAAGATCCTCCTTATAAGAAAATAGATATATTGAGTTTGTTTTAGTTTGGGGTTAGAGGAAATAAAATTCTTTAACGGAGGTATTCCTTAAACTTGTCTTTTCTATTATGTCATACCAAATGTAAATTGATGGTGTTATCTGAAGTTTAAATCTATGTGAAAGTGACCCTTGAGGCATATGTGCTCTTTTCCATCTGCGAATCTATTTCCCCTGGCAAGCCCTGGTTTCCTCTGCCAGCTAAGGACCGTCCGTTCTGCTGAGATTCCCTTCTTTACTCTCTTGCAAACTATCTGGTAAAAAGACTTATTTGACACTTATTCCAGGGCTTTGTTTATTTCTCATTATTATTACTAATTTGGTTTTGCCTTTCCTTAGTCGTCTTCTCTCTTAAATTGACAGAGATTCTCCCTCCATCCTAAAACTAAACAGGAGTAAAGGAAGAAAAAATGAGGAAGCTCACATCAAATACTGTTTTTCCATCTCTGGAATGGAACTTGTCTGCCACTTTGGAAGGAGCAAGTATTTTAGCTGGAGAACTTAGACTGAGGAGTAGCTGAGATCATAGCCCAGAGCCCCAAAACAGTGGTAACGCTTGTATACTCAGCTAAAATTAACACAGACAGGAGACGACAACTGCAATTATGGTTACTTATGGGACAAAGCTCAAGTGCAAGGGTTGAAACAGTGCATCAAAAAAAAAAAAAAAAAAAAGAAAAATTGGATATCCAAGTGAAATTTCTTATAGAGGCTGGAACTCCAGAGAAGCTAAAATGCCTGCTCAAAAGATGGTGAACCAGATACTGGCCCAAAACAACCAAAACTATATCATCTCCCGATTGCTGCTGATACAAGACTTAAACACACCAGGTCTTTGAGTTTCTCCACCCTCTCTTTTATTTCTGGAGAAACCTTCCTCTAGATGGGGAGTTGTTCAAAAAGAAGCCTCAGAAGCTTCTATTGCAACCATATAGTTTCCATGGAGTGAACATTTTATATTCTTTTTGGCAGAAGGCATGAATTTGCCTTTCTTGCTGTCATGTTCACATAGCCGGACCAATAACAAGCTTACCAATCTTTGGTTAGTTCTTTATCATAAACTATTTCTTTTGAAATGCTGAACATCTGAATAAAAAATAGACTTATTTTACTCTACTTTTTTTTTTTCAATGATGTCCTCTATTGACTCGATGATCTTAGAAGTCTTTTCCAACCTTAATCATTCTAAAATCCAGGCAATATTGATGTTTCTGATCACAATGGATAAATATTTTAAGAAATGCCACTTTCATTGAGAGTCACAGTTTGATTTACATATTCTGATTTGGGAAGCTCTCCATCCCTAAAGGGACAGGCAAACATGTCTGTTTACCTGACACACTTCCTAGATCCTTTCTGTCCTTCCTTTATCTGGTAATATGTTGTTCAATTTTTGGAATTTCTAGCAGTCAGTAAATAAATCTTACCTGACAAGTCATCGCACTTCTATGACCGGAATGAGATCTCTGGGTCACAAAGCTTAATGCTCTGTTAACTACATTGTACATAACATTATGCAGTCAGGATATCAAGACGAAAAATATTAGGGTGTTTGTTGCTTTTTTGACCGGAAGATTGTTTCTAGAATGAGATGCATGCATCATTAACTCATGAGCATTTCTTATCTGCCTTTCTCTTGCTAAACAAGCTAGGTATTTTCATTTCTCCTCACCTAGGTGAGGCAAAATGCATACATCTAACATCCCTAAAATGTTTAGGGAGGAGTCACTAAACAATCTGTTAGGTAGGAGAGAAATTTGAGCGGGAGAGAAATGTCACCGGGGAAGCCTGACACCAGAAGTGCTGCAGTGAAGGGGTAGGAGGTAGAAGTGACAATGGGAGGGCAAGGAAGTGAAGGACGCAGTATAATGCCAAATCTGAACTCTATCTTCTTTATGAGACCCAAACCCCTGTGATATAGCCCAAACAGAAGTATTCTTACAAAGCTGCTTTCAGAACAACCCACTGAT
Organism: Calonectris borealis; assembly: GCF_964195595.1. Lineage (NCBI taxonomy): Eukaryota > Metazoa > Chordata > Aves > Procellariiformes > Procellariidae > Calonectris > Calonectris borealis. Next base: position 43,886,508 of record NC_134314.1, read on the forward strand.
AGACATAGTTCTGCTGAAGGCAAGTTTAAAGTAACACATCTCAAAGAAGTGAAGGCAGTCTCACTCCTTTTCTCTTCTTACTGCCTTGGGTTATTGCAACACAGGCTTTTCCAAAGGTGCAGAGAGGTGGAATATATCCAGGCAAATTATAGTTCCCTTTTTCTGCACAGCATGCCAGCTGCAGAGCTGAAGTGACCAGGATGCTCCTGAAGTCTGTTCAAGCTCTTAGAGTTTCCCTTGGAGAATCTGCCGTATGAGTAGAACAAACATCTGCCAACATCAATGCAGTGATAGAGGGGATAATGCTGCTTTGGCTGTGCACATAACTTTTTTCTTGCTGATCTTGGCCTGGTCCTGGCTGCCAGGTGGCTCTTGATCCACTATTTGAAGGATAAAATAGATAGACTATTCAGAACAGGTGAGAAAAAAGATAGAGATAAAATTAAGAAAGGAAAATAGCAATAGAGATGAAGGGATTTTTGCTGAAAGAAAGTGTATGGCATTTCCAGGTGTCTACCCAAAATATGAAGCATCTGTCAGCCAGATTGCCTTCCCATTTCTAACAGTTTAGGTGAATACAGTCTATGTGTGTAGTTTAACCAGACAATGGCATACATAAGACGAGAGGAAATGGTCTCAAGTTGGGCCAAGGGAGGTTTAGATTGGACATTAGGAAAAATTTCTTTACTGAAAGAGTGGTCAAGCCTTGGAACAGGCTGCCCAGGGAAGTGGTTGGGTCACCATCCCTGGAAGTATTTAAAAAACGTGTAGATGAGGCGCTTAGGGACATGGTTTAGTGGGCATGGTGGTGTTGAGTTGGTGGTTGGACTCGATGATCTTAGAGGTCTTTTCCAACCTTAATGATTCTATGATTCTATGATTCTAAGAAAAAGTAATTACATAATAAATTAGCCACAAAGCTCACATTAAGTAATCAGTATGATTAAATGATTAAGGAACAAAACTTGGAGTTCAGATGATTGGATTCTTTTCTACAGTCTGCCAATGATTTCCTTTCAAATCTTCAGTAACACTTGTTATCTCCCCATCAGAAATTTCTACTGCAACACTGGATAATAATTCTTACCCTTATTTATGATGCATATGAAGATTAGAAAATAATCAGTACATCGTATTTTCCTAGGGATTTTCCTTTACTTAGGACATGAACCCTACAAGGCATATCTCTGTGAAAACATTATGTAATTATTGCATTAAACAAAAAGGTCATTCACTGACCCAACTCTGTCTATTTAATAACAACATTTCTGCAAAGATAAGGCTATTACTGCTATTTGTATTTAGCAACAGTCTGTAAGGCAGTAAGATTATCCTTGCCTCTCTACACTCACCAGCAATTTTTCTTCTCCCAGAGATGACAACCATGAAAAAGACTTGCTTTGTAATACAAGACATCCTTCTGATTTATTTATTATTATTTAGCTTTTGAAAAAACTGTATTAGCTATAGGTTCTATCATGACTAATAGATAATAAATACATACATCTGAAAGCATGAGATTTGTTTAATTCATTATATTTCAACAGACTGATTTTCTAATTGCAGCAGCAGCAGATAGGAGCAGCTGGTTCCAGAAACTGCAAATGAATGAATCCATCATGCTACGATTGGTAGGTTGTGAAAAGGCTGTTTATTATTATAAAAATCTTTGTTTATCAAAACAAAGCAAACTATACTAACCAGGGTGCAGAAGAAGCTTCCTTCAATTTTGTCCCAACTTACTCAAACAACCATTAACCTTTCATTTTATGTAGATGGATGTATTTTACATTACAACTGAGTGTGCTGACATGTACAACAACAGTAAGAGATATTGTGTTTGAAATCCAGTCCAATAAAATTACTATGAGAAAATCAACGTTCATCATCAAGTGAATGACTACGACCAGGAATGAAGGAACAAGACATAGGAACACCAGTTTAAAATACCTTTAAAATTACTTTTTCTTTCTGTACAACAAAAATAAACACAGCAAAGACTTTCCATTTTTACATTATTGATGCCTATTTCTTCTTCACAACATATAAAAGGAGGAAAACAAGTTGGTTTGAGTTGGCAAACAGAGAGAAGTGATGAAGAATGAAAAAAAACATAACAAACAAAATGGTAATCTGAAAGATCAAATTTACTAAAACTATCTATGACTGGCTTCCCAAAACACAAGCAAACACACTGCAAACCAGCCACAGGCTTGCCTTTATAAACCAGTGAAAATGTGAAGGCAGCCATACTCAGTAACACTAATCTGCACTTGCCTGTAACTCCTGCATTCAAAAGAAGTATACTCAAACTCTGGTTGCTTTGAAGAAAGCAGCGGATATGGAGACAACAGTGTCTCAAGGTTCAAGCAACAGGAGAAAAATATGCAGTCTTTGTTTTATTGGCAACATGTTCAGATACACATTAAGATTTTTAATTATCAGACTATTTCCTTTATCCACTGACTTTCACTGTTTTTTTCCAGGTAGAGCCAATTGTTGTATCATTAATGTCCCCATAGCAATGGTGAGTCAAGTATATTAGTATACATTTGTAAAAGTAAAATAAATTGCTATGTCTTCACTAGGACTACAAAATCCGTTGCAATAATATTTTTTATGTAAAGCATTTTCTTCCTCAGAGCACATTCATATTCATTTCTTTATACATTGCTATATTAAATTTTAATTTTCAGCTCCTAATCATAACAGACATATTATGCAAGGACTTTCATTGTTTCTCTGTTTTTTATAACAGCTGAACCTTCCACCACTCTAGTCTGTTTTTCTCAGTAGCAGTCCAATATTTCCACCTATTTATAGAACCCAAGCGAAATATGACCGTTTTCCTAATTTAGGTAATTCTTATTGTCTCTGTTATCCACTATTTTGGAATACACTTCTGATTTTGATACCTTACTGAAAAGGCTAAATACTGCTGGCATACTGTATACAAAAACTGCATGAAGAAAGATATGGTCCTAAATCCCAGACATGTATTTTCTTATCTATTTATACTTTAATATTGACCACCAGTTGTTAGTGAAAACTGCATCTGGATTTAGCGCGAAGTCCGTCTGCTAAATTTCAGTTTGATGTATGCCATGATCTGCCATGAAAATAAAGACATACAGCTGAGACAAGAAAATTCCTTTTTTTTTCACACCTGCCCTTAAAAAATACTGGTTTATTAAATGCTGGGTTTCACTAGAAATTAAGAGCAAGTGTGTTTTTAATATAGTGAAATTTTAGTAAAAGTATACATTAATTTTAGTGAAAACGTATGTTTGTTGTAATTTTCCCATTGAAAAAGGAGTTTCAAAAGATGAGCTTTGTATTTCTACGCTATACCCTGGGGATGAACACCAGTTATATTAGCTTTTTTAAAAGGAGTGCAGCCATTAGTGTATAAAGCATTTTCATCAAGTTCATTATACAAGGTAAGAACACATCCCCTAAATTTTCATTATAATTAGATGTCATATAATATAATTTTCATAATTAGGTGCTACGATGGCTATATGTTCTTGAAAAATAAACATAAAGCTCAAACTGAAAAATAATAAGAAGAAAAATGGTGGGATATCCTTTCCAGTTATCAGATTTATCTCTAATATACTAAACTGCATAAATGCCAGTCTAAAAATATTTTTTGACCAAAGCTTGCATACTTGTAGTAATGCTTAGTGCTCTAGAATCAGTATGGTCCAACACAATTAGTGAAGCCCTGAGACAGCATTAAAAAGCTAAAAGTTGAGATAAGAATAAGCTTACTGACTCATATGTCCCCAAAAGAATCCAGACATAGCTAGGAGAGTAATCCTGTTTGTAAGGGGTTCCACATGTCTCCGCACACTGTATTACAGAAACGGTATTTTCCATCCTGTGAAATTAGCAAGAGCCAAATATGTGTAACAAACTCATTGCCTTATAAAACGCCATGGCTGTTTATCTCATAAAGTACTATTGTTTCATCATCATTAAGCTTGCATAATTATAACTTCATTTTATGCTATTGCCCTGCCATTGGGTGAGTGCATTGGAGTGCATGAGTGCATATGTGCTTCAAAAATGGACATCACTGTCCTTTAAAACAGGACATCACCAATTTGAACGTTCGACTAATTTTTTTCAGGTACAGTCTATGATTGAAACATCTTTAAATGCTGCTACATAATTATTTTATTATGCAACTTTCCAATAAGGAAGAAACACGGCACTTGAATTCTGTACAAGCTTGTATTTTTAAGAAGCCCAGTTCAGTAAAATGTAGCATTAGGATGCCTCTCTGGCTCTTTTTCATGTTTCCCAGGCTGGACTATGATGGAAATTGGAATGGGCTCCAGGACATGACAGCTGAGGGGGACTTCCTGCATTATAGCAGACTCCAAGGATGCCCTAAGGTAAGCGAAACTGCTCAGAGTTTGCACAATGCTGCATACTGTTATTTTGCTATTGAAGGCACCGTTACATTTTAGTACACTGTGCATTCAGAACCCACCGGCAAAGAGGTGACAGGCATCACTGGTCATCTAGTAAAGCAGTTTGGTTCCCTTTAGAATGTAATTTATAATGCAGCCATTTTATGTGCGCGGAGAGATACTTTTCTCTGCTACCTGTGTAATGACAACAAACAGTCTGCTTCAGAACACCACATGCCAAAAATGAGGCAGAAATTCTTTGCCACCTACAGGATAGAAATACACATGAATAAATCTCACTTCCTGTATCTTAGCCCATCTGTACGGGAACGCCACTGGAACAGATCTCTACTGCGCCAGGGATATCGAATGCTGTGTATTATGGAGATGAGAGAAACACACTCCATTTGTCTTCAGTCCAAGATGCATCTACGATATTTGGGAAAATGTTGCACAGGGGGAACAATTGTACTGGGAAAAACAATCATACAGGGAAGAAAAAAATAATTATGAAACTGTTCATCCTTTTAAAAAACTAATCCCAGAAATACTGTTGAAATCAGGGGTCCAAATTCATCCCTGATATAAATGTATGCAATATTATTAACCTAAACAGAGTAATATCCCACATTGTCATAAGACTGCTGCGTGGCCTGGGCCACAGAAAGAGTACACTTGTCACTTGCTCATATTAAGATTATCCTAAGGAGCTTTAAGCTGAAATCCTTGTTTGAAATGAAGTTTTCAGTGTCTGAATCTGTCTTCTTCCTTTAGACTCCCTGGCAGAGGGACTCTCCCCCACTGTTTGTACAGTGCCTAGCACAATGGGACATCGAACCTCATCGTGTGCATTAGACACAACTGTAAAATCATTATCATCTACACATATCTGTTCTGTTTCTTTGGTTCCTCACTATTATTCATGTGCCCTCTTCTCTCTCAAACTTCCAGCTGAATGTTCTCACGTGTGAAACAAGAGACTACGTTGGTAAATATGAACTATGCAAATTCTGAAATCTGCCAGCAAAGCATACATGATAATTAAACATCAGCAGGTGTGTGTTATTTGCTAAGTAGGCCTTAAACATCAATACGTTCTGGACTATGTTCTGCACTCCTCAGGCTATTTATTTAAGCATAGTAATAGCAAATGTTTACCTATTTTGACATATTTTTTTAATTTTAGTTTCAAACGTTTAACTTCCTGCTGGATTAAAATTATTCTTTTGAGGCCAAAGTACTAGAAATTAAAGAAATTTGCTCCTAGCTGATCTGATGAAGTACCATCTCAGCTTCCAGTCATTCCTGCTTTTTAGCATCTTTGAGCCTGACATCAGTTTTGGATGCAGCTAAATGCCAACTATCCCGATAAACATGTACACTACCAGCTGTGGCTCCATCTGCTCAGCTAAACATTTTCACACCAAATCTGCCGGGGAAAAAAAAATATTGTTTTTGGAGTTGGTTTGTAACAACTGAAATATTAAAATCTTAACTCCAGGTGGCCCTTCACTTTTCTATTCCTCTGATGAATATATTTAGAAGCAACAAAACCATCTATTTATAGTCTGCCTCAAAACCACAAAATCCAGTGGAAGGAATTTGGTGCAAAAAGAACAGATAAACAAAACACAAACCCAGAGCTGATAAACCTTCACTTTGTCTCTTGCAGAGCCCCTGCAAATGCCTACGTGACTGCGTGCCCTGACTGATGCGCAGGGGCAGCTATAAATAGCTCCCGGCCCCTCTGCCCCACCCCGGAGGCAGGCGAGGCTGGTGTGTTTGTCAGCCTGCTCCCAAAGCGCTGGAGTTGCAAACCCAGAGTTGAAATTGGTACTTCAGCAAACTGCTATGACAGCTGCAGTGTTTCAGAGCCTTTTATGAAAACAAGAGATGCCACTTTTTTGTGAGCAGGGATACCTGTAGGAGCAGTGAAGTGAACATCCTACCGGAGTCCTGGATGTACTACCAGTCTGAATTGACTTCCACGTGTACAACGCACTCTGAAATGATAGCTGTGTACATGCCTTTGTATCAGATAGAGGTCTAGCCCACTACTGTTAATCTCCTCTTTTTGCATTTGAACATTCAGAATTGAAAGTCCTCAAGAAAAGGCAAAGCAACACGGTGAACATGGCTCTTGCTTAAACTGCCAAAATCATGTTAGAAAGTTCAGCGTGGTAATGAGAGGGCACTAGGAACAGTACCTGCCACTGCGCTAGGGCAATAACCCTAATATACCAAGTCTGAACAAGGACCGAGGTTTAAATCGCACTAAGCAAGTGCTTTTCACTTTCCACTCCCCTGCTGGGAACCCAACAGAAGGTGTGGGGCAGCCCCAATTCTGTCAGCGTGAAAGCCTGAGCCGCTGTTGTGAAGCAGGGGGAGCACAATGGCTGAGCAGGAGGAAAAGACTAATCCTAGCCACAAGAAGCTCAAGTATTTTTTCCCTGCTATACCTGCTAGGGGCTGTAAATTGCTCCTTCCGAGAGTCCTCAACTGCACATGCCAAAGTCCTGAGATAATCTCACACCTTCATGAACGGCACTTTGAAAATAATGGATACAAGTCTATTTAACTTGAAAGACCAGCTGATTCAGACCGGCGTTTGTTTTGTACAGTGTCATCTTAAAAGCAAAAAGAGAACAACTTCCCACTCCAGTTAGGGCTTTTAAACAGTTGCAGTGACATAAAAAGTAAACCGCAAAATAATGGATGAATAGACTATGTACTGTGGTTTAAAATTCAAAGACATCCTAATGGAAACTCAAGAGAGATGAAAAATTGGGATGCTTCCGTAACTTATGTTAATGAAAGCCAAGAGTAATTTTATTGAAGTGAATGGAGTAATGCCAAAATTTTCATACTAAAGAAACATCAGACCCATTTAGCTCCGAAGTACTCCGTGACAACTGAATACATTTCTATTTTAGAAAGTTAAATTGTATTTTGGATATTACACCTTCTTCTATTCTGTTATATATGTTCCTTATAAAAATAGAAGAAAAAAATCTTGCTACATCTAATAATTTCTTCTAATTAAAAAAATGTCACCCAGGAATGTGCTTTAAGTAGATGTGGCAAGCAATTAACAATTTAGACTCCACATCAAAGACTTCTGAGCCTTTTTGATACAGCTTTCTCATTATTTCCTTCTGAGTTTATTCTTCGTACCAAAGAGTCTAGTACATAGGAAACCCAGAAAGTTTTTCCAACTGCTGAAATTGAGAAAGTTGCTAAAACACTCATGAGAAAGGTATCCAAATTCTGCATAAAGATTTAGGTTTGTACATTTTATCCTTTCTGGTTCACTCAGCAATGCCTTGTCCATCTGCATGAATACGAATGTATCAGCAGAAAAGCAGTTTGGGCTAGAAAAATGTATTGTATTATATTATATTGAATAAATTTATCACCTAACAGTTCTTACTAATGAACACGTTACAATCTAATACTTAGTGCTGTTGTATCTAACAAGTTAATACAATTAAACTGTGAAGAAAAAAAAAATCTTTCTTTCTTTCCTTTCACATTTTTGACTCAAGAAACATTACACAGAATCTCAGTAATAACCCAAATTGTGAGAGACATGAGTTCCAGAAATAAGCCAAATGTTATGAAGTTATGTGCAGAGGCACGTGTACATAACCCACTTTACTATCTTCTATATTTTGAAGTTCTCCAAAAGAAGTACTATTAGCATCAGTCAGAGAATCACAAAGAGTGGAGCATGTTTTTGTAAAATAAACAAAATTATGAAGAATTTAAAAAATAAGATCAATATCCAGAATTGCACACAGATAAATGGGGTTTTCTATTGTTTAGTAGCCAGCATCTCTGGCTACTGGCTAACAGGAAGGAATAGTATTTTAAAAAATAATTATATGTTATAACATTTATTTCATTATTTTAGTATTTAGCTTCAGTGTAGATATTGCAGTTATCTATGTCTGTAATTTACAACAGAATAAAAAGTAGTCTAGCAGCTTCTTTAGAAGAAAAGTTTATGAGCCATATAATCTAGCAAGTTCTTGTAATAATGACTTCCCATCTATATATTCATCTGTTATAATTTGGTATATTTTCACTGTAGTCCTTTGAGCTATAGTAGTTCATAAAGGTAGGGATCTTTATAAACACAGAAGCATATAAATATAATATATATCCCTTATCCTTTCTCAAGGAGTAGAGGAAAGAGTAACTGAAGATCTAAGCTGGAAAGCGCCTTTTTGTTCTATTGCAGCTGTTTCTGTGTACCTGTATCAAGATAGAGGCAAGTCCAAGAAATTTGCATCACACAGAGAAATAAGGCAATATTTTGATAGTCATCAGATTCCTTGGGAATTAACTCAGAGACTTTGATGCAAACTGTACTGCTGTATGCTCTCTCCTACAGATAAGCCTTATATTTACTGTGAAGGAATCTACTGGAGAACTTCCAGCAGTGAAGCTATCAAGCACTGGGGCTTGAGATAGCCTTTTAGATATCTGGGTCCAGGCCAGAGAGTCTTGAAGATAAGAGTGGAGACTGAAGTTAAGCCTAATTCTCTGAAAAGCCAATGTAAGGCAGTCTGATGTGCTCATGGTAGTCTGAGTTGCCGCAACCTTTTGTATTAGATAACCTTCCCTACTCAGTAAGAGCTTTATGCTCAGGTATACTGTGTGGCTAGCATCCAAGGGAGAAGCAGTAAATGCATGAATAACTGCAGCCAGTTCAACATCCAGCAGGATGAGGTAGACTCTTTCACCCAAAGAGGAAAGATGAATAGTTTTATTTACCAGATGTCACTCTGTGGCAGCTTTAGTGTCAACACAGAATACAGAAGTACTCCTAAATTACGGAATGCACGGATCAAAAATGATGTATAACTTTCACCAGAAGCTACTATACTGGGCCTGGAAACTCACGGACTTGTCATTTTCTTCTTGCTAGTACCATCTCTGCCTCATTTGGGTTCCGTTTCAACCAACTATTCTTCACCTCTGTGCTGTTTTCTCGCAATCAGTTGCCACTACAGTGAAACTGGAATAGTTACAGGTCTCAAAGTACAAAAAGAAATGTATATGATCTGCATATTTCTCGAGCATATCATGCGATTTGTTCACACAGTAGCTGACTTAGATGCCAAAAAGAGCTAGCAATAAAACTGATTCTTGAAGGACACCGGAATGAAGAATAGAAAGGCAGTCTGCCCTGACTACTTGTTGACTGTGTTTGTCTGGGAAGAAAAGACAACCATTTTAGTGTATTACTTTGGATCCCGCTACCTCTCTCAAGCAAGAAAGTACTATCTCATGATCAACCGTGTTAAATGATTCAGATATGTCTAAAGTGATGAAAACAGATGTCTGTCTTCTCTCCACTGACAGGAGCAGATTACCTATTACACATGCCACTAAAGCCATTTCAGGCCCTAGTTTAAATTCAGATTGTGCTGGATCTAGAATTTTGTCTTAATTTAGTTAATGCAGTTGGCCTTTGTCTAGCTTTTCTATGAGCCTGCAAAGAGTTTCACAATTATTCTGTGTCTGTATGTGGGGACAGACAAAGAAAGATGATTATAGTTAGCTCTAGGGTGAAATGTGGAAACTGTTACAGAGCACATGCTACGCAAAGGTTTGGGACAGGAAATGAAGAGCTAATCCAACTGAAGCTACAGGGCGAATGACAGGGATGTGAGACATAATTAGTCAAACTGGAATCTGCTCAGGACACTGAGGTTAACACCTCTCCTCTTGCAAATCGTGCCAAGGCTACAGCTGACAGGACTTCAGGTTTTTTATTTCATTTGAAAAGCAACGAATCCAATTGCAAAATTCTTTTTCCCACAAGGGACAATGGGTTCGGCATAATACAGTGAAAAAGAACTGTCTTCTGATCATCCTTAGCACTTCTTTCAACATCTGGATTCTCATGCAGGTATCCCATTCAAGTAATAATACTCCCCAGTATAACCCTACTTGGTTTGATAGGTGAAGAGAAACAGCTTAAAGAAGTATAGCTACAGTGACCGTGAGTCAAACATTCGTGTAATTTAACCTTGCCAAGTAACTAACAAACTAAGTAACAACACACAGTGAACTAAACACTGGAGAATATATCCTGGGAAATTTCTAAGGTTAAACAAGAGTGCTAAGTAGATGAATGCAGGTTATTAAAACCAATATAAATGTACACACTCTCACACATATAAAAGAATCAATTTTATGATGTTCAAAAGCTGTACAAAAACTACTATGTCTTTGTGGGATTTTGCTGATCTTTCAAGAATGACAGATCAATCTGTTAAAGGAAGAAAAATGGATTGAAAACCCACAATGTTTTAAAAAGCAATACCTTTCAGAGCTTTACTTTTTTGATAAATTAACCATGATCAGCAATGGAGAAATCCATTGTCTTTTTATCTAAGCTTAAAATAATAAAATATAATTAAAAAAAGATGTACATAAGCAATTCACACCAATGACCAAATTTTTCAGAAGTAGCCTCTACTTTTCAATTACTTTGTTTTTGTAACTCAAATCATGATTTTCAGAGATGCTAATTGCCTGCAAGTCCAGTAGCACTTCAGTTATGCAGTAAATTTTCCTGCCAAGGAAGCTGGCAGGTGTCTGCTTTGTTGTGTCCCTGAAGCCTGACTGAGCAACTTGGTGCAAGGTGAACTTGTGTCCTATCGCCACATCTTCCTTCCTGAGGCTTTGAAAGGAACAGTTCCCCCCAGTAATCACTACTGAAAATCAGGCCATGGGCATTAGTCAGTGGGCATCCAGCACCTGAAGCATTCAGAGAAACCACATTTTAAAACCTTGGTCGTATTTCTATGTCATCAGGCAATTATGTCATTACTTACAATCTGTAACCTCACAGACCCTCCTCCAGGGGTTTCATGCCACAGAGCAAGTTAATGATGCGTTGCAAAGTACCTCCTTATACTGGGATTCAAAACTTCATTTTAGCACCTTGATTATGAATGACATGCTTTTTGTTTCACTGCCAGTAAGGTGCCGAGTCATTAGCAGCGCAACATATGAAAACAGAAGCTTTTCAGATGTTAGATATGTAACATTAACAAAGCTAGATAAACACAATCTTCCAAAGAGTCCCTTAAACTTAGCCACTACATAAGACTATACTGTTGTTATCTGTAGCAGAAAAGCCTTTTAGCATCTAGTTTTTGTGCAACACAGAGTAAGGCAAAACTTTTTTAAAATGCATCATAAGAATCAGTTACTATTAAGGATCATAAATTTGTCTTCTGGGTTTGAACCATTGATAGCATAATATAAAAATTTTTTTAAAAATCTGATTTGAACTCATTTAACTGTAGTACCAATGTAAAGCAATATTTTGGAGTACTCCTTTTACTGACTAAAACATAACAACAAGATTTGTCCTCCCACTAATACAAAAAAAGTGTTTTGATTAAAAAATGGTGAAGTCAGAATACAGTCAAATGTATTTTTAGTATCAATGATGCATAATTTACAGATCCTAAAAGGTTAACAAATGCAACATTCATTTAAAAGTAAACAAACTGGGGATAAGTCTTTGCTCGCCTTCTAAATTTACGCTATCCAATGAAACAACACTTACGCTATGCTTTATCAGTCTTGACATCAATATTAAAACAGCTATATAAACTGCCATAATTGTTTATACATCCCTTCCAGCCATTTCAATGTGAACAGTGTCCTCCTTGTTTCTTACCCTACATGCAGCTATTTCATCATCTCCAGTTCACATATCAATTACCAGACTTCTGCAATCTCAACAAAGATTTTTCTTTTCTATGTCCAACCTCTCTTAAGCAATAAAAAATACCACCATCAAATTACAGGTGAAATGTTTCTGAGAAACCGGAGAACATAACAAAATACAAAGTATTTTCCTAATTAAGAAGGTAAGAGTGGAAGGGTACTTTGGGATTACTGTATCCAGTCACCTGCCATCTCAGGCAACCACGTGATGTCATTCCTTCCAAAAGAATGACCAGGCTCTGTCTCAAAATCAGATTATGTCTCCCACTACTCCCATCAAAAGGCTGCTCCAGAATCTCACTGGTCTGATGGCTAGAAAACTTGTAATTTCCAGCCTAAATATCTCATGTTACAAAATCAACCATTTGTTTTCACATCAGTAGTAGCCATTCCGTCAAGTTGGCATTTCATTTGTGATTTTTTCCCCACATTCCCTCCCAGTGTATTTCTGAATACTAGTGAAATTTGCGGCAGTAAGGAGTCTCTGTCATTCCTATTGAATCTCTGTCATGTGAAAGAAAGGCAATAGGAGAGGAAGAAATCAGTCACTACACATAAACATGACTCTGTGGCCTAAAAATTAGGATATTCCTAGAGAAGTGGAAAAAGCACAGTTAAACTCATCAGTTAAAGAAGGGAACTGAACCTGACTCTCCCATTTCACAGGCTATGGCGTAACACCAGAGCAGCATTTCTGATCCATAGCACCCCATTTTAACAGAAGGCTGAGCCTGTTCTTTTCTCAAAGAAAATCATGAATACTGGCACACTCACCTCTGGACAGGTTTTCTGGCTCTCAATCCCATATACACTCCAGTGCCAAATTAAAGGACGAAGGAAAGGAGCTATGTTTTCAGCTAACCAGGTCCAACAACTTTTCTTCCAGAACGTTTCTCCTGAACCCTTCTTCTGAGGCACTTGACCTTCTATTAGCAGAAGGTGAAATTTCTGTTCTTGATCCCTCCTAATAATGGGGTACTGATAAGATTTCCTGATCCTCTCTGTGCTCAAAACCACACTATTCCATCATTCCATCATTTCCTTTACCTGTTGAGAATAAGGGGAAACTGTTCTCATGCTTTCTTAACACTGGTATCTGGATGCAGGACCCAGCACTCAGGTCCTTTCAAGGACTTTGTATCTTTTATTTTTCACCTGTATAATGGATCTAATTAGCACTTTTTAATGTAGAATTAAACTACCTGTTTGAGGTTTCTCCAGGCTCACATGTGATCATGGGGCTGAAGCAATACAATGAGGGTCATCTTTGATGGAGTCCACATTGTACTCATATTGAAGACTAAGTTTTATTTTCCAAGTGGCCACTCTTGGACTTTTCAGAAGCAAATAATTTTGTTAAACTCTAAAATATAGATGACTTCATACTTATTAAAAAGAAAACAAACCTAATTTTCTTAAACTGAATCTAAAGTATAAATGGTTCATGACTATTTTAAAAAACTGATCTGCAGTTCATTGTCATTAATCATACAGCCATTAGCAAGCTTCTAGTTTCAAACTTTTTTTTTTTAAGATCAGTTGAGGACAACAAAGCAATAACAACAGTACAGCGCCTAATGCCGCAAACATGAAGAATTTGCTTCCAACTGTTGTAGAAGTCTGAGCTGCTTCTGTTTCGTTTTTTATCACAGTTAATCTCTGCAGATATTACACTATATAAAATCTGTACCACAGCCATATTTATCTTGAGCTTTTGTGTTATATGTATGTTCATGACAAAAACAAACAACAAAAAAACCCAAATCAAAATTCCCCAAGATGTTTCATGGGATGAGGACATAAGAGTGGATTTCATTTAATTCACAACCAGTTACCAAAATCTAACTACTTCCATATTTTGTAGTACGAGATCTGTCTGGTAGTACTTCAAATTTATAAACTCCAACAAAAATTAAGTATTTTATCCACTGTAACACTTGTAATCACGTTACCTTACTACTTTTTTTTTTTTCCTTCTTCACACCCCTCCCCCAAAATAGATTTAATAATACAATTCGCTCTGGTCACCTGACAGGATCATTTCCTGAAAGGTTAAAATATATTTTAGAATGGTAATTTCAGGTGTTCCTACTATGAAATTACATTTGAGACAACTCAATGCAATAATCTATAAATCTGTATAACAGATCTGTGACCAGATTTTCTAACACTAGCTTGCATTTCAGTGCAATCTGTGGGCAACAGAAACTGTGAGCAGTTTTATGTCCAGACTTTATAGAGTACAATAAAACAATTAGTATTCTAACTCAAAATGGATACAAATTACAAGCAAAAAAATGAAAACCCTCAGAGAATTCCCTTGGGAAAAAAATTTAAAAGGTGTAACAAAAGATTCTCTGAGTTTTTTAATATTTTGCATATGTGCAAATAATAATTACTGATGTCTATGAAGTCATTAATAATATAGTCAAACAAAAAAAATTGTTTGAACAGATTTTTCTTAAAAAATTCAAAAATTATATCACCTACTCACTTCAAGGTTAAAAGAGTAATGCAAATTCATATGGGTCCCTGATAATAGAGGTAGGATTAACATATTTTCACCTTCTCTAATAGAACTGCTTTGGTACAAAATACATTGTTCTGCACTGTCATGATGTATGGCTCATATTTAGAAATCTGACAGTTTAGGAGTGCATTATGGTATTCCATTAAACTGAATACATTTTTGTGCTGCACAGGAAAAGACAGAGAGGCCACAATTCCTGTCTTCTTTTTCAAAAATAATGGCTTTTCTCACTACAGTAGTAAAAATTTTAGAAAATGTGGTATTTACTGGACTGGTAAATTCTATTCTCTGCGTTTGAAAAACCATGAGGAAGATATAACTCTTTATTTCATATAAATCCTAACTGTTTTACAAGAACATGAACTATATTAACTGATAGAGGTGTCACATAAAACCCTCATTTATAACTGCAATAACAGCAATTTTGAAAAGCTTTGGAATTTGACCTGTAAGTGGACTGTGATGTTTCAACTTCTGAGTGATATTAATGACTTAAGTAATTGTAAAATGCCAGCAACACTGGCGATGCACTGTTATTTCACAGAACAACGCTGTCACTGAGACAAGAAAGAAGGGAAAGAGAAGAGGCAAGAAGATGGGCTTGAGAAGGGAAAGGAAAGAGGACTAGAAAAACACCAGTGAAACTTCAGGTTAGGACATACATGTGCAAGGACTCCTTATTCCCATGCTGACAGGACAATGCAAAGTTGTCTACAAACCTCTGGAATGTAGACAAGGCATTCACTTAAGAGCTTCATCTATTCTTAATACACATTTGGGGTTGTACCATTACAAACCCAGCTATATCATAGATGTTATTAGCCCATTGTCCAAATGCGTGAAATTTCCTTCACCTCAACAAGAATCTAGAGGATGCTTTTAAAATAGTTTATCAGTTGACTGTTTTCTTCAGTAGTACACATTTTACCTTCCCTTCAGTCTTTTACCTAAGGTTTTCAAAATCAAGATGAATAAAGAAATGGCTTTCTGAAGATCCCTGTTTCCCCTAGTGAGAATCATTTAAGTTACTCAATCATGAAGACAAGCAAAATGGTAGTGCTTGGACAGAACAGGGGAATATACCACTGAGTGAGAGTCCTTTCATCACAGGACCCAAAAAGGTTGCACTCTCAAAGCTTCAGCTGAGCATTTCAGCTTCTCTCTTCCCTTATGGTTGGGTCAACAAAAGGTAATGTGGAGCAAGAAGGTGGCAAAGGATCACAGCATCACACTGCAAATGTATGAGGCAGGATGGTGGCTTTGAGAAAGTGTTGAAGAGGAACCAGGAGGCCAAGGCTTGATGGTTCTGCCTTTGCTCACCATCATTTGGAGCTGTGCGAAATTGTCCTCAGTGTTTGTACCTAAAACTTACTCCGTGATTACCTCTTTATTAATGGTTTGAATTTGCTGAAGGTCTGTGGTTTTATTTCTGGACCATAAATGACTTTAACTATATTTCAAATCAAAATAAAAGTAACAAAATTGGTCCCCAAAGCTTAGTATCCTCTGTTGTTCTTTACACCTACTTTTGTGTGATCTTAGAAGACCACCAGATTTAAAATTGCCTGCCCTGGAGCCATTAGAACAGAAGCTAAAAAAAACTTATGCCCATATGTCTGAACAACCTATTGAGCTTTAATGATGTTGTAATGTGGCAGAAAGGTGACACCTAAGTTTTAGAACACTTCCAATATAAAACAAACCTAAGATCTTTCCACACAAAAGATAAAGAGTAATGGTGCTGGTCTCCATAAAATTATTCCTCTCATTTAGAGTAGCGGGGTGAGAAAAAACATGAGCCGTGAAAAAGCACTTTGTGACCAATGTGACCAATCTTACTATTTTACAGTACTGGGTGAACAGCTTATTATCTGCAACAAGAACCAGATCTTCCCAGGTGCAATTAGGGAATGGAGGAATGCATCAGTGTTACAGTTTAAAAACCGCTGTATTAAAGACCTGCTTTGTCCCATGGGAGACTTACCTAGAACACTGCAGAAAGATTCACAAAGGTTAGGTTGCCAAAAAAATGTCACAATGATTAGTGATTAAAAGCAAAGTTCCAGCAAGAACAAACTATTTCAGAAAGGTCACAATCTCAGGATTTTTTTTAATAAGCAAATGTATTATCAAAACATCCTTAAGGGCTAACCCTGCTACCTGCCTCACTGTCTGAGAACTTTAAGATTCCTGGTGAGATTTGTTTCTCTTTCATATCCAACACTGGCAGTTACACAGTGCATCCAGCAGAGCTGCAGGACACCCAAGCTTTCTTAAAAAGTTGGTGATATACTGGACTAGTCGTGTTTACAATCTCTTTTGCATTACAGTTCTCAGGGAAAATATAGTGGGATAAAAAAAGTCTGTTAAGGGTGGTTTACAGGAATTCCAGTCGAGAAGAATTTGGTCGTTACTGAACAAAGACGACCAACAGCTCTAGATTAACATGAAAACAAGGGCTTAATTCTATTATACATTTTAACAAGAAAAGCAAAAAAAAAAACCACAGGAAGACAGATAACTTTAACCTATCTTAGTACTTATATAGCCACTAGCAAAATAGTATCTAAACGCCTCACAGTCACTAATGGATTTTTCTTCACAATGCTCCTTTGATGCAAAGAAGTCCTATTATCCTCATTCTTCTCATGAAGAACAGCGTCATGGAGAGATTAAGTCATTTATCCCAAGTAACACAAGATGCCTATGGGAATGACTATGTAATTTATCATGGATCTCCAGAGCCCCTGTCCAGTGCCTGAACCAGTAGACCATTCTCTTCTTAAGGGACAAGAGCTGCTGTACAGTACCTTAAATGACCTTTCAAAATGGCTATTTTTTTACATGTTTTTTGCTCTATCACCATTCTAAAGAAAGTTGTTAAAGCAACAGAGTTTGAGAAAGCTTAATTAAGCACCCTGTATCTTGTCTCAACATCAGCTGTGAAACTTTGGAACATAAATACTTTTCAGACCAAATATTACATTTCTCTTCAAAGTCAGCAGCAAAGTTAAAGCTCAGCAGCTTACAGCTGGCAAAGATCTTTCATGCTCTGCAAATGACCATACTTTAATACAGTCCTTTACAGGTTTTTTTCAAGACTTTTTATATTCCTGTGACTGAAAACAGCTACTATATTAGCAATGTATAAGTCTGAATATATGGCAGAAGTCATTCGGTAAGTACCAAAATACGTTCTTTCCTGGCAAACTGCAAACAGAACTGAAAAGATCAGTTTATCATTTGGTAAAGCTGCTTAAAAACAAAAGGAAGTAAATTGTTTTCTTTTTATATTCAATGAATGGTTTCAGATTGAATGTAATTCAAGCTGCAGGAGCACCCATGAGACTGGCAGTCTAACACACTGGGTCAGTATCTGCCTCTAAAGATTCAAATTAATTAAAATATGATATTTAAAGAAAAAACTACTACAGTTCTGTCTTTAGCCAGAGAATAAGTACAATTCACATCAGCAACCTAAAATTCTCCAGCCACTATGTTCACCTGAAGGGATCATGACCAGGAGTGAAAAGTTTACTAGGTCATGCTCCTTTAATGTTACCTTCTCTTTTGGGTGACTGCCAAAAGCACCGCTTATGATGATGTTTATGAAAAAGAAAATGAACTGAGATCGTCATTTAAATTCCACACAGTTCACAAACAACTTTCATATGGTAACAATTTTTGATCACTGTTTGGGTTGACTGAATTTGAATTGGTGACCTAAAGGTGAAAGATTCTGCATTCCAGGATCAATCTCCATGCTGTTCATTGTTCCCATTTTCTGAAGTTCAAAGTGGTAGAAGCGAGAGTTACATGGTTAAACACAGTTGCCTCCACTTTTCATCCAGTTAAATATTTTCAGATTTTTTCCCTTAAAATTATCCTAAGCATAAACCACAATTATACCAAATTTTCTCATGTATGGAGAACTTCTGATTAAAAAAAAAATACCTCCATTAAATAAGAAATTAATCTTCTGGCAGATAATCGAATTTTGATATTAAAGAAGTCCTGCAAACAGTAAATCAAAAACAGTGTTACAAGTTCAATTATGACTTCGTAAAACTGTCTGCTTATTTCAAGGGTTTTTAGTTAAGAGTATCAAACAGCCTGCTTTGGCTAACTTCAAAATTATGACAACAAAGAAAAATCCTATGATCTTAAGATTTCATAATTTCCTTCACAAATCTTCATACTTTCTTAATTCCTTTAAAAAAGTTTTTTCTAATCCAACAATTCTGTTCTATGCTGAAAACATGAAACTTAACACACACATTCTTATCAGCTTCAGTGATAAAGTGAGTAAATTTATTTCCAGGAAATGGACTTGTGAAAATTCTCAAGGAATTCTCAGCTGTATCTGAGGTAAGATGTTTCTGTCAAAACCTTTGTAAAATTTAACCTGTTAAAATTTTTCTTTGGGGAATGGGAAAGGAATTGAGAGGAAATAGAGAAGAAAAAACACTTTCAGAAAAATTACAAAGGAATTTCCAAAATAGACATAGTGTGTCTAAAGTGTAGGAAACTGAATGAAAGATTCGCATTATGCCATTATTTATTTTTACCCACTGAGATAGCATTTTGGTTTGGCTTTCCAAATATCTTAACTCTTTACCATTTTTAATGAGACAGGCATAAGAAAAAAGAATAACGTCCCCTACAAATCTATTACCCTGTTATTTAATCTGCTCATTCATCAGTATATTTTTAAAGGTCTATCTTTCACCCACAGAGCAATGAAATACAAAACTGAATACAATTGCAAATCCCTAATCTGATATTGGGAGGAGGACTTCTAATTTATCCTCTGAATGCATCAGCTCTACAAAGTAACTCTTTGGCATACAGAGTTCATACTGTAAAATCTATACATTATTCAAGAGCAAAAAATTATTATTTTCGGTACCTAGTTTCACAACCTGGTAACTATTTCTTCAGAGACTGATTGACTTTTATGATATGTGCTATTTTAATTATTTTTGTATCAGCCACCATTTTCTACCATTGCCCTTTCCTGCTTTACATTGTACAAATCTCAACTATGTCAACCAAAGCAACTAGACCACAACAACCTTACAAACACATTAAGAAAAAAAAGAAGAAAAAAAAAAAGAAAAAAAGAGGGACCCAAAATTTGTTTCATGGCCTATTTGGTTTAACAACAGACTCAATGCCCATTCAAGCACATATAATTCAGAAGGCCTGCCTGCCAGCAATAAAGACTGAAATTGGATACTTCGTGAGATTAATTACCTAGATAGGGCATGATAATGCTAGTCAAATGGGAAGGTAATTAAAGTGCACCTTCCATGAAAATTATTCATTGCTGATGGATCAGGTGACAGATAAATCAAAAGGCACTTAAAAAAGCTACAGGTTAACTTGTGGAAGGTCGTTCCTCCCTGGAAGTCGTGGTAACCGCGGCTGCTTGTTCCCATCATAAGACAAAAGGTGGGAGGGTAACGCAGCCTCTGAGAAAGAGGAACCCGGAGAAAAGTTATCAGCATTGTGCCTGCAGACAAAGGGTCAGCTAGAGTGGAACCGGTCGGCTGGCAGCCTTCGGATTACTAGATCTCTCTGCTTGTATGTCATAAAGGGGTATTGCAACCGTAAAAGGCGGCAAGTGATGAATTAATAAGTTGACTAGTCCCCCGGGTGCAATCCTTATAGGCGGAGGACATGCTGCGGTAATCAAACAGGGTTATAAATTGTGTACATTGAATGGCACAAAATGCGTCTCACTTCATCACCGTTAAGTCAAGACTTCCTGAATTTGTCATTAACTCTTTAGCTTCAATATATTTATTTAAAGAGTAAAAGTAAGAGAAAGAGCTTACAATAACAAAAGGGCAACTGATACTACCCAGCGGGATATACAGTCTAATGGAGATCACTGACTCTTACTTTCTACAGCTACAGGGGTCAAACTGCATTCCTTTTACACCAAAGCTCCCCTTGAGATGTACTGATAAAGTTCAAAACATTCGACTAAATGCATTTCTGAATGCAGAAAAAGAAACCAGGATCAAGTCATTTTTTACAGCTAGCTTATGCAAATTCCTAAGTATTCATTCCCTACTTGAAAAAAATTGAGCTATTTACATGGGTAAGCATTTCCCAGATGCCAGATTTTTACAGAAAATTTCAAAACGACCTTATGTTGGATGTAACATCTGATTATTAAAATGCATGAAAATGGATAGTTGAATAATTACCACCTTCTCTCAATGGGTTTTTTTATGTGTGCTAACTCTCTAAGTTATGATATTAGGATAATTCTGACTGTTCGGTGGAAGTTAAATGGAAAGCAACTTTGTGCCACCCTTTTTGCCTTTAATAATAGTAAATAGCCATTTTCAAGGGCTTAGATACCTACCAGGGTTAAAGGAAAACTTGCCACTGACTTTGAATCAGAGCATAAATAGGCAAGAAGATTTTTTTTTTTTAAATCTTTTACTTAATTTCTTCTCCCAAAAATATACTTAAGGTTTTCCCACATTTTGAAACAACAGTTCTGCATGTTTTATAAATAACTTCAAAACTGTTTTCTGCATCCTCTGAATGTTTTTCCCTTCCCTAGGCTTCATAGTGAGTACAGGAAATGAAATTTTAAGTAAGTACTGAAAAGTGACGTAAACTTCAAAAATATGAGCTACAAACTGAAGGCCTTTTTGTGTGCCCAGTGGAAAGCATAACCCTTTTTCAAAACAGAATTTATGACATCGACCATGACTGTTCCCAGTCCAGGGGAGAACTTCTATATTCACAGAAGTTTATGCGATCATGTGACAAAAAGAGGCATGGTACTAGTTTACCAACTTCACTGCATTTGGCAGCTGTGTCATTTCCCCCAGAAAAGGAGTTGTGCTGATTTTGTGCATAGTTTTATCACTTTGAGATTAGCCTATTAGAATATTTTCCAAGAAGTCAATTTTTATAGACCTCCTAACTATAAATACAGCTCAGCAAACTTAGTAAACTTTAGTAAACTGTGGTAGAGTTGAGATGGAGTATGAACATATGCTTGCCCATACCATTAATTCGTTAGCATGGATAGACAGTTGGGCATAGTTGTGGCAATCTCAATGTGGACACGCTCTTTTGGGAGATAAAGAAGTTTAACTTTGCAAGCGTGAGCCCTGACAAGCCAGGAACAGAGGATGGACCCTGATCCCTTTCGTGTAGGCATAGCTTTGGTAAACAGGGACATACATTAGCTTCTTTAGAGTCCCACTGCCTGTCTGCTATCATCCAAGTGGAGTTTAAGCTATTGATTTACATCTACAGATTGCTAAATGGGATGAGACTTGCCTGTCTGAGAGATCACCAGTATCCTTTACCCCTGCTGTAGTCAGCAGAGGTGTGAAAGGTAGTTTCTTTTTTGGCATCTAGAAATTACTCTCCAAAGCATCATGAATGTGATAACATTCTGAGAGCCTGGGGTACCTGCTAGGGCAAAGGTTGAGAAATGGCTCCCAGGAGGATGGTGAAGGAGTTCACTTGCTCTATTTATTGCTCATTGAAGGTTATCTGTTTGTAATTGTTCTGTGCCGCTGCATGGCTGATTTAATTTATTGCTTATACAAAAGTATGTAACACTGATGAGTGGTCACCCCTGCATTACTGTAGGCCAGACAAACTGTAAGGCACCTGCAACCCTCCTAATGGGGACTTAACTAGCATTAAAATAAAAAGAAAGCATAGAATAAGTATTTTACATATTTAAAACATTTTTAACATTAATGCTATAAACTGCAATCAAGTGAAATATCCCTCTTTTTAAGACACACCTGTATATGCATATCCTCAGTAAGCACCCTAGTTATTTCAGTCAATGGTAAAAGGCTTCAAAGAGTCTTAATAACATGAATTACTAATACGACTAGCAAATTATTTTAAGGAGTTTTAAAATCCTGAAGACAAAAATTATTTTTAAATTTGCTTGCTTGTTTAGTATTTTCTTGAAAAGAAATAGAAGCATGTAAATATTTAATGTTAACATTGTGGCAGAAACTAACATTTGCATATGTGGGGGTGGGAGGAAGAGGGCATTTAGGTCATCAACTTTTGGCAGTTAATTTAGGTGGCTAAATAGGGAAGGTAATCTAAAGCTTCCTCTGTAATTAAGGATGAGTCAATGCACAATTCCTAAATTTGGCTCCTGTTCCAAATCACTCCCTAAAGAAACCTATCAATCTCCACTGACTACAACAATGTAAATATCCACCAAAGATTTAAATGCTAACGTTTAATGCCAACATCAAAGAGCAGAATGTTTAGCCCTAAAATGCTTCATGTGATTAACTCTACACAATATAAAGAGCAATGACACTTTTCCCTCTTCATTACCAGTTAAGCTGCAATACAAAAAATCAGAATTAAGGGTGAAATTTTGATCTCAGCTACACAAGGGAATATTTGGAATAATTCCACAGGAGATCCACAGAGACAGATCATTAGAGTATTGGCTCTGAAATATTAACATCCAATTCCTCATTTCACAGCCATGATTAGAGGCTCTATGAACTTAAATAGATTCTTTAGTGAAGTAAATGGCATTTCTCCACATAAGCATCGGGGTTTACTAGCTCTGAATCCAGCCTGCTGACTCAGCCACTACTGCCTGAAAGGAGCTTGGGTGCTACGGGAAAAAATGAGTGCTCTGTGGTGCATTAGGAAATGGGGTACTCAAAAAAGAGAAATCCTTAGATGACAGACAGACAGAAAAGGTCAAAAGGAGAGACAGTAAATAGATCCATCAGCAGGTATCAGATGGGAGATACAGAAACTGAAGGGTCTGCTGCTGCAAACGCATACATGTGAGAGGTAACCCTGGATTCAATGGATAATTATGTACAACAAGCTGTTGAAATGTAGGTAAAAGTTTAGGAGGGTCACCTTTAAAAAGAAAAGTTAAGAATCACAGTGACAGGACTTTGTCCCTAGAGTCTTAACCTCACTTCAGAGGAAGTGAGATCTGGCTTAAAAATTCTGAAAATTACACTAACAGGCTAGAAGAAAGCGAGATGAAAAAGAGATTAAGCTACATGTATGCATGTGTGTGCACGCGCATGTGTGTGCACAGCTCTCCCTCTCTTTTCCTTTCTCTGTGCCTGTATATGGCAGAAACCAGATGGAAGTAAGATATGAAACATCCCACTCTGCACTTCTAAGATTTCTTTTATTAATGTTAGAAAAATACCAGCAGTTCTGTGAATAATTTTTCTTTCGGTTTTCTGTGTTTGTGCGCATGTGGATTCTCTTATATCTGATACATGATTTAGCTCATTCAGTAAGGTACAGGTTTTCATGGGCCTGTTGACTTCATGTAGGAGTTTAAGATTTCTACCTCTCTGTCAAACATAGTTAAAACTGGTCAAAAAATGTTGACAGAGGACAAAGGAGCTGAAAGAAAATTGTCTGAAGAGATACACATTTAGCACACTCACATAGTCTTGTATGTCTAGAAAACGGAGCTAAATATAACCTTTGGTTAATTAGCATTAATACTGAAATGGCCTGAGTCATATGACTTATGTTGCCTGCTGTGTAGGTTATCCTGAAAATGTAAATGTACAGATGAAAAAGCAGCAAGTTTAAACTACAGCTGTCATTAAAGCCTGCTTTATTTTGTGGGTTGCTATCACAAACAAACTACTTTATGGAAACATAAAATGCAGCTTGATATAAGCTTGCATTTAGGACATTTATATTGGTCCTACAATAAGAAGATTTCAGCGTCGTTATCGTGAGCATGATTTAGTTGACTTATGTTCGCATGCAGACACCGTTATGTAACACTTAGCTCAGACAAATGGCTCTGTTCTTGATCTTCCCTATTCTACTGTAGTTAATGACCAAATATTGTTAAAAATTGGGACACTAATTATCTGATGTCGACATGTTATGGATAATTAAGAATTGTTCACTCTGAAGCCATGCTAATTGTTTTTCACAGGTCTCCTTCTCTCGTCCTTGTGTCCTCAACAAGGCAAGCAGCTACAGGTTTATGCGTACATCTCTGTCACATATTTTGTCACAGAACATACATCATCCTTTCTGGCTCATCCCCAATTAATTTTGCTGGCTTGCAGCAATTATCTCTCCCTTTGTGACTGACCTCCTGGTAAATGGAGTGCATGATAGCTGGGCAATTTTTTCCTGCGTATTTTACCACTTAATTGATCCTTGTTGGCTGTCCACAATAGAATATACTAAACTTAAGTCATAAAATGGTTGAAATTGAGAGAAAGTGGTTACCATGTTTTAGCAATTGTAGTTGACGGCTGTAAAAATCAGATCTTGATAATGTTCTCTCATTTACCCTATTACTTGGATCAGTTGGTTAAAGCTGTTAATGATCCTCTTGGATCAATGTCTTTTGCTTGTAGCTGTAATTTACTGCATTGGTGGATTAGTACAGATGTTTTCATAGATAGCTCTGCATCATTCCACCAGATTGCTGTCTGCATCAAATTTGCTTCCATTCATCACTAACGAAGCAAAGAAAAAGATAATCAGCATCTCATATCTTAACATTAACTATTGAACTCAGGATAACACTTTTATTGTCAATTTGCAGCCTTCAACCATGGCTTCCTCAGTAAATTGCCCTGAGAATTTCCTCTAGAAATAGATCCAATTTTATATTTTGACTATGTATATTTTGACTATAACAGGGAAAGACTACAGAAATGCCAAACTGTACAAAACAATTTGTACACTAAAGAGTAGTAGATATAACTGTTCAATTAGGAATATGCCCTCTGGAGTCAGGGCTGGTTCTATCACATCCAAGGCAGAAGAAACTACATAGGGCAGCAAAATTGTCCAGACTTATTAATTACCCAGACTATTCCAGCACCTGAAAAATCTGATGCTACCCATGGAGCTGTCACAGTGGGTAAGTCAGCAATGGCTACTGCTATTAGGGAAGATGTCTCCCCTTCTTATTATCCCAGTAGCATCAGGAAGATCAAGCCCAGCTCTTCACAGACCTTTATTTTGCCCTGACTTTCCAACCCATCTCAGCTATCTTCACCTTATCTACCAGAAGTGAACCATTCATTCTTGGGCCATTAATACTCCCTAAATTGCTAGACGGCCATGGGCCAGAAAGGGAAGATTTGCATTTTTCACCTGAGGCCGTTTAGCCAAAACTCCATTTTTCCTTCTAAAAAAGCAGGCTTGCTGGCACACGCAAATAAAAAATAAGTAACTGAATAAAATATGGTCCGTTCCAAAAGAGCAGCAGCAGAATCTCTGACTCTATTTCTGAGCAAACTTGAAATACACTGTCTTAAAATGCTGGACAAATCTACATGACACCTCTTTCTAGACAGTTAATTATAAGACTGAACTTCATCCCTAAGCGGTGGACTTGAACCTTGCTTTAAGCAAGCTCTTGATTCAAGACGTTCTTCATCCCTTCCTGCAGTGCATTTTTGACATACTAACTACACTAGCTGTGATAGACTTACCACGAAGGTCTTCCAGCTAAATAGGCACTAGTGTGAGCAATCTCTCCCATCTAGAAGTTGCACATTTAGTTATTCTACCATTTAAGCTTAATGGAGAAACTTCTTTAGCTCTCCCTGTATAAGCTATCTCCTCTCTTTTAAAGATTTCCACAGGAGTCATTACAGTAGGCTGGCTCCACGCCATGCTGTCATCAAATGCTTCACTCTATAGAGATGTTAAA
Source organism: Calonectris borealis (assembly GCF_964195595.1). Lineage (NCBI taxonomy): Eukaryota > Metazoa > Chordata > Aves > Procellariiformes > Procellariidae > Calonectris > Calonectris borealis. The sequence continues at coordinate 43,912,921 of NC_134314.1, forward strand.
TAATTTTTTAATTTACTACATACAACCTCAATTAGGATTTCACATTTGGTGGCACTTATGCACTTGCAATAGTGCCTTTCAGTAATGATGTTCGTTTCTCATTGAAAAAGCACATGTGCACTTAGAGGGTTTTGTTTGTTCTAATGACAATGGTACTGGAATTCTTCAAAAGATCTGAAACAAACCATCAAATATTAGGAAATTCAGGGACAACACTTCTAACGTCTTATTTTCTACAAATATGACATAGTCTTTTTCTTTGAATTTTGTTCTTTCTAGGCAAAATAACAAAGAAATGAAACACTTTAACAATAAATTACACTGTACTGAAGTAAGATCTCAGACCTCATGAGCACAGTGAGTTTTGGCTAGATTAGTTCAAACACTATGTATTATTCTGTCCTACCGATATCAATATTTCACAGTTTTGTTCATTGAAGGAGTTCAAAACTGTTTTGTAAACACTGAAACCCAAATCTTCCTTGTGTTTTTATGAGGCTAGCTATGTGTTGTTATTAGCTACAAATAAGAAACAGGAAGCTCAACCAAACAAACGAAAGATATAATTGAGAAATTTTATGACAGAATCAGAACAGGCCTTTCTTTTTGTCAGTTTCCCCACTGTATTTCTTTTACTCTTAGGTCTCAATATAGCCATGACAGTGTTTCATCTAAAATGATTTCCTGTGGAAATTCTGAAGTTTCTGGACAAATATTTGCCTACAGTTCATAATCATCATCATGACATTATTTTGGTAAGAGAATGATACACGTGGCCAATATACCAAAAAATAACATTGAGTTCATGAGATCCTACTGATGGTGTTCAGCACTTATCTAGATTCTGCATCCAGTCACCATTTCACAGTTCACAGGAAGCAGAAAAAGGAAGATCTGGAGATACAGTTCTGCTGCCAAAATCAAAGGTCTATGGAATTATTCTTTCTTTGCACATGAGTTAATTAGCTACACTAGACTGTGTATCACCATGTATAAATGTATCAAGCGATTTCTTGTCTTTGTACTGCAGGTATCTTGAAGGTCTTTGAGGTTGGCCAGGTCTTTGCAGAACTATGTATAAGAGTCTCCAAAAGGTATAATAAAGCTCAAAGAGTACTATTTAGTTTCTACTCTTTTCAAAAAGATTTATAGCCATGAGAAATAATCTAACCATGTATGAAGTGAAAGAAGCCAGGTATATTTATGAGGGGCTAAAAACCCACTCAGCAGATGTCACAAGTAGAGCTCTTCTGTTTTACAAACCTTTCTGGGATTGGTCACATATATTCTTTTCAAGGTCAGGATTAATTTTTCATGACTATTTTTAAGAAGTCAATTGGTGTAACTCGTAAACATTGAGGAGATGTCCGGCCTGCGTTTGTAACATTAGAAGAAAAAGTGGCTCCTAGTGCTTTGTGTCACATTAGCAAACCAATCTCTCCTTTCTTTGTCTAAATTGTACTTTATGACACTCATTTTCTTCCTCAAGTACATAGTTATTTGTTGCATAGCTGGTGAAATTATGCTTCAGTAGTGTACATTTGATTGTGGTGACATAACTGGCTATTTCAATAGCTCAGGGCACAGAAAGTTAACAGCCCTGTGGCTGTCATGCTTCTTCTAGCAGGTTGCTACCAAACATTTAACATACAGAGAAGCTTAATCTGATCATTTCTAATTCAGAACTTTGGTTCTGTGAAGCTGAAGCTTTACTTTGTGTAGCTACACTACAGCGTAGCTTCCCACTATTTTTATTTCTAAATATTGTAAAATTCACGTAGTCCCTACTAGAAAAACTTACTTAGTTTCTTAGCAAAAATGATTAAATCTATTTCTAAAAAACTTTTTATGATAAAGCTGGACAGGCAAGAGTTTTGATACCTATTTGCAAAAAAAACAAAATCATATTTTTAGTATACAAAAAAAAAAAATTTCAAATGACATTCAGCCACAAACTGATGTGCAAAAACCTTCTACAGTCAGAATCAAAATGTGATATGAAGTTAAAGTTTCCTTTCAGGATGACAGAGTGCCCATTGCTTTGGTTCCTGTGTCTTCTGATAGAGCATAAGGTTCAAATCCTGCTCCTATTGAAGTCAATGACAAAACTTCCATTGACTTCAGCGGTGCAGGATCAGACCCTAAGCAACACAGCTAACATCTGCTTTCTTGTTTTCTCTCTTATCTTTCAGTGAAAAATATTAGAACAAATTAGAACTAAATATTAGAAAAAATGAATTACTATCAATTGGCTATTCTGTGATAAGTTTTCTAATATAACATATTGCTTGTCATTTCAAATTTATATATAAATATATATCTTCTGTAAATGTATGTAAAATATTATCAAAACTGTCAAATATCATATATGCCATACCATATTAAATCCTATATAGAGGATTCCTTCTTTGTGAAAATCCTATAAAAAAATTTAACATTTAGCAATCTTACAATAATGCCCCAACAGAGCAATTCTACAGTATCTCTATAACCTTGTGGATTTCACTGCATTAAATATGACCTGATACAATCAGTGAATGAACAAACTGCATTCCCTGATCTGATGGTATTTGCTATACAGAGACTGGAATTTTTATCAAGTTTTTATCCGTCAGTTTAATTCAGGCATAAATTCAGTTACCGCCTCCTGTCAAAATATCTGTGATATTAGTCCAGGGTAATGTGATTACAGATCAATAGGTAGTCTTAGCACCACAGAAATAACCCAATCCATTTTTTAAATGTACTGAAAAGATATGTAAAAACCTAGAAGAATAATAACTACCACATGTAATTAATTTCTACTCTAGTTTTCTCCTTTTCAGTTGGTGGCCATGGAGTGCAGAACGCTTATAGAACTATGCTGTCTGCCTACTGGTCTAGAAAAACATTAAAACAGATTAAAATGTATCTTAAATATTATTAAGAATAAGCACTAACATCTTTGTAGTTCCCATTAAATAAACTAAGCAAAATGGTAACCCAAAGTACAAGATCATAACGTATAATATTTCTAAAAACCACAGCTTAATGAAAGCGGTTAGGGAATATTAGTTTTGAAAAGTGACTTTTTATATAAAATAATTCTCCCAGCTCAACAAGTGGAACATGTTTGGTAAAAAGAAAAGAAAAACATTATTTTTATAATGGGAATTCTTTTTACATGAAGCATTGTTTTTAAATATATATACAGATGATGTAGCTGTATCAATATGGGAAAGCTGATCTGCAGTTGAAAGCTAGAAGATGAAGCATAGGTCAACAAGTAGTCACTAGCAGGAAATATCAAATGAAACCTGAAGCTAAAGGAAGTCCATTGAAATGGGAAAACATAGAAGCAATGTTAAGCTGAACACTGAAGCTATTTGTAATAAGCTGTCATGTATCACCAGAAGTGAACGCTGGATGGAAGGCGTAGATGAAGGTAGATTAAAACAACTCGGCGGCAGAATGGGAAGACACCAAAATGGTCTGGGGAAAGGAGAGAAGTGAGAATAGGACTAGAACGGTGAGGTCAAAGCGACTGGGAAAGCCACAGGCATAAATCTTCTTGACTGCTGTCTCTGCTGGGGGACAGCTCATTGCTGAAGAAAAGTCAGGCTTAAGTGAGACTGACAGGGAACAGAAAACAAATAGATGGTCAATAGTGCAGAGACTATGAAAGAGGAGACTTTAAAAAATGAGTAGAGATAATTGAGAGCTGGGGAAAACACGAAGAGAAGCAAAGAAGAGAAAAACGATGAGCAGCAACGAAAGGAGAATGTAGAGTAGGGGAGAATGCAGTGTCTCCCCCGTTCAGAAAGATTTCAGAGGTACCTAAGAAAGGCAGAATCCATCACACAGCTTTAGATAAGGGATGGTTTGTTTCCTTTATGCATTCAATCATTTCTTCTTGCCATGTAAATCAACGGTACTGCTGCTAATAGTCATGATTTTATAGCATGTAATGTTTTTTCTGTTCAAGTTGCTGGGATAATGCAACTTTGAAAAATTCAGTTCCCTTTTGTTTTTTTTAACTGTGAATTTTGGGATCTGTTTTTTGTAGGAAAAGGTCTGAAAATTGAACTCTAAGATGTAAAAAAGAGGAAAAGCAAATCAACATATACAAAATAAACTATTACTAAAAAACATTTTTTCAAGAGTAAGCCTTGATTATGGAACTGAAGCAGAGTATTTTAACCCCTTCAAATTGTCAGCATTAAGTGCATCTGAAGGCGCAGCATGACCTAAGAGTGCTGTGGGGCACCTTTCTCTTGCTGTGAAGAAGCAGCGAGCATTAGCAAGTGCTCCCTGCATAAGAACTGAGAGTACATTTAAAACAGGTATTGGCATTGCATTTTAACTTTTGTTTGTCATGTTTGGTTACAGTAATAAGACATGATGAGTGTCCCTTTGGATATGATTTTTTCTTTCCAATGACTATAAAGACAACTCAAACTGGCTCAGGCCAGATACTTAAATTTTCTCAAACCCTGATAAATGTTGGGATTCATGCAACCTATCTTAAGTTTTCTCAAAGTCAGGCTACGTTGGGTGAATATTACCCTTTATCAGAGACCAGTCCATTGTCCATTCAGATAAATTCCAGAGGAAAGGATGTAGAAAGATAGTTTTAAAAACACACTATCTTTGCAAAAGTGTCAGCAGAAAAACTATACAATTGTTATTGAAACACATATTTTTTTTAGAGGTTTGAAAGTGCATCAATGCCAAAATCCAACAAATATTAATCTGCTGTGAAACCTACCCGATTCCATTAGCCTTTTGATTGTTGTACGGAAAAAACGTAAAATTTGGAAAAGAATTTGATGGATCAGAAGGAACTACCAGTACCGTCAAAAGGTGAATATCTTATTAGGGAAGTGGTAAATTTTATCTTTGGTAAACAACCATTCAATAAGCTTGCAAAGGTAGCGTTTGTCAGCTGTTTGCCAGCTGCAGCTCTTCAGTACATTCACCTATTGTAACTGGAGCTTAGTCACATTTAGATCTGAATTCTAGAAGGATGCAAGGGTTCACATAGATCAGCTTGCAATATTGGGATGACATCCTGTATTCTTTACATGATACTGGATAGGCAAGATACGAAACAAGATGGTTTACTCCTGGGGGACTTAGTGCACTTAATCTTTTACCTCAGTTCTTTCATGCTTTTGTCAAAAAACAAAACAAAGCAAAACAAAAAGCCTCATGGTTCTTGGCTGCAGCATAAAAAATATGCCATATGACAACTGATAGCCTAGTCACAAAGTCTTTTTAACACAAGGAATGAATAGTGATGTGTCATATGTATATATGTGAGCAATGTGAAATGCTACCTACCCACTTGCAGTCATTTTATTGTGTTATTTCCACAAATATAAATAGTTTTTTATCAACCACCTGGTTCTTTTCTGCGACATGTTCTTTTTGTCTCATCAGAATCTTGTTATATGTGGGTGAAGAAACACTGAATATATTCCATAACCATATTATTTTATCAATAATTTCCTGTTATCATTACACAATGATTTGGATTTTGTGAATATGGCCACAAAGGATCAATTCAATTAAACCAAAACTACAAAGGGAAAATCTCACTGCAAGCCTCTGTGCAACTGGTGAACCCAGTAATTATACATAGCCACCTATTGTGCTAGCATAATAACATGCGAAGAAGGTTTAGTTAGACACATTTACACACATAAAAAGCAATATGGGCATAGAAAAAGTAATTTTTTGCCAAAAGTATAGAACAGACACACAGTAACAAATGAGAGCTGCATGAATCCTAGTTTACTTGGCTATAAATAAATCCAACATTTTCTTTCTCTCCATGGTAAAATAAAACAGGAGCACAGAAGCATAACAGTCTCCTTTGAGCAACCAGTCTCTTTCTGTTCAATTATAGTCATCAATCTGTTCCACATAAAAAATATTTTCCTCCTTGAGAAACCAATGAAATCAGTATTAGGATCCAAAACATGCTGTTGCAAAAATAATGTAAAAGAGGTCTTTCCTTTTGGTCAATCCATTTGTTCTGAAACACTGTATTTTCTTTAACATGAATTTTGTAATTCGGGTGAAAAAAAATGCTGCATGCATATGGCACTTTTAATCAGAAAATCTTGAAGAGCTTGGTGAGGAAAGGTAAGGGTTACCTTCATTTTACAGAGAAAACTGCAACAAAGAGAGCCTAAAGCCTTTTATTTTTCCCCCCCCAAAATCTGTTTCCTATGTATATTCCTTTTACATACCCAACTGGAAGCCTTTAAATCCTGATATTCAGAAGTGCTAAACAGACAAAGCTTCAGTTGTACGAGTACCCTCCCTCTCAACAGTGACGGTGTCAGATTCTGTAGCACTGGGAAACGCTCGCCTGTGCATAATCCCACAGCAAACTGGAGAGCAGGGAAGGAACAGAGTCAGGTCTCCTGTTTCCTGCTGCATGCTCTTACAAAACCTACCTAGGAGGGTGAAGGTTTTTCCATTACTTGAAATCACTAGGTAAAGTCTAGATGTTGTGTCTTATATATGCAAGCTATAGTTTCACTAACATTTCTGGGCTTGACGTGAGGATAATTTCATAAAATCATATAGCTTGTGTTACTTATAAGATAACACAGGATAACCATATTATGTCTTCTGGCCTGAAAAACCCTATAAATCTACGACTATGAGAACAAAGAGAATTAACTATAATGAATTATCTTGGGGGTAACACAACAAACTTCTGATTAAGGTTTTTTCATCTTCCTGAGATGTGATACTAGCCACCAAATTGTACTGTCTCTTCCTTTACCCCGTGAGCCACCATCAACGCACATAAAGTAAAGCCAATTTGATTTAGCTAAATGGGAAAAAGTCCAAATCCTCTTCTTCATGTGGTAGTTCTGTACAGACATCTACAGAGAGCAGAACACTGTCCACCTGTGCACGGCTGAAGAATTATGGAGAATTATTTTAAAGATGAAAAATCAAGGTGCCAAAATAATACAATCTGTGGTGCAAAAATAGTTTCAGGGTAAGTCCTCTGTGCTCAAAATCTCATCATAAACTCCAAGAACTGCACGAGCAGAGAGACCAGTCCTTTCAGTCACAGGGTTGGTTCCAAAATAATGCAAAATGTGTATCCAGAAAAGCACTATGGGGAAATTAAATATCCCATAAATATTCCAGCCTAACTTTAACAACTATATAAACCATCCTAGGTTTGGGGGGAGGGAAGGTTTTGAAGTAAATTTCTTGTCCTTTTTTTTTTTTTTTTTTTTTTTTGGAGATGACCATCTCTAAAGTGCAAAATAACTATAGCTTTTCCTATTTGTTCATTGCCCCTGTACGGTGCGTTTGTCCTCAGTTCAAAGCATTACTGTAGGGGATCATTTCTACTGCACTAAAAAAGAATAGCTTGATCACAGTCATTAAAATTTCCTCCAAGATGTAAGTATGAAGTATCCTTTAAAAGATTGGTTAGCTGTTCTTACAGCATGCATCAGTGATTCACTTCATATTTTCTTTTAAGGCATTTTTTCGGAAGCCAGATCTTGCAATTAATGTTCAGTTTAAGGTCTTTTGTTCAATATATAAAAGGTTAGTTTTAGTATCCTCTCTTAACGCCCACAGTGCACTATTGTAGATTCAGAGGCCTATAATTTTTATCAACAAGAAACTCGTCATTTCAGAAACCTAAATCAGAGAATTCTTTTTTTTTCACTCAGCATGCAGACAACTAAAGCCCTTTTTTCCCCTGGGGTGATAGGCTAGTTTGATTTTATTTTCCCTGACATTTCACCTGTCAGATTATGATAAGCAGAAGAAACAAAGAATAATCATCACATTCTCACTGAATCTCATAATCAAATATCTGGAAATATAAGATAAATTAGAAACATTATCCTGAGGGAAAACATGAACACTGAAAACACCATCAGATATCCAAATCATCTTCCAGTGACCTAGGACTCCCATACAGGTTTAAAAAATTCAGAAAGGAAGCCTGCACAGGACTGTCACATCTACTTTTTTTTCCTTCACATACTAGGGAACGACCTACAATGACATAAGAAGAAAAAAAAGTTGCAGAGTTAAGAAAATCTATTTAATAATAAAGCGGTATGTCTTCTTTAAGTCTTTCATGAATGCTTTCTGAAAGCAATCCTGAGGCCAAGAAACAGGACAGGTTATCATGAAATAGTATAAGCTCAAATTAACTAGTTGGCAAAGTGGAAAGATTAATGAGCCAAAGCACACCAAACATGCTCCTGATTTACTGCATCTGTAGTTTGCATGTTCCCAATTTCTCTCAGTCTCACAGTGTTGAGATTCATATGTGATGAAAACTTACCTGCTTGACCGGTGGTAATACTGACAGCTGCAAAAAGCCTCTGGGAACGACTCAAGTCAGAAACCCCATTCACAGCTTCAACTTCAAACGTGTAGTTAGCATGAGCTAGCAGGTCCATGACAGTGACATAGTTATCTACTAATCCAGTTTGCTGGGGCATATATCCAATGTTACTCCCACAGGGAACACATTCGCCCTGCTCCCAGCTGCACCTCTTGCACAAAACGCGGTAGGTCACATCATTTCTTCCCCCGTTGTCAGCAGGAGGACTCCACTCCAAACTCACGGTAGTCTGGTTGATATTGAAAATGAGGTTCTGTGGTGCAGACGGAGGTCCTATGTAACACACAAAAAAGTCCAGGGTAATTGCACAGAACCAGGGTGGGACATGTAGCTAGCATTTTAATTACTGAGACAGAAAATAGTTGAAGCATTTTCCTTCACATAAACATTTCATTATTTTTACTACGAGCTGCATAAAAGCTTCCTTGAACTCACTTGGCAAGAGCTTTATTTATTTTCCATTAAGGCATCAGAATAACAATTGTCTGTATATTTACTGCAACTGACTTTAGCCGTTTCTCCTCTGTGCAATTAAAAAGATTGGTTAATGTACCTTAAAGGTTGTCTTTTATAGTTTTCCCAAGTATGGGATTTGTTCTTCTCTTCTAAACGTACTGCACCAACTGCATCTAGTCCTTTGTTATCGGCTCTGATATGATTTACAGAGATATTTGGTGCCGCTTTGGATTTAGGAGACTTCCACTATTCGAACGACCAATCTGTGTAGGCTAGTCTATTTGCAGTTAGAAGGTTAAGTCAGATCCAATTACAGTTCAATCAAAGCTCAGATCCGCACAGGTTACTTTTCATTTTTCATGGTCCCCATTTTGGTATTATATCACATCAAGCACATTGTCTACAACAATTTTACAGCCATGGGAAAACTATGCCTGTATTCTATGTATTACAATGAGTTACACACTTACCCAACATGCAGCTTTTTCCAATGTTATATCAAGCAAACATGAGAATTATATTTATGCTGATTCTATATTCAGTCAACTTTTTTCCTCTCTGCCTTTCAATTTCATTTACTGTTGTAAATGTACTTTTCAAATATAGGCAAAGCCAACCAAAACTGCTAGTTACAAGTGGCTGCACGTGGTTGGTTAAGCAACATCCTTTACTCTTAAATTCATGACTGACTCACTTGTGCATGAGACATATGGTGGGTCAGAAGGTGCTCTATAATAGCTATCTTCACAATCGCATCTTGAAGATCCTTCCTTGTCAGAGAAGCTGTGAGTAGGGCAGCGGGAGCACTGCAGATCTTGTGAGGAGGATTTGTAGAACCCACGGCCACAAGCTAAAGCAGAACAAAACAAATCAAGGTTTAGATTTGCGTGGACTATGCTGATCTTTTTTCAATCTCTGTCACATAAGGTACACATTCCTGTAAACGTCTAAACTATCCATTCTATTATGTTGGCGCAAGCCAAAAGAAATCACAATTTCTTTTTCTTCAGTTGATGCTGTTAATGGTTTTGTGGCATTTTTATGAATTCAAGCATACACTACAAATACCTCAGCAGTTGGCAGCACAATATTTTAACACAGAGGGACACAGAAATATAACAAGTATCTGTTTTTCACCAAAGAAGAGTACAATAATGGTGTGAAACAGCTGGATGCCTGCAATAGGCCTAAACAAGGGAAAAACAGTCTGGAGAAGATCTCATTTAAGCCAATGAAGTGTTTCTGGTATCTGAAATAGTTGATTTGGAATTAATGGAGCAAAGGCTATTCTTCCCTGATCTGAGAAACCCAAAGAAGCTGTAACCCACTGGTGAACCCTGATCCCGAGGAAAGAATGAGGCGTGAACACTTGTTGGACAGACGATGCTGGTAGGAACAACCAGAAAGAGGAGAGGGCGGATAGCGTAAGCTGCAAAATTGTTTTTTCCAGTTTCACAGAGAAAGACAACTAGGCTGAAATGAATTTACTAAAACTTTCAAGGGAAACTTAAAAGATAGATAGTTGAAAATATGCATATAAGATCATTTCATACTTTGGTTTGCCTGCTGTGAACCCATGGAAGTAAAAAATGTGCTGTGTCCCAAAACTGATGTTTAGAAATACTTTTATTGGCTATTGCCACAGTTCCCAAAGCAGAAACACCCATAGAACACACCTATAATGATCCTTACAAGCAGAGAACTGCAACCTACACAGCCAGCTTAAGAATGGATAAACTATGAGAGCTGTAGGGGATGAGGAAGAAGGAAGTGGGGATCAGACAATGCTAAAACTGGAAACAGATTAAGAGTCCATTTCAGCACTGAGGTTATGGGCAAACTTACAAACACTGTCAACACGAAAAACAGAACACAGAGGTCCTCTAGAACTTTCTAATAAAGCAGAGGCTTTTTCAATCACACTATTTTATTCTTTTTTTTCCAACCCTAACAGACTGTCTAACCTTCTTAAGCCGTCACCTGTACGCAAAGAAAAGGGACAGGGGGTGAAACTTAGTATTCGGTATCAAAATATTAAAGCTAGTTAAATAGTCATTCTGAATTCAGAGAGAGAGAATTTACTTTGGTTATATTCATATTTGCTTGGATATTTTCTCAGAACAGAAATGCAAAGTATTCAAAGACACTGATATTTGGAACAGTTATTTCAGTTGTTGGTTATTGCAGTAATGGAAAGAGCATGAAAACAATAAGCTTTATCCAAATCTCACTGAAGTCAATGAGGAGTGTCTTTGACTTTAACAGCCTTTGGACTGGACTCACAATGTAGCTACAGCAACATAACTCTTATTAATTTTATGCAACTGAGAGAAAAAAATGGTGGTAATACTTAAGATAGCAGTAGATTAAAGTTGATGAATTAGGTAAATCAACAGTGGATCATACCAGTATAAAATGATAGCATATTCTGGCCCTCTGTTATTCTTTATCAATATACTAACTTTCTAAAGAAAAATATGCCTGAAGGACAGAAATTGCCATAACATTTAGAGTTTGCCATGCTGAAAAAAACAGTGGATGGAAGCTAAATTACCTGGCAGATAAAATTATCATGCAAAACATGTATCCTTTGACTTTGACAAAGGGGCACGAGTTTGCATTAGAAGAAAATCTAGCCCTGCTTGTAAAACATGCTATAGTTTAGTTCTACCACAGTAGCTGTTATATATGCTATTTAGAAAAGAAGACAGGAGGAACTTCAGAGAAACACTTTTGATAAACATGACCCATGAATTCATAGTTGTGGCAAATTTAACTGAGAATTACCCTTTTAACTTCATTTAAAATTGTTTCAGAATTTCCTGACCAAAGACAAAGAGCACAAAAGCTGAACTGATTTGTATGCGTGTACCTTAAGACATATATTTAAACTTCTGTCTGCTCTTTCAGCACTTGCAATTGAAATGTAGCTAAAATTACCAAATAATAGTTTCCTGCCTTTCTTAAATAGTCATGTTCCTCTTACACAGAGCAAAACACTGGACAAATACACTGGGTCTTCCAGCACGCAGTCCTCTGCAAAGCAAAGAGCAACTTAAAAGGCAGAGATCCCTACTGTGTTTCCAGTCTGTCCTTCTCAGCAGGGAACATTACAAAGCAAAGACGCAGAGGGTAAAATAGAGATTTCAGACAGAAATAACAAAACGTAAACAGAAAACCCCTTTTCATTTTTTTTCTGATGACTTGATCAAGACATTTATATGCTTAGTCACTTACTATTTAAAGTAAGTGTGCATTTCTTTATTAGAGTTCAAAGGATCTGCATGTCTGTGACTGGTTTACGTGACTGAAAGCCATTTATTCTTCCGCACAGCATACCACAGGCAGAAGGTTCAGGCACTCGTACCATGCTACAATTCCATTAGCTTTTTTTCCTATAAGAGGCTTGTGACAACATTTAATAACCATCCCTTCAACTTATACACCCCATAAATATAAGGGGCAGAGTATTCCAGCATTGAAATTTTGAACAATATGAAAAGAGTGCTTTTAAAAAGGATTTTTAAAAACTTTATAGTTCTTTAGAAAGGAGGGTACGCAAGGGTACATATCATAATTAAAAGTACTCATTGGAGGAATACAACTAAATTATTTTCCCATTTTTCTTCATAAATTTAAATTTGTCACAAAAATTTGTTTTTTCAGCCTAGAAGTGGAATACTTCTATTGCTCAAAAATTGGGGAGCTATGAATCTTTATCTGTTTTTAACATGTATCATTGTCCTTGCCAAGAAACTTACAACAGAAACCTCTACCAAGACAGGGTGTTGCATCGACCACTTACGAAGGTGTGATAACTTGCCAGTGAGCTATTACAGATCACAGGTGGGAAAGAACGGTTCAAAAATACTTTTTGACTCCTTTTTTTCCCCTCTTTTGTCCTATCTTGCCAAATTGCCATGGTGAATTTTTTTATATTACAAGTAATTTAAATACATTGTTTTGTTCTACACTATTTTAAATCCACCTGTTTTGATCCAATTTAGTTCTTTATGTAATATTTTTAAGATCACAAGGACAGGTGGTATAAAATCCCCACTGCCACTACCTCCATAAGCAACATTAAAAAAATGCTAATTATTAAAAAAAAAACCACATTAGCCAAACATTACTCGGAGCTCTGTACATGCAAATCTAAAGATGATAAATACAGGTATTGTTCCACAAAAGTATCTTATGGCAAAGCTTGAGGCAACTCAAATTGCATTTGATCGCATGCATTTTAATATTTCAATTCATTAGTGCAGGAGAGCACTCATCTGCAGCACTTCTTCCCTATAAAGGGAGCCTATATTGTAAATCAAGGTACAGAACTCAAGCAATGGTGGGAGATATGCAGGCAGCACTCTGGCGAGGTAGCATTCTGATGTTGTAGCCACAATCCTCATTATTGTTGATCTGCATAAAATGTGAACTCATTTGATCTTTCTCAAGCACGTTAAGATCCAGGAGTACTTTTGCTACTGAAGGGCTTCTGGGATACTGGAAAAGAAGGGGAGTGGGGGGGAAAGGGAAGAAAGCCAGCACAAAATAAATTCACTTCTATTCACTGTGGTGTGTCATTTACAGCTGCTAATTTAATAGAACAGCTCTTCCCAGATGAAGCTCCCATTTTGTTCAAGCAGCTGCTCCAAAGCCTTACATGTTCCAGAAAAGGTTTCAAACCAAGAGCAGTCAACTTCACTGACAGCACAAAGACACAGAATAACACCTACCAGCCTAACCTAAACCAGTTTTCAAATAACGCAAAAATTAGTTACTAATTCTTTCCTCACATATTACAAAATCAACAATAAATATAGAAAAAGCTATGCTTCAGCCAAGGCACAATACTTTGCTTAATATCTTAGCCTCTGTTAGGGACTGACCACCAGCGACCCCCCCAGGGCTACCCAGCACCTTGGATTTGTTTACTTGTCTGCAATAGCCATGGCTGCTCCTCGGAGAAAATCTTCCCACCTCCTCCGCAAAGCAAAGAGATTTCTCTTGGGAAGCTGGCAGAGTTCCACCGTGAAATACAGAGACGATGTGAACGGCCCTCGGACGAGGAGCCTCCTTACGCTGTGGAGCCGGGGTTTGAAACTGAGCAGGGCATTGTCGTTTCATATTTAGACTTCCTTTTCCTGGAAGCCCTAGATACACTAGGTACACTATTCTGTCTGTATACAATGAAAGACCCCACTGAAGATGACGCTAGCAGTCTTTCTTGGCTTGGACTAAGTTGCTTTCTTCTTGTACATCCAGTAGCACTCAGCTGAAACAAGGACGTATCGTGACAGTAGGGTCTGGTACACGGCTGGGCAAAGTTGCAGCATCAGTGCACGGTACTCGCTCGAATACATGTTTAGCGTATGCCACTGCAGTCAGTGCAATTGCAAACATTTGAGCCAATGTGTTTGGTATCATTTAAGGGCCTATACAAATACTGTAAGTAATGGCATATTGCAAAGCCACAAGTAAATACTGAGGAATTAACACACACTACTAAGAACTATGATGCCACATCTGTGGCACAACAAGGCATTAGCTGTTGTAACTAGAGGTGCTGACTGCAGTTTATGTAGAAAAATAGCAGCGTCTCTGCTGTGAGCTCATCACATGCCTTAGTGGCCTGGTAGAGATCAAATAATGTATATTTTTCTTTTCATATTTATAAAAAATGGAGGGGGGAACAAAGGCAGATGTAGACAGCAGCAAACAGCAGTCTGGAGTCCCACTTGTGGGACAGGAAAAAGGAAAAAAGGGACATGTTAAGAACTGTTCATCTTTATGTAACCTTTTGACTATAAACACTATGGAGATTCATTTTGCTTCTAGGGGAGCTAGCAAACTTAAACTGGGAGGGATGATGGAAATATGGTAAGGGCTATGAGTGACATGTGTAACAACCAATGTTTATATAACCAAAGGAGAAAGAGTAAACAGTTGTGGGGCAGTGACATATTAAGCAAGAATATTATTTGCTACGACAATAATACAAACAAATTAAAAAAAAGAAATCTCCATTTGTAGAAGCGCAAGGCTTCCAGGTGTCATATCAGCTTAAGACTGAAAGGGCACGCAATTGTTTCAGCATGTTAGACACTCGATTGAACATGGCTTTTGATAATAATTTTTGAGTTCATACGAAAATAATGAAACATAATGAGTTGCAAGGAGGGGGCTGCACTAATTACTGTTTGATCCCATTATAAAAAGTAGACTTGTGTGAGGGGAGAAAAATAGAGATGACATACTGTGCTTGCAGAGCAAGAGAGCTTGTCTGTTTATTCTGGTTTGCTCACCATTCCCTGAGTTTGCTGCCAGGAGTAAGTTTTAGTGGCATACATGCCATAGTTTCATGCACACTGAGGAAGACGAAACTAACACTTAAAAACCAATACTTTTTCAAAGTCAGTGTCAAAGGATGGCAAAGGAGTAATCACAGAGTTTCAACAACAGCATATTACTTACAAACTTGGGGTAAGAGCCTGGTTCCACTGAGAACCACGGCAAAATGACAGCCCACCTCAAGAGAGCTGAGTTTTTCCCCTCGGTTCCTCACTCGTGTTCACTTGAATAAAGTTGGCTATATGTTAAAGTGATCCTGTACGTTGTATTTTTTCCTACAGGCAGTGGCTAGATTTTTTTTTTATATCTATGTGGACATAAGCCTCCATTCTTGTGATTTGTTTTGTGTTATCTTAACCAACTCCCTACCTTTCTACCTTCCCCAAGCCTGCGAACATTAAAGACAATTCAGCTAACCCCCTTTTCACAGAAATTATGTATACACAAGGAGTTTGTGCAGATGTTTCCTGGATGAAGTTACGCAGCTGCAAAGACTTTATTAATTATAAAATGCAAAATGGATTGTTCTGTAATTGAAACTCTCTGGGGCTCTGATACGTTTGAAAATTAACATACATACATGTATGGTCAGGACATAGATGAATGCTGTTAGATTATTTATTACAGATGGATATTTTAGCTAATGCAGAAAAAAGGCTGGTCTTTCTCCACTGGAGCTTTCAAATATTTGCTTCATATTAATGTCTGTGGTTCCATAACTCAGGACTGAAAGCACAGCTTGCAGAAACAGTACTCCCATTGCCAGTGTTGCTGACCTCACCTACGATGGACAGGTCCAGAATCTTTATTTTAATCCTATTGACAGTGCCTCAGTGGGAGTAATTATAATAGTCGGCCACAAATCCAGACCTCCTGTCACTGATATATTAGGGTTTTTCACAACGAAAATGAGCAGCAGACAAGGAGGATGAAAACAACATGGGGTAGTGATTATAGCAAGATTTGTCAACTCCCTTCTGTATTAACCTGCTACAAACATGGGACAATTTGGCATGGGAGACATCAGAAATACAAAATGTTTGATCTTCCACAGTATCAGAAATAAAATTTTGAAAATAATTTGGGGGGCGTTGTTCTCTTACGAGATACTTGGCTGATAGATCACAACATCAGCCACAGGCACTTTTTAGCCAATGCATCTGAAAAGTTTAGATAAACTGAAAAAAGACCATTATAAAACAATTCCCAAATGTGGATTTCAGTGTGAAATATTAGACATAAGAAATCCAGTAACAAAAGGAGACTTTATAACCTCTGATCCCCTTTTCCAATAATTTGTGTACATTCAAGTCATGACTATGTTTGAAACTGTAAATTACTTTTATAGTGAGAGATGGCATCTGTTATGCCTTTTCTGGCACCTAATATATATTGTTTTATAAGGAGCTTAGACTGTAGTATTTTATTTGTCTAACTACTATGCAATGATAAATGTCTAGCTGAAAAAGATGTTTATTTTAGCTTGATTTTTAAACTGCAATAGCATCTAAAGATTATTCATGTTTCAGCCAAGGAATTATGTTGTATGGTTTAGCCAGAGTAAACTCAAGATTCTTAATGGTGCCTCAGCTATAGTGTGAATGACATATCTAAATAGGGCTGTCCCGTGGCTGCATACCATCATCCACCGAATGTTTGCTGTTGTCTGTCAGGAATCCCTCAGACCTCGTATTCATTTCCCAAGCCTAATATGTCCTTGTTGTCCAAAGTCCTGTTAATGTCTTTTGAGAGATGTTCACATACTGCTGTTCACACCAACAGAGATCCAGAAATAGAATGCTTGCTAAGTAATAGTAACTTATTTCGATTTTTCCACAGAATCAAGTGAAACCTTTACCTCTTTACAAATCTGCTTTAAAAAAAAAAAAAAAACTGTCATCATGTGTGCCTTTTTAACTTATCCAGTTGCAAAGAAACATAGGCACAAAGAAATACTCTAGTGTTTTCCTAGGTAATTTATACACAAGGACAAGGTAATCAGGTTGAAGAATATATCCCACAAATTAAAGAATACCCAATGTCACTATACTGTAACAGCAAAACTACTTTGAATCTAATGATTCTGAATAAGTACATAAAAGAGTACATTTAAATGGCAATTAAAGAAACTCTAGCATAGTCTGAGCAGAATTAATTAACTGGATAAGTTAAAAGTTGTGCAGTGAGGCTATGACATAATGTTTCTCTACATTTTCAGTTTGCAAGGACTTGGGAATATGCCTCTTATTAACTTTCTTGGGAACAAATACAAAGCCACCATGAAAATTTGGGGGAAATTAACACGTGAGAGATACAAAGACACAAAAATGCAGACAGATGCAACTCTATTACTGAACAGAGTTCAAAACTGAAAGGTGGGTTAGAGAAATGAAAGGAGAAAAGATATCCTGGCTTTCCTGTTCATTCTTTTCCTTTTTTTTTTTTTTTCCCTTTTCTTCTATCATGCCCTTCCCTCAAGATTACGTTTGCAAGGTGCTCGAGTACCTTCTATGCAGAGTTGAGTGGCAGCTCGACTGATTAGCCAGATTGGGAGCAAACGCTCCACACTTTGCAGGACATGGTGTAGGTTTGTCACAAAAAAATAAATCCATGCCTGAAGTTTTGGCAGCAGTAGAAATTTTTACTGTCTTCCTCAGAAGGTTCTCAAGCAGTCGTAAAATTAATGGAAAAATGCACTTGATTTGCTCATAGCTTCTGCATCTTTGGATTTTGATTTTTGTTTCTTCCTCTTTTACTGACTTGGTAATATTTAATTATGAACTTTTTTAATTTTTACTAAAAAAATCTGCTAAAACTACAGTGACTAAGAATTCCGCAAATCTAAGACCACCAACTAACTT
Organism: Calonectris borealis; assembly: GCF_964195595.1. Taxonomy (NCBI): domain Eukaryota; kingdom Metazoa; phylum Chordata; class Aves; order Procellariiformes; family Procellariidae; genus Calonectris; species Calonectris borealis. The sequence goes on from NC_134314.1 coordinate 43,930,975, forward strand.
ACGTTATGGAAGTTAATGATGTTCTGATAGGAAAGTTGTATGATTATCTAACTGAGCGGAATAACATCCGCTAACATCCCTTAGATGCATCAGCAGACAACAGACATTGCTTCAATGAAAAGAAATTGGCTATGCAAACTACAGTGTAAGTGGTGCTTTTTTTTCTAAACAGATGTATGAAAAATTTATGCTAAATCTGTCACATTCCCGTATTAATGTCTTTGTCTTTTTTTTTTTTAACTTGTACAAAATTCAACTCTAACAGCCGTAAGAAAAGAAAAAAAAAATACTGCTGCTGAAATTAATACAATAGATAGTTTTCATGAGCTTTTTCTTTAACTTTTTTCTTCCCTGTTCTTGGGGAAGTAGCTCAAACAATGAAGCACCAAAAAACTCCTTATAGTCCACAATTTAGCTAGCTTGCTTTATACAGTGTTGCCACTTAAATAATAAACTGAGCTTACTGAGTTCAGTAGGGACTTTGACAGTGGCCAATGCTATGACTCAACTCCTCTGACATCATACAGGTTCTGTACAGCCATACCCTATCTGTCCATACACAAATGAACCCTTTGAGGTGTTTAATGCGCATTTGGGCTTTGTGATTGCCAACATGTCTTAGGGAAGGTTTCCTGTTGTTTTCTACAGAGAACAAAATACATCAAAAAAGCTCCAAACAATAATGAAAATAACATAGTTCTAGGGGGATTATTTTGGGTTTGCTTGTTTTCTAAATAAAAATACAATAAAATCTGATGATTGATAAATCATTTGGAAAATATAAAAATAATTTGAAAAAAAATCTTTGAATTTAAAGCCAACGAGATTCCCATGGTCTTCTTACCTGATCTTCCAATGTAGCAAAGGCCTTTGGATTTAATGAAAAAAACCTTTAATCTTGAATACTGTGTTCAGTTTTGGGCCCCTCACTACAATAAAGACATTGAGGTGCTGGAGCACATCCAAAGAAAAGCAGCGAAGCTGGTGAAGGGTCTGGAGAACAAGTCCTATGAGGAGCGGCTGAGGGAACTGGGGTTGTTTAGCCTGGAGAAAAGGAGGCTGAGGGGAGATCTCATCGCGCTCTACCACCACCTGAAAGGAGGTTGTAGCGAGGTAGGTGTCGGTCTCTTTTGCTAAGTAACAAGTGATAGGATGAGAGTAAACGACCCCAAGTTGCACCAGGGGAGGTTTAGACTGGATAATAGGAAAAATTTCTTTACAGAAAGGGTTGTCAAGCATTGGAACAGGCTGCTCAAGGAAGTGGTTGAGTCACTATCCCTAGAGGTGTTTAAAAGACATGTAGACATGGCACTTAGGGACATGGTTTAGTGGTGGACTTGGTAGTCTTAGGTTTACAGTTGGACTTGATCTTAGAGGTCTTTTCCAACCTAAATGATTCTATGATTCTATGATTCTATGATATTAAAGGTAGAAATGTATAGTGGAATCTGAAAGTACTGGTTACTAGGCAGGACCTGTTATTTTTTCCTCTTTCACTGATTTTTTTAAGCAACTCCATTATTTTAGAATCTTTTAGCCTCATTACCTCAAATCAAACAAACAAAAAAAGACCGTCTCACTCTAAACAGCAACCTCACTACACAGCATCGCTGCAACACAACTATGAGACAACGACCTTTTATACGGAGCAGTGGAATTGTCCCCTGATATGAGCATCTCTGACGCCTATTAAGCCCCCCAAAGGCTCTCATCTCCCTTGCCAAATGAACAGTCATAGTCTTGCCAATTTGGCTGTCAGGGTCCTCCGATCAGGAAGTCACTGTGTTTTTCACCAAACCCCACAAACGCAGTTTCCAAATATCTGCAATAACCCTCTTGCTCTCTGGCTGCCCCTTTTCTCCCTTCCTGGGAGCAACACCAAGAAAATTCCAGGAGGAGAAACATGAACTGGTGAAGGGAAAACTAGTGATAGCTTTTCTGGTGGAGTTGCTTGTAAATTATCATCAGAAGGAGAGTGGGAATAGGGGTAAGTTTCGGTCTATCATAGACATGCCAACCAGATCTGCCAGCCAAAGAGATCTAGGTATGCAGAGACTCAAGTTTCCAACTTGCTTCTCATCCTTCAGAGCCGTTCCTCAGCGGACAAGTCCTGTGGCCATGGGGGACAGACAGCTTACGCTGCCCCATGAATAGCAGATGCCTGCAGCTAGGCACTTCTCAGGCTGCCTACAGACTGGATCTGCCCCTCTGAGACTTTCCAGGAGAGTCTGTACCTTGATCTACCTGCCTGACATCAACCATGGGCAGGCATGGGTGGGACAGTGTTGGCTAAGGCCAGCTGGAGGATACCAGGCCAAGTTTTCCTTCCCAGGATACCATGAAGTTCACCTAACACTTGTCTCTAAAAGCCTGGACACTCAGCCAGTCTGGTTTTGCTCAAAGGCTCAAGACCGATATCCAAAATACAATGTAGATGCACCTATGCTGGCAAAGAAGTTCCCCAACAGCAATCTACTTCCGCAAGACATGAAAAGTACTTCATTATACAGGCACGATCATTCACATGTCACTAAAGCCTTATTTACAAAACCTTCTGACGTACTACTGTAAAACTAATGTTGTGCTGTTAGTTTTATTGGTTCCTCAATCCAGTTCACTGTAGAGCCACTAAATGTCTGTGAAGGCACAATACAGGAGCAGGGGCTGAGAAATGGTGGAACCACTTCTTTCAGCTGCAATGCTTAATCAATGCGTCAATAAAATATAAAGTTAGTAAAAATATAACCTGAGTAGCTTCTTATACTTCTGTGGAGAGAACAGTACTAGGTTTACTCATTCTGTCTATCTTTATGCAATAGATTCCCTCTTCACACAGATGACTCCCTCCTGATGTCCCAAATCCTGCCTTACAACAACTGTCCACATACAAATATAATGGGAGAGTTTCCTGTGAAGGCCTCAGATAATCTGAAATACTTTCATTAAATTGTTTTGTCCCCTGTGAAATAACGGAGGTCTTTTGCGGGAGTCTTAGATCATACGGTTCAAGGATAAAGTTCTCTGTAAAGGAAGTGGTGCAAATAGATCTGTTGCGGTAGACTTCCTGAAGCTTTGAGGCAATCAACTTGATGTGGATGTTTAATTTAATTTAACTGTAATGGTGCTTAATAATTGGCTGGCAAAAAATAAATCTGGAGGGCTTACTCATAAAATAGAACAGAAGCAGGCATCTCTATAAGCTTTCCAATTGAAATGAAATTAAAATAACTTAATAACACATTTTTGTTTCCTTTGGACAATGACCTACCATTACCATTCCAGGCCTCAATCCAGAAGAAATTTTTCACAGGTTTCTGTAACACATTCCTCAAGACCATCATTATACAGCAGGCAAATCCATCCAAACAAAAGACTAGCTTCTAAGAACCCGCAAGAGAGAAATTACTCCAGTTCTGCACAACGGTGCTACAGAATCTAAAAATAACTTCAGTTGCATATCCTGGTCTCAGATATTCCTACATTTAATGTTGACTGTCCTAATCACTCAGAAAAATACGCTCATGCCTATCAATCCGTTGCAGTGCTTTTGAAGGAACTTTAATGCAAAAAAAGCAACTATTCTCCACAGTTACATTTGGCTTGGAATGGGAAGAAATAGAAATACTTCCGGAAAGGAAACAAAAAGTACACTCTAATTTTTTTAAGAAGGGATTCCCTTCCAGGTTCTCTGAAGCCAACAAAATTTTTAGTAGTGCATAGACTGGAAATCTAAACTGTCTTTGTAAGTATTTAACTATAATCTTTCAAAATAAAAATGTATTTAACCTCTTTATCTAAAGATTAGAGTATCAGTTTATTAAGAGATTACAAACACATAGCTCCCCTTTAATAAAAAAAAAAAAAATATATATATAAGGGAGACGCATTACCATAGTAATTCACTGATATGAAACTGAACTGGAATAAAACATGAAGAAACTTTTTCTGGGTTTGCTGGGTAAGTCTGTGGTAAGAAAAAACATGGCTAACTCTGACAGATTTATCTGCTACAAGTTTTTATGAGAAAACTTCCCAGAGTCACACAATGCTTTAATTCCAAATAGTACGGCATGGGTTGTGATACTGTGAAATGAAGTTGTCTTTACTAATTGCATACTCTGAGCAGAAGTGTGTTTTATAGCAGAGAGTGTATCAAATCTGCCTGGCTGATCCTTATGATTTGGAAATGTCACTTTCTACTAAGCACAGAGAAAATAGGGAGGGGCGATAAAGCCGCTCAAAGATAGCAGCCATGCAAAAAGATAAAGAACACGCTGAGGAAAAGCAGACAACAGATTGCAGAGACAGAACAATCACAGATGGAGGCCAGGTGGGTGGGTCAAACAATTTTTTTTAAAAAGGTTTATTTTCATATTTAAACAGTACCCTGTTGTGTAAATGTTCAGCAAAGAACTGATAAGAAAATGGATTTGTAAGTGCATTTGAACAAACAACATGTCTTATAGTCAAGAGGGGCTTAGTCGTATATAATTAAGGGATAATGTGCATGGTTGAAGAGCGTATGATACAACAAGCATTTTCTGCAAGTGATTAAATGCCACTGCAAAACAAAGGAGCCAGATACCCGAGGAAGCTTTACGGAGCCAGCATGGAGTAATCTTAAAACATGAACTTTCTTTTTGTTAGAGAAGACAAGAGGATATTCATCTAACCATACAAAAGATTTTTTTCACTGAAAACACTGTGAACTTCCACGCTGCTTCTGCCACCTAATCAAGCTCTTTAACCAAGATTATCACACTTTCTGTTTCAGTGTACACTACTATTACCTTTAATCCTTTAAACCCCTTAAGAGAACAGCTCTGTGCACATACAATGCCCAGGTTCACTGGAACTGTGTGCAATCATAGTTCTCTGCAAAATCCGGAAAACTTAGTGGCATTACTCAGTTGATCAATTACAGCCCTGAGGGCTTGATCCAAACACACCTATGTATTGGGTGTCTTGGACAATGGCTGACCTGAATCATGCAATAAGGCAAATGAGGAAGATCAAAGGTCCACCTAGACCACTGGCTTGTTTCTGGCCATGACCTATGCCAGATGCTTATAAAAGGAAAGAAAGACCAGGGCAGAGGCAGAGGGGACCCGCACCCAGCAACCAGGCACTAAGCAATCATGAGCTATCAGCCATCTCCATCTCTTTGCTTAATAACCCCTGACAAACTTTTCTTTCCTGAATTTATCAAATTATTTTCATAAACTATCAGAGTTCATCCAAGTGATTTTTTACCTGAACATTAAAGCATGTTTTATTTCTTATAAGAAAGTATACATAGTGCATGTTTCTGCACAATTCCTTACATAGCTGTAGCTTGTACAGATACAGCCACACCAACACTGAATCTGGGTAATGCTGACAGTAACGCCACAACAGCAGACAACTCTGTGTGGCTTTCAAAAGCCCAAGAAGATGAGTAAATAGCACGTTCCAAACACCGACCATTACAGGGGCTATGCGCAGGTGTCACTGACTACATAGCCAGCTCAGATATGTCATAGCAGAGACTGCAGTATAGACACATGAACAATCTCCATTGCATCTTGCCAGCTGTCAGGTATATTTCCAAGAATACCGATATTCCAAGGCATTTACAAAACTTTTACGGATTTGGAAACTTAGAATTCCTATTTGTGTTTTTTATTATCATTATTTATTTGTGTCTTTGGTTTCAACTTTTAAAAACTGAAAGGGAATAGAAAGAATGCTAATATAACATGAATGCATCCAGATTAGCACTTTTGTTTGGATTCAGAGTGCACTTTTGAAGTGATTTCCCGGTCTTCCCTGCTTACCATGTTTTGGTTCACATTAGAGTAATCTCAGAGCACGTGAACTGGTTTGCTTTTAGAGGAAAATAGCCAGAAGATGTGCTCCAAGAGTGAAGCTAATGCACTCCAACCACAATTGGATCAGACTCTTCCTGCCCCAAATAAACGCTCCAGAAATGTATTTAGTATGGACATCAAGTCTTCAGCACTAACTGGTTTACAGATTCACTCCTATTGTTCCATGCTCCTTGCTAGTGACACCATCATGAGGGGAAAACATGAATTCTTTATTTGGAGAAGCTTTAATTGTTGGCTTTGATTGACAAATCAGTACATAAATTATCTAACAGATGTAGAACTGACTCAGTGTCCTAATTGTGAACAATTTGTAACTCAAATCATTTTTTTCTGTGCAAGTAATTCTTCAAACAACTCTGTGTAGCTTGTTAGAAAGACAAATTTATAGATGTTGGTTCCTCAGTGCACAAGAAACTGCACAATTCTTTGAAAAAGAGCAAAATACTGAAAGAGAAACAATGAAGGAAGCAAGTTCTTATAGTCACAAACAAAAAAAGAAAACAGAAAAAAAAGAAAAACAAAGAAAATAAAAGCTGGTTTATAGAAGTGGGGGGAGAAAAAGCAAATTTATATAAAGTTCAATAACAGGCAAAGGGGCCCAGTTCGCCCTCGCATAATAGGTATGCAGGTCCCAGAAGAAATACTGTCCATGTTAGGGAAGTGCCCTCACAGCCCATGGCAGAATTCAGTTTTCCACTTAGGGTGGAATTTAAGACTTTCAATTACGCAGCTCTATTCAAAAATCATTCATTCATTCTCAAAAGGATGGACTGCCAAGGAAGAAATAAAACATATCTCAAGAAGGCGTGAAAGTCATGGCAATGGCCAGGGGACAGCAGATACTGCCACTGATAGAAAGCATTCCCTGGTATCTCCCTGGCTTCTAATACATTTCAGTTCTGCTATATTACCCAAAAATATACTGGTCCTCTATACCACTGTCCTCCTTCCCCATTCTGGCAATTTTCTGCGTTAAATATTAACATTTTTTCTGAATGATAAAAACACAAATATAATTAAACTTTAATTAAAGTTAATTTTATAAGAAGAACAAAGATGGAACAAATTCAGAGAGTAGAGTGGCTGTGGAGGTCCACTAGGAGTCAAGGAACAGGGCTGAGCAACGGGAAACAAAACAGGCACACAGTCCTCACTCGGGGCTCAGTTCCTCCCCTTCCCTTCCCAACTTTTTCTCATTGCTTAGCCAGACGAATTTCCATTACACAACCCAGCTCCTTATCACCAGCAAGCACACTAGTCCAACAGACCTACTGATCTCGAATGGTTCTCCTCTGAGACAGTGACAGGAAAGCTACACAAAGGAAAACTGTTGGCCAACTCTGACACTGGATGTAAATACAAAGTCAGATTGGGACCTAGGCGTCCTGAGTCTGCCTTGAGGACTTCAGCGGGAAAAAAGGGGCTGTTGCGAGGGAAACATGAACAGAAACTGCAGCAATGTGATACAGAGCAGGAATATTTTTAGAGAAGTAGTCCAAATTAATCCCTTGATCTCCACTGCCTAGCTGACAACAGGCCACAGATTAAATATGCAGGATGTGCTTTCTCCCCAGATTACAACACCTAAATTTCAGTGTCAAAATGTTAGTGCTTGCATGTGTAATGAGTAGCTAAGTTCTCGCTGGAGTCTATGGAGACCCAGGGCTCAATTCTGAGCTGCCTAAACGCAATTGCCTAGTCCAGTCTGGGAAAGGCTCTCCTGCCAGGTCCCCAGCCAATGGCTCAAAAGAGTGCAGGTCTTCTGTGACTCCTGTATCACGTCTGCCAGCCCACACAGATGTCTTGTATACTATACACCACCTCAAACAAGACCAGACAAACAATGTCTATGAACCCAGCCCCAGCCTCTTGCAAATGGTCAATGGAACGGCTCTCCGGGCGACAGCTTCAAAATAAATCCTGCTCTCAGTTACTTGTCCTGGCATGCCAACATATAAAGCATCCAGTCATAAGAATTACCAGTAATCCTCAAATGGCACCCAACTGCATAGCCTTATAAAATACCTCCTGTTTTCATATGCAAGCAGTTTATCTAGATCCTATGATAGGTGGATAGTGATGAGAAATGAGAACAGTAGATTATCCACAATTTTCTATCAGATCTGCCTCCATCAAGTACCAAATAGATCCATACACATAGCGTTGTAGAGCTTTTTATAGCTTGTCACACAAAATCTCAGTGACTGAACTGAAATGAGTAATGTATGCCTACAGGGAAAGAGATATCAAGCTGAGGCTGGCATATCTGAGCCTTAGAGTAGAGAACTGGTATACCGTAACTAGTTATCTAAATTCAAAATAAAATAGTGGTAAAGTTAAGTTGTTTATGATTATGTTAGGCTATTACGACATTTATGTGGAAGATGATGAAAATTAATTTGGTATGAATGCAAATGTTATCTGGCAATTTACTGCATTACAGCAGCAGTATAGATAGAACACACATCTGAACAATCTTAATTCTACACGAACAACGTGAGCGTGTCTATGTTTGTGGGCATGTGTGTACACATGTGCATGCTTCACGAGCATTCATATTTCAATGATATAATCCTCTCTACTGGCCTATTATGCATCCAAAAATGAATGGTAGGAGTAGCAAATAGTTTGGGTGAAGCCAAGAACAAGTAAACATTCTCAGTTATTGGTGACTGCGGAAAGCTGAGTTATTAAAGACTTCATCAAATATACATTGATTCTTAAAAGAAGGGAGAAACCCTCTATTTGTCTTTCCGTATCTCATCTTTCTTCAAACTTTGGAACAAACTAACATATGACATCACTGAAATAGCAGATGCAAAAGCCATATATTGGGCTTTTTGCCACTATATGCATGAAGCTACAACAAGCATTAATTATGGACTCTTCTGGGGGATCTAGGAATCCCTAATTAACATTCTACTTCCCACTCTGCAAAGGGTGCCAACCCCTTTGCCCAGCCACTAATTCTCATGTGGAATTAACATGGCACTTTTGTGCATTTTTGTGCCCTTTTGGTTTTCTTGTCCTATAAGGCCCATAAGTGGTCAAAACTCTATTCTGCATTTAACCTGCAGCTTTTAAGATATTTGATAATTGCTGATAACTTTGTCAAAATAAAACAAAATGCTGTTCAGAGCAAGGAGGTCTAAGATGCAAAAGGAATGCAAAGCTCATTGGAATCTTCCTCAAATGCAGGGAGGGGTTTTGACTATGTGTACCCACACATTTGATGTGTCACACAAGGTGACTTTATTGTACATATTTGCAAGAACGAGCCCAAATGTATATTATCACTGCAGGCATAGTGTTTTTCAACCCCTAAGATTCCCAACAAGTACCTCTTGGACTTAAACCAATATATCGTCCTATCTGTCCTCTGCACTTAGGCTTTTCCAGCAGTACCAGAGGTTTCAAACAGCCCGTACTTACTGCTGGATTTTCACTCATCCTCCTTCAGTCCTGAACATAGCACGTATTGTGGATTAGCAATCAAAAAAATTGTTTCATCAAAGTCTGAAAATGGGAGCTAGTGGAAAAAGAAATGGAATTTAATGCGAAAATAGGTAATGCTAGGATTGCTGTACTGATTGCTTTTTTCTTTTTTTCTTTTTTTTCTTTTTTTTTTTTTAAATACTGAATTCACTTATAGCCTCTGCTTTTTATTTGCAATGAAGCTGCTATAAAATTTTCTGTCAGCCGTAGCTGGTTTGCAGAATTAAGGGCTACTGCTGTACAATTTGGAAATACAGATTCTTGACCTTTTCCATGATGATGTTTCTACAACATCCTTTGGCAGCAAAGCCCATAGTCTAATCGATTGTAAAGAAATTGTCCTAAAACTTAATATAAATTGTTCCTGACAGTGCTTAAGCACATAGCATTTTTATTTACGTCCACTGACATATGAAAATAAAATACTCCTTTTCTCTTTGTAACACTCTGTAACAGGTTGTCAGACTTAAGATTTTGTGTAGAAATAAGAGTTCATGTGTTCGGCCCTGCTTAAACAAACCAAAACAAAACAACTCCCCAAACGCCCAAAAAATCTCACAACCTTAAGAATGAAGAAACAAATGCCAATGCTGGTAGATGAGTAGCTCCCTCCAATACAAAAAAGTGAAGCACCTCTTTCAGATGAGAAAATATGAAGAGAACAGGGGACAAAGGAAAACCTCAGACAGACTCAGAATGCAAGAAGATTAGGTAGGGTTTATGTGGTTTTACTAGTAAATCAAATCCAGTAACACAGAACTTGAGGAAGGGATTGACTTTTGGTATTATCCCAGTCTATATTGTTCAGCCAAAGATTCGACAGGTATATAGTCCATTTACATGCAGCTCTTTGCATATGCAGCAAAATTTATGTCTCCTACTCAAGTTTTATACCAGTTCTGTTAAACTTAGAAGATTGATTGCACTGCTGTTCTCACGAAGGTCAAACAGGTGATGCAAACACTTCTGTTGCTTTTAGTTCCTAAATTTCTGGAGAGTTACCTTAATTCTGTAGTTTTTAGGTTTACTTTATTAAGGCTGTAGCCATGCTTAAATACTTCAGTGGGATGGGAAAAGGTAATTTTTCTGCATAAAAGAGTAACATAACATTTGGCAACCCATACATCTGCATTATCTCCTTAATTTTCTCTTTGCATCAAAAACAGATTAACACTGCAGTCATTTTCTTTATTCTCCATTTCTTTAAAGAAAATTATTTTACATTTTCAATGAACTGGGGTAAATTTTCCATTGACGTACTTATTGCTTGAAAGATGATCACAGTAAGTCATCGTCATGATAAGTCATCTTATCTCTTCTCGCTTCTCATTTTTATATCCGAGAATCTGTATACTGTTCTTCAAGGCTTTCCACCATCTTACTGCCTCGTCTTCTTCAGCATGACTTCCTGGCACTGAGTACAGCGAACCTGTCTGCCAATTTTAAATGACTATTCCCTCACTAGGGAACATAACATACTTTTTCACTGGGTCTGTCTTCATCATAGGCCCTTACTCTGAAGTGACTGAGTTGACAACAATATATGTACAATGTCCTTATGTCACATCATGAAAAGTGTTTAAAAAGAGAAGTTTAGTCGTCCTTTTCGTACATTGTTCGAGCTAGTTGCATTTGTCTAAATATGAGCAAAACTCAAAATACTGGCTTTTCAACATTAATTTATTCAAATGTCTGTAAGCTAACGTCCATTTTTTTTATCTTTTTCTTTGCAATGATAACCATCAAAGTAGAAGTAGATTTCATAGGAAGAGCTGCAGGAAGGTGAATACCCTACTCTGTTTCAATTTTCATTAGTTATGATGAGATGCAGTACAGCCTGAAAATTTAATTTTTATGGCTTCTGTTCTGTTCTAAACAGACTATAAAGTAGAAGTGGAAGTGGACCAAATCCACACCTGATTTTATTTCATTTCGAGATTTCATTCTACTCCTCTGTTAACTACAATAGGTATTTGGCCAGTTTTGCAGGTTAAGCAGTCGTCTTCATAGAAGAAAATTACCCACATTGGCACTTAACAGCTTTGTGACCATAGCCAACTCACTTCATTTCTCTTGTTTTCTCTATCTTCTCTGGTCAAATAATGACAATAGGAGCAAAGGGGGATACATTCCCATTCAGTGTACAGACAGTAGCACCTCAGAATCAATGTTATTAGACATTAATACACTGAACAGCAACAACAGCCTTCAGTAAAATCTGTGCAATTTCACGAGAATTTAAACTGCTCAAAGGAAAATATCACTAGGATAGAGAATACTTTCTAACAGCCAATAGAATTAAATGGAAGAACTGACTCTCTTCTCTACACCTCCACCAAAACAGGCATGAAATGATAAAGTGGAAAAGAGCCTTGCTGTCAGCCATAGGATATACCTAACAGACAGGCACACTGAAGATAAACACTTTATTCCTGCATCTTTTTTCTTGTGGATTTAAGGAGAGGGTTGTGGAGGTAAGAGGGCAGATAGACAAGGGGCTTTTATTGATTTTGTGTGCTATACTTGCTCTTGCTACTTATTAAGAGCTGTGGAAATTGCCCATAGCTATCTTTTTCCATGTTTTTTCTGGCTGCAATACGTGTCGCTCCTGTATTTGTTCATGTCCTGGAAAAGCAGTCCCTCCAAGGACCACTGCTACAACAGCAGCAGACACCCAAGTCATATAAATGAAGACGGTAAGAGATGTGTAAACACTTCGCAATATTCCGAATTCTCCTATTAATCAACACCACAGTCACTTAAAGAGGTGAAGACCTTCAACCCACAATACCTATAGTTAAGAACATCCAAAAGCACCTGATGGCAAGAGAGATCCCATAGGATCAGACTGTAAAAGACTGCCTTGTTTTTACTGTGGGTCTTTTTTTCAACCAGTCTTTTTCAAGACTCATTGCAACTTTCCTTTAAGAATTGCAATGGTGTCAACAACAGCGGCAGCAGAGACAGCAGCTTTCCAAGCATCTGTCGTATCAGCGCTAGGGCCATCAGCATAAACAGATTGTGCTAGAGACAGTTGTCCCATGTGAATCAGTAAGACACAGCCAATTCTCTCCATTCTGCACCGATCACTGATGAAAAGGATTTTCTTTGAATTGAAGAATAAATGGTAGAAGTTCCTTGTACGTACAAAAAAAACTCGGCATGTTTTATGCCTTTCTTTCCCTGAATTTCTCCTGATAAAATGCACACTCCAATCTGATAAATATTCCCTGAGGAGCACCATGCATTCTGCCTGTCCAGACACATAGGGAAAAAAAATAAATAAATTTAAAAAATCAACCTATGGATGACTAAATATTGATGAATATGGTGTGAATTCTGAAGCAGGTTCTCCCCTCCTCTGTCTTCCACTTTCTAATTTACAGAGTCTGCAGTATTTAGAGTCACAATGTCAACCAAAGTCAGAAGAAATAGAATTCTAGAAAGCATTACAACCATCATTAGCACTCTCTATCCCGACTACTTATCAGACGCATATAAATCTTGATGCCTATGTGACTCACTATGATGAAATTAAATGACAGCAAACAGAGCAAATGCGTGTCTACTGTTTTTATCTCTAACCTAGTCAGACAGTCATCAATATATTTGAGCTACAGCAATATACTCTGTAATATTTCAGAATATTGTTACATTTTATTAACCCAAATATCTTTAGTATTTACTCCTAGTATACCTCCATAGTTTCCTAACAGATAACCCCTCTCAGCACTGACTGGATGATCCAACATTTCATATAACAGCCTCACATGCTCCCTTTTCTAAAAAGAAAAATATGTAATTTCTTTTCAAATATACATTTAATTTATGCCTAATATGGTGCAAGGAGAACTAAAATCAGCATGCACAAAGGCAAGAAAGCAAAGCAGTTAGAGTCAATAAGAATGTTAAAGCATGTGGTATTCCTGTTCATAACTGCATGTATTGTAAAAGCACAGAAGCTGTATGTTCACACCAAATCAATCCTCCATTTACCCTCAGACATTTTAATCTGTTTCCTTAAAAGGACAGGTGCTGATAAAGATTTGAAACAGAGACTGAATTAAGAAAATGACAGGAAAAAAGAATCCCTGCTGCTACAAAACAGCACTCTCTCCGGGACTGCATTTCTTGAATATTCTCCTTCAAGGAGAGGAGTGTATCATTTTTTATATTTAGCCAGGGAAGGTGACAGATTGAAATCAGAGTTGCAAAAAACAAGGCAGGTAGTGTGAAATCTAAGGAGGTACAGAATTGAGAACTTAAAAAGAGGAAAGGGGTTAAAATTCTTTTTCATCTTTAGAAAATCAGCACATTATTCCAACTGAGCTAACATGCTCAACTGTACTGCAGGATTACAAGGAAGCTGAAGACAAAGGTTTCATTCACAAGTCTACCCTTTTACAAGAGATAACCTCCTGCGCAGATGTAAAGTCAAGTCACGTCTTATTAAGTTCACTTCTCCTGTGACAGTGGACGACAATTTTGGAACCAGAATAGAAAGAAAAACCTTGATCCTGTATCAGTCAGTGTCCTGCACATTGTTCAGATCAAAATTCAGTATAGCAAAGTGGTGCATGTAGATATCATTACAATTATGCTAAAAATGATGAAGGAACTGATAAACTTCCTTTTCATTTTCACCACTACTAATAAAAATACCAACTCCTTCTAAAAGCAAGTTGTGAAATACCTTTAAACATCACTGATTTTCCACCATTTATTTTCTTTTATTGCAGGACATGTTTAAAATAAATTATCTATGTTGCTTAGAAATGTACCTCCTCTTGATGTCTGTCTTACTCACAATGCTTCTGCTCTGTGACATCACAATTAGCTGTCATGGAAATGAATATGAGATAATAAGCAGAATACTTTGGGTCAACTCCTGGTCCAATTAAACTAAGATTCATGCCATTCACTTCAGCAAGGCCAAAATTTCACCTTTTAACTTCCGCCAACGAAAACCCAGTGGGAATAGCTGAACAGAACATGGCATCCAGTTTTTATGCAACATTTGATAAATAAATTCAGCAGGTTTGGCATTCGTTTTCATGGAAACAAGGATGAACCTATCTCATGCAAATAAGCTGTGGGGGCATTGGAATATTTTGTAGAAAGTGATGTTTTCCACACAAAGCTTATGATTTTAGGAACTTACTGGTTGTCCCAGTAGCCAGATTAAAAGGGGTCATTCTTCAAATAGGCAGAAAGTTATTTTGTTTGTCCCTGAATTACACATCATTTTGTTTTGTTCTGAATTTCTAGCAATGATGTGCTGTGAAATTATATTAACTCTTTGTGCTTACTGAGGCACCAAGGAGGAGTATGAGACTTTTGATCATGTTAGGGTTTATCTTCTACTACATCGCTTCATTTTGCAAGTTTGTCAAACTATGTTTAATCATTATTTCAAATGGAAAATAATAATGTAAAATTACTATACCCATATGATACACTAATTAACACCCACCTCAGAACTGTAGCAAGAGGGAAAAAAAAAAAGTGAAATGTAAGACAGAAAGCTGACGCTATAAATATTTTTAATCTGTTTCTGGCCTGATATGTTAATATTGCTCATTTATCACAGAAAAGTAGCATGTGTGCTGACCTAGCACTGCAACTTTTTGCAAATGCACAATAGCCAGCTACTAATGGCTTTGAATGCTGTTAGTGCATTGTGGTGAGAATAAATGTATCAATGAGTTTTTAATGACTTTAAATGGGATGCCTCTGTGCAGCAGCAAGGACAGGCACAAACATAATACATTGTGTTTTATTAATAAAAGAACAACCATTTTTTCCTCCATCGAGATGATCCCCTTCAGGCCTGAAGTGCACTGTAGGTGATAGCTTTGCGACAGAAATAGAAAGACATTCTCTTAGTCCTAAAAGAATACTCCCTAGAACGCATTACTTTCTTCCTTTGGAGCAAGCAGATTACTTTGGACTCTCACACAGCCCCAAACAAATAGCCCACATCTGAAAAACACATCTCAACAAAAAACTTTGAATTCCCTGCCAAATGAACGATGGGCACACATAAAGGTTAACAACAGGAGGTCGATCTCTACTTATTTGCACTGGAGACTTTAAAATATGACCATTTCCATTTTCCTTTTTTGATTAGCCCTTATCACTTATTATCTTCTTTTAGTACCCTTAAGTACACAGCATTTGTCAAACATCAGAAGTGTTTGACAGCTTACCCTTTAAAAAATTCAAGAAAATAAAACTGAAATATATTTCTGCAGGAGCTGATACTGTACAGCAGCAAGTAGGCATAAAGCTCGTGATAATACTGCAAGAGCTGGTAAGAGGCACTTTGCACAATGAGGCAAATTCAAACTTATTTTATTGTCCAACATAACTTTAGTGAATTCCCGCACTTTATTTTTTAGCACAGAATTAAAAGTTACCCTCTCGATTTCTCCCCAGTGTTGCAAAGGAATTCAGTGAATGATGGAATATCACCAGGATAGCGCATTTTAGTTAATACAGCAGAGAAGGAGTTGATCATTCCAGGAAGGTTAGATGTCATAACATAAATGAGCAGCAGCAGCAAGGCTGTAAACTTCTAGGGCTGTATACCGAGTGCGCTGTGCATTACTTAAGCAGCAGTAAAAAATTACATGCAAAGTAGAAAATGCAGCGGAATACAGTTCTGAAATAATGAGATTGGTATTGCATATCCAACAATTTATTCCCATTTAGCAGTCAGTGGTAAAGAGACCAGACATGGCAACTCATAGCTAAACATCTGATTTGCAAGCTGAGGATCACTGCGGTCTTCACATGCAGTTGTTCCTGATTAAATCCATGCAAACAGAATCAGGCTTGCTCCTGTTTAGTTTAAATCGCTTTTAGGCCTAGATTCCCCTTCATATGCTTGTTCTCCACCAACAATTCCTTTTTTATCCTGCACTCTTTGGCATGGAGGAACAGGTGTAGGATATGTCATTGCTCTTAACCTAAATTTCGCCCATAGGGAGACTCCAATTACACAGACGTTGGAATGCAAGTCCTGTGCTCCCTGATGCGCTGCACAGGGAGCACGCAGGGAGCTGTGAAAGAGCCAGGCCTCATGTGCTCAACGTCCTCTGCAGCCTGGCCATTGAGGGTATTTTACCCACACAGGTTGTAGCAAGATTTCAGTCCAAAAGGGCCTCTAGAAACAGTCACACGGGAGAGAGACAGCAATCCATGCTTATGGTCTGCTTGGTGAATTCTGCAGCAAATACACCTAGTTTGCAAGAAAAAGGATGTTTTTGCTATTCACCAGCCATACAAATTCGGTCTTACTTACGGACTTTCAAAGCCCCACGGGGCTTCTCTCCTCCCCATTCCTCATCAGTGGTAACAGTGTTCCCACAAATAAAATTATGTCCCCAATTACACCTATGCAACAAATATACATTCTCCCACACTTTGAGACACTTTGCCTGTAATGGTTTTATACAGGTAAAAGCTACTCAAAGTAATTATGATTATGGTATCACAACTTCCTCAGCAGTCCTGTCGCTGGTGTATCAGATGAACTAGGATCCTTGGCTTACTCTTTTGAGATACATTGATTCAATAAGACTGAAAAAGCATGTTTTAAAAAAACAGCAAAAGAATCCCAAACTGATCTGACTGAATATGAAAAAAGAACTTTGCGGTTGTTTTAACTGTGGGTTTTACATGTGGACTTCAGAATCAAATATGCTTGAGCGTATAAAGTTGCCAATTCCTCTATTTATTTTTTTTATTCTTAATCCTAAGGCAGTTGATAATCTTTTAAATTCCAGTTCTAAGAATCACATGGTTTTGTTGTTATTGTTGTTTCTGAACGACAATCTAAACTCTAGCTCGAGGAAAAAAAAAGCTTCCAGTCCTTGCAGTTGTGGAAAATAGTTTGAAAAGATGACCCAACTACATTTCAGAGACTGAACAGATGCATACACAGAGATTAAAGAATAATGATGATTTCAGACATTCCTGGTTTTCATAGAATCATAGAATGGTTTGGGTCCCATGGGCAGGGACACCTTCCACTAGACCAGGTTGCTCAAAGCCCCATCCAACCTGGCCTTGACCACTTCCAGGGATGGGGCATCCACAACTTCTCTGGGCAACCTGTTCCAGTGCCTCACCATGCTCATAGTGAAGAATTTCTTCCTCATATCTAATCTAAATCTACCCTCTTTCAGTTTAAAGCCATTACCCCTTGTCCTATCAGTACATGCCCTTGTAAAAAGTGGGGACCCAATTAATTTCAGCTACGTGAGCTATGCAAGCCTGTCTAAAGATTAAAAAGTTAAAAGAAAAAAAAAAAAAGGCAGTAAATTCTCAGATTCAGAACCCTTCTTCTACTGAACTCATCTTTTCATTTCCAGTTTTGCAGGTGCTTAGGGATGGTAGAGAGAGAAAAGAGACATTCCAACTTGCTTAATGAGAAGCACGGAGCTCAATCGCCTTAGGTCCAGATCACAAATTTAAATTATATCTTTTTTTTTCTCAAGTGATATCACACAGTTCCTGCCTCTCTTGCTGTGTGGAAAAAACACAGTGAAGCCTTTTGTATGGGTAATACAAAAATCTAACCTTTGTCACACCCGCTGCCATTTGAGAAGAAAGAGAAGGGAAGGGAGGGAAGCAGGGAGGAGGAAGAACGCACCTTATTCTCCTCCACTAAATAAGAATATGGCCGCACTTACAAATGAGCCCTTTTTTTATTATTTATGAAAGGTATTTCCACAACATTGACTGTTGAAATTTAATCTATTAGAACAGGGTTTTTTTTTGTGTGTGAAAGGCACTTTGAAAACTGTTATGAAAAAAATAAAACAAAAGCAGGAAGTAGGCCTTAGCTCTTATGAAAGACAATCTCCCAGTCCCTTCAAGGGGACAAGGTCAGGCCTCACCTTTATTCTCATGCATTTGCATTATTGACTTTATGAAACAAAGGCAAAACCCTAAGTAAAGAACTCGTTGTGCAAACCAAGGATGCCTGTGTGATCCTGTGTCATTAGCGATGGCAGCTCCCAGCCACGCACCACACGCTGGCTGAGACACTGGCTATTTGCACAGCATTCAGACACCACTTTGCTATGGAATGCAAACCATTAAATTATATGCCTACCACAGTGATGAAAACGCCTGCTTTACACTTGTATTCACCTGTTGACACATCTACTGCTGGCACTCCAAAGTACAGGGTAGAGGCTAAGCATCATCTCCATCCCCAAGCTCAGCCCCGGCCCAAAATCGTGCCCTCAGATTGCATCTCCTCACCTGTCTGCAGTCCGTCCTCATCAACATACCCTCCCCTTCCCTCTCCTCAAGGATATATGCCCAGGCTTCAGTCTGACAGCAGGTGCTTTAAGCAGTTCAATGCCTTGTGTGGGTGGAGTAAATTATATTACTGATTTAACAAAAAAAAAAAAAAAGCCAAATGGATAGCCTTGTTAGTATACAAAAGGATAAAGTGGTACACTTAATTGAGAGTTTTTTTCCCCATATGGCAAATTTTGTTTGTTGTAAAATCACATATTTCATTACTGGTAGATTATTTACAGTATTTCCGATCTGTCCAACAAAATGGTACATGGTTTAACTGTTCTCTTTGAGGTGATTCTTTATGAGTCATATAATCCATTTTTCTACTGATTAGGGAAGATGACTCAGTACTAAATATGCTGTTTCCTCATACAATTGATTTTTTTGTGCCTTTTTCTTCCAATATTATTTTCTCCAACACAGTGTTGCTGGTTAGTCTTCCATTAGGATAAATCATCTGCAGATATGCTAGAGATTTCACACTACAGCTTCAAAGACCTTTTCTAGAAACTCCAGAGAACAAAGCAATTTTTCATACCTAATTCCATTCTTCTCTTCCCCACTGATCTGACTGTCGAAGAAAATCACAGCTACGCTGACGAACCAATACAGAATGAACTCGGATCCATACAGACTCGGATCCATTTCTGCAGAGGCCCAGAGTCCAGAGGTGAAAAATATCTATTATGCTAAACAACAGAACCAGCCAAAAAAATCTGCTGTTGAAGACCTCACCCCTTATGGATGAGATTAATCAGGAGCAAAATCAACCTAGCTCCAGGCGAGAACATCAGATTCCCAGTACCTGCCAGGTTTCCTGCATGAGAGCAGCCGGACACAGCGACAATGTCACCAGGAAACCCGCTGTTGGCACTGCCAGGCTTATTCCTGCCTTCAGACAGCAAGAGGGACACCACCAGCCACCTCCCCGCACCCCCGCAGCTCACAGCTGGCTGTGTCACTACCCCCCCAATGAATCTTCTGCTGACATTTAGTCCAAAGCATCTTTTGTTTTGTTCTATTTTGTCTAAAGGGAAAAAAAAAACAACAGAACAACCCACAAACAAACAGGAAAGTACATTAAACCAAACACTTTCAATTTACATTATTTTTGGATCACTTCCTCAGCGGCCTGGCCATGGAAAGCTAGCATTTTGCAAACTTTCAACTAAAACAGGAACAATATTCAATACAGACAGGATGAAATGAATCAATCTGTCCATGGCTTAATTCACAAAGGCAAATTTCTCTTTCACGGCCTCGTCCCAGAAATGGGAAACAAACTTCTGTACTTCAGTACCCATTTCTGCTGGAGGAGAGGGCAGAATTGGGTCAGTTTGGTGGGTTTTTTTGGCATTCTACACTTTTCATAGGATAAAGCCTGACAGACTATCAAAACTGAGCCAGAAATGAATCGATTTACAGCAGTGTAGTAAAATCAAAATGTGACTCAATCTGGTTATTACTCAATATAACTTACAGAAGAAATGGGTCTTTGTAAAGTATTAAACAAATTAATTTGCTTGCTTAGCAGACTTAGGGCTTGTTAAAGGCCCACTAAGGTGCCTCATTGCTTTCAATGCTCTCTGGCTCATTGCTCTTTCCACACTGTTCAGTAGCTGGCTTTAATTCCGGATTTCAGAAATTTTCTTCTAACTTCAGGTAATTTCAGAATGATTGTAGAGTGGACTGAATATAGGATTTGGTGGGGGGTGTGGGGAGAAAATCTGAGTTAATCTATCTGGACAAATTAGTCCTATCAGATGCCCCATTAAAATCAGTCCAAACTGAAAGTAGCCTTTTAATCATCTGAGCTACATGACTGAGCCATCATATGTCACAGCCAGCACACAAATAACCAGAAGCTAATGAAATATGGTGCTGTACTTCAAACAAAATCAATCAGCGATTTCTTAAAATTTCATCCAGAAACCTAGTGAATTTATTTCTCTCTCTCTCTTTTTAAATCCCATCTGATACGAGTTAGTATCAAGCAAAGGCATACAGAGAAATCTCTAGTAGATGAGTTGCTAAGTAAATCAGTTAGTACAGGAAACATGTTCACATCTTTAACAGGTACAAACAAACACAACTGATGGCAAGAACACAATCAATAAGATAGATAGTTT
The DNA here is from genome assembly GCF_964195595.1 of Calonectris borealis. NCBI lineage: Eukaryota > Metazoa > Chordata > Aves > Procellariiformes > Procellariidae > Calonectris > Calonectris borealis. The sequence goes on from NC_134314.1 coordinate 43,951,790, forward strand.
CCAAAAATCCTAGGACTGTTTATCTTAAGATCAGATCTGAGTGATTTCAATTAGATGCAGATCTGTTCTGGTATTTCTCATCTTTACCAGCGTGTCAGATAATTGCCTCCCAAGCAACTCGGGTGATCAGGCTTTCCCAGTTCAACCATTAACTCATTCTTTGACCAAAAAAAAAAAAAAAAAAGCCATGGCACTTTGAGTTCTTTTTCAAAAGGACAGTTATGGATTGCAGCCTGAAAGGTGCTAACTATACTACAATCATCATTCAAATATATTTTTAAAACCAATACTGAGGCATAATAGAGAGTTTTCTAGTTTTCTGTTACCTGCTGCTGTGTTCTGTATACAGCAGGGAAAAACATGGTTGTGCGAAGTTCACTGCTGAAAATTTTGATTAATAATGACTACTCATCCTGCATCTGCACTTTATTACCATAAGCCATTATGTTCAGCTCTCATAAGGTAAGCACATGTGAGCCAGAATTACAGCTAATTTACAAGGAAAAAACCCAAATCAAACCACTTTTCACCTCCCATGCGTGGTACATGCTTATGTGCTTCCTCGAATCAGAACCGCAGGCTGCTGAGAAACACCACTGTGACTTAAAAAGAGCCATAGTGTGTCACCCCAGAGTTACAACAGATATTTCACACTGGCTTTTACACAAGAGGAGTGCGGATGCGTTATGTTCATAAAAGTCTGTGGAAGGTTTGGGGATCTATCTGGATGAAGTGCACTGTATAAATACACAGTTATCATCAGTACGCTTCTGTCTTAGATAAACTTCTGGCAAAGTGGAACCTATGAAAAATGTTAACTTTCTGTAATTAAAACAATATTAGAATAATCATGTTTCACCATGACAAAATATTACTGGAGACAAAGGAAGACCTTAACCATTGCTTGTAATAGGCCTTTCGAAATAAAAACCATACCCATGAAAGGGATAACTTTTTTTACTGATATATTTCCTTTCATGAAGGTATGTTGCAAAATAAACGCTATTCTTCACTGTGTTCTAAAAATGTCTGCTTTGCGCTATTTAAACTATTTTAATTACTCACTGTTTTATCAGCATAAATAAAATTTGCTCACTGACCCATATATTTCTTATCTAAGTGAACCGAGCTACTTCTCCCAGATCATTTAGTGCAGGTTAGCCAGGCTTTGTGAGCAGCGTATAATGATATGCAAACTAAAACCATAACTATGTCAATTTAAGGTCAGAATGGCCTATTTGTGGTTATTATGGAAATCAGTTTAAATGCGAGGTGGCTAAACAATGCGTCTTTGCGTACTGGCTCAGCAAAAAACCACAAACAACCTGCCAACATCTGCTTTTTGAAGTGTCAGATAACATTATTTCCAGGATGACATCAAGGGCCTTCATTGGCTATGCATAAGGTCAGTGAATATTAACTTCATTTACACTTGGCTGAGAATTGGCTGGTGCCAACAATAGAGGTTTAGATCCTCTGCTGAGCAGGGTTAAAAACTGACAGAAAGCTGCCATTGAGGAAGATGGATGATCGTACTAGCTGACCCTATTCCTCCCCAAGTGTCACAGCTTCGGCCTCTTTTCTATCTCCGCAACAAAAGACCCTCTCTGAGCTTCCCAGTGGCCTTCAGCTTTATTGGTGCTAACAGGCCCAGACATTTTCATCGATTGGATTCTCTACCTCTTAAACACAAGAGCTTGCCCTCCCTGGCTAGCCAAACCTTGGCACAGATGTCTTTTTTTGTAATTGCTTCTCTGCTGTCTGTTGGGAAGGATGCAATCGGACAGGCGAACATCATGTCAACACAGAAAACGCTTCACCATTTATCTCAGTTTCCCAATGGCATTTTAAGGAAAGTGATACGCTGTTTGCCTGGGGGGGTTTAACCCTTCAATGGCTCCAAGTGTCCATAAATGCGGAAAAAGAAGTTGCTGTAATGCTGCTGTAATAAAATTCCAGTGTATTTGTCCTGCATATACTTCACAAATGATGAACTTGTTTTTTCAATCAAACTATTTGAAGTACACATCTCTAAATGCACAGAAATCAGTTTAGTGTTGTTACTGTGTACACTTCTATGTCAGACTCTCAAGAGGATTTTCAGTCAAGTTCAAAGTATACATTTTATAAATAATAAGGCTTGAATAGCTAATAATGTAAACATCTGTAGAATTCCTAGTCTATTTAAATCTGAGGCCACAAACTTAATAAAAAACACAAAAATACATTAGGAGCTTAAATGGATTAGAACATTCCTATTACACGGAATGAAAACAATCAGACATCTTCTAACATTTGAATGACAGAATGACTGGAGAAAGGATATAAAGGAAACGTAACAGAGCTGTATAGAATGCTTTGGGGTTGAAGAAAAACAAAACTGATATTCTTTTATCTTTTTTTTTTTTAACATCTGCTACTGGATATTGCTGGCAAAAGAGTAATAGATTTGACAAGCCACTTGTTCGATCCAACACAGCAATTCCTGTCTTTCTGCATACACCATGGAAACACCCAGCCTCCTATCATAATTTAGATATTTCCCCAGATTCTGGGCTGCGCTGCATGTGCTCTGTGCCAGACTGATTGTGCAAAGGCACCCTTAAAGGCAGTATAGCTAGCCAGAGGACTGGTCTCCCACCGAGGTGCAATCAACAGGACTGTAACAACCTATGCCTAACATCGGTTTATAGCCAGAAGCAAAGGAGCACGGATTGAACGCCCCTATTAAAACCCATGGCTCAAGTTATCTAGCAGGGGCTGGCACAACTCTCAGAACTAAGGATGATCTAAAAACCACGCATATAAAAGCTGACAAAAAAGAATGGACGGGGGAGCAGCAAAATGATTTTTTACAGAGCTGTGGGTTTTGTAGTAAATATGGAGTAATTCTCTCAGATATTAAGGTAGAAATGCCAAATACAGTGGAGGTCACAAAGGTGGGAAAAAAAATATAATCCAACCTGGCAGTCCAGCCTATAGAGGTGAATGGATGTATCAGCCACCTAAACTACCTCTCTGCCATGACATAGTATGGCAGGATGGATCAAATTATTTCAGTTTTACAATAATGCTTGTAGTTATAATTGAGGGAGGGAGTTGGGGGAAGTGGGGGGTCATCAAATAAAAAGGCAAACATCTGCTGGGGGAGAGGGAAAAATGGCACCATTTTCAAACTAGCCACGATCAAAAAGTAAGTTTACCTCAGGCATAAAAACAGTAGAAAAGAAAACCCGGTCATAATTCAGCCATAAAACGAAAAGATGTACTATGAAAAAATATGTGTGAAAGTAGCTGAAGTGATTTTTGAAAATACAGCAATACATATTTCTTGGAATGAGATGTTTATTGCATACAGCCTACCACAATGTAAAATAACGCAATTGTGCAATTGTACACCAAGACTCATGATGACTTTTTTTTTCTTTTTTTTACACTACTGGTAGGGAATATTGCCACGATAATGAGGAAAACACACATTTTTCATATTTGTAGTAACTCCTATTAAACAAACTGCTTTTAGCAAGGGCTGCAAGACTGGGCCCTTGCTCTTTGTGTTAATAACAGATGGTTATGACATGGGGCCAATTCCTATTTTTCTCACTCTCACAAGTAGTCCCAAGGGACTAATTATTTTTTTTTATGAATAAAGCAAGCAAGATTTTACACAAGGGAGAATATGCAGTTTTGCAACAAAAATGTTTGTGGTCCCCTTTTCCACTGGGTAAAAGCAGGGAGCTCTGCCTCTTTGGAGCGCCCTGCCAGCCCCAAAGGAAGCATTAAGGAACTCCAGTTGCAGGTACTTGGAAGAAACAGGGAGAGGCAGAACTGGCACGTAAGTATGAAATGATGACAGCTCTCAACAGATTTCCCCAATGCTTCAGAAACCGCTATCAGGGATGGAGATTGGCAAGGGATTCCCAGCAGCACGCTACTTCCATCTGGACGGGGTGGAACTACAGTGTCTCCCAAAGCAGATAGCTGTGGGGATTTTAAAGAGGACAAGACGGATCCATTTGTTAACCTACAGAGACATGTAATACAGCACAGGATTTTTCCCCCCACAGATAATCACAGGAAAAGGGCTCCAGTCAGAAGATATTCTCCTCGTCCATCACCTTAATGCACAGCCCTCCATCTCTTTTAGTTAACAAATCCAAGTCAACCATGATACATTTGGAAGCATATTCTGAAAATTAAAATGAAGAAAAATGATGAGAAATAAGCACCTGTGAAGCAAGTGCTTATCATACGCTGAAGGTGACCAGGCTGTTCACCTATACAGGAAAGTATCACCTCTCTATATGGGCTATACGGTCCATAAACCACCATACTGCGTTTCTTTAGCTAACTACTACCACTGTTGTACGATCAGGCGCCCACCACAAGAAGCAGGAGGAGCTGAGCCGCTGTTCCCACAGGACACAGGCTACCCAGCCTAGGGCAAGTGTAATTTGTATGTGACACACAAAGGGCTTGTTATAGCCTCCTTGAAAAGGAGGTGTGAGGGTGCCACAAGCTGGATCTTCATTTCACTGAATGTAAATACACTACTGACTCAGGGAAATGGAGACAACTGGAGACTGCAGATACTTAAAACTCACTTCTGAAGAGATTGTAGAGATTGCAAGATTGAAAAGCCTCTTCCATCTCTGCATTTCAATGTAATATAAATTAGGGTTTGGGGATTTTCTTCCTCCTAAAGAAGAAATTATATTAGTATATATCCATTGGGTAAGTACGTATAGCACTTTATAAAGCAATATCCAAAAATATTGTTTCAATCAGACTGCTTAAGCACCTCAGCCACTCACAGCTAGAAACAGCACGATTGCACGTTATCCATGTTTACTAGACCAAACTAGAATCTTCTTAACTGACGACCATGGTGCTAGAAAGCTAAGGTTTAACTTACAAATCAAGTGAATCTAGGATACATGGAAGGATATCCTCCCTTTAGAAAGAAGGACAGCTCAAGCAAAAGATCTTTTTGTGTACGTGGAGCTGATCTGTAATGTTTTTATGTGTTCAGATGACCTGAGCAGCCTGTTTCTGCATAGTCCCAGAACACGTCCATCAATCAATGTCAACATTCTTCCAAGCTCCACTTTGACTGGCAACTGACAGTCAGTTATCTCCTGAATGTTAATTAATAATGAATACCCTTGTCACTGCTTAAATACACAAAATGTCTTTAAATGGTGGAATTTTAAAAATGGGGTTTGTTTTGTGAGAACAGGGATTGTATTTTCATTTAGTCTTTGTATTAAGGAGAGAAATAAAATTCTCCACTTAAAGCTTGCACATCATTTGTACTATCAACATGTGTTTTATTTTCTGAAAAACACTCATCTCTACTTGTGTCATGCAATTTTCAATCTTATACTCCTGGATACATGATTTTTACAAAGGTAATACACAATACAGTGACTGTGTAGCTCTACATATGACAGAAAATCTTTAAGATAAAAGATCAAAAGTAGTTATGTCATTGTCTCCTCCCCTGTCACACTCGCCCAGGAAAAAGAAAAAGTGTGTTTTAAAAAGATGTTACTTCTCTCCCTCGTTTACTGGCATTATTCACTAGCAATTCCACTGACCAGACTTTTTTAATAATAGGCCAAATAGAGATTTATTTCAATTGACAAACTAAAACAGACAGACAAGCATACACATCATAAAGCCAAAGATTTCCCCTTTTTAATCAGAAAATTAAGTGATATACAACGATGAGTGAAAGTGAACAGCAGAGACAGTCACAGATCACAGATTGACTATTCTATTCGATTTGCACCGGGGGACATGATTTTCAATCCTGCTTATGATTTTAAGCACATGATACTTTCACACTTCCCAGCAGCAGGCTGCAGATTAAATCTGGCTGAGACTTCCATAGGGGAGATAATTAGGTGACAATGTGGAGCCTTGGAATTTGCTAACAGTTAAAACAATGTCCATTTTCTTTAGGTATTATTTGGGGGGACTTTATCAGCACTTCTTTTTCTAGTTACTGTCAATAAAACTGTCCACATTTTGAAAGTTGTCCATTTGTCTGTACAAACATATTGTCCTTACACAATCAGCACAAAACAACGTCACAATTATAATATACTCATGAAAAAAAATAATGAATGTTAATTTTCACTGAAGAGCTACTGGTATAGAACAAAATTTTTCAGTAAGTTGGACAAAAATGAAAATGGAGAGTTACCTAATTTATTTACTATGCAAATAAATTGATCAAGGAAAAATATGGTGACATTTTGAAACATGAGAAATCAAACATCCAAGATTCAGTGTTTGATTTCAGCTAAGAGACTTTATCATGGGTCTGATCCAAGACAACAAAATTTTTCAGTAAGTTGGACAAAAATGAAAATGGAGAGTTACCTAATTTATTTACTATGCAAATAAATTGATCAAGGAAAAATATGTTGACATTTTGAAACATGAGAAATCAAACATCCAAGATTCAGTGTTTGATTTCAGCTAAGAGACTTTATCATGGGTCTGATCCAAGACAATAAAATCAAGTAAGAAAACTGTCTCTTCAATAGGATTCCAATCACATTCCAAAATTATCTCTATTCAGCAATTTAAAAAGAAATACCAAAGATGATCTTAAAATTTTTTTTTAAATCTGTTTCATGCAATCTTTTTTTTCCTAATTACATTTTCTTATTTGATATTTGAAGACTTTAAACAAAACTATAGTCTAACAGAGAAAAAGAAAAAAGATCAATGTCTCCATGTGCTTTGACATATAAACAAATCATCCTTATCAACAAATGAAAAAATCAGTAGAACATTTTCTCCAGTTCTATCATTCACCTCAGAAATACATACATATATATATAGTGCAAATAAATTGATCAAGACAAAAATATGTTAACATTTTGAAACACGAGAGCTCAAACATGCAAGATCAAATGTTTTATATTTTATATGTGTGTGTGTGTGTGGGCGCGCACACGTTTTATATACTAAATATATACATATATATATATAAAAGAAAGTTCAGAACCTAAGAGACTGGAACCCATCGTTCCATATGAATGGTTCTAACTGCTAGACTATGGGAAGAGCAAGTTTCAGCAGGGGCTACTAAAACCTTCTAACAGTGACTGCATGTTGGTTAATGGGCATGCCCTATTTGAAGCAAGAGACCTGAGTTTAAATTCTCCTCAGCAAGAAAAATAATTGACCTAAGCCTGGAAAACTTGAGTTGAATTAGATCATGTAAATATGATCAGTGATCACAGCCACACATTGCCCACTCGGACCACGTTCTGCAGACAAATTTTTGAACATGTAATTTGTTCCAGCACCAACAGGGCTGAGCTGTTTGGCACACAAACTGCCAAACTTTTAGGAATACAATAAACTTTACTTTTAGAATCTCAATTGCCAACATTCTTCAAGCATTTTAATGGTAGCTAAGCAAGGGCTCCAAGATTTTAAATTAGAGATTTAATGAGATTCTCAACACCAACTATGTGCCTCTGTGGACACAAATGGATTGATTCAAATAGGCACCACATAGACATTCATGAAATGTATCATTTGTTCTCAAAATCTACCCGTACAATAGTTTAGTGTAGAAAAACATGGTACATTCAGGAAGTTCAAAGAATACTATGCTTACTGTTCATAAATCAAGACTGGCTAGTAAGCTGAGAAACTGAGGGATTTGGAGGTTTGGAGGCCACAGGCACTACCAACTTTTCAGGTGGAGTGGATCAGGTCATTAATCCAAGCTCCAGACAACTCCTGAGTTTTTCCTTGATGGTCCATCAGAACTGGATGGAGACCTCTGACATCCTGCCCCTCTCCTACACAGGGGTTTAGGCTTACAGAGAGAAATATGCACATGTACACTATGTCGTAAGACTAGAACAAAAGCATATACATGGTCCTTTGAGAAAAATAAGCTCTATCAAGCAGGACATTGCAATTTAGTCACATCATGAGGACATATCGATTAAGGTGAAAGGAACATACGGCAGGTCACATGCATATGGCTACAATGAGGCCCACCATATTAGTCACCTGCCAGAAGATCTCTGAGTATCACTTTGAAGGGCCACCCTAGTTCAATCCACTATGTTCAATCTACTGGAAAAATGAACATCAGTCATCTAGGCTGGGTGATATTTCACATTCACTAAATGTAAGGAAAGAATAATAACAAGTTATATCCATTAATTATGCTAGAGATTATATATCTCATGTACGATCAGTGGAATTTCAGAGTCCTGTTTATATTTGGAACTCTGGGCTTCTCTGTACACATTTATACCAACACAATACCTACAATTCAGAAAAGCACACCTAATGAAACATGCATTTAAATACGTTTCATCAACATAAAAGCTTTAGGTTTATGTATATGCTTACAGTTACTTAAAACTTTAACACTTTCCTCAGTAGGAAAATATTAACACACGATGTTACTCTCATCCCGAAGTTAACGGGATTCTTGCCATTAAGTTCTAGCAATGATGCCTCAGCCCGCAGTCCTACAGTTTTCTGTGTTAGGCATTACTTCCTTTAAATAGTCATAAACTTGTTTACTGGGAAGTAGAAGCCCCATTTTTACACTTTCTACAGCATGTTTATTTATGGTAATACATACTACCAAAAATTTTTTTGTTCAAAACAAAAAAATCAGTAGCCAACCAGCAAGCCAGGGCTCTAGACTTGCATCAGCTTCTCAAAATTGGACCCTTAACTTATTTCACAATTACAGCAAGATATAATCTTTGCATTTAGGCATATTAAATACATTGTGAAATAATAGCAGTAATTACATTTCTTAATTATGTACTTCCTTTTTATCCATCAATCACATATTTGAGGTATGTCAGGTGTCATAAAATGCTAATAATTAGACTTTTATTAGAAAAATGCTTGATACTATTATTGCAGGAGAGCCATGTCTTGCCAAGGGTCACATGTAACTAATCCAAACCATAAAAATTAAGAAGTTGAAGTATCAATTCACCTTGGGTAAAAAAACCCTGATGTTTCTTACAGATGTGAGCAACTTTATCCTCCTTAGGATAGGCAGCGGGGTCACCCAGCTAAATAAAGCTATACAGGTACGTGCACTGACAGGATCAGGACTCTCGAAGTATAATATTTGAGCCCAATTCTTATCTCACACAAGTTTTATACTTGGTTGCCTTTGCTACTCTGAATTATGCTTATAAATTAGCTTAATATTAAGCCAAATTCCCTAAAATGCACATAGCTTCTGAAATATAATTTTTCCTAAAAGGAAAATCTCTTCTTAATGGAGAAAAATAGAAGTAAGGAAAAAAGCATTAAATACTGAACAGTCACTCTACAGTATGTTGGTATGTTGTGTTTATTAGGGAGACCTGATGAAGTCAGAAACAGTCATTAATGGAAAAGCACACGAGAATAATCCTTCACCAGAGACACCCTGGTGAAAACACTGGACATACTGCTGATATGTCTGAGCACAAGAAATTGAATATGAGATTCCCACAGAAAAGAAAGTTTCTGCTGTGAACTATTAACTAGGATACTATTCATTTTTACATATAACATATTTTTCATTAATATTAGAGACAAGAGAACTCACTGTGACAGATAACAAATAACAGAAAGATTAGGAAGTGCACAGGGATAAAAGCTTCTCTAAGTAAGGAGAAGGTGGTTCATAAAAATGTCTTAAATGTATTTGCTATTGCTGCTGTTTTTTCAATAATGCAAGGTGATAGAAGAAATTACATATATCATCCTGTAAAGAGAGGTTACTTTTTATTAAATTAAAGATGGATAATGCTGAATTTAACAGTGAACCTGCCTTTTTTTTCTCTCTTTTTTTTTTTTCTGCTTGATGCCAGAACACTCTGTGAAAGCTTACAGCAGAAAACATTTGCATATTTTTCCTGTCATGTGAACCATGTTTGGCTTTTAATAAGCTCCCTGAACATACTTTCCTAATTCTTTTAAGGAAACCCCTTACAACTTGTTTTATTCTTAACTTGGTTCCAGCCTTAAGTTTTTATTATTTACAAAGTAGTATTTATAGTATTTCCATGGGGGAAAAAAACCAACACAATCATGATATAAAGGAAGTATATGTATTGAGTACACTTCGAAAGATCCATTTTGTCTTTACAGTTATTAATTTGAAAATGTTTTACTTGTTTTCATTTCAAAAAGTGTTAATCCATAAGCTGTGCACAACTTATTGTTTTTAATAACTAGATTAGCATTGCAGACAGAGCGTGCACAGTACAGGGAAAACACCGAGATTTAACACTGAGAAATCAAGAAGGAACATTTAATTTTTACACTGTAGTTCAAGTCATAATAAGCATGATACTAACTGAAAACCCACATAAAAAGAAAACTATCTCCACAGTTTCCCATGTAAAAACAGACAGATATTCTTAAAGATTTAATACTGCTTAATATATAGGAACTGCTGGAGAGCAAGCAGCAAATATTTTCGTAACAGAGGAATTTTGGGATGCAGCAAAATTCAAAAGCTAATCCAGTTAAGCAGACATTTTGTTCACATAATTTTTATTTTTTTTCAACTTCAGTACCGAACATGCATCTCTCTGTATATCCCAATTCTCGAATAAGAACCTCCACTTCACTCCTTTGCTTAAAGCTCTTTGTTTTCAGAGAACAATTTCTACCTTGAACTGCAGTTCGCTTGAACAACTTTGAACAGCATTTCACCATCTATATAACACGTCTTACAGATACATAAAGCAGATTAGTTAAACACTTATTAACGTGTTCCTCTCTTTTCTGTGATCAGTTCTTCCATTAAATGATCTCTACTTTCAGTTTCTCTGTAACCTACTAATTCTCCTTTTTTCAGTTTCTGGAACCTTGTTTTCTGGTTGGGGAGTTTGGGGAGTTTTTTGTTTGTTTTTTTTCTTGAAAAGTTAAGAGTCATATTTAATGGAATGCATGTACACTTGAGATTCCCCTAACAAGGTTTATATGTGTCTCTTTTCCCATTTGTACTCAGAAATGAAAGAATATTGAATTTTATTTTAGTGGCTTAATTCTCAGAGGTTAACAGAAACCCTGGACAAAAAAAAAAAAGGATTCCCAAGCAAGCCAGTTGCTTTTTCATCTAGGAAAATCTTTTATACTTAGAAAACTATAACAAAACTATTGCATGCCTATTGTACCTTTCACAAAAGATTTCTGGGCAGAAAAGTTTGTTTCAGAAGCAGGATGTAGGGTTTTGGGCAACAGACTTGACATGATGAGATTCCATTTCTAAATACCAACTAAAGCCTCATTTAGAACAAACAGAAGATAGACTTTATGGCTAAGGAGTTAACAGCCCAGCTGGTGAGCAACCGTAGCTAATTCAGCAGTGGCATCCCAGACCCGTAAAAAGACAGCTTTAGTGCTTCCTCTGTAACTAAAGGAGAAATTACTAAGATTCTGTTAGATTTCATTGCTGGCTTTGTTTTGTTTTCAAAATCTGTGCACAGCAGTGAATCTGACAAAAAGAAAAAAAAAACTACAACAAATTTAGTTTAAGGAACTGATATTCAGCAAAGTTCTAGCAAAATGCAAAAAATAAATTCCTGGAGACAACAGAATCTGGGAAGAAGAATAGAATGGGGTGGGGCGGGGAAGAAGAGAGGCTGGAGAAGGGAAAGAGCTCTACATTCAACTACATTATCCAACAATTTCACTTCTAGAATCTGGGCTCCTGACTGCCCACCTGCATGTGCTATTTCACTCCCGTCAGCTCTTCTGGAGCAAAACAACTAGTTCCTTGGAAACTAAACCCAGTTTAGTAGCTCTGCAGTTAATTCATTGTAGGGATCCCTGTGATGGCATTATGGATGAGAACTAGCTGGTTTCGGTTCTTCATTGCACACTTGAGAGAGGATGCTGTATCACCAAAACTATGATGGCCTATAACCATCCTAATCAAACTAATTCAGACACTTCAGGCAAAGGAACACTACAAAAAAATAATTGTATCTTAGGGCCAAAAGGCAGCCCAGAGGAGACTGGCAACAAATGCTATGAAGCACGAAGGCACCAGTTTCTTCAGGCGATGGCTAGCCCTGACCACTAAGAACACAAGCCATTTTTTATGACTTAATTTGGAAACCACTCTGCAAAGAGGATGTGTTTAACAGTAGACATAGCTCCTCTCCCCTTCTCTTCTCTGTGTTGACACATCCAAAAGGCTGAAGGACATGAATAAAGTAGGTCAAAGAAGCCCAAATGACTTAGGCTGACTGACAAATTTGTAAAAATCATCCTCCTTATGAACACTAGACTGTTCTGAAAGAAAGATATAGCAAGAAAATATATCTTTCTGCCACATTTCTCTGACAAGAAGGGCAATCAGAAGACTCCAGGGTGAAAAAAAGCCAAGACATTCAACTTTCTAGAAACTCCAAAGGGGCCTGGAAGCAGAAATCACAGCTCTGCATTTCATAGTAGAAACGCCTTCAGTATTCTTGACTACCTAGCTAGAAGGTCTTACTTTCACCTTAAAAGTATCTGGTTTATTTTTCTGAACCCTGCTAGGATCCTTTGGAAAGATACTTACATGTTTTTTTTTTTTAAATTCAATAGTTCCTACGCAGCTGTATCTGGGACCAGTGATATCAGATCACACTGACCTTTCTTTAAAAAGGGACAGAAAAATTATTTTATATGTTAGGGGATAAAAACCGAAGGAAGTAGACACTCTCCTGTTGAACTTCCACTGGCTTTAGAGAAAATTACAACACTCAGAGATATCCTTATTCTCTGCTGTGGTTCAATTTGCTGAGAATAATTACATTCTCTTCCCTAGAGTAATTTTGGAGGCAAATGGCAGAAAGGTAACTCTTCTTCAAAAAAGGAAACATTTAGACTCTTAATGATATAAATGTCATTGAGAAAGTTTTCTACCATTTTGCCCCTTCTCCACAAAGCAAAACATTTTCAAGTTGAAAATGCAGGAACGTCAACATAGGTTACTCAAGCTGCAGGTCACCCACATCTTTTGGGACACCCTACCTGGGCTGAACCCTACACCCAATTCACAATATGCGCAACTTGGGCTTTTAAAAGCATGGTAACATTTTTTTTAATGACAACTTATTCACATTCCCCCCTTAACATTGCCCTCTACTAGTAAACTTGTGGCACATCAGCTCTTAAGTGGAGTAATATTAAAAAACAAAAACAAAAAATGAAACAAACAAAAAAACATGACGACACATACTTTACCACAAATATGCCAAGCATAAGGCAAATTCGGTTTCTGGATCTGTTACCAAGTAATATTTCACAAAGTCAAGAGATAAAAGTTTGTCCCAAGAAGAAAAAAAGAAGGAACAGATGCAGCTTGCAGTCTGGCACAGTGTACAGCACATGACAAAGTTTGGAAAGAAAAGCCTGTAGCTCCCTTTTTACCTCACCAAGACAAAATGTACAAATAGCTATAATCCCCTCCCCATTTTGGGGCCAATAAAACAACTGTTCATGCATATGGTATTATAAAATGTTTAACAGTAAAATGCACCCATTTGGCTTTCCCTAGAATTCTGAACTTTTTGACTTCGTGCCAAATCGTCTATGTAATTTCTCAGTTCAGTCATATTAAGAGATGCTTCCTACCTTCTGAAATATCACTCTACTGCTCCGATTGAATAAATTTAATTCTCTCCCTCCCCACCCCCAACTAACATAAAACAGATGGAAAATACATTACACTAGAAGTTCTCAAAGAATTATTTTCTCCTTCAAATACCAATCACTGATCACAGTGTGGTCCTTACATGCACAACATATCGACTGGACTCCACTGTGAGAAAAAAATCAAAGACCTATTGGCAGTCCACTACAGTTAGTGAGAACTTTATTGGGTTTTTGCGGTTGTTTTTTTTTCTGCCAGAACAGATGCAATATATGTTGTTAGAAGAACTGAATATTTCTAAGTACCTTTCTGGTAGGTTTGCTAGGTACCTTTCAAGACAATCCTTTAAAATGTACAACTTCCACACCTAAGCCTAGTGTCACACACCAGCAGACATAAGATCTACACTGAGGAGATAGTGTCCTTGCACATAAGCAAAAGAATCTGCAATTCAAAGTTCAGAGGCTCACCTAGTTTTCTCATGTTTGTTTCACCCAGCTTTAAGATTTTGCTTTAAATGACGATTGTGAGCTCTCTGGAATTTGCCTCTCTTATGTATGTGTGTTATCACAATAGATTACTGAGGTGGCATGGACTCCTTGGCACACCTATAGTGAGAAGTAATCAGTGTACATCCAAAAAAAGATTAATTCAGCTTGAAAGATCGAGCACTGAAGAAGGAACACATGGGAGCTCATTTTCCAGGTTATGTGTTTCACCGCTCATGATTGTTTTCTTCCTTATCCTTCCCAGCAGTTGCTTACATTCATGCAACAAAAAAATCTTCTGGCAACACATCCAGTGCAGAGTTGTGTATAAATCAAAACTCAATTGTTTTAGTATCTGAACTCAATAAATTTCACACACAGGAGAGAAGCTGTATGCAAAAGGAACACATTCTTCAATCACAGCCAGCCAATCAAGCTAGCGTAACACAAATGAAAATCCCCACTGAGTTACAGGCTGAAGAGCTATTTGGAACTACAATGTGGCCATCTACTCCTACCTTTGCTACAACGCAGCCAGATAAGGTATTATTCTGTATCTTTAAAAGACCTTCCTATTGTGTTAAGTTAATTCAGCTGAGCTTTAGCAAGTGTGAGAGAGGAATCACAGACTTCTGCCCATCCTGACAGAGCACAATGCTTTCTGCCATGAGTAGTCCCAAAGAAGTCACACAGCATGCCAGGTACAAAGTATTTGCAGAAGTGAGCCCTCAGACAGGGCTATAAAAGCTCTGGGTTAAGGAAGCACACGCCAACTTGCTTCTGCTTGATCTGTTACACAGCTTGACAGTAACAGATAGCCAGTTGCATTAGTGTCAATGTTCAGATACGTTTCTCTCAATATCTGTCACAAAAAACAGACGCGGTATCAGCGTGCCAGCTGTATTATCGGTCACTACATAGTTGATCATACTTAATAACATCCTCGAGCACAGACACGGCTAACAAGTATCACAGACGGCAATTACTATTGTGCACCACAGTCACCCAGATCGTTCTGACTCCGAGCTGCCAACGGCGCGCGTTCGGCGAGTGCCTGCCTCCCAACTTTTCCCTCTCAAATACATTAACTTGCCTCAATATGGAGCCAGAGTTTGTTTTGAAACTCTTAACAGGATCACTGAAAGAAAAGAGGAAAAATACCATAAATGATCCTCTGGACTGTTTCCAGAGTAGCGTATTCTCTTAGCGATTGCCTTGGAAGCAAGCCAAAAAAGGGAAGTGTTCTTGCAAATGAGCACGCTACTATACTCAAGTACAAGTTATCATTTAATTCTTTTGTCAACATCAGCGCAGTTAGAAATTAAGAAGGCTGGTTAATAAACAGGTTACTTGAATTCCAGTTACCAAACACCAATTTCTTCTCTATCCGTCCCCCCCATGCTCATTCAGCTCCTGTCCCCCACCCACTTCCCAACATACACTGCTTTCTTTTTTTGCATACTTTGTCTCCTTTACTGAAAGTCAAATAAAATTAGTGTATTAATTACATCAACCATGACTAGGTCTGCAATCAAGAGCAACTTAACTAAGAAAAGGAAAAAAGTCAGTCGCTCCAAAAAAATATTTGAAAACCTCAGAACAGGCTTCTATGGGACACAGTGCTTAATATTTTTAATAGGGTTTTAATACAGTCTACTGAATGGTTTTGTGCAGGCAGTTTTTCATATTATGATTACTCCTAATGAGATCACCCTCCTCATCCCTTCCCAATAGAACAATGAAAGATTTGTGCAAGGCTACAAAGGCATCAGATCAACTCCACTCACTTCACCTTGTACCGAATTTCCTCATAAAATCTCATCAAGAAACACAATTTTTTTTTTCCTGAGGACAAATTATTAATAATGAGATCTATTTATTTTTCTTTTAGGGGGTCGTAATCCTCTGTAGAGGATTTTGAAGTCCTCACACAGACATGTCAGACTCAGTGACTGCTGCCAGCTTTGTTTTTGAGATGCTGTAGGTTTCTCCTCTTCACAGATTTGTGGGTTTTTTTTCCCAGGTTTTGACTTACAACATTTCTCATCAACAAATGTCTGTCCATCTTATGGTAAAAATATGGTAATATATAACTCCTTGTGTCATCTTATGATAAAAATGATAGACCTTGTGTTAAATGTACATGAAAATACCCGTCTTCAAAAAAACTGCCTATTCGCTTGATTTTACTGTAAGCAAAGACAATGAAATATCCTTTCTCATGCTAAGCTGAAGCATCTTACACATGTAGCCTCAGTAACAGCAATGCTAAGGATAAGTATTATTCTAAGAATATGGGTAACTGAACCAGTCTGAATGAGAAAGCACAGTAGTCTCTGATTTGCTAGTATTTTAAACTCCACCATGATACCCTGGCAAGCCAGAAGTTTAGAGTTAGTTTTATGCAAAAACATATTGTAGAAAGGAAAACATACTTTACTCTGAAAACTTGATATTCTGTTTGAAAGATCTAAAATGATACCCTTTTGTCTGAATTTGCACACACTTACGACACAATCCTCTAACTCAGTTTTTATTGCGTGTGTATTCTTCCCATTACTAACCACACCTCGTTCTTCCTCAGTTTTAGTTTCCTTGTAATTCTGTCAGAGACCATGTGAAAGAACAAATTGTTTAACTACTCATATCCAAGATTATTAATACAATGTTCTGTGATAGGTATGACTTGCTCAGCAAGAGGTACAAGGAACATAACCTTAACCAGTTTAAAATGCTAATCCTGAATCTATATTTATGCTTCATACATTATGTTTCATACATTTTAAATTTTAAAATGCAGTATGCAACTGCTGATTCCCCTATCCAGAAGAGCTGACTGCTTTGGATTAGCCAGTGTGAAGTTTACAGATTGAGGATCCAAAAACTCTAAAAGCAGACTGATGACGTATTTCTCTTGGGGGGGGGCGGAGCTGGTAGAACGTGACCTATTAATGTACATACTACAACAAGTTGCATGTTTACTTACGTTCACATGTGTCTCCTTTTTGCTGGTATCCCGCTTTGCAGATACATTTTCCAATAGGCACTAACCATTCTCCCTCTGCGCTGCAGTGCATCTTCGGCGAGTTCTCCGCCTCCTCCTCTGCACTGCTGACACAAGTTCCCCGTACTTCAACTAAAGAGGAAAACTCTGAGCCAGTCACTGTGTCAGGAAAAATAGCTAAGTTCTCAATGATGGACCAGCACTTCTTGTAGTAGACTTTGACAGAGACCAAAGCAATACAGGCCCCTACATCCTGAAACGCAAGATAGAATCCTTTTTTGGACAAAGGTCCAATTTCTCTCACCTCTGTGTTAAGTTTCATTTTTCTCTCCCCAAGATCACCCTGGGTAAAACTTTCATCTGCTGCAATAGTGTCTATTTTTACATATTGGTTTTCTCGGATATTCCTGCCAGTGTCGTAGTCTGTTTCATAATAATACAAGTTAAAAGTTTCTTTACAAGTCCCCAGAACTCCAGGAAGACTGTTACAATCCCTCAGAGTGAATTTCAGTTCTACAAAAATCCTTTGTGCATTGCTTTTTGCAATCCAGTTAGTCCGAAGCCAGTTGTTTTGGTTTGATTCCATCACCTGGCATACCTGGTATGTTCGTATAGGAGTGTAGTTTTCATCCAGTCCACTAATTTCTTCCCACTAAAACAATAACAAACAGTTAGTAATACAAAACAAGTACACCACCAGATGTAACTGTTGTGCATTTTAAAAGGCTTCACACAACTCAAGTCTCCTCCTTTTTTACAGTATGGCTTCATAAAAAGTAGGTTACTGTTAAAATACTCTTAAGCACCCAAATGAAGAAAATACATCTTAATGCAGCTGCAGGCTCTCTCTCTCTCCACGTCTTTCCCACATATAAATAACTTCTAAAAATCATTGTTACATCATGGGCACAGTTGTAAAGGGGAAGCTTCAGAGAAGGCTGTTCAACGTACCAAGTTCTGATTACACACTGGGCTCTCCCACATTTCATTAAGGTCATGACAGTTTTGGGTAAGCAAAGACCAAAAGGAGGGAGGCAGCTTCGCTTCCAGAGAAACCTAAAATCAGTAAAGCCTTAGAAACTGAAATTGCCTGGTGTTACAGTACATAAAGCTTGTGTACATAAAACTTCCAGTTAATGTTTCAGTTGTACAGAAAGCATGGGACCGGGTCCTGAAACTTGTGAGTCGTACAATTTTCACTCCTATATGCTGAAAGTGGCATAGAAAGAGAGGGCAAGAGAAAACAGACAGAATTAAAAATCTGAAAGCAAGAAAACATTTTGGTTGTCCCCTTTTTGTTCAGTCCACCTTCTGTTCTACTTACAAACCAAAGAAGGTAAGCAGGAGCTCCTCACCTCACATTTTGTTCAGTGGCTGCATCCATGTTAAAAGGAGCAAACTTCATTTAGTTGGGAGTTCAAATGAACCATGAGATTACATACGTAATTAAGAACAACCCACATGACTGAAAGTTCACTGGTTCAAAGCCTGTTTTTTGTTGTTGTTCCCTCTTTAGGATAACAACTATGTAACAAACTGGTAAGCCTCTAACAGCCCCACAGTCTTTAACAGCCTTTGGTGGCGTGGGAATTTGCACCTCCGGCAATGGCAAACCTTCCACTGAAATCAACCAGGCAGATCTGCCCAGGTGTAACCAAAACAGTATCTGTCTCAGCTTTTTTCACATTTCTT
Source organism: Calonectris borealis (assembly GCF_964195595.1). Classification (NCBI taxonomy): domain Eukaryota; kingdom Metazoa; phylum Chordata; class Aves; order Procellariiformes; family Procellariidae; genus Calonectris; species Calonectris borealis. The sequence continues at coordinate 43,970,634 of NC_134314.1, forward strand.
GTAACATTTAATTCACTGCAGAAACTGCAGCTGTAATAAATTAGGGGGGTTTTTTTTGAGCTATCTTCACCCGATGATACAGGCAACCATGACTTCTCCGTATGGCACTTAGCCCTCTGGCCCTGTGTCAATAATGCACTTAAGCTCACGCTTAAGATCAATGACAGTACTTATGAGCTTAATGGTAAGCATGTGGTTAAGTGCTTTGTGGGACTAGCATACTCGGCACCTCTGCAGGATGGAGCATCCACTGACATTCCTTATACCGGTAACCAAGCGTGGAAGGCATTGGTTTCCCAGACTAGGAGCCCCGCAGTATACAGTACTTTGCAAGCCTATTTGACAGCAAATGAGATCATTTTAATGTTGGTCTACTGCTCCAAGAAAAAGCAGATGTGGCTGAATTGATGCTGGAAGTTATCACCACAAAATATATCACGGCTGCACATGCTGAAATGCACAGAAGTTGTAAATATCGAAGCGCATTTCAAAGACCTACAGTTAATGTAGACGTGGTATTTATGGTATTATATATGCATATGGTATTGAATTATTGAAATATATTATTAAATGCTCATGGAGTTAACTGAACTGATTGCATATGGAACTGTATTAATATCAGAACAGAAGAAAGTCTATCTTCATAATAGATTTGTTATATCTGAATGAGTGAGATTTTTTGCCCCCTGTGTAAGAACTACTACCAACAAGGAAAGGAAAAAAAGGGGCCCTGAACTGAAGATTTTGGCTCTGCCACATTGAAAAGAAACAAAACAAAACAAAACAAACAAAAAAACCCAACACCCATAACCCAAAGAAACCCAAAACCACACAAAGATGACAAAAAAGGCAGGAAGACTAAAATTTTACTGATTTTTATACTCTCCATTTCATGTAAGGTAGTGTTGGATTTTTTTTTGTTTTGGGTTGGTTTGGGTTTTTTGTTTGTTTTATTTTTTATCTTGTGTACGCAGTCCTCCTTCAAAACACCAAGCCAGATTCTGGAATGAGATATTCTAGTTAGACGACGTATCGTGTCTTTGAAGTGAAAGTAACTCTAATGTACCACACAACAGAATCTGACTCTTCAGGTTTTGATGTGGACTGCTCCATCAAAACAAATCCCCATCCCCCACCCTCCCCCAAAAAAAACCACACAGAAAGCAAAACAAAAAAAACAACAAACAAACAAAATATATTTAACAAAATCAAACCATTTTTCGTAATACAACACAAATGAGCCTTCCTGGAGTCAAAAACCCACTACACGAGGCTAGCTAGTATTAGAGAGATTCTTATGCTACAGTCAAGGAAAACAATACAAAACACTAAATTCAGATAAGTCCTACTTTACGTTATCCCTAGTATTAAATGCTGTTAAAGTCTATGCTATTAAAGTCTAGCTTTCCGTATTTTCCGAAAGCCATGGAATACAATTTTGCTAAAAAATTAAGGAAATAGGACTTATGATTCAATTCTGTAATCACAGAGCTATTATTTCAAGCAGTCCGTTGGTGGTGTACCTGCTTCTCTGCGGGAAAAAAAAAATACATCAGTACTTCAGGATATGTTTTCACCTATGCCATCTGAGGTCGTGTTTCATTAAAGTCTTTCTAAAGTGATCAGTTCCGTGATAGCTTTTACAGCAAGAAAATTCAACTTTTCTTTGTCCTGCTGCAACATATGGTGATACACATGCAATTCTATTTGAATGTGTCCTGTTCTATTGGTTTCAATATATGGTATTTTAACTTCTTAGTTATCTTAACAATGTTTGAGATCATTGTTAGATGTAACATTTGCAGCTGAATGAGGCATTTAACGAGTGTCTGGCTGATATATTCCATACTGTGATGATGCAGTAGTTTCTCTTACGAAGAAGTTTTTCTGTGTTTATTCCCATAAAGTCTTTATTGCATAGTAGAAAAATCAGTAATTAAAACTAGAAAAACATTTATCTTCAAAATTACATTATTTAAATGGTACTTTTACGTTAATATACAGGCAACTATTTCTGAACATTCTCATGCATATGAATCCGGTCATTAGTTTTGATTCACTTTTAATTCCTGATTGAAATTGGCTTCTACCTCTAAAAGTCGCCTTTTACTATTTGTTGAATTTGATTCTACTTTCATCTTTAAGTATGCTGACATGTATAACATGTGTTGACATGTCTTTCATTATCTACAGGTTAGCCTAATATAATTGCAACTAAGCTAATCTTTCAAACACCTCTGGTAAAGGCTTCAATCAATGCAAAACGCTAATGCCAAGGTTATTAGCCATCATACGCGTTGAGCTCGCATTACATTCTTTCTGAAGTCCTTAGATTCGTTTCCAGTTTATGCTTGTATTGATTTTACGATCTTGCTTTTAAAGAAAGACACTTTCAGATTTTCATTCTTCTTATTTAAAGGATTTGTTACACTTTTATATCCCCGCTCACACTTCACGCTCTTCTGGCTCCAGATTTCTTAATGCGCTGAAGATTAAGGGCCTGATCCCCAAGTCCTTGTTCATGCAAGGAGTTGCAATGGATTCAGCAAGACTGCTTCCATGAGTAAGAACTGTCCATATAATGTATGATTTGTCAGACCGAGTTAAGGTAGGACTGAGCTAAGGTAGGACAATATACCCATTATATCTTTCTGAAAATGCTCTTCTTCAAGGCTTGAGGACAAAGGGGTTTTATATCACTTTTAATTCAGACTGAAAGCAGCATTTCTCAACTTTACATATATAATAAATAAGACAATAGCACCGATGTTTCTAAACTTCTCATTTTTTATAATGATGTACTTTAAAATGGTACATTTCATGGAGTACCATGAGATTAATTTGTAAGCAAGCTGGAGATGGCCTTAACCACAGAATTCATGCCTAGTTCCAGATATCAAGCTCCTCAAGACTTGGGGATGTTTCAAGTTTGGAATGTCATTTCAAACACATCTGCAGTATAAATGTTTTTATTTTAGAGCACTTCAATCTGTGCTATTCAATTACAAAGAAAACATCGTAAACAAATTTATGATCACCCATTATACAGAAAATTAAAAACATATTTTTAGAAAGTTTCCACACAGAAGTAAATCTGCTGTTTCTAAAGGAAGAAGGAAAAAGTGATTTAAAATACTGTGTTATAAATATACAGAGCTTTCTGGTACAGCACAAAGGATTACACTACAAAACATAAAGCTACCGAGAACATTTAGGTGAGTTTCTAAAGAGACTCTTACTTTTAATTAGCTTGTGCATTTGTTCACCGTAACCTGAGGTATGCTTCTTTCCATTATAAAAATGAAAAAGCCGTAAACACTTGGTACGATTACTGAGACAAATGTGAGGGGGAGCTAGTTTAAAGCAAGTCTTTCAATTGCTTTGGTAAAATAACTACTCATCTTTAGGAACTTAATTTTTGCCTGGAGTACTTACCCCATTGGGAGGAGAGGAAATCCATTCCAACTCTGTCTGTTGTGCTTTAGAGTCCAGCAATATTACTAAAAAAGAAAACAAAAAAGAATTTCCACTGTTTGTTAAATATGAGTGGGAATATAAAACCAAAGAACAAGGTCTGAATTAAAAAAAGTAATAAAAAGAACAGAATTTTTGTACAAATTAATATTTTTTCTTCATATTATTAAAAAAATGTCTGCCACAACTATGCATTTATGTGCAAATAGATGATTAAATGATTATGTACCATCCACATAGAAGCAGACATATATTAATCTTAACAATTTCATTGCTTAAATCAAAGTGTATTGTTTTTCTTAGTGCTCTAAAGTGTTACTAATCAGTCATTAAGATGCATGCTCCCTTCATCTCCTTTGTCATAAGAAGGACATTTCCATATGCTGGCTATTACAATGAGCTTAAAGCAAACAAATACACACCAACATTTCAACACTTTTCCAAACTGATTTAGACAAGACTAGTCTATACCTTACCGGGAGTTGCACTGCAAAAGCAATGGTCTTTTTGAGTTCGAAAGAAAAAAATATGTCCTTTAGGTGATAAAGCAGTAATTCTATAAACAAATGACAAGCAGGAATACGGAAGACTCTGCAATTACCTCACACTTTGCATGCTCAAAATACTATATACACAAAATCAGACTAATTCACCTTATGGTAATGGCTTACTAAAATCTTCATGTCATTATACCCCAGTGACACTTCTATACAAAAAGACATCAGTTCTAGTAGCACCGCAATTATTTTCAGCTAATTGTAACCCCGTCTCCGAAAGTGGTTAATCACAGCCTAATAAACCAACTCTTATATATTTTACAGTACATATTGGAGGTTATATTACTGATGTTCTGTTACCTCCAAACATATATTTCTATATATGTCTTATATTTCAATTATAGCTATAAGCTTCTTTCTTAGCATATTATTATAAGTTTCTGTAAATCTTTCAAATGGTATATATGTTAATCTGTGATGTCCAAAAAAAAAAAAAAAGTGAAATAATTTGCTGTAATACCTTCTTTCAAACAGCAAAAGCTGTAAAGTGATCAACTATATATCTAGGTCTGGTACACTTTGAAGATTCCTTCTTCAAAGCTGCACATTTAACTTCATACTTCTATTTGATTAAATAAAAGGTAACATTTCTAATTTAAATCTGTTCAGTATATTTTTATCTATAAAGCTATTTATAACTTTACACACAGCATTTAAGTACTGATATTTCAAGGCATGATTTAAGGCTGTAACTTGAAGCAACTTTTGTCAGGTCTTTTGAAATGGTTATAAATCTGGCTTCGGCCCTTTCTCCTAGAAGAATTTAACACAAAATTTCAGTGAATTACTAGAAAGATGAGATGACTAAAAAAGTTATTTAAAGGTTCATACAGTAATATCTGGAATGTTAGCTGAACACAAAACAGTAGGTTCCAGGCCTGTATTTCAGTAATAAAGTGAAACTACTCATTAAGGAAGTTTGATAGTCTCTCTCTAGAAAGATTATCTGCTTATTTCATTAAGGTTGGATTCAAGGGGCTTTACTTTGTAACACTTTCTATAGAAAAACAGGTGGTGGATGTGGTGGTTTTTTAAACAAGAACATTTTTAACCGTCCTGGGAAAAAAGGTACCACGAAAAATTTAACCATTTCAGCACCAGCACAACGTCCCATGGCTGCAATTCATTACACTTTTTATTTGGCAGCAATTCTCCATCACATAGCAACGGGTGGGCGCATCCCAGAAAGAAAAGACAACAAGCAAACATAAAACCCTGCTCTGCAAACACCCCTTGCAAAGAAAACGTGGCGTTTCCGCGCGGCACCGAAAGTTACTGGGGAAGAGCTTCCCAGGCCGGCGGCCGGTGCGCTGCTCCCGGCCGGAGCCCCGTGGCCGCCAGGGCTGGTCGCGCCGCTCTGGGCAGCGAGGCGGACGGGCGCCGCGCACCCCGCCAGCGCCGCGCGGGGATACGCAGCCCCCCGCGCGCCGCGCACACCGAGACCCCGGGCGCGGTCCCTCCGCGGGGGCGCAGCGGGCCGCGCTCCGCGCGGGGGGGGGGGAGACGCCGCTCAGTGCCCCTCTCCGCGGCGCGGCGGGACGGAGAGAGAAAGGAGGCGTAAAACCGGCGGGCGAAGTGCGGGGGCGCGGCTGCGGGGAGGGGGGCTCCGCGGGGCGCTGCGCAGGCGGGGAGCGGCGGCCTCTCGCCTCCGCGGGGAGCCGCAGCCGCGCACCTACCCCGGGCGCGGGGCTTGGCGGCCGGGCAGCAGCGCAGCACCGGTACCGCGGTCGCCCCCGCCACACCCCCCAGCCCGGCAGCCGCCGGTTTGGGGAGGGAGCGCTCGGGACGGCAGCCCCGCAACGGAGCCCCGAGGTCTCGTAGCCACGGGGCGGAGAGATAGGACCTCCCCCCCGGGGGGGAGCGGCCCGTAGAGCCCCCGCGTCTGCGCTCGCCCCGAGGGTCCCGGCCGCGGCGCTGGCAGAGGGCTCCGCAGGTAACGTCACCCCCTCGCTTGGAGAGCCAGGCGGACCCGGCCCCGCTCCTCTCCAGCATCTTGCCGCGGCTTTTATTTAGCTACAGAAAGGAAACTCGGAAAACTTTTCAGCTTCTCACCCCCCCATCCCTCTTCGCACCCAGCGGGGAGTGGTGGGAAACCACGCGGGGCTGCTGCCGCCACCGGCCCTTCGGCGAGGCCGAGGGTGAAGCTGCAAAGTTACTTCTTTTTTTTCCCCCTCGCTCTTTCTTCCGCGGGAGTTTCCTGCGCTTGGAGCAGGTAGCCGCTATCAATCCCTGTCTGCCGCTCGCCCCCTCCTGACCCTCCTTTGGCTGGGTTGATTTTCCCCAAACATACACACATTATACACACACACTCTTATATGTATAGATCCATATATGTACACATCTACAGACGTACTACACACACAAACACGAGGCAGGCTACCGCCGGGAGGCACCGGCGCAGCCCCGGTCGCGGCGCAATCCGCAGGGCAGAGCGGGGCAGGCAGCCCGCACCCTCCCTCCCTCCCTGCCTGCCTGCCTCCCTCCCTCCCTGCCTGCCTGCCTTCCTCCCTCCCTGCCTGCCCGACCATTCTCCGCTCCCCAACCCACGGCCACGCGTTAGTACTCCCCATGTGGGGGTGTCTGTGCTTTACAGCCCCTCCAAATAAACTTTCGAAATGCTGCTAAGGACAGGCTCTCTCCTCTTCCCCTCTCTAACCTCACCATCGCCGCCTTCTCTTAAGGGCAGAGGACATTTTAATTGAAGGATTTTTTTAAGCTCCAGTTACAGGCTCCAAATGGTATTTTACTGCATGCCAACGGTTTGGTGAAAAATATTGACGTATCCAGCTGCGGGGGGGGAAAATCCCCAAATGCATACATATGCAGAGACAGCGAAAAAGCCCCTGACTCCCCCTTCCCTGTCGTCCCCCACCCTCGAAGATGGAGACGGACCTTCGCCTTTGGCTGTCAAACGCGAGCAGGGCACTCTTTTAGATCATTTCGGATTTTCTCAGCGTGAGAAAAGAGATTCCCAGATGGACTTTGTGAATTGATTTTGTACACCTCCGTCAGCCTCTGATATAAAACTGCCTGTTTTCTCTCTGTGCGTGGGGGAAACAAAGGTCCGGGGTTCGCCTTACACAGATACCAGTGTTGGATTGATGGGAATCGGGAAGCCCCGTTGTGATACACAGATGGTGTAAAACATCCATCCCTAAACCTCTCCCTCTCTCCAGCAATGCCGGGGGAGAGCGCACACGTTGCAGAGACACGCCGCCAGGCTGTATGTACCCTCTAAATGCATGCCCAGCCTACATGGCCGGGAGGTGCAAAACTGCACCCCAGTGCTCCTTCCCACGGTCTGTGCACGGCCCCGCGGGGCCGGAGCTCTGCAGGCCCCCGACGGGCAGTGGCGCGGAGCTGCCCCGCAGCCTCAGCCCCACGCCGTGCCGTGCCTCTCCCGAAACGTCCCGAAACCCGAAACTCGGCCCCCAGCCTCTCCAGACCCCGCCCGGGGAGCAGCGAGGTAACCCGCCCTCCCCGCACCTCGTCGGGAGGATGAAGGCTGCCACAGGAGAGTAAGGGTCCCCTGCACGCATCCCCGGCCCGGGGGCTGCCTCCCTAGCCCCGTGCCTTTCCATCACGTGCAAATGCCTCGCAAACCTCATTCCTGAGAGCAAAGGCAGTTGTCCCGGTCTCTCACACACGCACACCCCCAGTGAATGCCTTGCTTTTTCCTCCCTCCCGCCTCAATTAAAAAAATGTCCTTTTTTTCTTTTTTTTTTTTTTTTTAAGCGGGGGCTGACAAGCAGCTCGCAGGGGCAGGCACTAAGCCACCGCACAGACTTCGTGTACAAAAGCAATAAATAAGGCCAAAGTTTTGTTTTTCGCATCACCTTACCTTCTTTTGCAGCCTGTGCCTCCCCCGTGTGTGCAAACCGGAACAGCCAGACGGAGCACAAAATAATCCAAGAAGGGAGCCTACTTTGGAAAACCATGGTGCAGGAGCGGGGTGATTTTATATTTCTAGCTATATATTTCTAGACACTGCCGCTGCCGCCGCTTGGTGGGTGCTAGAGGACGGTGGAGAATTTGCTCTGTAGTCTCTGGCTCGGCGCTCCCTCCCTCCCTCCTGGCTGCCTTTCTCCTCCTCCTTCTCCTTCTCCTTCTCCTCCTCCTTCTCCTTCTTCTCCTCCACCTCCTCCTCCGCGGCGCTGCCCGGCTCCCGCACCGGGCCGGCCGCCCGCCAGCCCCGACTGCAGCCCGGCCGCCCGCGCCGCGCTCCGATAATATCAATTAGGGCGAGGGGGCGGGACAGCAGCGGCAGGGCGGCCTGTCCCTCAACCTGACTGACAGCCACCGTCGGCCAAACAGCAGCGATTCTTGGCGCCCGGCGGGCCGAGCCGGCGCCTGAGTCGTCGCGGCCGGGGGGGCGGGGTCGACGATGCCGCCCAATGAGCGTGCGGCGGTGTCGGGTTGCCGCCGGTGCCGGGGAGCCGCGGGCTGTGCGCGGGGCGACGGCGGCGGGATGGAGGGGCCGAGCCGGGAGCGGGGCGCTGGGCCCGGCCGGCACCCGGGGGCTGCTCCGCACGCCTGGAGGCCGCCGGCCGGCTTGTCCTCCGAGCGAGCGGGGCGGCCGGCCCCCCCGCCCCCGGGGCTCCGTGCACTCGCCCTGTGCCGCGGCTGCTGGGGCAGGGAGCGAGGGGCGGCCCGGCCCCAGCCTGAGTCGCCGCCGGCGGGTCCCGGCGCTGCCTCCGGCGCGGTGCCCGGCCGTGGCCGGGCTGAGCGCGCACCTGGGCTGCTGCCACCGAACGGGAAACTTCCGCAGGAGGTGCGGGATGGTGCCCGAGCCGCTCCTCTGCCAGAAGTCAAGTTCCTGGGGGCTGACAGCACCTGGGCGCCCTTCCCTGGGTCTGACGGGGGTTTTCCGTCCTCCGATGTTCCCGACATAGGAAGAAGAGGCTAATGGCATTATAGGTCTTATTTGGGGGCGGTTGCTTCCCCCCCTCCCCGTCGGGTGTAACCTGAAGCGAGGGCAATCCGCTAATAGACCATTTAAATAGGAGGGGGAGAGAAGGAAAAAAAAAAAAAAAAGAAAAAAAGCAAAATCCGAGGGAGAGAGGAACTTGCCAAATCTCTTGTGCCACCGCTGACCCTCCGGGCCGGGAGTGCTTTTCCCGGGGATCTGTCATGCCCCGACCCCTCCGGTTTTCGCTTCCCAAATCCCAGCCTTGCTCTTTCAACGGGTGAAACCACAGAGCGACACACAAACTCACCCTTCCCTGGGGGAGGCTGCAGAGCGCGGGTGGTGCCACGGGCACGGCGTCGCCGGCGGCCTCGGTGGGAGCGCTCCTCTGCCCGGCCGCGGCGGGGCAGGGGCAGAGGCCGGGGCCGCGCAGCCCCCGCGGCGGGAGGCGGCGGCCCCGGCTGGGCTCCCCGCTCCGCGCCCCCTGCGGGGCCTCTGCCCGGCCCTTACCTCTAACGCTGCCCTGCGCACCTTCTCGGGGCTGATGCTCTGCGGCGCGGAGCTGGTTTTGAACGGCTCCGCTGAAAGTGCATCGCCGTGTCCTTTCGGAGGATAGAAGCGCGATGTAAACGGAATAAGTGATTATTGTTGGAAGCAGGCGAAGACAGCGGAGCGCAGGGGGTGTAATTGCAATTCGGTGGCAAGATTGTGCGAGAATCTGAAACAATCCTTGCGCACATGGGGACGCTGAGACAGAAAATGTTATGCCGTAAATGGAAATTTAACTGTGGGAGGGTTGCATATGGGATCTTTAGGTAGATAAAGCAAAATTAGAGTTAAAAATTATTATTATTAATAATAATAGTAATATGCTCAGCATTGTCGGATAAACAGCCACCATACCCCTGGCGTTGAACACTTTCCCTGTGGTCTCCCGTTACTTCTGAGAATGGTGTGGAGGTAGCCTGAAAAATACACTGTGTTCCTTTCACTTGCTGAATAATTAATACTCATGGCTTAGAATATGACACTTTATGCATTTCATTCAGAATGCTCTTTTGATACTCTGGATACCATGATGAGCATAGGCAAAGTACGCGCTCTTGATTCTCTCGTCCTCTCTCATCTGTCATTCCCATCCTTACACGTGCGTACTCAAAAAGAGGAGCTGTACCGAACAGTGAGTTTGCTTATCTTCTTTTAAAAAAACTATTTTGTTTTAAATACTTACATGCAGGTATTTTGTAACTTTCTTGCAAGTTTTCATAGGTAAAGTTAGTTTTCATGTGGCATATGTTGTAACAGTGATTAAAGCAGATGTAGGAAGTCCTTAACCTAGTTAGTCCTCTACAATTTCCTAGCATAAAGTGCAGAAATTTCACTACAACATCATTAACCCAAAAAGACAATTTTTAACCTACAGAATGTATTTACAAAAAAGTGATTTGTATTGAGGCTTTGAATAACTGTGTTCATAAAAATGCAGGAACTTACTAAATTAACAAATCGACAGGAGAAAGGCTCAAATATCCATGTCCTGCATATAGTATTAGGCCAGACACTTATTTTCATTATCACCTGCATTTATACAGGCTATATTGTACTATATTGTACAATCTAATATTGTATGTGTATAATATGGCTATAGGGCCTGTACAGGTATAAGGATACTTAAAATTATGTAAATATATTAACCACACAAAGGATATATGTGCACATGACTGAATGTAAAAAGAAATTAAGTAAGAGGTTTAAAAAAAAAGGTGTATATCTCTCTTCCTGATCAACTCATTTTAAATGCCCTGTCTTCCTGATAATGGTAAATTGAGCTAAAGATGACATATATGTATTGCTTCCTTGAAACATTTGTGGATGTATTCACAGTTACACCAAAACAATCCATATATATTGAGAGGGTATATTACAGTGTGTTTTTTTTTTAATTTGTGCTTCTTATACATTAAGTCTTTGTAAAATTGATTCAGAATCTGAAATCCTTTTCAGTGAATTTGTTTTTTTCCTTTTCCTTTGCTTCTTTGTAGTGTTTTCTAATACTTCATTGTGTTCTGTAGGATGCACAGCCTATATTGCATCTCATCCAGCTGAGCGTTGGATCTTCTGCGAACAAAAACAGAAAAGATAGATTTTACAACTGAACCAAAATACTCAAGCTAAATGGACCACAACCCCCAGATTTGGTATCAAAATCTCTGAGAGAAGAAGAAAAAAAAAAAGAAAGAAAGAAAAAAAAAGGCAACTGGGAACTTCATTCAACTCGATGTGTTACAATTCAGACACCATCAAAGTAAATGGTTAACTGGAACAGAACAATGTAATCAAAGATACTAATGTTGCTTTTTTGCTTTATTCTGTTTTGTCCTTTTTTCTTACTCAAAATCTGTAGGCCAGATTCTGCCTTTTATTTAAACTTTTTTATAGTTAGAATGGCTTTCTTGATATTACCTAGCTTCCCTATACTGATACTAGCTTGATACTAGCCGAGCTTCCCTATATTGAATTGCAATGGTCTAAGCAGATTTTGGAGAAATATTTGAAGAGTTTTCTCCTTAAAATTGGCTAACCCTCCACCACATAACTCAATCCGAAATTGTGATACAAGAAATATGGGATGAATTCTAAGGCTATACAAGCGTATGTAAGGAAATGAGCATGGTTTGAAAGTAGTTACAAAATTCTGTTTTCACAAATTCCCTTTTTGCAGAATTCAAACATTCTTTCTTGGCTAGTCTGTGCAGGGCCGAAGCAAAATGTCAATAGTTTCAAAAAGGTGTTTTTTGTGTATGTCAGACACAGTTTATGAAAATTATATTGAATCTTGGTTCTGTCCACACAAGAATGATCCTTAAAACTGGTTTTGACCAAAAACATTTGAACTGTGTTTTTCAGTAGTAAAAGTAGAAATTAGGCTTAAGTAATAGAAGAAGATTTTTTAAACCCTGAATTTGGTCATTTGAGGTCATAATCTAAGCAATACCTAAGCAATGCTTTACCTATGCACAAGATTTTCTATGAAATATGCAGTGCACATTTTTGTAGAATTTTTGTCAAATTTTTGTAGAATTTATAACGTAAAAATGCAGTGGGTTCATGACATTTGACTTTTAAGTAATATGCATATAATAAATCATTATATGAGACTTTGCGTTTAGTCTTCCAGTTGTAATGGCACTTACATTCCAAATCTGGACCAGAGATGAATTTTCCATACGGTGTCAATTTCAGATCTTCTGGTGGATTTATAAGTCAGAGTAGCTCTATTATAATAAAGAAGACAATGCATTAAATAAATATTATTGGTTCATAAAGAAATTGTAGAGAATTGGGACTGGCTTGTCTGAAAACCATGCTCATTCAGAAAGTCCTTTCTATAGGTGAAATTTCAGTTTGGTTTTTTTTTTTTTAATTATTTTATTAGCACAAATCGAAAATAGTGCTATAAAGCTTCACACTTTAAAGTCTTCACATACATCAGAATGGTAATAACAATTCACCGTCAAATTTTCTCTTGGGGGATTTGAAGTTATACACTGTGCTAAGTAGATACTTAGATTCTGTTTTTCAAATCTATGAATTTTCAACACACTTTAAAAACACTGTCCAGAAATAGAGATAAGATGGTGTGTCATCTTGCCATTTAATGGGAATGAAACACATTCTATAGAACAACATAAATTAAATTCACGTTAAATACATATGTGAACATGAAATGCCTCTGCCTTTCCTGAGGAACAGTAGCAATGAGTTGTATGGCGTCCAAAAATACGCTGCATCTGGGTCCTGTAAGACTGCTTCCACTGATAAATCTGAATTTGAAAACTGTTTTACTGAGGAACAAGAGCCTTTGGAGAATATACTGTCTCTGTGTTGATTACTCTTCAGAGTCTACTAGTATATCACATTGTGCTGTGGACCTTTCCCTGAGAAGCCCGAGCAGGGCAAGCCAGTGCCATCATCCTGCAATAGTATCTGGAGATACTCTGAAAGGAGATAATTTCCATTGCTCACCTATGAATTAACAGAATGCCTTTGTGCCCGGGTGCAACAAGAAGTAACCGCACACATAAGCACATTGTTGACTTCAGTGCTCTATAAGATTCAAAGTTTCAATTTTCCTAAGATGTTTGTCATACTAAAAATTGCAGACAGAAGAGCCTGATCGTAAGGGTAGCTAATTCTTATTCTAGTTAATTAGTTGTAAGTAGTAGATAAACTGTAGCAATATGCTCCAGTGAGGTTAGTATCTTCCTGTTCTTCCTCAGTACAAGTGACATCTGATCACTTCCATCTGTGACAGTCCTAGATTCTTCTATCAGCCCAGCTGAGGTGAAAAATCAGACCCAGTAGATTTCCTGTTTCCATATATTACCTCCTCTTACAGTCAGTCTCAATCTCTCAATTTCCTTATGGTCCTGTGAAAGAGCACAGAAGGGAAAAAAAAAATTAAAAATCTCTCGTCTCAATCTCCCTTCTGTGTTAGGAGGTAGGAGGGGGAAGGATAAAAGAACAGATGCAATAACCTTTATTTAGTTCTGAAAGATAAACTACAGATTGCAATGGCAGGAGTTCCAGTGGTTTCACCTCTAGATCCAGGAAGCGTAGTGATGTGGAGCATCACTACTGACAGGAAAGCTGCCAAAGTGTATGGGAGAAGGTGTTCCTTGAAGTAGAATAATTTAAGAATTCCATCCCTCAGGAGTACAACCCTCTGCAGATTTTTCTCTTTGCCATCTTTCACATATTCTCATACTCTGTCAAGTTTCCATGCGCATACACTGCCACTTCTATCCTCGTCTGTAGATATACCTCCCCCCCAGAACTGATCTCTCATTATCCACTGCAGGTAAACCAGATTTCTGACAAGTAATACACATACCAATTTTTGGAAGTTTGGTTTATCCTGAGATAATTGATGCTTAGCAGATATGTTAAAACACAAGACCTTACGTACTTTATCTCCTTCAAATGCGAAAGTTCATGTGATAGTGAGTTTCATGGGTAAGTAATGCTTTATTCAGAACACATTTACTTTTGGCTTGAATTTGCCAACTGTAGTTTCCGGATGTGATTTCTTTAGTATTTACTGTAGTGTGACAAAGGTTAATAGAAGTACCTAACAAACTGTCTTTATATAGTCAACTCTGGTTTATCTAGAGTAATAATCTTGTAATACAAATGCAGGGATGATGCAAATCCTCTGTAAAATTAAGCTACATGACTGTATAATGAAGAAAAAGGGTTTTGCTGTATTCGACCCTAAAGGGCAAGCTAACACCTTCCTGAATCAGTAAATGCAGACTGAGAAATAAACCATAGTATTGCAGCACTGCCTCTGGACCCCTCCTGTGCCTCATGCAACCAGATTAGCTATCTCTGTCCCCACAACAATGTGCACCACAAAATGGGTAATTTCACCCCAGTCACCACTGTGCTCTTTTCTTTTAATTATTATTATTTCACGTACATTTACGAAGTAATTTCTTAGTTGTCTCCTGTCTAAAGCCTCTATTCGGATAATGTTTTCCTCTTGTAAGCAGTTCCATTGATCTAGGTGAGAGTTAGATGCTACTCAAGCTGAATGAGAGTGATACTCCTAGGTAAACACTAAGTATCTTTAAAGCTCCTTCAGATAGAAAACACTTCATTTCAAGAAATCCTTTATTTGTCCTTTTGTACATGTTTTTCTTGAGGAGGTGATTTGAACTGTAAGCAGTAAGCAGAGTTAACTGATGCGATGGGGTGCTTTTTTGTACATCAATTTTTTTTAAGACAATAACTTTGATTTTTAAATTTTTTTTGTTGGTGTAGGTTTTTTTGGGGTTTTTGTTTGTTTGTTTGAGGTTGGGTTTTTTTGGTTTTGTTTGTTTGTTTGGTTTTTTCCCCAATGATGGCACAATAAGCAGTTGTCACTGAGCTGTAATGTTACCAGTGATGTCTAGGTCTTTCTCTTAAGTGGTTGCAATAAATTTAAAGCCCATCAACGTGATTGAATAGTTCTTTTTTTTTTTCCTCCTCTTCTTCTTTCTAGTGAATAACATGGCAGCTGTCTACGGTAATTCATCTGTCATTGCGTTGCCCAGTTGCTTAGAGGTAGGGTTTCTAATCCACTGCATAACCTTTCTTAATCCTGGCTAACCTGATTAATCTTTTGCCACATCAATGTCTATGACTTCTACAATAGGTAATAAATACATTAAACTGTGCTACTCATAGTACATATCTTGGAGCATCCTGTAATTTGCTTGTTTTAATGATGAAATCAACCATTTATTTGTTAATGCACTTTGTTTTCCATCTCATAGCCAGACTGTAATTCTTGACAGATGTCTACCTCGTACTCTGTAATTATTTAGGTCTTAACAGTCATCTTCAGGGAGACTCAACAAACTATCTTGTATCATTTTATTTGAATTTTTTTTTTCCCTTTTTAATAATACAATCCAAAACTTTAAAATAGAAGGCAACTGTAATACATGAATTAACAACATCTTCTATTTCCCTTTGCTTTTTAATTTTGTTCTTTATCCCATTTTCAAATATAACCAGATATTCAAATAACATTACATGAAAGGAAATTAATTAGTATTGCTGGCAGACTGACCCTTAAAAACAAAAAAATCAGATTTATGCTGTCTGTGAGGTAATATGGTTTTGTATTTTTTTCACATATTTTATTAGAACACAAACTGCCAGGCAAATTTCTATAATTGCTGTATTACAATAGTAAGCCCCACAGTAAGAAATCAACTTACCTAATTGAACTTCCAGTGTTAAGAAAAAAAAAAAAAAGGTGGTCTTCCAGATCAGGGCATCTGCCAAGGACATTTCAGCAGAAATCATCTTCCTGAATTCTAGGAGAAAAATTCTACGCTAGTTTTTCCTTCCTCAGTGTTAACATAAATCTTCCTAATCATCCCATATGGGTAGTGGGAGTTTGTTTTTCCCCAAAATGGGCACGGAGTTCTCAGTGAATGTTGCTACACAAAAAAAAAAAAAAAACCAACAAAACCATAATGAGCCTCTTACGATTTACAGTCAAGGGGCATGGCAGGCTGAGAGAGCGTTAAGTCACCTTCGAGTCCTTCTGATCTGGTAAGCTGAAAATGCCCTTGGTGTATCCAGAAGTGCTCTGGGGGCCTGTAAAATAACGGCACACTCCTAAGGCTGCCTGGTGCACTGCAGGACCAGTTTCAGTCTCGGCCTTCTGCAGCCCTGTCCCAAACCACTCTTCCTTCCCCCGGCTTGCCCCCAGCTTTGCCCCTTGCTATGATTTGCAAGATGGTGCGTTGAAGGCTGTCTTCTAGCATGCCTACGCAAAGGCTTTCCTCTCTCAGACAGAAACAGTGATTGTAGGGCTTTAATGCTATTCCAGCCCCTTTGTCCTGCCATATAATGTGCCTCACATATAACCAGCTGTAGCATAATTAAGCTAGATTTTAGGTGCTTAATCAGGCTCAGCAAAATAACATAGTTTGTCACATTCCTTCCAGCTGAAATCAGTACATAGCTTTAAGTCTGCGCTGCCTCTACTGTACCTGTGAGTAACTGCTGTCAGCTGGCAAGAGCTTCATCTGAATTCGGATTCACTAGATTAATTTGAAATACTTTTCTTTCAAAACAAGTGCTGTACTGTATCTGTTCAGACTGAGACTTTTCAGTACATTTATTTGTCAAATATGCATATGTATGTGTCTACATACATAATTTCCTCATAAATTCAATAGTTGTAGATAAATGGAATATAGAGATAATATAGTTCCATGCACGCCATACTGTGTACAGAGGGCCAGTCCCTCATCTCTTGTGCATTGACATAATTGCAACAACATTATGCTAGTTGGGGATTTTTGGCAAGAATTCAAGCCAGTTACATAATTCATTACAGCATATTCTAACCTACTGAAATCTATGCATATTTTTAGGCATAGCTTGTGCAGTCCCAGTGATTTCTGCTTGTGAATTCCCTTTAGACGTGCCCTCACATTCCTCCTGGATATGCTCCGGTCACTGTGGCACTTTGAGAGTCACTGCTGCAGTTCCTCCACCTATGCAGTTCTCATAGAAGTCATTGCAGGATTTAGATGCGCGTAAGTAACAGGGCTGGATGTTGGTCAAAGCATGGTAGATTCTGAGCTCTTCTCATAGTCCTCTGCACATGCTTCTGATTACTAAGTGCTGTGAGTCTGAGCCGTACCTGCTGTGAGCCCCTGGAGTTAATGTCTTTATGCATGTTAAGATTTCTACCTTATGATGAGTTATACCATTTAAATCTTTCAAATTGTGTTTATATAGATATAAAAAAAATCTGCAATATCTGGATAATATTAAATTTTTTTTGGAACAAGAATTCTGCAGGTTTTTGTGGGAATGGAGAGCTCTCTCTCCACCTCATCTCCCATTAGTTTCCGACCAGTCTGTTTTTGCTAGGAGGCTGGGATTTGTTCCTAAGGAAATCTGCCATGCAGTTGAGACAGTAGCCTACCGTGGGATTGCAGATGTTAGAATTGCCTCCTTCTGCACATCCTCTTTGAGATCTAGTACCGCCGGTCCCTGTGAAGCACCCTCTGTCACCTAAGGGCACGGCAGGTCTACATGACTCCACTTGCTCGCTGTTCTGGCTCTGTTTCAAGACTGTGCTGGAGAAATGAGAGGAGTGAGGGAAGATGAAGAGTACAGCTTGCCTCCACTTCCTCCCTGCTGAACTGAGGAGAGGGACAGCTCAAGGAAGGGGATTAGCAGGAGTAAAGCCACAAAAGGGGGAGGCTGCTGTGCAGAGGGAGGTACCAGGTTATCACTGTGGATACTGTGGTAGTCACCTAACACTTTTGTTACTGTTTGGTGTAGTTTCTGATGATGCCATCGAGTATGGCGTAATATCCATGCCTTACCTTCTTTTCTCACCTTCAGTTTTGCTATTCATAGGGAATTATCCAATTCTCAGAAAGGTGTAACTTTGATTTCAAAAGGTGTCTGTCTGTATCCAAGTGATAGGAAGCCAGAAGAGTTCGTAGGGAGTCTAAAATAGCAAGATTATTTTAAAATGACATTTGCTTATGATTTTAACGGGCATGTCTCTCTGGGACGCAGATATGGGTGATAACCCCACTTAGCTGACAGTTAGGTCACTTTAATCAGGCTACTTCTATAACTGCTTCTTTCTACCTGCAACTGCATCGCTCTCCAAAGGAATTCCACACAGTTATGGCCAGTGTAGAGGCAGGGCTGATTCGGCAGTGCTTTGCTCAGCTGCATTAAGTTGTTTTGCTATATGGAAAGCATTTAATTAGTTCACATCAAAGTTACACCACCTTCAGTGACAGGAAAAATTAGTGTGTAGCAGTATGAGCTGAATCAATGTAAACTGATACAAAACTCTGGAAACCTAGCTTTCAATGGACTGCTTAATGCAGCTCAGAAAAGCAAATCCCAGCACAGGATAGCACACAAAGTGAAAAAAATGAATGAAAACTGCATAATTAAATGCCTTCATCTGGAAATTTCATTGCAATATTCAGAAACTTTACAAATTCTTCTAATTCATCATACTTTGTTTATTACTAATAAATTAATGCGCTGATGGAAGGAATTCATTACCCTCTCTACACACTTCACTAGTTGCAGGTCATTTATTAATCTGTGTTATCTGGTAAGACTAAAACCAGCTGTAATTACATTGTTAAACATTGATTAATAAGCAGCCCACATCACTAGTATACGCAAAAAGCAAGATAAAAAATCTTTTTAAAGATTTAGAGTAAAATTTTAACATTCCTTTGGGAATAAGGAATCTGGATCTTCATCAATATTCATTTTTCTAAGATTCCATTTGCTTGTACAGCTGTATCTCTAAACACCTTTTGGAAACAGATTAACAAGCAAATTCAATTACACTAGAGTAAACGAACTGCATTCACAAAGCAGTATTAATACACTAAGTGAAACATATAGAATGAAACTTTTTTTTTTAAATAGTCTTCAGCTAACCAATCTTTTTTGTTTTGTATTCTTAGTTCAATCATGTAATTAGGCATACATCTATTTTAAATCCATTTGTATTTTACAGATTTTAAAACAATATAGCAATTTGAAACACATTATTAAAAACACTGCAGATTTCTAGACCCTGCTTTTGTAGGTTTTCAATAAAATCAGTTTGATTGAAGTGACACAGAGGAAATTATTACATGTCAGAAGCTTGGATTATCATTAAGGGTAAATAAGCAGAATGTCTCTGGCACTTGACAAAATTGAGGAACTTATTTTTATGATATAGTTCTATGGGACATAAAGCAGATGGAAAGAAGATGCTTTTAGAAAAGATGTTTTAAGACTGTCCTCAATTAATCATAAATGACAAATCTTATTATAGCAGCACTATTGCTAAGGGTCTGTCAGTATTTCCATTACAAACCTATATTTCAAAGATTTATAAATGGGTTATAAAAATTAAGTCTGGGATTAAATTTGGTGTTCACACTGTTCACTATAGGATCACATTTTCCTCACAAAACTTTAAGGAAATGCGTTTTACCTTTTTGAGTTGGAAGGCTGCAAAGGGACCAGAAGTGAGACGTTTGGGATGACTTGTTTGTTTGTATAACTTTAAAAGAGGACACAATTTAATAGATCTGGAGAACTATGACTCAATGGCATAAAGGGTCTAGCTATTTTTTTTTTCTTTTGTCCCTGAAAGGATCACCCATTTTAGTCTAAGTTCAGCTTGTAATAGGGCTGCTGAAATTCTCTCCTCAGCCTTCTAACTCCTTTGGGTTACTTCTTCCAATTTTCATACTAATCGGGGATTTGACACCTTTTTTCCAACTCACCCAAATTTATGCTAGCCCTGAATATGTTCCGCTACTGGGATCGCATAAGACTTTGAAGCAGAGTGTCTACTATTTCTGCAGAACTGATGATCTGAACTAAAGTTAGCAGTTCTTGATGGTTTGATTAAATTAACTTTTTTCATCTGTGTTCCTTTTGGAAGTTGAAGTTATTTTATACAGTGCAAAATAAGTATTGCTAGAAAGTCCAACAAGCGTAAAGCTCAGAAGTGCTGTGGTTCCTCAGTATTACGGCTCAGGAAGGTAGATGTCCTGTTAAGCTTTTGAAGTCTGACAGAGATGGTGAGAATTCCTTAAGGGCATTTTGGGCAGGATCAGAACCATGTTGTGAGACCCATGAGTGCATACTCACTACTCAAGGATGTTAGAGGTGATGCAGTAGTCCTTTGCTACTGTTCCCTACCTGTGAGACAGGACTCCACCACATATGGAGAACACGATAAAGCTATCCCAGTTTTCTGGGATCTGGCAGTGTTTTTTACCCACCTTGGCCAAAGATGTCTTGGTAAGTCACATCTGTGACTGTTGTCTGGCACTGATTGTCTGGTAGAGGAGATTCCGTATCCCACTGTCGTGGTTTAACCCCAGCCAGCAACTAAGCCCCACACAGCCACTCGCTCACTCCCCCCTGGTGGGATGGGGGAGAGGATCAGAAGGGTAAAAGTGAGAAAACTCGTGGGTTGAGAGAAAGACAGTTTAATAGGAAAAGCAAAAGCCGCGCACGCCAGCAAAGCAAAGCAAGGAATTCATTCACTACTTCCCATCGCAGGCGGGTGTTCAGCCATCTCCAGGAAAGCAGGGCTCCATCACGCGTAACGGTGACTTGGAAAGACAAACACCACCACTCCGAATGTCCCCCCCTTCCTTCTTCCCTCAGTGTTATACACTGAGCATGACGTCATATGGTATGGAATACCCCATTGGTCAGTTGGGTCAGCTGTCCTGGCTATGCTCCCTCCCAGCTTCTTCTGCGCCTGGCAGAGCATGGGAAGCTGAAAAGTCCTTGACGTACAGTAAACACTACTTAGCAACAACTAAAACATCAGTGTGTTATCAACATTCTTCTCATACTAAATCCAAAACACAGCACTATACCAGCTACTAGGAAGAAAATTAACTCTATCCCAGCTGAAACCAGGAGACCCAATCCTCAGCTAGCTGAACCACCAGATCAGGCAGCCACATCCAGACTGCCCATGGGGAATTGCACCTGCCCATGCCCACAATTTTTTTTAGGAAAGTGCTAGCTGGTCTGGCCAGATTCTGCTCTAACAGCACAAATAATCAGTGTTTGACAACATTATCCAATGCTGTTTTATTTACTAATACAGATACAGACTTTGAGGCCATTCAAACTGACAAGACAGCCAGAGTTTGGTTTGGACTGATCTGAAATCTGCAATCAAGGTGAAGTTTGCCAGTAGCAAGTGGGGGAATCCAGCTTCAGAGGGCCAGACCTTCAAGTTGACAAAGGTCCCGTTACCTGTAGAGCTGGTAGCCTTGAATGACTGGTGCATAGACATGCGCTGATATCTGCACATCATATACCTAACAAATTCCTGCCATATTAGCAGGCAAAGACACTGTTTCAGGAGAGCTACAGTATTCCTCTGGCTGTCCTGCATGTGCTTTCATAAGAGAAGAATAAGATACTCTTTCATCCACTACTGAAAAATTGTGTTCTTTTTGTAGTAGGAGCCTTGGAATAGGCGCACGCTAAAGATCCCTGCCTGCTACCTAGCAAATGAACCTACCGAGTACTGCAAGTGAACCCGGCAGTCCTTTCAGTGACTGAATAAGAGGCTGCCCCCTGTGATTTATGTGTACGACAATATGGCAAGTTCTTCCACTAAACACACCCCTCGCTTCCTCTTGCATGGCAAGCTTGGCTGGCTGATGAGAAATAGGAACCCTAGAGCCAAAATTCAAGCTGAATTACCAAGAAACTAGATTTGAATAGGTAGTAAAATAAAAAAAGAATGCTTACAGAAGGAAGATATTAAAAATACAATGACATTATTATTGACGGCATTATTATTGTTGTGCTGAAAATTACAAACCTGTTGTTTTCGTTCTTCAGAAGAACAAAATGTATGATCTTGTGTTTTACTTTATTTAGGAAACAGTATTTGTGAGAGCTAAAGACTAGGCTGATATCTTGGTTTATTTGGACAGCTGAGGTTTAAGGTATTGAGAAGAAATAGAAAATAAAACTTTCTATTTTGTTCAGGGGTAAGTTACTTAATATTTCAGTTTCTCTGCAAGTGGAGAGTAGTTATGTTGTGTTATTTTTTTCTCATTTGCTGTTTGATTGTCTTATACAACATTGGCCATGCTGAGGACAGTAGTAACTAAAATAGGACGTTATCATCTGAGAATATAAAAACTAAATCGAAAAGGGGTGAAAGCAAATAAAATGGTAATAAGGGAAAGTGGGTCGAGTGAAAAGACAAATAAGTATTTAATAGAATTTTCTTTAACAAGTATTCTCTTTTTTTCCCAGACATTTAAACAGTGGTATTTTATTAAGAAAATAAACTTACTGAACATCTGTAAAAGATAAAATTGGAGTACAGGCCTGTCTGCAGTATGTGTTTTGGGGGGTAACCAGAAGTAGAGTGATCAAACAAAAGATTTTCATAAACATTCACAGGTAAATGTATGCTAAGTTGTGATGGCTGATGATTTCTGAGACTGGAAGATGTGATATGTGAAAAATGCAAAGATTATTTGTGCAGATCCTTACTGATTTCAAAAGTTATATATAATTTAACACATACAAGTATTCCTAAAAAGAGGAGTATTTCCCTTTATTCTGTTGTTTCAACTGTGTCTGCCATGGACTAGAATCAATACAGTGGGACTTAGATGACCAGCCGCTTACTGACAATATTGACTAATAGAAGTAACTTCATAACACGGGTGAGGTTCACACACATCACTTCTGGCCTGAAAGTTATTGATCCATCCAAACTTTAACAAAAGCAGTCAGTGATTCATTAGTCAAAACACACCTAAATGTTTGTTAACCAATAGTCTAATCAGTGGAAATGAAGAGGAATTACTGAGCAATGTTCCTCCTAAGCATCACAGCCGCTTAATGACTCACCCGTAAATGTTATTAAAAAGGTCATTTGGCTCATTCTTTCACTGCAGAGTTCATTTCAATATACTGCATTTGAATTACTCTGATTAGCCTAGCTTGACTGAAGCTGTGTATTACATAGTAGTAGCATGTGAGCTGTCAGGGCTGGCCCAGTACTCGGTGTCTGTGATAGTAGGTCTTTGGGGATGGAACGTAAGCACACCCAAAATATTGATGGAGAAATTGCTTCTTTCCTATAGACATACAGAGAAAATTACAAGACCCTGGAGATTCAGCAGACTTGGCCACATTTGACTGTGTTGTCCCCAGCCTGGTTGTATGAGTAGCTGCTGAGTTGTGTTTGTTTGAATCTTTGTCTGTATTATTTCTCAGGCTCGCTGCCTCAAACTGAAAGCATCAATGAACATATGTTAAAGGATTTCTTGCCTATGAATAGGACTAAAGTTAGGAGCATAACTGGAATGGAAACAGCCCTATAGGGTAGCTTGGGATGGTAGGAAAGCATGGTATCAATTTGTGAGAATTTCTGGTTTCAGCTGACTCTGATGCATAACTAGCAGGCTGTGCTTGATTTGCCACTCTTCTCCCATATGCACACTTGTGCATATCTGTGGATACAGTGCTGTATGGTGCAGGCTGAAGGCAGTTCAAAAAAAAAAAAAAAGAGAGAAGGAGAAGCTCTGATGTGCCTTTGAAGAAAATACAGAAGATTCTCTGATTGTACCTTCTGTTGCATGTTTTGAACAACAAAAAATCTTTAAATCGCCACAGCTTTTCCATGCGTCTCACCATGTAACTGAAAATGTTACAGTATAAACTCTGCTGAGTTGATTACCTCACATTGTCTGATTTTCTGCTAGTATCATAGCCCGTCCTCTGGAAGAGACCATGGGACCTAAGCACAAACATAGCTTTTGTATCTTATAGTGGTATATTTCTAGGGAACCTGGTACTCTGCAGGATTTTCTGTCTCCTAAGCCACCTGGCTGATGATTGTGCATAAAAATGAAGCTTTACTTTGTGCTGAAAATTCCACATTTTTGGTTTTCTCATATTTTCTGTAGGAAAACGCAAAAGTAAAAATGAAAATATTTTTATATTTGAAGCATTTTGATGGTGGTGGTTTTTGATTTTCTTTCAAAGAGAAATGAGAAAAATAAAATCAGATTTTTTTTTTTTCAGAGAAACACCTTAGGTAGAAACTGTTTATCTGCTTATTTATTAATTTTTATAAAGAAGTTTTATCCCCCAAAAAACCCCTAACTAACTCTAATTATATATTGAGCATTATTATGGGGAAAATATTGCAAAAAGAATGGCTAAATAGGTATAAAGTTGATTTGAAAAGTGAGGCAACGTCACCAAATGTATGTGTAACTTCTAGGTATGGCAGAAAACAAACAAAAGCTACATTCACACTAATAAAAAAAACAGGCCATGGCCTATTCTTTACTCCTGAAATCAAGTGGCTCAATATGGCTTGCATCTCCTCCCTCCTAAGAGAAGGTGTCCTTACTGACTCCAACAGTCCTGGCCACCTGGTCACCCAGACTGTGCCCCAGCGTAGCCTGAGCTGGTGCGGCCCCATCTCAAAGCCCCGGCTGGCAATTACGAGTGTGGATGGGATAGGGTATAGATGATCACAGCTCCCTGCTTAAAGCCATGCCCTGGCCCTGCTTAGTTTCTTAGAAAAGATGTAGCAAAGGGACTAGCTTTCTGCTAAAATTTTGGCAGGAGCTTAATTTACCTGCTGGTCTTGATCCTCGGTGATTAGAGAGCTTTTCTCACGTTGGGGAGCCTCACTGCTGATAAGGAGAGCACAGGAAAGAGCTTTTGGCCTGAAATAGGAGTGGTCTGTTTTGAATGATCATTTTTAATAGGGTGTGAATCACCACCATGTCATCAAGAATATAGCAAAAATGCATGAGAAAATTCTGTCAATAGAACGCTATTTCCATGGCCTATTTTGTATCATTGCAAATTGCATTTGCTGTAATAAGTTACAAATGTAATCTATTATAAGTTAACATCAGGATTGAGACAAGTCACATTAAAAATGTATAATACACACAATTTTGTTTCCCCTGATAAATGTAAAGTTTGCTAGGCTTAACTCCCCTCATTAGTATGTGACAGTGCCAGGAGACACTTCGATCCAAAAGGCTAGATATACATGCTGTATGCCATAAATGCATTTTAGTTTTAATAACAATCCAAGAGGTTCAGCATATTGCTTAATAAAAGATCAGTGCAGTAATATGCTTAACCACCCTGTGTTGCTTTCTTTCCGTTTGTGAGAAAAGAGAGTTCAGGAGCTGCACGGCAGTGAATAGCAAAATGACTAATTGACAGGCAAAATGAAGGTTTCCCGAAGGGTTTTTTCCCCCTCCCCGCCCTCAGGGCTTTCTTTGTTGGTAGAATGCTGTTAACTCTTTTGTTTAAGGTTTCTTACCTTTAAGCAGGCTTGTGGAAGAGCTTTTCATATTTTTTAGCAGTAGATTTACTTGCTGAGTAAATATAGCTGATGAAAGAAAAGCTGGTGATCCATAAAAGACCAGGCTGCAGGGATCCTCATTAATCTTCCAATAGTTTTTGCTGTCATTCCTCTTTAAAGATCCTTGCCTTGTAAAGTGTTTGTGGAAAAAGTAGGAACACTTTTGCCTTCCACTAAGCAACGATTTCCAGCCAGATCCCAACAAAAGCCCGCACTCCCTTTCAAATAGTTTTAACTTCAGCCGTGTCATTGGGCAGGGTTCTCAGCTATGGATGGGAAAACACTGTTTAACTGTGTTTTACAAAAGAAGGACAAAGAAAAAGCCAGAGAAAAATAGTTTTCTTGTTATCTGCTGATGGTAATGTGACTATATCATTAAATGGATAAGATAGGTGGGATACAATCATAAAATAAAAAAAAAAAAATTGAATACATTCAACCTTAAATAAGAGACTGTCCTTTGGAAATCTTGACTTCTCTTACAGAAATAGTGAAGCATATGGCATGAAATTGAGAAAGTTAATATAATTAGCTGTGATGGATTATGGCAGGATCATGAGAACATTAGGACAGAGGCCTACAGTTTAGAAGGTATTCCAAATTTGGGATCGCTGAGCTAATGATCACTGAGCAGCGCTCAAAGCATGGTCTGCTTCTCCTGAGGATGATTAAACTGACTTGTGTTCAGATTGCACTTTCTATTAGCACTGTCCAGCATTTTAGACCATCTATCAGATATGCCACCAGTAAGTCTTTTGCGCAAGGACGAAGTCATAGGGAATAATTCAAGCTCTTTCAGGGACAAGAAACAAGGGAATCAAAGGGGTTTAAAAGCTCCTATGGTTCAAAACGTAAGAAAGAATACAAACCACCAAAATGCTACCAGTCTGCATCAGACTAAGGGGAAATAATTTTTGCTAAGGGGAGGGTAAGAGAGTTACAATCTTAGATATTATCTCCACATTTTCACTTGGACAGTGGAAAGTCACCAAGACAGAACATATTTTTGGTCCTCTTTCAGCTACATTTGGCACACTTATTTTCAGAACTAGGTGAAAGTATTTTAGTGGATCATTTTTCTAAAAAAAAGTAAAACCTTAGAGCATTGGAAAACATTTGAACTTGGATTAAGTTTAACAAATAGTTTTTGCTGAAGCAAAAAAATGTAAAAAAAGAAAAAAAGGACAAAAAGAGACATAATAGTCCAGTTCAGCATTTCTGACACAAATTTTTTTTGGTGTAAGCACCATTCAGAAAATCAAGAAGTCCCCCTACGGCAGAAGTGGTGATACTTGGTTCTGGTAATCCCACTGCTGAATCTCTCTCTGGGACCTGGGAGGCCAAGGTTTTGATGTATTATCTCTTTGAATTGAAGCAGAAACACAAACTCTGTGGATACTGGCAATCCATTGCTCTTCCTCCAGTCTTCCACATTACAGCTTTTCTGTTTTGTGTATAGCACTGAAATTATCATCTAGGCACATGTTAAAATTTAAAAGCAACTTTTATGTGGCTTAGTTTTAGACAGCTAAACATTAGTAATTTTTTTTAAACCAACTTCTAGGATCTTTCTGTAGTCAATGTCAGGTCAGAAAAGCAGTCTTAAGACCTATCTAAGGGTTAGTTTGAGCTGTGAATCTTTCTCTGCTGATGGTAAAGGAAGTTTAGATTATTACCTAAGACTAGTCTTTATGGAAGTAAGCCATGGTTGGGTGATACGAATCCCTGCTGGGGTGTCTCCTCTTTTAGCAGGTCCTAGACTTACTTCCATTTTTTCTCTGTGGCCTAGTGAATAGCTAATTATTTATACAATGGGCAACAATTAAAAAAAAGCCATAGAAAACACAGCTCTAAGTGACTGAGAAACTTACATTCTTCTAGGACAATGAAGACAGTAGGAGGAAAACACTACCAAGTGCCCTAAAGGAAATATTTGTGCTTCTAGAACAAACCAAGTGTTAATTTGTCTCTGAAATTTGATTGTACTATCATTGAATTAACTATACAAACTATCTAACGTTATCCTCAATGCTATAAAATAAGGTTATATAAGAAACATAGCAGCATAATCATGTATTCAAGAGTTGCTTAATAGATTTATCTGCCTTTGGCAACATATAAAATAATGATGGTCTTTTCTATTATTGGGCCTCAAAGTGATCTGGAAACTAAAATTTCACTTTTCCTATGGAAAAGGAATCAAATGAGTCAGCAATATATTTCGGGTTGTACAAGCAAGCCTTCAACAGCTACAGACACGGCTCAGTGGCAGACTGACTTATTCAATGTATAGGTCAGCCTTAGACAGATGGCTAGTCCCCGAGAAAGCCTTCAACAGTGAGTACCAGGACTGCCTCGGGCAAGCTCTCTTCATGGAAATGAGCTCACCTCTTCCTCCATTCCCAAATTCCTAATTCCTGGAAACACCTGTTCCTTAACCTGGGGCTGCTTAGCTCAGGAGAGTTATTTCAGCTCGTTCCTTTGTAGCCTTGGCTTTGTATATATGTCTCTGCCTGTTGGGGACAGATGGAGGGACCTTTCCGTCAGGGAAGAAGGCGTTGGCTGTCTGTGGTGAGTTTGGGGGCTGTTTGTAAAGAACAAAACACACAGGCTCTGATTGTAATTGAAAGTTGTTCCCACAATGCCAATAACATTAATCCTGTAGCAGAATAAACAAGCCCAGATACTGGCATTAACTGCTATTTGTAACAAGTATCATTATTGTGGAGCAGAACCTCCATGGTAAGGCACTGCATGATCACAAGTGAAAGTCTGTGCCTCAAAGACCTATAGTCTATAGTCTAGAACCAAGGAACAGCAAATAGTACCCACTGGTTTCATTTTAAAGGAATGAATGGGCTCAGAAAACCAAGTACGTTAACATAATCCAGTCACTAACAAGCAGTTAATGTTTAGGAAAGACATAACAAGACCTAAGTCTTGATTTATATTATAAAAATCGCCAGAGCAATAAGGCCTTTACATTATTTAAAGCTCTTTGAGCCAGGAAAGAAAAAACAAAACAAAACAACAAACCAAACCTCCAAACAACAAAAAATAACCCAACCCCACACCAAAAATAAAGAAAATGATGGCCTTTTTCACTGTTCGTTCTGAGGTATACCAAATAGGACCCACAGGAAATTCAGGCTAAGTGTTACGTTGTGTGAACAAGACTGGTCTACTCTAGAGGAAGCTAGCTTTGAGCTGGGTGGACGTGAGGCACTTTGCACAACTTGGCTTGCAGATCGTGTATTGCTCTCTGGGGTGAATACCTTCAGCAAGTTAGATGTAGCCTGATTCTCTTATGGTGGAAAACATAGTACTACCTCTGCTGGTGAATTTTGAATTAATCAGTGTAATAATTCCTATTTTCCTGTTTTAAAAAGACACAAATGAAAAGAGATGGGATACTAAAGTTGAGTGTTATAGATCTTTTAGAGGTCTGTCTTCACAAGATGTTTTCAATAGGATCAGTCAGTTCCAATATCACAGTTTGTGCTCCAGACTTTCATCAGCTACTCCGGGGATGTTGTGTGACTGATCTGGCCAGGTCCACCTCCTTCATTGCTCTTGCTGAGGCTAGGCTGAAACATCTGGGACATTCCACTTCTGCTGCCATTGTGGTTGTTTTCAGGATTGAAAAGGAGAAAGGAAGAGAGTGAGAAAAGGAAAGACAGCAATAAGAAGAATCTGAGGAAAACACAGAAATATGCTGAAAGAATGAAAGAGGACGAATATCTCTTTTTTACTGTATTTGTAACTGTGTGGACCACTGGTCAGGTGTCCTTAGTGTGGACATCCTGCTGATCATGAGTGCTTAATGGAAGAATCTTGATGACAATGATGATAACAATAACAATAACAATAACAACAACAACAACAACAACAACAACAACAACAACAACAGCAATAGTATCTTTTTTTTTTTTCCAGACTCACTACTGAGTCCATTTGACAGGAAAAGATTTTATTTTCAAAGCTTTGAGAAGTGAGGTTACAGGTGGGATATACTATCCC
This sequence comes from Calonectris borealis, assembly GCF_964195595.1. Lineage (NCBI taxonomy): Eukaryota > Metazoa > Chordata > Aves > Procellariiformes > Procellariidae > Calonectris > Calonectris borealis. The sequence continues at coordinate 44,000,053 of NC_134314.1, forward strand.
AGATTACTTCATTCAATATTTAGACACTTTTTTTTGTAATATTAGTTTTGGTTCATTGATTGTTCAGTCTTATAACTTTTGTGTTTAATAAGCCCAATCTTCACATATATGCTGAGCTTTATTAAAATTCCTTGTCATTTGAATAAATTATTTTTTCTCCACTTTCACACCACCTCCCTCAAACAGTGAGTATATTGTTTTATGAATTTTTGACCACTTTGAACCACTGAACTCACCATTACGGAAAATGTTCAAGCTTGGATTTTTACAATAGGAAAATAAGGAAGCAATAAGGCATGTTGGTCAGCATTGCAGGCAGTTGGCTCAGCACTAGCAGCCGGACAGTTGGGAAGTGTTTTGAAGGCATCAGGGAAAAGGAGCGTTTTAAGATTTAAAGGGAGATAGTGAATTAGGATTGCAGATGTTCACAAGGATACCTTTCCAAATGTGAGTTAAAAAAAAAAAAGAAAAAAAAACATAAAGGACCTGACAGAAAAATTAAACAACTGCATTTAAAAGAATAAAAATGGCTAAGATAAGCCATGAAAGGCCCTTCCTTGAATGTGAAAGCAGGTAGCCAGAGTTCAGTGCAAGAAAGAAGGGAAAGCCAAGAGAAAGACGCAAAGGGATGGGTTAAGTTGGTCAAAATGCCAAGCTGTCAAAAAGATCTTTACGGAACCATTCTGAATGTATTGAAAGAGAAAGATTACCTGTCTTAGGGCCTGGAAGAAGGATGTTATGCTAACTGAAATGCCGATGACGGGAACCAGCTGAAATAGATTGAAAGGATAGAAAAGGCTACAACCAAGAGGTATTTCAAAAGATTTAGACACAGTCTGGAAACAAAGATCTAGGGAAAAGTCTAAATTGTCCTAGAAGTATCTATTAATCTTCATTAACTATTAAGGAAGACTAAATGACTGCTCAGCTTTAATTGTTCATACCGGTGTCTGTGATGGCTAGGTGATAGATCTGATTGACAGATAGCTCTTTGGTTGATTTTTTCAACAGAAAGGAAAAAATGGAGGAAGTCTTTAAGAGGAAGAACAAGATCCTATTTTAGCCATATGGTGTTTGAGCTTATGACTAGATATCTTCAAGAACGTATGAGAGATGAAACAGTATTTTGATTTGTACAGGAGAAGACAGGTTTGGCCAAAGTAGAACTGTGATTTGTCATAGCAGAGAAAGAATAAAATCAGTTTGTATCTGAAAATAAAATTACCTATAGAGAGAGAATGAAAGAGAAAAAGAAGGTAATCTAGAACACAGTGTGGTTTCTCCTTTGACGAATGTACTGAAAAGACAGTCGTTAGAAGCTGGAGAGGATCCAGGAAAGCATCGCAGAAGCTAAGTGAGACAAGATTTAAGAAAAGGTCAGTAACAGATTAAGATAGAACAGAGTCTGGCAAAAAGAGTAATTAGAAACTGTAGTAAGAATTGTTTCACTGTACATAAGAGGAAAGGCTGGAAAATAGAGAGTTTAGGTTAGAGAAAAAAATTAAGAAAGATTTTACAAGTAGTGATCATTAACTCAAAAGCACAAGAAAGTGAAGGTGGTTTTTTTTTGGAATGTTGGAAACATTAATGTTTGTGTCATTAGGAGAAAAACAAAATGGAATTGAGAGCTTGTGGGTAACAGGAAGGAATAAAAATGAATGATAGGCTTATGGGATTGGAGAGTACCTATGATTCAAAAGGTGAACAGAAGAAAGGGGCTTCTTCTGAGACAGGATAGTGGAAAGAAGGGTAGGTAGGAAGTCATGTAGTATATTATCAGATGATATTCAGTATGGATACTGGTTCAAAATTATGTGTATATATTTATTTTTTTCTTCAAACACAGATTACCTTAAAATATTCTCTTGGGTCCTAACGATTTTCTTGTGTGGTACCATGAAGTATTTTTGAGAAATTCTACAAAAAGAGAAAAAAAAAAACAACCCTAACTTTTACTTTCCACTCATTTATATATAACACATAGCCAGGTAATTCTTAAGAAAAAGATTTATTCATAGCAATGTGCTAAAACATTTCTCAGAGTGCTGTGGCTGCACTGAGAATGTATGCTACTGACACAGAAGTAGCTAGGAATATTGGAGTATATAACATTTCTTGAAATCATCTCTTTAATCTTCACCCACAACTTTATTGAGCTTAGATTTACATATTAGAAAACAGTGAGGCACAGCAATGGTTAAGGGGATTCTGCACAAACTGGGCTTTCCCCATGAGAAGCAACGTGCACACCTATATTTCTGGGCTGCATTCTCAATCACTTTTGGAGCAAAGTATAGCAAAGTGCTCCTCAGGACTGGGAATGAATCCCGCCTCACCATCTGTTACTAATTTTGGAGCTGAAGACCCCATGCATTATTAAATCACTAAGTTAAAAAAGTTGTGTTAAGCTGGTGTTAACTTAACCCACTACAGTCAGGAATGTTAAAGTTCAGACTAGATTTGGGACAGGGTGTCAGTGGTGAATAGATTCCTAACTTTATATATAACCTGACTTAGATTTCTTTGGGGCAGAAGATGCTATATTTTATAAAGAATTGCTTCTCACTTGTTGTGAGACTTGTTGTGACTCTGTACTGAAGTGGTCTTAAACAGTAGTGTTTTGTATTCAGTCTTTGCCGTAATACCTTCGTACAGTGAAACAGCTAAACAATGAATTACCGGTTAAGGGTATGCCCTCAGCTGTGTCTGATATACGGTGCTATCTGAGCTGTGTCTTTGTGATGTGATGGCTTTAAAAGGCTATCCGTTGCTTTACGCAGGTCAGCATTGGCCCTGCACTACACTCTTCATCTTTTTGTAAGCACCTCAACAGGGCTGCAGAGACAACACTGCAGGAGATGACAATTTCAACTTTATTTGGTGAAGAGCTCCATAGTATGGCAATAGTCCAGAGCATTGCCTGGGACTGAGTCCTTCATTCTGAAGTTCTCTAACTTAGTATAAATGGAGGTATGCTTTCAGCCTGAGTAATTTATAGGTTTACTTTCTTTCTCTGCAGGATTTCCCAGAAGAAATACTGGGAAAGCACTGGGCTTGCTGCACCTGAGGTATACAGATGGCCTGCATGTGCGCATAAAATCAGATGCATCGACCTGCCCATATGTAGCCGATATGTTTGTGCTGCTCCTCCAACTGAGCTGCCAGGCATCTGGAATTCTCAAAAAAATGTCCAAAATACTCGAATTCCACCTGGACACCACTTCCGGGAGGAAAAAGAGGACATGTCAGGAAAAACCTGGACATATGGCAGCCCTAGTACAATCAGAATAGTTAACTATGAAAGCAGCCCATTAAAATAAATTGTGTGTTTTGTATTCTCCGTCTTGTGCTGGAAATGTAGCATACCTGACAATGGGATTTTAGGGTAATTCTTTATTGTTTATTTTATCTCTTTTATCACGGAAATTAAAAATAGACGTAGGGATGTCCTGTTACAATGCATTGGGTTTGCAGGTTCTTCAGTGTCGATGTTTTATATAACATGGAGTTACATTTTTCATGGTCTTCTCAAGGGTCATTATCACATGTAGTATGAACGTGTATGCACAATAATTTAAAATAGCTGTAGGGAATCTGCGGCTCCTATTGCAGTTACAAAGCAAGCTCACTGAACACTTTTCCAACATCAGTATCTTTTATGTTTTATATATACGAAAAGCAATCACTACTTTTGTTACTTTGCAGCATTAAGGTAATGGCTCCTTTGAACATGGACACACTGTGTTGTAATAATAGTACAGATTGCATATTATGAATCTGCAGTACTCAATGCAAAGTAAACATCTCAGTGGCAAGTAGCTTCTGAGAATGCGCAATAGTTGCTTTAAAACCACAGCATCTTGCCCAATTTAAATTACTTAAACTGATTATTCTACGTTCCAGGCTAATTGCCTGCAAAATTTCATTATAAAAATCACAGCTGTTTTCTGCTGCATGTGTACATGGGATTTTGTTTGTTTGGTTGTTTTTTATTCATTTGAAAAAAGAGAAATATGTGTCTGAAACACAAATTTTTTGTTCAGTTTTCAGAACCACATTTATTATAAAATGTTTAGCACAGAATCAGTTTAAGCCTATTAAACCTTATAGCCTAACCTTCCATCCACACCGCCTCTCTGTATAGACCCTTGCCAACATATTGCTGTGGAATATGCGCCTGTACATCAATGCCTGAAGACACATATGGCTTCAAAGCATACCGACTCAATCTGGGCATAATTTATATAAAAAATGGACAATGTCTCTTCTTATTTGCATATAAAGAACCACAGACATCTTCAGATATGAATCAGAAAATCCATTTGACATCAGTGGAAGTACATGCACTAAAACTAGCATATGGTCCACAGTTTGTGGAAAACAAGTGTTCTGCCCATGCTTTTCTTAAGAGACACACACACACACACAAAGCACAGGGCCTATGCTTTGTACTTCCGCCAGCTGCAAAATGTAATAAATTTAATTAGCAAATGTCTTTTTCATGTTCTTTATTTTAAACTAGATCTCTACTCAGAAAGACTTAGTTTTGTTTTAACTGAGCATTCAGAGAGAATAATAACTAACATTTTGCATAGAATAAACTGCTGACAAAGAAATTAATTCACCAGAGCAAAATATGACTGATGCCTTAAAAGTCCAGTTCAGTTTCCTGTATAGACAAGGGCAAAAGTTGCTGCTTACATGAATGCCATTAGCTGCAATAGCAATAATGGTGATCATGGTATGTGAGCAAGATAAGTCTGGGAGTCGTGCCTTATATAGTAATTGCATCCAATCAATGAATCACTTATTTCTGTGCCATCTCTCCAACTGCAGGCAGTGTCAGCTCCCTCCATAAAAGGCTAAGAGTATTCACACTGTAACTGCAGTTACCACTCACCCAGTGACTGGAGAGGGTGTTCTGTAGACACTAGTGACTTTTCAAAAACACCTGCGTAACTCAGAAGTTTGAAAGTGGCTTAGACACTTAGGAAAGTCAATAGAAATTATGCACCTCAGAGCCAGATTTTTAAAGGCTACTTTCTTCTTCTTGATTACAGGAATTAGGAACCTAAATACCTTTACAAATCTGGCACAAGAGGCTAAATCACATTTGAAAGTCAATAGGAATTAAACTCCTAAGTGCCTAAATCAAATGAGAAAAAGACGTGTTTTAGGAGTGAGAATCTTTATAATCGTATTCCTGCTAGTGTAACTGCAAATTATGGGTTCAATTATTCCACTTAGGCACAGCTCAGAGGAAGAAAGTGGTATGAAGTTGCAATGCCCCAGAGGAAAGCAACCATTCCTAAACTCTTTCAGGAGATGCAGCATACTGCTTCATGAATTTTAGGCTTGTGAGAGAAAGAAATCATGGTTTTATTTTAAGCTGTTTTCTTTAGACCATTAGAATAAGGACTAATGATTCTATTGGTTCTTTATTTCTATTTATAAAATGATGCAATTTTTTTTTAAAATATACTGTTTGTTGTTTCTTACAGTTCTGAAAACTAATATAATACTTAACAAAAATAGAGCAATATATTTTCTTTGAGTCCAAGAACTTACAATGTAGAGACCAAATCACATCATTATTTGAATGCTCATGTGTGTGCTTCAATGAAGTAAATTAGTAGGATTGAGAAGTAACATTCTACTCAGTACGAGTACTCATTACGAACAAATGTGGCAAAATATGGCCATAAGTAAATGGAGACAAGTAAGATAATATATGAAACAAGAACATAAAGAAGTGAACGGAAGAAGAGAAAATACCAACAAGAAGGTAAAAAAGATTTTTGGTAACGCCTTGAAAGACAAATAAGTATACATCTCACTGGCACAGAATTATTTTGTTTATAATTTTGCCATAGTTCCATAGGAGAGTTAGCCTACCACTACCAATAAGACAGTGATTATATGCAAAGGTCATCTCTTTTCACATTAATCAAGGAGTTAACAGTGATTGAGATAATTCAGGAAAATCCTAGAATAAGAAAGGGGTAATTATTCAAAGAAGGGAAGAAAATAAACAGGAAACATCATGTATTGCAAAAATGAATAACGAGACTCCAAAATGAATACCACACTCGTTTCTAGCCTTATCACAGCTGGGGGAAAAAAAAAAAAAGAAATGTTCCATCTGAGCTATCAGTACCACATACAATAACCTAAGGACTTTTTAACTCCTCATTTGGAAGACAAATTATGGGAACAGATGATGGTATATAAAGCAAAATATGTAAAGGAGGCCTATAAAATCATACACTGTATAGCAAAAGTAAATCAGGAGCTGCTATTCACCAAGTCTCACAATGCAGCAGTTAGGGACAATCTAATGAAATTATCAAATAGCAAATGTAGAGCAAAGAAAAGGAAGACTGTTTTCCATACAAAATATTGTTACATTGCATAACTTTTTGCTATATACAGTTGTAGAGCTGAAGTGTAGGGTTGGTCAAAATGAAAAAGAGGTCAATTGACAGTATTAATTCTGTTAGCATAGATGTTAAATCTGAAAATCTCTAACTTTGATGACTTCCAGAATCCAGGTAGCAGGTAGAAGAAGCAACTTATGGAGAAAAGAGGAAAATAAGAGCACCAGAAGAAAGATTATTTCTATCTTATTCTTATGTTCTTCCCTTGACATAAATTAGCAGCTGGTGCTCCTCTTCGTTCTTTTTCTTATGGATGGATTCATGCCCGCCCAAAAAACCCACATCCTGTTCCCAAAGGGAAGACAGATAGAGGGAAAAAAACCCTCTGGAGTGAGAAAAAGTGTGGTGGTGGTGGAAATAATAAATAGAAAAGGGAGGAGGGCAACAATTAAAAGGTCACAAACATAAGGGCAGGGAAACAGCAGGAGACACCAAGCAGAGTACCCCAAAAGTATTCATCATTCCTTGAAACTATCATCCAAGGACAGGTGGGCACTGCCTGCTGATGCAATGTGTGGAGATGTGACAGGACAAGGCAACAGGAATAGAGTCTGCAGTTGTCCCCTTTCCCCATACAGCTTCCTTTTCCTGGTGCCAGGAATGGCCAGGGCCAACAGGAAGGTGATGAGGAGATGCGAGGGCATGACGGGGCCTCAAGCCTCACAGATACAAAGAAAATGAAAAGGAGAAAAAGATAACATCAACAAGGGGTTCTTGAGGAGGTGGAAGAGGGACTGCAGCTGGTGTACATGGTGTATATTTGCACCAGGGTCTCCCTCTCACTGCAGGAAATACAGGGGACACCAAGAACTGCTCCATATCCATAAACATGTCCACGTGAGGACAATTTTCCATTCATTCACAGTAAAATGTGGAGCATGCTGCCCCACAGGCATATTTTACCAACTTGATAGTTAAAAAGCCTATCCATTAGTGTCTAGATGAGGCACAAAAGCGAGGAAACAGAGTGAAAGAATTATGTGTGTGAGGAAGTGTTTTCACAGTGCAGTTTAGAGACTGAGCAGTTACATCTCATGAGGCCTGCTCGTGTGGGGTTGTGCTGTGCTCACGCTGTCTGGAAAGGTGTATAAGGGCAGAAACCCAATAAGGAGACCTGTGTAGCCAAAAGTCACATGTGCCTGGAGGCCACTCTCTTACAAGGCTTGCCTGAGGGAGGAGGGGATCAAGGGATTCAAGGTGGCCCTCATCTTCTGCAGCAGAAGATGGGAAATGCTGTATGTCAGACATCAGGCAGTATGGTCCCATGCATACCCACTGACTGTAGTTCAGGAGGTCTCCAATCTTGCTGACACCATTCTTCCACATGCCAAAGGGATCTCTACCACCTACACATGTAGGTAAGGGTAGCGCAGCAGAAGTTCAGCAAGATTCCCCTTTTTGGTGGCAATAGGGAACATAGTTACTCCAAAGAGCTTATAGGTCCTGTTGGCATATGCTGTTGGGAACATCGATGTCAGTTAGATAAAGCCTCAGTCTAAGCCTGGCAGTTCTTATATTTTTGCTTGAAGTCCTCTCACCCTACTTTACCCTTTCATAAAATAGGTCCAGGCTCCCTTTGTAGCCAGTGTAGGGAGAGGCACCTTCAGAGTGCCCCTGGAAATGGCTGCTTTCTCTCCGATGCTAAGGTGGATGAACCTAGGCCCCTGTGAGAAGACTGTGTATGAAGAAGCAGTTCCTGTCATATCGAACACTGAAGGAAAGAAGTTCTTATTGCCTGACTCGGTGCTGACCGGCTATAAGAGTAGCTTTCATAATGCAGGATCTAGCTGTCAGATTGTAGTCATAAAAATAAGCTTTCTTCCGCATTTGGTATAAAGAAACATTTATTATCCTTTCAGGCTCCTCTTTTGCAGGTTATGGAACAATAGACAATTTAAACTCTATTTGTATTGCTCTATTAGTACAATAAAGCCACCCTCTGAGAATTTCCAGTATTGCAATGCTTCCACAGTGAGTACTGCATTTCCCATACAAAATAAATCAGAAGTCATGTAATGCTGCAACAGAGTCCTGTCAATACAAGAATACAAGGGGATTTATGAGGTGCCGGCCTTCTGATTCCACAACACAAGGTAAGTCAAATAACCCTGAGGTTTGATTTAAAAGCAGTGACCCTCAAAGTTTGCTGCTTAAATATTATAAAAACTTGCTGCTAATTATCAGGGCCATTACTGTCAACAAATCATGGCTTATAAAACTGAACCTGAGACTGTATACTATCCTATTTATAAATAGAAGATTTATAGTTGCAATCCATATCCTGGCAAATCCTTTCGTCTGTAAAATGACAGGTGTGATTTTACCATGTCACTTACCTATTAAGCTTAGTGAAATTCCAGGGCTGAATTCCTTCATATTTCTTTTAACAAGAGAAAGACATTTCAAATATTTTTTTTTCCCAGTGTAATGAGCTATCCACATTAATTGAGAAAATATTGCATGTGGATTCCACAGTTGTAAATGGAAAAGTAATTAGTATTTGAAAATCATATGGCTTCAGTCCTTGTAGTTTTAAATACTTAATTGAGTGTTGATCTTGCAAACATTTGTGTATGTGAGTACTGTGATTAAAGTTAACAATGCATCTACAGCTTGGTAGATTGGATCTTTTTGTGATATATCCAAGCATTTCCTATTGTAGATTATGGGATACATACAAAAAGGTTAGTTTGTAAAATCAATTGCTTTCAGTAGCTGCTCGTTAAGAGATCTCAAGGTATAATCAGTCACGAAAGAACTTGTTTTCTTTCAGAAACTTATAAAAGGAGATTTGTAAGTTGTATTCCTAAATCATGTAAGTATTTTCCTCTATTCAGATTGCTCATGAAAGTTCCATTAAGCATCTGAATTTACCAGTTATTAAACATACTTATGTTTTCAATTTCTAACTTAAAAAAACCAGCCATAAAAGATATGAGAATTCTTTTTCCTTTGAGAATTTTAACATTTCCCTCCAAATGAATGATCACATATCATTGAAGAACTAAATTGCTCCCTCTCATTCATTACACATGTTACTTACAATTATTTTTTTTTTCTATTATTATTTTGCTTTTCTATGTAGAGCAAACAAGATTTCAAATGGTATGGTATAATGAATTAATCTTTTCTGTTAGTCTATGGTACACAAGACTGCCATTGTAGTTGGAATACATTGATGTTTCTGTCAACTTGCTTTTGTCTCCTTCTCCCATATCATGACTTCCAAATACTATAAGCAATAAATTATGTTTCTGATTGCAATAAATAAGAATCATAAAATTCTAAGGGAGCATCAGGATTTTTCAAGTACGTGTTTATTCACTTAGTAAATCAGACTTTTCTATGGCTTTTTAAAAATGTATATAAAGAAATCATTCATCATTTGATAAGAAATGCAAAAATATATCCTGTTCTTGAGAGAATTTGAGTCCCTTTCTTCCACATAGAATGTACTTTAGTACAGATTATTGGATTAGGGACTGTAACCAAGAGGTAAAAATTGTTAACATTAAAGGAAAACATCTCTTTTGTTCTTGAAATAGTTCATTTTTTTTAATAGAGGAGAAGTTCAGTAACCTTTCAGCTCTGCATTAAACAGAGTTCCAAAAGTATTTATACATGTAATTCCCTTTAGTTCTAATTAAAACATATAATTATGTGTGCAAGACTTTCCCATGTGCCACCTAGTGAACTGTCTATGATAGCAAGTTTCCAGTCTAGGGAGAATGTTATATGCAAAGGACAGCATGGAAAAAAAAAAAATAAAAGAGAAAACATAATGAAGCTATTAGAAAAAAAAAAAAGAATGGGCTTTTCTGGTTAATGAAGAGAGATCTTGGTGGGGTATTTGTTTTTTTGGGGAAGTATTCAGTAAGTATTTAAAGAAAAAAACAGTAGTTTTTACTTAGTGGTATGATTGATTTCTGTTGGGTAGCTATCAGTGGACTCTTGACAGCTCCACACCACTGACAGATACATATCCATTTTTCTTCACTTCTTACTCAGCAGCTGCACCCAGCTATGGTGTTCATCAGATCCCTCTGGAGCCAGTTCAATACACAAAGTTTGCAGGAAACTCTCCCAAATAAGAAAGACAGAAATGTAGAAAGGAAGAAAGAAAAGAAAGAGAGAAAAGCAATAAAGAAGGGAGGGGGGAAAGAGAGAAAGAGAGAAAGAGAATGAGAAAGGGAAGGTCCTCCGAGAGTATATTTTCCTTTGTTGACTAGAGAGGGATCCAAACAATTGACTAACAATAGATAACTAATTGGTAGACAGCTGAAAAAATAAGAGATAAATTTCAGTCTTAGTGGAATAGTGTTCAAAACAGAAGCAAGATAAAAGAAGTGAGATTACATCCATTATTTTGCATTGCAATAAACCACATGATCATTTCTTCTGGGGCTCCTTGTTCTATATAGCGAGGTAAAAAGATTGCAATGGGCCACATAGCCCCGTAGAAAGATAGCAGACAGGCACACTATTTGAATCCTTCCCCACATCCTGACTCAAAGTATCTTTGTCAAATGACAACATTACACTCAGCTTCCTTATGTAAAAATCTCTTCTTCCTGTACTAGGGGTAGTCTCCATTCCTGTACTGCTACACTGTCTCTTCCTTCCTCCATAGCCTCCACTCCCGAAATCTGTGGGACTTCTCATAGGACTTGGTGTACTCAGCCACCTCTCTCAAACTGCCTCTTATCCCTGTTTATCATCTACCCTTTCTTCTGATCCTACACGAAGCACTAATCTGCTTCTATACTATGGATTAAATTTCCTGAAACTAGTCTTTTTTTTTTTATTTGCAGTCCTTTGGATTGCTCTGCCTCTGTTCCACCTTCATCGCTGGTGATGTAAAGCTTCTCTCTATGCATTTTAGCAGGAAATCTTTCACTATACCAGTTAATGCACTTCCTCCAGGGACACTTCCAGTAACAATGAGATTCATGGGTAATACTGTTTCCAGCCCTTCTGCTGGGAATGGCTGTGGCTTCTTCACAAAAGACATATCTAGTTTATGGTCCCAGGATTCCCAAACTCTGTAGCAAAGGAATGATTTTCCCATTAACCCCACATAATGTGCCTATTTTCTCACGCTGATTGGTGTTTTCATTGACTCAACTGGCAGTTGTTTTCATTGCCAATTTGAAGTCAAAGCTTTACAAAATATTTATGCTTAGATTTCTATCTTAATCCTTAAATTTAATCCTATAACATTCTGTTTAGTTCTGGCTAATACGCAAAGATAGTTGAGCCATGTAGTATTTACAGAATCAATTTATTTAACTTAATATTTATTAAATATGCATATTTTACTGTTTTTCAAACTCCTCTACTTGAGACTTTCTTCCAAATTTGATTAAATTGTTGCTTAAGAAAACTGCTCCAATTTTTCTCCTTTTTTTTTCTGCACTTTTTTGAGGAGTAACTGGAACTGAAAATAGTACTCTAAAGTGCACTGATGTACTGCTAAGCAATGCAGCATAATTGCCTAGCTTGTTTAACGTGACACTCCTAATAATACAACCCCAGATAACATTTACAGAATTTGAAATATGTCATGTTGTTGACTCATTTAATTCATCATCTGCTAAAGTACCTAGATCCTTCTCTCTAACTGTGAAGTTACTGATTCTCATATTTTATATGTGTGCATCTGGTTGTTTCTTCTTATCAAGAATACTTCATGTAAGCTCATTGCATTCTGTATTCTTTTTCAGGAATTATATCCTATTTATCATCATTATAGTTATTTTTTATTATTGGTAGGACAGTCATATCCAGAATCCCTGGTCATGGTTATCAGGCTTTTTCATACTCTATACTGATGAGGTAGACACAGGCTCTGCCATTTACACCTGTCTTGTACCACCATGATATTTTGATTACTTTCAGCACTGTATTTATCTACAAATGCAATTAACATATTCCCAACTTTAGCCTCCAAGTCATTAATGAAAATATTGAATGATATTGAAGCCAGAATAGATCCCTGAGAGACCCAGCTTAATATCTTCTGCCAAGCTGATGTTGAGTCATTAATACCAGAGTGGAAGACTAATTTGTACTGACTAATTTACTGGATGAGCCTTATTTTTTCATGTTTACTGATTGCTAGTGAGAAGATAATTTTTAAATGAATATTCCAGTTTTACTGTAGAAATCTCTGATTACCACTTTTCTCTTGAAATACGAGAAATTACATGGCAATGTATGCTTTAATTTGTGTACACTGACATCACTATTTAGGACCTGTATACACAGAAGAGTCACAGAGCAAGAATCAAGCATGGGGATTATATCTGCTCTTCATTAATTGCTGCTATGGATATGTACAATGATTTCTCTGCCTGGGACCAGCTATTTACTATTCAAAATAGTGTAGCTACTACACACATTATCTGTAGTTTTCACTAATGCTGTGTCTATACTAGTGAATTATATGTGCATGAGAACACTTTTGGGTGCTGAGGCCAACTGGCATGATGCTGCCCACATCTCTGGTAGCAAACTCTCTTAGCTCCAGAGTGTTGCTTGTAAACTGTTTATTGGAAATGAGCTAGCCTGTACAAGCCCATGAACTATCTCTGTGCATGGTCTGAACCGTGCTAGTTGGCATGAGCCAAATTAGTGCCAAGGAACATTTAAGCATTTACTCGTATAGACAATTGTGTTCCAGCACCTGGAAACACTCCCAGACATGACTGAATTTAATATGATAGATATAGTTTAAAGGTCTACACTGAATGTTTGTGTGGCATTCTGATGCGTTTTAACTTCACATACTATTATGCTGTTAATTATTTCTCTTAACTTTCCTAACTGTCTATGTGTAGGTACATGTAGTACCTATTTGATTCTGTTCTCCAGCACAGCTTCCAGCATTAGTTTTCCCTTGGCGCACAGTCCTTGTGGAAAATCAGGTCATTTGGTGGCCAATGACTCACTTCATGCTTTTCAGCCCATGTCATTGCCTTTTCTGTGAAGTCTTTTACTAGGACTGAAGATGGAGGAGATCAGCTATTGCTAGACACACAAGAAACCCAATAAGTACTCAATATTTTCTGGTGAATCTAGAAAGCAATTAGGTATCTGTACCACCGAAGAGATAGAGATTGTTGTTATCACTTCAAAGAGTGATTCATGGAAGTATCCCAAACCTAGAACAAACACCTTTTCAGTGTTTGAAGGCTGGTCCATTCTTAATCTTCATGAGAAACACATTCCATATTTTAACTTGGTCAACCTGACATTTTGATCCAACAAACCATGATAGATTCAACCAAGTTAAAAAACCTGTTTCAGTATATTCATGAATGACATCCTGAACCTCATTCTAGTTTGCGTCTCTAATACTGTGTAATTTAATGTGTTAAGATCTTCCCATAACTCATAGCAAGACATATACACAACACACACACACACACACACAAGCCCCTAATCTTGTACATCTTATTTGATGGTTGCTGTTTACTACTTGTAAATGCAAACTCCTTCTCCTTACAAAAAATGTGAGAGATGCTGATGGGGTTTAACAAAAGAGAAAAATAAGAAAAAAAAGTTTTGAAGGAAAAGGTTATTCAACAGATAGTGGAAGTAGCAAAGCTGCCTTTCCTTTGAATTTTGTCCTGTGAATTTTATTCTTTCTTCTTGCCACAAACAGTATTTCCCTCCTCCCCAGCTTCATTTAGATGTTTTTTTGTTACTTGCTATAGGTGGTTTGATGTTTTGTTTGTGATGATTGCTTGCCAATATACAGATGCTGAATGGCCAGATGTCTGATTCCTCTCAAAGGAGGTAAAGGGATAAGCTGTATTTGCTTTTCCCTCAGGGGAGACAATAATTTGGGGTTCTTTCCTCTATTCAGATTCCAATTATCATATGGACTTTGAAAAGTTAACTTCTTTATTAAATTGGTTGAAGCTGGTCAGTGACTTCAGAAGTTATTTGTAGGACAGACAGCATGGTAGCATAGGCCTTAGTACACCAAGAAACCAGACTAAAATGATACATCTGGAATAGATATCAGAACTTCTGCTTATATATTCATGTTATATTTTTTATAGATTTCAGCAACATTCAGTTCATACAGTACAATAATTTCCAACTAATCAACCTTAAATTTCTCAGTTTTATGTGTTCTGACGTACAAATCTTGTTATATGATTCTTTTAATGTTTTTCAGGATGTTTTACATTATTAGATCTTGACCAAGAAATATTTATGTGAAATGGCTCTAAGCCAATAATATGTCTTTTGTTTAATAAAAATGCACTGTGAACAGTTTAAGAGGTGTCTGTGTTTAATGGTGATTAAAACATTGACTGTTCCTTTCTACAGCCAAGTTGCTGTCTAGCTTGAGGTGCTAAATAACAGAGGGTAAATTTTGTGGTCTCTGCTAAGCCTGAAAGTGGAAACACTAGAGAAATTGCATGTGCAAGGGGTCTCAGAGCAGGACATAGAAAATGGCTTAGTGTGTAAATGAAGTAATAAGAGCAACAAGTCCAAAGCATATTTAGGTGATCGAGGGTGCTGAATCACAGGACAATTAAACTCAGGTGGCTGAAGTGTCTTGGAGCACCCTGCCTTACCCTTTTCCCTGTGGCTGCTGTCCCCATGGACAGCTGGCTCCGTATGAGGCTGCTCCTGAACGGCATCATTTTACAGCTGGCCTTTTGCCATACTATGCCATTGGTAAACTGTTCAAGAAATAGTATTAGAGTTGGACCAGCCTTCCCAGCTGTGAGTGACCACCTCTGCAAGAGGCAAGGTGAATAATAGCAGGAAATAGCTGTTTCAGCCAGACAAGTTTAATCTACTTGCGCTCCTGTCAACTCCATGATGGAGTGAGGTGAGATTCAAGGTAAAATTTAAGGTGAGATGTTGAGCAGTCTTCACTCTAGCTTTTACCTTGCTTGAATTTTGGGAGTACAAAGCCCTTATCAGTCACAGGAAAGTCATTTTTTGAATCTTACTTGCTTACCTTTTCCAGTTAAAAAATGGCAAAGTTCTAAGTCCTGCTAGCCTTAGGGAGTAGCCCTTTCACATCTCAGGGCTCTACTATTACAGAAGTAATTTTTGAGGCAGTGGGTCTTCTTCAGCAAGTAATGACTATTCATTTGCACAATCCCTTCTGAGACAAGATGTTAATATATATATATCTAAAAATTTGTCTAGCAGCATTAGTACAATCCAAGGAGTGATCTTCTACAACATCCTGAAGTGAACTAAGTAAATAAGGTATTTCTGCTCTTGTAGCATGATCTAAATACCACTAAAATTGCTGACAGGCTCTGAAATTATAATGACAAGCCTTGAATCAGTTTATTACTAAAGAGCTTCATAAGTTTTTGTGGGCCTAGTGCCCCCCTCTCCAATCAGAAATCCCAGTTATAGATTTCAGGTTAGTATTACGTTTTTAAAGCTGTAAGATTCCAGACAGAGGGGAAGAAAATTCTAGCTTGATTTATGCACGTTTCCTATGCATGCATTTTGTATACTTTCTATATTGTGCAGATATTTTTCTCAACATTCAGCCTTTGAAACAGATTGGTTGTTTTTTTTTTTTTAATTAATATGAGAAATGTTAGTATAGGACCACTTTTCTGATTGATTTTTTTTTTTATAATTCACTGGAAAAAGTAATTTTTTTTTTTTTTTTTTGGTCTTATGGACAAACTGAGACCCTAGGTAACTGGGATTTTTCCATTTGCTCATATAGAAAATGATAAATTTTGAACACAAGGTCCAATCAGATCCACAGTTTAAGGTTACAAAAATTTGAACTCTACAGGTTTTGGTTAAATAGAGAAAAAAACCCCACTTAAACAACTGACCAGTGTTTTCTCAGCTGGGAACTGTCTGGGGGGTGAGGGACAGAAGTTCAGTCAGCAGGAGAAGGCAGGGGGTAAGAAGAATGAAGCACACTTCATTCTTTCTTATCTTCAAACATGCTTCCTCCCCAAAGCCTGCTTTGGCTGGGGGCCAGGGAAGGAAGCTGGGTGGTAACGGGGGGTGTAGCTAGGAAAACCGTCTCTCTGTACCTTCCACTAGGTGAGAGGGAAAATAAAGATATTCTTGGAGTGGGACAAAAGAAATGAGAGACACGCAGTGTCTCAGACATGGGATGGATGGGTGACTATTTTCAGAGCAGGAATTACAGAGATATTTGAAGGGAGAAAGTTGATAGGAGAGAAAGAGGAAACTAAGGAGCACCTGTGCTTTAACCAAGTCCACTACTGACAGCAGCCCTGCCAGCATAGCATCATGGTCTTCACCGCCTACCTCATTTTTCTGTGGGGATGTTTCCACAACAGTATCCAAATCTCCTTGGAGTTTTCTTTTCTCACCAGATTTCTTTGTAACTAATTGCAACTAAGGTGTCCTGACAAAAGCGTGTTGTTTCTGTGGGGCTAGTGGCTTGGCCAGCTGTCCCCTATTTCATGCCAGGGGAGAACTGATCTCCTCAAATCCTTCCAGACCTCATATCCAAAGCTGTAGTTGCAGTGTCTGAAGAGGAACTAGAACGAGATTGGTGCCCCTGGATATCTTTTCAGATGATATGTAAACCTGAAAAGCCATTTTCTATCAAAAACTGGGACAAAGCAGATCCCATGGTCTGCATGCCTACGAAACTCTCCAGTGTTATCTTTCTGAACACTTATTTATCACAGGAACAGTAGGAAGCTCTAACTCAATGCAAGATTTTATAGCACTTGAAAGGACTCTTAATCAGTGACTCATTTGTAATTTGATTTTATTATGCTTAAAGATACTATAAATACAAATTTAGGGACTGAGGCTGCAAGTCTTTATTCATGCAAATAGCCCCATTGCACTCAGAAAGACTATTTCTGTGATTACAGAATGAGCTCTTAGGTTATTGGGAAGCTACACAGCTGTTAATCAGACAATATCATTTTCATAATAGTTATTCAGAAAAAGGATCTATAGCTGTGTCAAAGGAAAAGAAAAAAAGATTCAAACAGTAGGTGTGTATGAGAAAAATTACAATCATAGAATAAAAACATTTGTTTTATTACAACATATAAATAAACTTTGGTGTATCTCAATTGCCCTTCACATGCAAATCTATCTTAGAATTTATTTTGATTTTTCAAACAAGAATCCCTATGCAGATTCAAACAGTCTACTTCTGTTTAATCTTCTATAAGAGGAACTTTCTTAATTTTGTCCTGGATATAGGAATTTATTTTTAGTGCTTGCCTGTCAGTAAAGCCAGGTCTACATTAAAGAGTTACTGAAAGCACCAGTGCCAATCTTGGTGTCTGGCATGATTACAGCACCAGCCTTGGTAACTGGCATGATTACAGTGGCAGAGGCTCTTCTGGTGTAGACAGTACTCAGATATGTAGCTTTTGGCTAAATGCTCTGTAAGTGATGTCTTTAGCACAGTGGGTGAATTGGTTAGTGAGGTTTCAATAATTCTTTTTCTTAGGTGTCAAAAATTTTTTTTCCTTTATCATAATTCACCCTTTTAATACAGAATATATTCAAGACCAAAATGTATATTCATTTGATTCATTTTTAGATGTGTAGAAGTTAGATGCTTACACGTACTTAGGTTACACCTATACTGGTAAATCACAGAAGACCAGGATGTGGGTCTTACTGCTGGCATGCAATCATCCACAGCGTCCAGCTGTAAGCACAGATACTGGCACAGTTTTTTCCCATGCCAACTGTTTCTTTCCCAGACAATATCCAAGTGCTGCTGGGGGCCAGGTACCATTCCAGTAGCAGTTTGGGTGCAGCCCCCCTGTTTTGGCAGGCAAGAGGTTGTGTTAATTGAATAGAGGACTCAAAACTGTGCCATACTGGTTGGGCTCAGGCCAGAAAATAGTCCATGTCCTTTTTTTTTACTGATATACATGTAGTCTTAACCTCCTTATCCAGTCTCTCTCTCATCTCAATAGAGAGAGATAGGCATTGCCAGTAGCTGGTTCAAGCTGACTTAATATCACTGTCTTAATTAGAAAGATTACATGACCCATTGACTTTAGAAGGATCCTTATTGATTAAGCTAGAGTAGATGTTACTTTAGTCAAAGTTCGGTGAACTAAGTCTTAGTCTGAGTCCCTGGTGAAGGCAGACCATGAAGGAAGAATGTTTTCCAGCTGAAATCTCAGTAGCAGCAGGCCAAGGAGCTGCAGAATGAAGATGAAGAAAGTGCCAAAGGAGACGTTCATGCTGCAGTATGCTATAGAGAGACTGCAAGATTTCGTGGGAAGCTGTGAGGCAATTGAAATCTGAGAGGTAATTAATAGGCTTGGAGGAAATAA
Organism: Calonectris borealis; assembly: GCF_964195595.1. Classification (NCBI taxonomy): domain Eukaryota; kingdom Metazoa; phylum Chordata; class Aves; order Procellariiformes; family Procellariidae; genus Calonectris; species Calonectris borealis. Next base: position 44,018,795 of record NC_134314.1, read on the forward strand.
AAATAAGTAACTATTTATGTCTAGATAATTGTATATTATTAGGGCTCCCACTTATAGAGAAGTGGGCATATTTAAAATACTATTTGGACATATTTTCATGAGGTTTTAACTGCAACTTGTTTGCACTGTCCTTAGACATGAATAAGATTATGTGCTAGCTGAGGTACGGCTTTTGAAAAATTAAATGTAATATGTCATTTCAGTCTCTTGTTATTTTGCAGTGTTAGAAGTGGATTGTTGTGTGGTTGTAAAAGGTGGAAATGTTCATTTTTCCAATGGGATATTGAACTTGCATCTTACTTTTAAAATCCCAAAATATCAGACTACTGAGGCACTGAATCCGACACATCGCCTTTCACCTGCACTACATTATCCCTAACATAAACATGCATGGATCCACAACACAAGCCCTCATGCAGAAGACTCGCAGCATGTGAGATTCATGTTGTTTGTACACTCTCTCTAGGGCTACTCCCTTCTGTATTCATATTTCACATGTCAGACTTAAAGGACAGACTTCTCAAATCACCTGACAACAGTGAATGACTGGTAAGTAAGCATATAGCTTGTAATTCATGCAAAAGTGTTTTTATGGTGACAGCAAATCTTTACGTGTCCTTTCTGAAGGAGTGTTGTTGACATGGAACCATCAAGATTTGTGGATGACTCTGTGTGCAGTGATTGACAAAGTGCTTAGGCTGCTATTAGTAAATGTAGCTCCTCAATGACTGCACAGGTATTATCAGAAATACATTAATATTATGACATATTGCTGTCCGCTCTTAAAGTTATGATGTGCCTGGCAGTTGCAGGATAGCAGCAGAGTTGTTTCTTCCCTAAGTAATATAGTTAAGAGTTGTTTCTCATAGATGTCACTCAACCCCAGGCTAGGGGTGGTAACAGGACATCTTGTACAATGTGGAAAGTGATCATAATGGCTTGGATTCACCTTAGAACTAGCACACATTGGATAGGAGGGCAAAGATATGCAATGCTTGCTATGCATGTATTTAACTGAGCAATAGAGCCTCCAACCTACTCTGAAGGCTGTGAAGGCACAGTCCGCACTATTAATCTCGACGGCAACTTCTTCTGTAATATGCTTTTCTGAAGCAGTCTGTAGCAGTCACAATTCTGTATCCTCATAGTAGCTGGAAAGCATCTGGAGTCTCTTAAAAATGTTTCAGAGTAAGGAAATTAATGAGATAAATGTAAGAGTTCTACACAAGCTATTCATGTACTCAGCAAAAATGAAGGTGGCACATACTTAGTTGGAACACCTGAATTAAATCCTTTGAGATATAAGAGCATGCTCATAGCTGATTGCTACATTTAACATAATTAGAAATCACTAGGGCTTTTTGCCTATGGTTGGCAGTTTAAACTACATGCATTTGCACTAGAAACAAGGCAAAATTTTTTAACAGTGACAGTGTCAGAATAATCTATGGAGTAACTGACTAGTGCACTAACTGTCTCAATTTTATGGTAGATGCTGCATGACTGAATTTTCAAAGCAAGGCTTTTTTTAAACTGCAGAAACTTCAGAAGTTACTGAGTTTTTATAGCCAAGTAACAGGTTTCTTGTCTATTGCAGTATGTTGCTATATATAAATTTATTTTTCTGCAAATACTATATATGGTCTGAGAATCATCTTTAAATGACCTGATTTAGCTTTGTTGACCATTAGCACTTTTCAGACTACAGTTACTACCTGCTGTCCTAGTTCAAAAATTCAAATTCATGGAAGACTCCTACCATAAGGCCAGACTGGATAATCTCAATGGTTCTTTATGATATAATAATCTGTGAATATCAGTGTTGAGGACAGAAAAGCTAGGATAAAGTTCAAGAACATAATTAGGGGGCAGTTTTTCAAGTAGCCTTCTTTCCAAGAAAACTCTGTCCTAATTAATGATCCCTTTGTATAAATGTTAACAAAAATTCCTACCCCTGAGCTAATGGATTTGATCCACTTGAAAGATAGATGAACAGCTATGAAAAGGATGTCTGAACATACAGAATTTAAAAGATTCTCTACAGACGTGGAAAATGGATCAGTTGGAAAGCAAATTAATTTGGACAAGGGAACCAAGGATCCTGATAGTTACCATGTACTGAAAAGTAGATGGATACTCTTTAGGGTGAAGCAGCTACTTTCATTCTTGAAGAGTCCCCATGCAGAATCAGTGCAAAGTAGGAACCATGCTGTAAACAGGAATAAAAATTATCTGCTTTCTTTCAGTTTGCAATTCGGAAGAGTTTACTCAGTTTACTTCCTAAAGAATATTTTAAACATAATTACTTGTTCTTTTTCTCAGAAATCTTGGTTTTCTTAAGAATTCTGTTGCAGGAATAATTTCACATAAACATTCTCAAAAAAATAGAGGCAAATAAATCCGAAGGAGAAATAATGAAATAAAAAAATGTTGTTACTTTCATATTATTCTTGGCTTTAGGTCAGGGCTATAAGTGAAGGTGTGAATTACATCGTTGACAGGTGAGAACCTAAAAGACAAATGTGGGTGGTTAAAAGACCAAGCTCATGATGGTAAAAATAGTTTCGTGACTAGTATCTTGAGTGCCTGTACAATAGTGGGTGGACAGATACATACCATTTCAGATCCACCATTGCAGCATGTGGATCAGTTAACTGTGTTTTCCGTTTGTTTGGGTTTGATATCTAAGCATTTCTTTCTGAAATATGAAGCCTCCTTCTAAAAATCTGTACACATGTTTATCAGCTTCAAGCTGAAGAGTCTAAATTCTGCCATCATTTGATGTTCTGAACACCCACTATAATTTATATTTTTAAAAGTTTATTATATTTCATCTGGCTTTTTCTATGTCTTTTGTGCAGGGACTGTAAGAAAATATTCCCATACATAAAATTCAAGAAAATTCACTGAGATAATAACACATAGTGAAATGCATATGCATCTTTGTTTAAACCATAGTATCTCAAAGCACTTTGCAAACACCAACTGAGCCTTGTAGAACACATCAGAAACTTAAGAGTTTTACCATCTTATTTTACAGAGGTGGAAATTGAAAGTTTTACTCATGAGTTCTAGTGCACAAGTGAATACACAAGTGAATACACACAGTGAATGCCAGTGGCCATTGGATGTGTTTGCTTCTGCCTGGTGCCTGGGTGAAATGGCAGCAATAGAAGCCATGGTACATGGGCAAGAAACAGGGGAAGCTAGAGTAAGCTCCAGTAGGTCCCCTTGTATGGATAATTGAAAGACTAGGACTGTTCTGCACACCATGAAAGATACCAAATTGTGCTCCAAGCTGACAATATGAAGAATTCTATCCCTTTCTCCTAACTGAGGATAAAGTCCAGGAGATTATATGACCTTTTTCCTCTTCCTTAATCTCACCGTTTTCCTGAAGACAATACAAATTTTAGTGGATTTGATCTGGACTTGGACTGAGCTGAGTCGCCATTCATAATGCCTCAAGCATCTCTTTTTCTAAGGCATCCTACAGCTAGACTTGTACCCTCAACTATATCAGATGCTTACCCTACCTTGCCACCAGCTGTCCTTGGACTGAGGTAGCTGGAGGAGAAGCAGGGATTTGAACGTGTCTTAGTACATAGCCAGAGGCCTCTTCTGTGAAACATTTTAAATAGGTTATAGAATTTTGTATAGGTTATAGAATATAATTGTACATGTCTTTCTATTGTAAATAGCCAGTTCCTAAACATGAATCCTTCAAAAGCATTATTAATCAGCAGAACAGGCAAAAGTAGTATATTTTAATAACACCTTAGCTTAGATAAGACAGCTATATCAACAACAACTAGGTCTTGATATCAGGAGTTTCATCATAACGCTCAGCAGCAAATACATTGTCCTACACTTGGGAACCATTAATTTTGTACTCTGACACACTTTGTAATTTACCTGTTTAGGGAATTATGCGTCACGTTTCTTTACTAATGAGCATTCAGAAATGGTGGGAACAAACATATAGTCTTTTGCTTTTCTGTTTCTTTGTTTCTGAAAAGCAAAATGTGATGTCTGAAGCGTGAAGGGCCCGTAAAGATCATCCAGGCATGACAAAAATTTATACTGGTGGTATAGTATGCATATCTTCCCATATCTGCATGAACAAAGATGGCAGGTTCACCAAAGCAGTTAATTTCTAACTAACTACTTTATTAGTGACATGGAGTGAGTAACTATGAAAATATCAAGTGCTTGTACGGTGCTAGAACTGCCTAGCTGAAGAAGCAGCAGAAAAACAAAATCCAAAAAGTAGTCTTGCATTAGAAATCACAGATTACATTCTTCAGAACAAAGTAGTTAAGGTTTAAATCATAATTATGTTTTATTTTGGGCCTTTCTCATTTTATTTCAGGTCATTTTCTGACCATCGCTCTATTTCTGTATTCTGTTTACATATGGGGTTAGATGCAAAATATTTCTTGTCCTAAAGTGCTGAGTAGCATTGTTTTATGATGGAGAACAGATGGGTTCTTCAGTCTTTATCTCCTTCTCTCACAGAGATATTGTGACGTAAGTTAACTAATATTTGTAAGGCAATTTAAGATAATTTCATGAGAGTTACACAGCTAGCGCAGAAATAAAACACTGGATCTGGATCCCTCACATTTGCTGAACTTCAGAACCATGTCGTGGGTGTGATGAGCACAGTTTGTGACTAGGAACAGTGATGAGCATTTCCAAAGGACAATTTATCCTCCCTATCTCAGAGACCAAATTTAGGAGGGGATGTGTCATAAGATAATCTCTTCATCTCAATGTACTTCTCATCATTTATTGTAGGAAGAACATATGGAACTATCTTAGAGTAGCCTGACTTTCTCAATAACTAATGTTAGGTGAGATGAATATGATGTTATGGATTAAATCTGCATGTTTTCACTGATTTTAATGGAGTAACGCAGAACTGTGGAATCCAAGGTTTTTATCCAGGAGGAGGAAAAGCTCAAATTAAAAATGGAAATGCACTTGGAAATTGCAAGTTACAGCTTACCAGAATTTTAAAGGAAGATAAAAATATAAGTACATTAGCAGTAAGAGGAATTGGTCAATTAGTCAGCAGGTTGGAAAGCTAGTAGGAAAAAGCACTGAGAACACTAGAAGTGCCATTGTCTTTTGTACTTTTTTTATTAAGTTTAACTGTGGTGTATGACTAACAATAGGCACCAATCATATAAGGGTGAAAATTCAAGTTGTAATAGGAAAAATTTTATGTTAAAGTCTTCTTAGATAAACAAGAGTCTGAATCGACTTTGCTTTTAGGGAATTGGCTGAAATAATTTCAGACTAGTTAATAGTCATCTTCAGGAAATGAAGAAGGACAACTGAAACATCAGAGAACTCGTTAAAGATGTGGTGCCTAACCTCAGGTGGTAAGATTAAATGTGTATACTGAATTTCAGGCTTTGGAATAAAAATCAAACAATCTATTTGTAAGCATTTAGAAGATAATAAGGCAGTAAGTAAAAGCCAACATAGATTTGTTAAGAACAATCATGTTAAATCAATACAATTTCCAAGTATTCCTTATGGAATAGAGAAAATTGAAATATGTAGTTTTTCTTGGTTGTTCTAAGGTTCCTAATACAGTTTTAGTTGACATCATAATCAAAATAGGTTAAATATGGCATAGATGAACCTATTGTAAAGTGGGTGGACAGAGCACCAGAAAAGAAAGTATAGTTATGTGCTGTTCACTGTCAAAGACTTTATGAAGCTGGGTTGTGCAGATGTCTGTTCTGGTTCTGATACCATTTCTGTTTTTAGCAATAATTGGGAGTGCATTTATTTAATGATAACAAGCTGGAGAAGTTACAAGTACTTCGGAGGGAAGGAATATAATTCAAAATGACCATGGTAAGCTGCATAAATATTTGAAAAACAGGAAAAAAAATAGTAAGAAAGAGAGCAAGATACTACATTTAATGAGAATAATGCATCTGCAACATGTGGAATGATTGTCTAGATAGTTCTGTAGAATGTAATCCAGGAGATACTTTAATTCTTAAACAGATCATCAGTCAACAACGTCACACGGCTGCGAAAAATAACATTTTTTTGTGATACATAAATAGGAAAGTTACATCTAAGAAATAAAATAATCCTTCCACTGCCCACAAATGATCTTAATTAGACACAATCCAGAGGACTGTGAGAATGATCAGAAGCTTAGAAAGGACAAGGAAAAAAATCTGAAAGGAGTGAATCATTAAGTCTTGATACGAGAGGAGGAATGACAACAGACAAATATGTAATAAAATTGCTTAGGGAAATAGCCTGTTGTCTGTACCTACAGGGATTAAAAGGTGAAGAATTGATTTGAGTAGCAAGGGTAATTTAGCTTATATATCTCGAAGGATGGAGACCCTACAACCTCACCTCTGGTAAGCCTGGTCCAATGTTTGACCACCCTCACTATAAAAAAGTTTGGGTTTTTTTTTTAATTTTAAGTGAAATTTCTTGTATTTAAGTTTGTGCACTTTGACCTTCCCCCAGATGTTTAAGTTCTTTCACTGGATATATTTTGCTATATTTTTCTGCTATATTTTGCTCCATAAATTATTACTTGTTTGGAGGAAATGCAAAACTTCTAGCAACCATGGACAGAAGACTGACAGAACTTTATGATTTTGTAATAAAATATCTACCAGAAATCCTGTTCCACAAAGTAAATTGAAAAGTATTATGTGATATTTTAGTCCCATCTTTCCATTTAAAGTCATTGAGAGCCGAATACTTAATACAGTTTTCACTGGCTAGCAAATTTATACTTTAATATTCCTTTGATTTGTGTGTATGAAAAGGTTATAATACTTCAAATTTAAACTATAATAAGGGAGGGTATTCTTTTGTACATGATGAAATAAGATATTAAACTATAAATACTCTTGAAATGTGCATTATTTTCCCCTTGATAATAAAGTTTGTATTTTCTTCTTCTTAAACAACGTTCAACCAAAAAGTCCAATAAGAAGAGGTGCTTTTTAGACTGAAGTAAAAGGTGAGCATATGCACAAATGCTCATTCCTCTTTATGTTCTCATTCTTCCTTAAAAATGAAGCAAAACTTAAAAAACGTAAAACTTAAAATGTACAATGCAACTTAAAATGTACAAAACTTAAAATGTACAAAATGTACAATATCTGATTAAAAATCACATAAATATTGAAACTTGTTTGTAATGAATTAATGGTCTTTAAAATTTATAAGTTTTAAAATATATTGATTACCTTAATTTTTTTAAATACTGAAATGTTTGTGATATAGTTTTTCTATGGGTCCAGTAGAATTAAAAAATATTGAATTTATACATTTTTTATTGCCAAAGAGCATCTGATTTGAATCAATCTGAAGCAGAAATATTAAATATTTGAATTCATAAGATGTTGCCAAGCTAAGAGACAAATTAATGTAACTGAAATTTTAGGCCAAGACCACTTGATTGAGTTATCTTCCGTGTAAATTGAAAACAATTCAGAGGTCCTTTTTACATCTCTTTTGTTAGTTGTTCCTCAACATGCAACAATTCAGATGTCCCTCTTTTCATTAAAATCTAGATTTCCCCATTTTTCTTTTTAAAAACCTGTTTCATAAACAAAAGGTTTTGATTCTTAGAAGGAACATGGCAATAAATTCCTTGTTAGGTTGCTTACAATTTGCTTTTCTGATTAAACCTCCTTGAACAAACTGCAAGCGTACTCTTAACATGCTGTTAGTTCAGAATGCAAATCATTTCCACACTCATTATCTTTGCCTCATACTTCTATCTCCTTCAGAAAAACTTCCATTCATTTCTTTCTGTATGTTTGTGTTTTTACAATGATTAGGCTAAATGATGGTCTCTGTCCTGGTCACAACTAGTTGTAACACCTTGCCTATTTGAACTCAATTTACTTCATCTAATGAAGAGGGGGTAATTAGGCAACATTTGGTGCCTCAGTCCTTTGCTGGATCTAATCTCATATTAATGCTAATGATTAATAAAATACTATACTGTCTTGCATACAGAAGGCCTGCAGAATGCTTAAGCAGTCAAAGATTTAGACAAGATTAAGTGTTTTATCTACTGCTTTTTTTACGGGAGTCCTTTGCCTCACTTGGGTATATACCCATGTACTTTAAATTGTGGCGTTTAAGGTGTGAGTCATAGATTTACTCTTATCTTTCAAGTATGGAGTTATTAGACTGTGAGTGTCTCAAAAGGGGGAAAAGAATAAAATTTATGGAACACTTGTACCTGAAATTAGATCTGTTCATCTAATGCATCCTTGAATAATTTATTTTGCAAAAAATGGTGAAATTCATCAGATAATCTGATCTGCAATGAATAACTCAATTACCTTGACATGACATAGTATTACATGAGGTTCCAGTTGCTATAGTAAGGCTACAGAAAGAAAAAATGCATAACTACCCACCTGCCGGTTCTGCAGGAAAGGAATGAATTTTGGAGTTTACCTTCAGGAAAGGTGGTTACATGTCTGGAACAATTGCTCTGTGCATCAGAGTAAAAAAGTTTTCAGATGATTTCATCCCATTTGACTTCTGCATACTGCTGTGGTAAGGACAACTTCTCTGATGAGAAACCTGACACCTCTTATCACTAGTGGGTGTCTAACTCAGCAGCAGAAACAGATGGAGTCAGGGAAATCACAGCATCTGTCACATAGACAGCTATGAAATGCATAAACATTTTTTGTGAAGGTGAAAATTGGCAGATTAGTCTTCTGGTTGTAATACAAAACCATGAGAACTGGGCTACAAAACTAGCTCCTGGATGAATCGTTCTCATAAGTGAAAGTCACCAGTTTCCTCACCTACACGTACATTCATCGTGTTCTAGATTGGGGCTAAGTACAAGACAGTCAATTAGCTGTGGCTAGAGTAGATAGCTGTTGGGGAGGTGGGTGGATAATTCTGATAAGTCCAGAGAACAGCAAGTGAGATGGTCTGATGTGCTGGAAGATGGAGACTGTCCAGAAGGTGCTTTTCTGGATATCACTAACACCGAGGGCTTCTGATTGTGCTACTGTTAATGTAATTCCTAGGCTTTTCCAGAAGCAAGAGATGTTCGGTAGGGAACAGAGACTGTAGACATCGTATCACAGTGGACCACATGGCTGGGAAAAACGACGCCTACGTCTAGCTTTAACTGCATAAACATTCTGGCAAAATCTGTGAATGTCAAACAAGATAAAGGAGTTTGTTTGTAAAATTCTGCTCCTGATGTCTACTATTTTGGGAGCTGACTCAACTCATGATTTTCAGTGCTTTGATACACTGGGATATAATGCTTTCTAATGGACATCAGCAGGTAACAGTGGAAAAAAGTAATTCAAAGAAGACAGCATCGATACAACTGTCCAAATTAAGTAAGATAGATTTGAAAAAAATTCTGAGATTAGAAAAAAAAAAGAAAAAAAAACCAAGAAAATGAAATATATTAGAAGGGTGTTTGAAATCAGAACCACTTGGGGGCCTTGTCTGCAAATAAGCCAAGCAATGTAGGAAAAAGTTACTTAATTTGGCTGAGGTGAATGAATTAACTGCCAGGAGTCAACACTAGTAAGCCAGATATAAAAATTGGAGAATGACTAGGGATTCAGGTGATAATAAATTATTTTACCTAGGCAATGGGTAACCTATTTTCTTTAGGAGTCAAATCAAACTGGGAACTTGATGATTAACAAAATATTAATTGTCGAATGCTGTATGTAATTGAAAATGTAAGAATTGCTTTTTAATTTTAGCCATTTGCACATCATTCACTGTCACTGAAAAATAGTGTCCTTCTCATAGAGAGCTAGCATACTGAAACCAGTATGTTTTCTGTCATGTCAGAACACACAATGTCCATTTCTACAGCCAACTGTCATGTTATGAGGTGATCAGTGTGGTATCATAAAAACCATAATTATTTAATTGTCCTTCATCACTCCATCTCACAATTCAAAAATGGCTTTCAGCTGTGTGTACAGCAGCATAAAGCTGGGGCTCAATCAGTCTTCTAGTTATTTGGTACACTGCAAAAAAAAATGAAAATAAAGTACTTCAAAAGGGAAAATCATTAGGAGCTTGGTGAGTTTTCTGTCCTTTCCTTTAAACCTTTGGAATGATTGGAACTGTAATGTTTAAATAAAATTCAGTGTAATAAAGTAAGGAAATCAGATGTCTGGCAGTCACTTACTACCAAACATCCCAGTTATTCTTCATGGAATTATCTGAGGCATTAACTCCATCTAAGAAGTGAAATTTGAAGTACTGGACTTCTCCTAAGATTTATGTCACGTCAAATCTGTGGAATAATTGAGATTAATTTTTAAAGCTTGTTGGCATCCAATCTTACATGCTATCAACCACTATCGAGTTTCTTGCATTAAGTAATATTTCTTATATTGTTATTTCTGTCAGTTGAGACTGAGGGTAGGAATACACCAGTGAAGTAACACAAGATAGGGAATCTCAAGACAAAAGACTGGAGATAAATGCCTCAGGGCAACAGTGTACAAATAAAGGACTATTCTGGGAAGAGATTACCTTGCCTCAGGATTAAATTCCCTTGGACTGGAAATGAAGTTTCTTGGTTTAAGGCAGATTTATCTCAGCTCAATAGTCTTTATTATGTAGCCAGGATTGTGTCTTTAAATTAGCTGGGATTTCTCCATGCTATCCTATTTATATGCTTATGCCCTTACTTTGCAAATTATATTTCTCACTTTCCAAATATATCCAGTTATTTAATTAGTAATTTTGTATCCACTTCTAAAATGTCAGTCTGAAATTACATAAAAGGTAATTCTCTGTACTTAGTATTTAACTGTTTCTTAAACAAAATGTTATCAATATTCATTGTGAATGTTATTTCTGCATTAATGACAGTGTGAATATCACGTCTTTTTGCTTTTAGTAAATTAGTCTTTTATTCAAAATACATATTTTCTGCTCACTCATTCTTCAATCTCAAATGTAATGGGATACAAAGGTAAAGTCTACATTATATGAAATCAAGACTATGTTTTATTTGGATGACCTTTCTAAAATGAAAATCATTAAATTTAAGTAGTGTTTGTTGTCCTTTACTGTATTTTGATAATTAACAGTTGACTAAAAATTCGTGCAAAATCTGAGCCCTCTGAAAATATTGACTGCTGAAAGAGCTGATATAGTTTTCTTGGAACAAGTATCCTCTGCTTGTAAGTCTGCCAGGACCTGAAATAATTAAGTAGAAATTTAGTGCCTTCACTAAAAGATGAACTATAATTGAATAAAGATCAGATAATAGATGCTGAAAATATTGATATAGCTTTACATTTAAACTTGACAATTCTTTCCCTGATATCTGAAAATTACAAAATCTGCATAAGACTGCTAAGAGCACTTACCACATTTAAGAACAGTTTCTGAGCATTGTGGTCATCTTTCAGTAACCCTTACCCGATGGATTTTGCTTTTTACTTGTAAGAATCAGTTAGTGCACCTTGCAATACACTAGGTGGGAACACGGCAGGTTAAATCCAGTAAAAGGGGAGTTAAGCACAGGCTTTTTCTGTTACTAGACTGTATGACTTTTTTTTCTGATCCTTTGCTGCTTTTTCTTATCTTCTGATTTGACACTTGTCCTGGTTTCGGCTGGGATAGGGTTAAATTTCTTCCTAGTGCTGTGTTTTGGATTTAGTACCAGGAGAATGTTGATAACACACTGATGTTTTCAGTTGTTGCTAAGTGCCCTCCTAGTCCAAGGACAGCTCCCGTGCCTACTGACTGAGCTAGGTACACAAGATGGGAGGGAACATAATCAGGACAGCCAGCCCAGCTGGCTAATGGGGTATTCCATACCATGTGACGTCATGCTCAGTATATGAAGGGTAGGCGTGATCCAGGAAGTACCGATCGCTACTTGGTTATCGGTCAGCGCGGGTGGTGAGCAATTGCATTGTGCATCACTCATTTTGTATATTCTATCATTATCATTATCAATATTATTTTCCCTTTTTTTTCCTGTTCTATTAAACTGTCTTTATCTCAGCCCACGAGTTTTTCTCACTCTTACCCTTCCGATTCTCTCCCCGTCCCGCTGGGGGTGGGGGGAGTGAGTGAGCGGCTGCGTGGTATTTGGCTGCCTGCCAGGTTAAACCACGACAACACTTCAGTGCTGGAGTTCACTTAAAGCACTGTCGTTATCTAAGGACTCTAGTGCTTCCACATTCATCTTTAGAACTTCTGTATTGGTTGGTAGGTCTATTTCTCTTTTTGTAACACTATGGCATATTCAAGAGTATGGCACAACATGGAAAAGAAGATCTCCAAGCAAAGAAAGCAAAGAATACGTAGCCAGATGTCTGAAATTGAATTTGACTCTATGAGTTATTTGACACATTGAAATCAACTTAAACTTCTAAAGAAACTCAAAGTCCAGAATTGTTACCACAGAGTCACAGAATGGTTGAGGTTGGAAGAGACATCTGGAGGTTCCTGGAGGTCATCTCCTTTCCTGGGTCAAAGAATCCTTTTCTAACCCATTCGATTAGCTGCCTAAACGCATGGTACCTTCCCATTTGACCTGAAATTTCTGCAACATCTGTTTTTTTGAACAGACTGAAAGCTTCATTCTTATAGATGTGTACTTATCATTGCCTACACCTCCCTGGGATCCAGAGACTGAAAAGAGTGGTGCAGATATCCTATCAGAGCATATTTGACAAGACCAGGCCCTTTGGAACAATATTTGTTGTTATGGAAGTGATTGACATCTTTTGAATAATAGGCTGGAAATACAACCAGAACATTTAAGATACATGCTCTTTTTTTTTTTGCACTGCCACATGATAAAAAATTAGAGTAGTTAAAATATTTAAATTAAGAGAAACAAAATAAAAATTATTGGCAATCTTCTCATGTTTTCATCTGCTTGGTAGGACTTTATATTTATGTCAGAAATACCAATTCTCCCTATTTCCCTGCTCTATCCCAATTTGAGATTTTCTCCAAGTTGAAGGCCCTAGCTGCGGTGCATACATTTTCCCAGTTGAATGACAGGAAGCAGAGCAGAGTGAATAACACTCTTCCATTTCATTGTCAATATGTCTATTTGCATCAGAATGATTTGAACATGAAACACAATTTCAAAAGATGAAAATTTCCACCTTTATTGGGTGAGAGCAAATGTAAAACTTCTCTAATTAGTTAATTCTGTGTTCTGAAAACATGCTCAGTGAAAAAAACCAAGGGAAATCTTTTCTTCTTATTGTTTTTAATTAAGACCTCTAGTTTTGTAATTGAACAAACAAAAGAGACTATAATTATGTCTACATGGAAGCTAAAATGCTCTACCAGGAAATGGCCACTCTCAGGCTGGCTAATTCTCATGCTCTTTCCCAGAACACTGATTACTGGACATTACTTGAGACAGCTTTTGGAGTTATATATCCTTTTCATCTGACCAGTTTAGCAATTCTTGCATTCCTATTTATTTTCTCCTAAGAATATGACATTTTGCACATACCTAGAATGCAATGCAACCTTCAGACTATTTGTTGAAGGAAATTATACTTATTGCAAATGTATTTAAGCTGATGATAAAAGTATTTTAAGCTGGTGGTACTTTGCACACGTAGGTCTTGCTAACAGATCAGAAATTAAGAGAGAGAAGAGAAGCCAGTTTGTAAACCTCACCCTCATGCAAGTGAGCCATTACTCGCATGAATGATCACTGAGTTTTCACTCTCGCTGCATCACAGAATTGCTTGTGAAAACTCATTATTTTGTAATCAGAAGGCAGGGACATAGGGTAAACTTATGCTATAAGCATACCCTCAATGTAAGATTTGTCATATGCCAATATATGGAAATACTCCACTCATACAGTCTTACCTCAGTTCAGATTTATTTTCATATGGCATTTAGCCACAATGAACGGGGTTTGTTTGACGTACTTGAGGTATTAAGGATCACATTCTAATTCCAGCTGAGTATTTCTGTGAATGTCTAAACATATGGCTTTGTGGTTGTGTTGGAAATTTTCAAGAAACGTGGAGGTGTGTGTTTGAAGTTGGAAGCTGACCCATAACACTGTGTAGTACAGTTAACAGGTTTCCTTTTTTTTTTCCTTCTGTAATGGTGCATGCAGATGAACAGTTTTATCTTTTCGCACTGGTTAAGTAATTAGAAAATGTATTTCAGAATAATGATCTCAGCCAGATATCTGTTAACCCCTTTTCCTTTAGATACTCTCTTAATGCCATTCACAAGGATATTTGTGGAACACAAAGTGGCACGCATATTTTAGTTTTCTGGGGGGAAATACAACCTATTGCAACAAATGTATTTTTTCTCCTCTAAATACTCCTCAGGCAGTGTGATCTTACCTGGCTCTGAAAGAGACATTTTGCGACGGGGTGAAGGTCAAGAGAAGAATGCAAGTGAGCTGGGGGAAATAAAGAAGGAGAGGATATTTATGGATAAGCTGAGGGAGCAGTGCCTGCTAAGCATAAAATATCTATGGGAATTCAAGTTCTGATTGTAGGATGTCTGTGCGAGGATTAGTTCCCATCCTTCCTTTACTCGTGGCAGCACAAACTCAAGAGCTTTGCTGCTAATGGCTTCTCCGGCATTTAACTTAAGTGACTGTCCCTAGGCTCACTCCTTCTTCAAGCTGACAGCCTCTCAACCTGCTTAATACCATGCTGTATTCATGAGAAGGCACTCCTGGGGCCTTGTAACCTGCTATGTAAGCTCTGTTCCTATTCGTGCTGTTCTCAGGACCTCAGTGCTTCCCTCTGTGTTCCTCCATTTCCCTCCAAGCGATGCAGCAGAAAAAGCTTTTGACTAATTCCATTAAAGCTATTGAAATAACATACAGAAATGCAAATAAATGTAGGTGAATCACAGCAAGAGTGGTTCTCTTTCCCTTAAAGGGAGTATGCTATTTTTATTAGTAGACTTACCATATTTTTTTGAGAAAAAATATTGATATTCAATTAGAAAAATGATAGTTTTACCTATATGCACAGAAAAGAACATACATTTAATAATAAGCAACCACCTGTTGGGTGCTTTAAATTAGCAGTTAGTCCAGTCTCAGAGGAGGTCGTCTTACAGTCACATGACAGCTATGTTAGTCTCTGCTTTGTTCCTGAAAACAGCTTAGTACCCCTCATGTTGCTTCATTATGCCAGCTCTTCTTTTTTCCCTGTATGCTAAAAAAGGATTTTTTTACTTCATGAATCATTCATATTGCAGAGTAATAATTCATGTTAGTCAGTTCATAATCTTCTGTGCTTACACTAATTCAGAAAGGTATATTTAATTTTTCCTGAGACCTCTTCAGTTCTGCTCTTGCAGAGTTCAGTATTATTGGACCTTCTTGCTGTTTCTTGGCCTTTAACATTCAAATAGTTTTCCCCTAAGCTTTTCCCTTTTAGGTTTATCCCTGCATCTCAGGAATGCCCTGCCTTTCAGTTCTGAGCTCATTTAACTGCTGATTATAGCTATTGTCTCAAATTTCTTTTTGCCAAGTTGATCTGGACTACTTCCAAACCAGTTCCTGTAATTTTCATGCACTGAAGCTGCTGTCTGAAATGCCTCTAACAGTGTCTTGCAACCCATACTCCTTTTCCTCCTTTCTCCCTGCTGTTTTTCAACATTCTTGCTCAATCTTTCCTTAAACTGGATGTCCTTTTGATATTTTTAAATCCTTTGTCTTTTGTCTGACTGTCTCTAAGCATTTCTTCATTGTTTGTTTCTGTGGACTACTTTCTTCATTATGCATTACATTCTCCAAGCATCCTACACATTGCCAGCTTGTTTCTTTATCTCCTTTTTTTTGGAGGTGGGGAGCAGGGTGATCTCAGGTAATGATAATGTTAAGAAAAGACCTCCCATTTTCATCCCAAAGATTTGCAGTTCATATTTTAGGCTTCTTATGTCTCATCCGTTGTTCAAGACTGCATGGATTTAATCGTATGGATTTAATTTCTAAATCTGTGTTCTTCTTCTTTAGCAGTTTCCTGTTCTTATTGACGTCAACATTATCACTCTGCAGCTGGTACCTACAACAGAAGGACTGTTTGGTCTCCCATCTCTCTCTTAACCACGATCCATGCTCATAAGTTTTGCAAGCTGAACTATCTTAATTAAAAAATGTGGAAAAAATTGCATACCTCACAAAACTATACAGTCTAGACATTCATAAAATAAGGCAAATATAATAGCCAAAAATAATTTTGCCTAAGTAAGGCATTTTATTCAGGAAGTGACTATGGCTTTTTTTGAAGAAAAGTTCTATTGTGTGCTGGCTGAGAGTGCTTGCCAGAATTGCTCTAGTGTTATGTGTTTACTAGCAAATTCAGTACTGTCATGCATTTTGTGTTAATATTTCTAAATTTGATATTTTGTTTTATGTTCATCCAGTCAAAAAATTCTTGTTCAGGCTACCAGCTCCCATTGGAGTAGATCTCTCCTATTGGTCCCTGCAAAATGATAATTATCCACGGTGGCTCTTTTTTTCAATTTCATTGTTCAAATTTTGCTTCTGTTAACCAAATTCAGTAATGTCATAGAAATTTATTTAGTGGATTTATTTATTTAGTGGATCAGTGTCACTCAAAGCTGTGGCTGATAATATGGTCAATTCAACTCAAACCAGTAACCTGATGCAGCATTCCTGTTCCTCCGTCCCCCCATGCTTTGTGTGATCTCTGTATCTCTCAAGACTTGTTTTCCTTGCCAACTGCCATGTATAAAATTAGTTTGAGGTAAAATACAAACCCAACATCACACCAAGACAAAATGAAAGCACATGCCAAGACAGAAGAATCACAAACAAAAGATTAATGGGACAAACGCTGTGGAGGAGATCAAGCTGGCTTTACAGGTTCGTCAACCAACCTCAAGTTCAAAGGTCACTGCTTCTGTGGCCATCCTCACAAGGGTATTGGTCATAAAAGAAACTACAATAAGATCACCTTAGTGTAAATATCAGTGGACAATGTGAGGAAGAACAGTCAATCTGTTCAGTAAGTGGCATGTTCTTCTTTCAAAGAGAAATTTGCTTAAGGAGTTAAGTTGCTAGAAAATGTGCTTCACAATCTGATCTTTGGGATTTTTTTTCACAATTTCTTCTACAATTGAACTAACACTAAACTGAAATAAAAATCAAGGTTGATAGTAATTATTGTGCACCAGACTTACTACATGTTCAAAACAAAAGCTGGCATAAAGCTGCACTATGTTGTATTTTTATTTGTTTGTTAGTTTCTTTCACCAAGAGTAATAAAAAGCATCCCCTCCACCACAAAAAAAAAAAAAGAAAAAAAAGAAAAAAAGAAAACCCTTGTTACTTCTTTTGATTTGTGAGAATGGAATGCATATGTCACATAAGAAACTCCCAGTGAAAAAATTCCAGTGAAAATAAAATTTCCATCTACTACATTATGTCCCAACATAAAAGCCAGGTTCAGGAAACTCTCTCAAGCTGGGGAAACATCTGAATTCAGGTAATACTTCTACACCTGCAAGTTCTAGTTACAGACCAGAACCAATCTATGAACTAGGTATTTATATTACTTTATAGGATTACCTTTGAGGTAAGGTAACCTAATACCTAACATTTTGCACTGGGACACAAGGGCTATGACTATACCAATAAATTAACAGACCCAGGCACTTCAGCACTGTCCTGTGATCATCAGTTCTACTTAAAAGCATGCCATGCACCTCGGCTTAATTTCTGCTACACACCAACAAGCACTGGTAATGCTTGAGCACCGTCCGGGAAATAGCATGGTCCATGGATCTTTCCCAAAAGGTCACATAGACTGGCTGATAAGATGGATTAGTTGTGAAGATGTGCTCTGTTCCATGCCACTCACACTTAGGGATAGGTAATGGACCTTGGACATTTTATTAACTAATATATTTGCAACTAAATTTCTGACTTTGATATTCTAGTTTGGCCTCTTAGGTGACTTTGCACAGAACAGTTCACTTGTTTAACCCTCTTTTTGGTTCCCTAGGACTGCTAAGTAGTACCGGCACATTGAGATCTCCTGATTTTAATCACACAGAAAATAAGTGAAGGGTGGATTCCTTTTAACTCATAACTTACGAGGCCAGGAAAATTTTTACTTCATAGCACCAAAGGAAAATTTGTCTTCTCTACTTACTTTCACTTTAAAATTGTATTTCAAATTGTATTTCAAAATTGTATTTGAAATTGTATCCTCTCCAGTTACTGTTTTGTTTATTTTAATGGGTGAGAGATAATAACTGTGGGTTTTGGTTTGAAATGGGAAAGACGAGTATTTGATAAACAACAGTGAAGGTAGGAGATCAGCTTCTGGTTTCCATTATCCATTTTTGTATTTTTGAAGTTTTTGTTGTCAATATTTCCATGACCAAAGTAAAGCATTTCACTAAAGCATGGTGAAAAGATTTGTGAAAATGCTTCCACTGTGATTTACATGTAAAAGTTTTACAGCTTCATCTGCTGGTGGTATTTGTGAGAAGAACCTTTCTCCCAAATAAATGGCAAAATGCTTTGCTTCTGGAGTGAGATCATCTCCTTAAGATCTACACAGCCACTGGGAATTCAAAGGAGTCACAGATGTAGCATTTAGGTGACGTAAAAGTTCCCTAATTAGAGAAACAAAAGTTAGATGCATGCACCCAACAGCCTTCCTTTTGCTCTCTTCTGGAGAAGACATATAAAAGAAAATGCCTAATCTCTACTAACTCATGTGAATCCGTCCATGGCAAAAATGCAAACCCATGCTAAGCCTCATTGGATGACTGAGACACCAGACTACAGAGGGAAGAATAATATCTTCTTAATCAGTGCAAAGAATTGCATGAAAAACAATGTGGTATGTACAAATATCTTTCACTGAAACGGTTCATTAAACTTGATACACACAAAAGCTGATGTATTCTATACTCATCCTCTAAATAAATATAAGTAATTGCAATCTAATTTTCTGACTGAATTTCACGCTATTAACTATTTATGTCACAATAATAATGTAGGTGGGACATAAGAATTTCTTAAACTGAAAACTTGAGAGTCCAGTTATGTTTTTAACTGGCTTTTCCAATGAAGGACACTTCAGGAACATGCTTCATTGTGCATACATTTGTTTCTCTTTCCAGCAACTTTTTACTGAAAAGTCTAGCTGTCAGTTGACACTTGTAATACCCATTGCAATGTCAACTGAATTTGACAGAGGACTAGAGATCTCAGAAACATTAAATTTACAGCCAAAAGTAAGAAGCAGAAAGGAGAAAAACTATGTTGGGGATGGAGTGAAAGGTGGAAGAATTCAGGTTTTGAGGAAAAAGAGAAAAACTTTCTGATTTTATTGGGACTGCTGGAGCAGCAGATGACAACCAGAATTCTGCAACTTTCTAACTTTCGATATCTGAGCTTTAAACCTACATAATCATACTTGTAGAAATGTAATATCCTTGTACCTTGTTTTCACTCCTTCTTGTGTAGTGCACATAGTCTATTAATAAATTGTTAACTTACTTGACTTTATAATTTGTATTGAGGCATATGTTAAGGGTTAAATCTTAGCTTTAGATTCTATAAACCTACTTCTATTTTTTACAGAGATGTTCTTTTATTTCTGAGCTTTATTAATTTTTCTATTCCAAATAAATTTTGTAATATTTTTAATGGAAAGACATGCAGGACACTCTAACAATATGTATCTTGTTGGTTTTGTTTTGTTAATTCTCAGAAAACAGCAAACCATTCATTTTTTATACCTGAAAATGTTTAATACTAATAAGTGATTAATATTGCTATAGACAAAAGTTCCCTAGGAACAACCATACATCTGGTCGCAAAAGAAAAATAGAGGGCATACCTAACTCCAGTTGTAAGGAGATTTCTATGCTCAACAGAAGTGGGGGCCTCAAGAAACTGTATCCCATTTCCTCCCCAAGATTTAAATGATTAAGCCTATGTCAATTCTGGCATATATTTGCCCTATCTTTTTTTGAAGATGGCCAGTAATGGAGACTTAATAATATATCACCAGACAGGCTATTTTGTTATTAATGATATGAGAATTTTTTTACTAATGTATCACTTGATTTTTTTCCTGCTGCATGACTTCTGGTCCTTTTGGCTGTGGAGACAGAAAATTGATTTTTCCTTTCTCTTTGCAGTAGCCTGTATCTGCACACACATACACAAGTATGCTCATACATAAATATATATAACTGCATATAAATATGTATATATGCTTCCCTCCTCCCTTTCTCCTTCACTTCCTAAGCCTTACTCTTGGCTTAAAGTAAGACAGATCATTTAATATTTCCTTTCAAAGTAGTCGTGATTTTTAGATTTATGATTGGTTTTGTTTGTCTCCTCTGGCCAACATTTTGCTTGAAATGAATGCCCAATATGTCTCCTCTGGCCAACATTTTGCTTGAAATGAACGCCCAATTCTCTGCTCAGTATTCCAGCTGGACTCTTGCCAACTCTGAACAGGATTGTTTTGTACTTTTACTTGCTCATCATATTCACATACGATGTCTGCATTTTTTGCAACAGACTGATACTTTTGGCTCATTTTCAGGCTAGGATCCCCTATAGCCTACCATTTTTTTTCTGATTAACTGTTATCTAATGTTATCTCCTGAAGTTTGTTTTATTCTGTATTTGTGCAGCTGATTACCGCTGCGCTATTTGCTGTCTATTGCACCTTTCCATACATTTCCTCACTAATTGCTCCTTATTTTTGCCTCTATTTATCATGAAAGTTTTGAATTCTAATCTTGCCCTCCAAAGCACTCTCATGTTTGTGTCACCTGAAAATATAATCAAATATTAAGGAAACCATTGATCAGCATTAGGCTGAGGACAAAACCTGCACAACCTCACTCAATATATTCTTCTGTTTCAAAGTGAATTGATAGTTGCTCTTTGAGCAGGGTAGCCCAGAAATTTTGGTACAAACTTTAATTTAATTCCATACAGTACACGCGCCCCTAGTTTGCTAATGAGACTACAGCATGGAAAGCGTAAAATCAAAATGTCTGCTGCTTCTCTCTTGCTATGGAGGAACTCCTGGCAGCTCTTCAATTTCTTCCAGTGCGCTGTGCCAGTGGTCTCACACACTTGCAGATGTCTCACTTGTCTCAGCAGTCTCTAATCTCCCCTTCCTGTATCCTAGGACATGACCCTACCTCCCAGCTACTCAAATTAACTGTCTCAGCTGCCAGCCCATTGTTGACCAATTCTCATTAAGCACCTCAGCCTATTGAGAGCCGTGTCTTGACTACTGCCAGGATATGGGGGGCTGGGAGCAGGAATTGCCCAAAGTCATGGAACAACAGTGAATTGTACATGGCAAGCCTGAAAATGCTTAATTCCTCCTCCTTCACTTTAGGAAAAAACTGAAAGATCTGAAAAATGTGTGTTTCATAGACTAGATAACACGTTCATGTGGCCTGAATGGCATAAGCAAATTCTGAAGAATATGAGGATCCATTTAGAAAGCATTTTTAAATAGCGGTGGATGCAGTAATATTTGCCTGAGTGTGCATGCATCCTGAAACAATTAATCAGAGAATTGAACTCCTCTGTTTCTATTTAGCTGATTGGAATATCAACTTTGAAGCCCAGTGATGGCATGTTGGTGTTGACATTGACTATTTAGTCACTGTTCATGGAATGAAGGCAAAAGATGTGATTTAAACCACTTTGGCTTGGAAACTAAGGATTCAAAGTGTGGAAAAGAGCAAAGGAGTAGTGGACAGTAGAGGATAAGAAGAGGCTAGTGAAAAAAAGAAGCAAAGAATAAAAGCAGAAGTGGGCAGAGAAGGAGCAGATTTTTTCAGAGAGTAACAAATGTGACAAGAAAATATTTGGTCAATTAAATAAAAGCTTATCTGGGAGTTCTATGCCAACTTTCTACTGACGTCAGTGGGTGTTGTGGCCCCTGCACTGCAGACAGTACACAGTCCTGAATTTATGGCTCCTGCTACAAATAATCATATTTTGATATTGCCCAATCCAATAAGCATGTGAAACTTGTGAGCCAGTTAGGTAACAGAGCAAATGAAACTGACTTTTAAGTTAAGATGTTTAAAAACAAATGGCCATTCTCCTTACTTGCTGCGTTTAGAGCCTGTGGGGTCAACCTGGGTCATGTTCTCAGGCTGCGCTTTGCACCCATGGGGACCTGAGTGTTTTTTGGTTGAAGCTGAAATTCCCGCATGTATATTTCACTCCAGAAGGGGGAGCTTCAGCAGGCGCAATCACAGTAAAGTCAATTTGCAATGAAATATTTAAATAGATTTGGTCAAAGTGGAGGCAGAATTTGATCTGATCAGAACATAGGTAATGCTCTAACTCTTTTCTGTCACCAAGCACTATCACTAATAATTTTTTTTAAAAATAAAAACCAATAACAACTAAGTATAATCTTAAATCTTTTTGAAAACAAATATATTTAAACTTAGGCACATGTTTAAGTAAATTAGGCCCAAAACTGTAACTTCTTGCATTTTTCTAATAGCTTTCAGTGTGAGTGTTTGAAAAGAAAGAACAAACTGGCTGCTTTCCATTCGAGCTAAGTAAGGAAAAAATACATGCCTTTTTTTTATTGATAGCTTAAATAATGAATAGGGACTACAAGTTTAGATAGCTGCTAGGGCATTTTATTAATTTGAGTTTCTTGGGAGGCCAGTATAAATGCACAGTTGTTAGGAACAAACTAACCTGCAGGTGTTTTTATGTGTTTTTATGTGCACAAGTGCGTTAAATCTGAAAGAAAACAGAAAAGAGCTTGAAGACAGAAGAGGTCAAAGATACACTTATAATTAAGCCCTTGGTGAAATCCAGAAATAGGTTTTTGGGGGCAAAGTGCTGATTAAGAATATGGGAGTCAAGAAAACATAGTGAATCATTTGTGCCAAGATCAAAACATTTTGAGTTCCTACATCTCCGCCTTAGGGTAGAGATGGTCCTATAGCTTTCAGAGTAACAAGACAGCTGAAACATATAGACCTCTGCTCTTAGACACTTTGCAAAAATTCTCTAACTTCCTTGGAGAGCTTGAAAAGCTGGTAATCGGTACCTGCAGAACTATCTCAAGCAACAACAGCAATGCAGTATGTTCTGAATGTGTCCCTCTCAGTTTGGATGTTGGAATAATTTAAATATTTACTACCTAAGTCAAGCGAATTTTGAAAACTATATCCTAGAGACATTTAGAAGACAAAAAGTCCAGACATTGATTTATCCCAAATTTTATTCTTCCTGTCCACCAATTCATTACAATTTAATAGCTAGTATTTTAGTTATCAAATATAGTTGAGCATTTTCAAGAGTTGACCAGTAAGGCTTCCAGCTCTTTTTTTTCCCCAGCTAAATGGAGGCAAAAGAATATAAAAATTGTCTACAAAGTATATTTAGGAGGAGGTCATAGTATCAGGCACACTGTGACCTAGTTCAAGGATTTCAGTCTTTTAAAATTGTGATAGATTATAATACCCAGAAAGTATTCACTTACAAACTCAGACATTGATACAATTTACGATATATGCAATGGTTTAATTTACAACTCTTTCAAGCAATTCCATTTTTATAGGATTGAATATTGGCAATAAGTCAAAGAGTAGCACTTTCCAAGGTATTACTTCAAATCACATTAGATCAGTTTTGGATATTTTATGAAAAATTAGAAAATTAATAACTAAGTAAAGTAGAATTAAACAAAGAAATCATGGCTTAAGGGACTGAAAAAGTCTTTTATAAACTACATAGGGTACAGTCACTTTCTCTGGAAAAGATAATTCTAGTCAAAGGTAAGCATAAAATAGTTTTCTTTTTAGATCTCTTTCTATCCTCATTATACCTACTCATTATGTGTCCAACGTAAAGCCCATTAAAGTTGGTGTTATTCTTTCTGTTGGTTTGAATGGATGTTAGAGCACAGTCTCCCTTCCACCTTCAATGTATCACTACATCTGCATTTTATTTGCTGTTATGACATAAAATGTATCCTTAGCTTTCTGCTTCAGTTTCCAGATTCTTGATACTTTTTGCATAGTAAATTTAAGCCTCTGGGCAATAAAGTTCTTTTTCTTAGTTATTTTTTCATGGACTGCTTAGATATATTCATTGTCCCTCAGGGTTCACAGTTTGCACATTTTATATTCACCTGCATATTAAAAGGCCATTAATATTATCTATTTGCTCCAAGTGAAACCAGTAGCTTATGTTTGACTTTCAGAAAGGCATCCATTCAAAGACATCAGAGAATGCAGAAGCTGTGACTTTCCCTGCTAGTTTGTTCTCTACATAGTGCAACATGCAACAGTGCAACATAGGCACTGTTAAAACATGTCTACCTTCCATGCCTCTTACTATAAGTACGTAAAGTCACTAAACAGATATTCTACAGCTTTCAGGGAAAAAAAAAATTAAGAATAGAGGATCAGGAATCAGATGAGTAATCCAAAGATCCACCTAAGAAACATGGCTCAGGTGTGTGCCACAGTTTCAGAGTTCTTCAGATTCTATGTATTATATCCCCGGGTTTCATTCACTAAGTCTCCCCAGTGCTTAAATCAATGTACCCATACAAGAACTTTTTCAATGATCCCCTATAAAATACATAAATTATGATAGAGTAGTGCCACTTTTTAAATGCATGATAATTCTGAAAATCCAAATTAAGCATTTTGTTTGTCTGAGGAAGTTCATGGAAATACAGATTCAATGGGGAAAAAGGATCACACTTACTTAAGCAGTTAAAATCCACCAAGTTCAGTGTGATTCATAACCCAAACTTGCACACGAATGTGTGTTGTTTTCCTAGCATTAATATTATCAGGAAATGTATTTACATTTATTGGCAATGTGAAGCAAATCTGCATATTTTCAAGATTTTTAATTGATTAATTTGGAGAATCATCTATGAAGATGGTGAAAAGTACAAACATCCACTTCCAGTGCCACTGTATTTTCCAGTCACTGGTGTATTACATCAACCATTACAAGTCATCAAACCGAAAATAAAGTCAAAAAGAAAGGATGGCATTTGGAAGGAGGAAGGCAGAAGTGTTTATTAGGCTTAGAATCTAAATTTGACTGCCATTATATCAAAGAGTACAAAGTTATTCTATAATACACATATCAGAAACACGTGACAAAGAGATATATATATCTTAAAATCATACCAAAAATCAGTAAGCATCAAATGTTCTTCCAAATTCATTTTTCAAAATCAAAATGCAGATACTCTGAGCGTGTCTCACACATGCGCGCTCTCTCTCTCTCTCTTTTCCAATGATTTTACTGTCATTTTTATTCCATAAAAGATTTTAGGTAACTTTTGTAGTAACTACTGATGAAAAACAAGGAAATAAAGCAAAGATCTCTCTGACTCCAAGAATTTTTTTTTTCAAATTACTTTTTACCCACTTTATTTTTTGCACAGTAGTGATGTTAGATTAGGTATTTCAGAAACATGCATGGAATACACCTTTTCCCAGAATCCATATTGCTGGGAACTTAATATAAATGACAAACTTCTTGCCCCTTTCTCACTTTGTCCACACTCTGGCCTGTCAAACACTCACAGCTTATGGTGGTAAGACCCTGTTCAGCACCTGAGCAACTTAAACTGTAGGATCTTTTTACTCCATCAGCCCATGTGAGGTCAGAGATTAAGGAATGACCTTGTGTCCAGTTTGTTTGCCTGACTTTGGTCATATGACATTGCCAGAGGAAAACAAGATTTTTAATGTAGACAATTGTCCAATCTGTACTACTAGAAATAATAAGCTTTGGCCTGCACTAAGGGATAGCCTGTACTCAAAGGCCCTGTAGATTGAGCACACATCCAAAAAGCATGGACATGATGCCAGTTTTGTCCAAGGAAAAGGACTGATCCCTTCCTCAAATACAGGGGGACGTGATGAAACAGTAAAAAAAGGGAGGTCTGGATAGTTTAAGGTTTTTGATTGTGACCAACAGGCAAGGAATGAATGTCTGCATGTGAGATCCTACCCCCCATAATTCATCTGAAATAACTATCTAAAAATCACCTTAATATGCTGGAAAGCATAGTAGTCCTGTATCATGAGTGTTTAGACAAGGACTCTATAAAAGGTCTTAAAAAACCTGCTGAATGCCTGCAGAGCAACTCGCTATTACAAGTTTGCTAATGAACAGCTCCCAGTATTTCACATCTAGTTCTTTGTATTAAGTCTATTCAAGATCATTTAGGTAATCCTCATTCAAAGCTTCTTGGACAACCTGTTTTACAGAAAATATATTGAAATAAAAGCAACAGAAAATCTTCAAAATATGACATCATTTTCCCTTCCACCATATCCTGTATCTCAAAACCTTGCATCAATTAACTTAAATTGAACAAAAATATCTCTGCTGCCTGAAAAGTACTCATAAAGTCTTTGGAATGGAAATTATGTTTTCTGGAAGGACAGTTTAGGTCAAAAGGCACAAAACTGGGTAATAAATAACAGAAAGCAGAAAACTGGATAAAGGTGGAACACCGAGGGTCTTAGACTTATGTGAAGACAGTGGAAAGTGGACATAAAAGCCTATCACATGAAAATGTCAGCCTTTTACAGCCACTTTATATTTTCTCTGCACTGTTGCAAATAACTGATTTAGTACAGGACAACACTGAGTTGAACTTATATTATATACCCAGCTGGAAAATAACCCTGAAAATTGGTTGGACCTGATTCACCATTCCTAATTCTATTCTTTTTATATTTGCCTAAATAGCTAAAGTCCTTTAGAGAAGGACTTCACTTTCAGTAGTTTAGAAACATTTCAGTACAGACAACATACACTTTAATATTTCTAGAGCAGAACATTTTTGTTCATTGTTTTGAAAAAACTTTTTTTAAGCTTATATGATGTAAAACAGTCCACATTGCAACTAAAGACTGATATTACAAAAATGAAACTTTCAATGAATCTGAAACTAATTCAAATAATATTATAAAAACATGTTAAATATTAATTGGTAATGCAGATTTACTAGCTGAACAAAATACAGCAATTTTCTTATAATGTTATTTTGCACTATAAAATTTGGCCTGATCAGACACTTTACATATAAACAAACATGCACACATGCACACACAATTGGATGTACTATTTCTATGATTCATACTTCTTAAATTTGATAAGGACAGTGTATGGTGCATGATTGATAAGTGTGCAATTGCACTCTCAAAAAAGTTATATTGGTGATGATGAATGCAGAGGGTGCTGAAGAAAGAAAGAAAAAGAAGGAAGGAAGGAAAAAGAAGAGAAGAGAGTAGAGGAGAGGAGAGGAGAGGAGAGGAGAAGGAAAAACATCTTAGTTCTGCTGGATGACAGGAAATTCTCTTGAATACCCTTGCCGTATTATTGCTGAGCTCCACTGGAGGTGCAACAGTTACAGCAATGTTACTCAATCCCACAAGAATCAAGTGGATCAATTTACTGTTTCCACAGCTGCAGGGTATTAAATGCTGACTGCACCCAATTCTGTGATCATCGCATTGTGTTTAGCCATACACCAAGTCAAGTGTTAGATCTACTACTGGCAAAGGACCTCTCTTTCCTCTAGGCTGTTGGATGCTGATGAGTACACATCCTCTTGCTCTCCTATCTGCCCATCAACTACAAGTGCCTCTTATGGACCATTATTAACCTCTTTTAGACTTCTCTCTCGTACACATGTAAACACAGTCACACACACGTGAAAGGTGATTTCCTGTTTGGAAGCCTTGTTAAACTTTCCTTTTGTTGTTTTTTCTAAAGGTTCTTTCCTCTGAAACCTTCCAAATTTGATTAGCAGTGAGGGTAAAGGAAAATGCTTAGGCAGAAATACTGTGCTCTAAATAGACATTAATGAATAATGGAGCAAGGGATTGATACACATTCTTAACCATTCTGTCTGACTGAGAAATTGCTGAAGAGTTATGCTGAGTTTTAGGTGTCTTTTTCCTTTTTTATAAACTGCTAGAAGGGCCAAACCCCATCCTTTCAGTTATTAGCAACAATTCAGGTTGTTCATTTGATACCCAATTACTTTGGCACTCAGGAAACCCTATTCATTCTGGGCAGTTCAGTGTGAAAAGCTGACAAGGAATGTAAAGAAAAGTTGGAATAGTCGTTATCCAGCTGTGTTCCAGGCTTTATAACACCATGTAAAAATACCTGCAGCACTGGGATCAGGGCTGAATATCCCCAGATGGCTTGCTTTCTGTGTTCCTGAATATATTGATAATGGAGCATACAGCTGATTGTACGCAGCTCACTTTTTTCAGTTAAATGTTTACCTTACATTATTTCACCGATTCCCATGATCCTTCCCTTAAAGAATTTCTGGGAAACAGCATGGAGGATAGTGGGGCACATTTGTGGCTTGCTACTAGCGTGCCACCAGACTAGTGGAACTACAGAGTAAATTGCCCATATTGAAATCATTACACAAAACTCACTTGGTACATGATTTCATTTACTCTTTAAAAACTAGAGTGTGGTCAGATCACATTTGTTTTCCACTTAATTTTCTATTTCATTATCAACCATATGTTTTAATCTGTAAAAATAAAAAGGCAATCTTTAGAACAGAAACAGAGCAAGAGTTACCCACAAAGGGAAATCCTGTGACTCTTTTTATTTAAGTGTTCTCATTCATGTTTTATGGTCCTCACGGAAGGTATTTTTCTAAATGAAGAAATATGTTCTAGTACGAGAAAGGAATTGAAATGAGGGATATCTGTATTTGCCAGTTTGGGGTAAGTATATAAAGTTCTTGAGGAAGTATTCATATCACAAACTCATCAGTGCATATAGAAGCTGCTGCAACTGTCAGTATTGTGGCACCTGTATCACAGATCAAGGATAATAAGGAGCAGTTAATCATAGCCATCATCTGAATGCATGAACAATTTTTGCACTAGGAAAGATGACCATTTTGAAAAAATTTGTTGGCAGAAAAGAAATTTTCTTGGGGAAAGATGGGCATAGGAGAATGTGGCTAAGTGAAACGGCAAATTATTGTCAGAAGTGAAGAAGATAGGGCCATACTGTGCTATTGAAAGAACAGTCTGACTGCAAGATAAGCCAAGATAAAACACATCTGTGCAGTAAAGCTGCATAACATCTAGAGAAGTAGAAATAATAAGTTATGGCTACCTGACTCTTTACACTAAACTGAGCAGCTCAGAACTTTGAGGAAAGAGTCAGGGAAATTTATGTGGAAATTAGTATTTTACCTGTGTGTTAATTTTTTTTTTTTAGGTAAAAATACATTGGTTTAGACTCTTGTGTGATATGTGTGTATGAGGAATTTTGGCTGTCGTGTGCCCTTGGGTATTCAGATGGAATAGTCACAAAAGCACAGTTCTGGGAAAGGTTTGTTTAGCTTACTTGGAGGCCTTAGGAAAGGAGAATACACTGTGCTAGGCAGTGGTGTCTCAGGCGGTAAGATCACAGCTCCATTTCTACAGAAGGCTCAGAGACAAACTGTGTCACAGAATGGGTGTCATAAGGAACAGGAGGAGAATCTGCACAGACCAAGGGAAACAAAGGAACACCTGAGACACAGTAAAGGGGGAGTCATACATACAACTTTGATGAACTAGAGATTTTGTCCTGGCTGTGTGTGGAAGAGTGTATCTTACTACTAGTTTTCTAGGAAAAAAAAAAGGCATAGAAGTTGGATTGGGAGAGATAGACAAGTAAAGATGTTGATGGTACTTGAGGGGGCTGGTGTAACAAGATATGGAGTCAGGCATAGATATTTCAGTGGCATGGAAGCTTTAAAAAAAATCCCTTTTTAATGCACAAAATACCTACTGGGGACTTTTTGGGGCTGCCTTCCTCTGGATCTCTGGATACTGCACAACAGACTCGATGGACTGGTGTCCTACATAACAAATTTTATGTTCCAGTATCCTCAGCTTCGTCAATCAAGACTTCATAAAGTGGTTGACAAGTAGGGGCAAGAAGATTTTCCTCAGGCAGTATTGAAGAAATAATGCCTCATGGTCCCTTTGAATCACTGGAAATTATATCCCCATTCCTGAATGAGGAAGATCTCATGGGGAGACCTTTGCAACTTTGTAGGAGTCACTATTAACTGAGTCGGATTCAGCTGCCTGTGGGAGTGGATTTCCACTCATTCAAAACCCATTGCAGGGCCAGGGTCAATTCTCAACAGTGTTGACTCAGATTTCCCTAGGAAAAGAAGGGAAGAAGGCACCACTTGAATCAATGGCTACGTCTGCATACTTGCTAATGGAACAGCCGTTTATTACTTACTTCCAGGAAGCCATCCCTGCCACCCAATTTTGGTCGCTTACAGAGCTGGATAGCCAGAATTGCCCCCAGCAGTCCTTTGCCCATGTCAAGTATCACTCTTCCAGGCAATGCTTGGGCACAGCATGGGAGTTAGGACAGCCCACTAACAATTCCCAGTAGGGAGTTTAGAAGCAGCTACAGTATTTTGGAGGGCAGGAGAATTTAACAGTATGGACACAGGGCATTTCATGTCAGCTAACGTCAGTGCTAAAGAGTATTCCTGTCCATGTCTAACTTACAGGCATAAACACAGAAACCAAGGACTTTTCTTCTGTTTTAAAGAGACGCTATATCAGGAAATTTCTTCTATAAATGAACTTTAAATTTCTGCCATCTGAAAATTAACTGATTGTTTGACTCCTCCACTGCCTCGAAAAGCTGTTCTAGGATCCAGATGGAGTCCAGCAAGTAGGGCTCATCTCTGACTTCCAGCTTACTTCATGTTGTTCGTTACTTTATACCAGTATTTTTTTGCCTAAAGTCATTTTCCATGTAATTGGCATTTTTCCCTCCATTGTCTTTATCTCTTTACACATCTGGCATATGTATGCAGCAGTAATACCTGCACTGTGACTATGGGTGCAGATAAATGCTTAAGATGTTAGCACATAGCTGCCTGTGGAAATT
Source organism: Calonectris borealis (assembly GCF_964195595.1). Taxonomy (NCBI): domain Eukaryota; kingdom Metazoa; phylum Chordata; class Aves; order Procellariiformes; family Procellariidae; genus Calonectris; species Calonectris borealis. Next base: position 44,049,792 of record NC_134314.1, read on the forward strand.
TGACCTCTGTAACTGCCACTTCTCAAGGATACAAAAAATATAACATTATCATGTTTTGTAAAAATAAACTCACTCGTTCTCTTATAGAATTGGATCATATTCTTAGTCTGTGCTTATGTATGCACTTTTTAAAAGTAGAATCCTGATTTTTGTATTTTTTGAAACTTCTGAAAGTTCATGACTGATATCCATCTGTTATACATAGGAAAATAAAACTCAGTGAACATTATTACCAATGTCTATTTTATTTATATATTTAAGAGAAAAATAAATAGAGCATGAAAAATAGCTTTGCCTTTGTGAAAATAAATTTATAAATGAAATCACACTTTTAACTCACTGATAAATTCTGAAAAAGCCTTTTTTTTTTTTTTTTTTAATAAATGCCATTTGAAAGATATTAGAGATCAACATACTGGGGTTCAATAGACATTATTTTGAAAATCATGCACAATTTTTTAATGAATTAAATCCTTTATTTGGATTACTATAACATGTTGCATAGAATTTTTGTGCAATATGTATACACATACCCTACATACACAGCTCTTGAGAATTTAATAGAAATGTATTTCTGATATGGAATTCTATTAAACAGCTGCAGTATAGAAAGTTTCTTAGTCCCTTTTCAATTCTGTAGGAATATTTCATAGGGATTGATTGTGTGAATACTGTATGTGTATAAATGAATTAAAACTGTTTATGAGCAGAAGTTTTAGCTAGAATGTGTTTCTTGGTTTGATATCAGTGTAACTGAAAGCAGAATTTATCCCATTAATGAACAGAAATTAATAAAAGTGTGACAGCATTTCAATTTAAAGTCTGAGTTCAGTGTAGTTCTCCTATCCTGTAATTATCACAAAAGATTAGCAATACTATGTTGTCTGCACGAGCTACATTGACATATTGTATTGTACAAAACTTTTACCCTGTTACATACTCTCTCTAAATTAACAACTTCTTTTTTTTTTTTTTTTAATAATAAAAGCCCCCAACAAAACACCATCAACCAATGAAACAAAGCCTGATTTACTGCTGTGGGATTTTTCAAATTAGCATTGTCTAGCGACTTTTGCTTCAGCTGTCTTTTCACAGCTCTCCCAAGAGGGAAAGAAAATAAGACTGGCCTTTGCCACACTTGTAAAATTGTTATTCTGTAGAGAGGGATGATCAGAACAGAGCTGATCAAACTAGCCCTTCTAGTTTCTCTCAGAATGTAACTGCAGTGATGTTTACTTTAAAAACGGGCTTCTCATCCACTCCCTCTTACAAAATTTACAGTATCTGAGCCCTATAATTAAATGCGTTTTACATTAGATACACCAGCTAAACAATTCCTGGAGCGGAGAGAGATTTCAGCACTTCCAGTCCTAATTAACCTGTGGGTTTCCTCTTGTGATATGACTCTGGCCTACCAAATCCTGTCTTTCTTGCTGCAAAGTGGCACAAGTTCAATGGGAGACATGGAAAGTGTCTTTCTCTTCCAGAAAATTTTATCCCAGCATCTAGGAAAAGCTTCTGGGAGGTGGATGCATTAGATTTGAATTCCCTCCAGCTGAAGCAAGAATTTAATCCAGTTCATTCTCCACACCCTTAAAGAAAAAGGGGTTGTAGCACAACCACCTCCTACGGTGATCTTGTAGAAAAATGTGGATTTTTAAAAGCCTCTATCTTGCTAATGTCCTGAAGATGACTTTCATAGAGAAATCCCTCACTTCTGGATTCCAGAAGAGATGGGCAGTATTTTACATGCCCACAGTGTGGAATTTTAGAGATTTAACAACTTTAATGTCAAACATAGACATACAACATACTTAGATGTTACCAGTTACAGGGGTGTTTAGGAAGAAGGGGATGGGGGGAACAGGAAAACATTTGTGAAATGAGCTTGAAGTTAGACAACCTAAAATCCACTTGTGCCCTGTTATTAAATGCCTATGAGCCTTTTATTTACACTAGTAGATTCATCTCAGAACGCAGGCACAGACACTGAAAAAATGATCATCCATACTGTTAAAATGCTAGTACACTCTGACACAATATCACTCTGTTCCAATTAGTGTGCTCAAAAATAATTCTCAGGCATGCATTGGAAATTAGCACAGAGAGGGAATAATTCCCAATAGGCAGTTTGAATGTTGTTAGCTTGTTTTTGATGGCAAGAGAGCTTAATAGTAAGGATGTGCCAGTTGGCTTCAGTGTCAAAGAAAGCCCTGGGCTCTGTTTAGTTTGCTAGTGTAGGTATAGTCCTATTGGTTCTAACATCTAAATCTAACCTAAATCTTACTGTATTTTGCAGAGAAGGTTGGGGGCTATTTTGGGATGCTGCCCCTTGTGATTTGGAATTGATCTTGCAAACTCCCATTCACAAAATTATTGTAACTCAAACAGTTGCACTGACATTAACAAGCTGCCTGTAAAGTCAGGACAAACATTTTTGAGTGAGGTTTTACAGAATCAGCACATGGTGGGACAGGTGCAAAATAGAAACTTAGAATCTATTCCTGTGCAGTAGTGCATTACACTTCCAGGGAAACGGAAATCCTAAACACCAAAGCAATCTGTCTCACCTTTGGGTTGTTTGTCCATGCATCAGTTGATTCCGTGGCCTTTCCCCGAATCAGTAGTCATATGGACTTCACTTTATTCGTATCCCCTTATATACACAGGTGGTGAAAAACTAGTCCCCTAAAAATGGTGCTTTTGTAAGAATAAGTACATTATTCCTCACTGTGCAGTGGCTATAGGATCGGTATGGTTTCTTCTTTTCATCCTTTCACCCTCAGTGACTTTCTCACATTGTTGTCTATTTCCCTATGAAGGAGTTTCTTGAAGAAAAAGGAACATTATGTGCTATGTGTACTTGTCTTAAATATTAAAAACTAAGAAACAAGGTGTTATTAATTATTTAGAAAAGGAAATTACTGGCTATTATTATTATGCTAAATGCCAGTTATGGTTATTATGTTAACGTCAAGAAGCCCAAGTGAGGAAATGGAAGATCAAGTTCCCAATGTAGTTTGAGCTGCACAAATATACAGGAAAAAGATAGACTCTGAACTTCAATTTGGAAAGGAACAAGCAATAATGGCCAAGTTTAGGAATCAAAGGGCCAAGAAATAAAATCAGTTGGATAGTTCCCTCTCTTCTGCTACCCATATCCAGTGACATCTACCACAACTCTTCATGCGTCCCACGGTTTCCACACACTCCACCACCTCTACCTCTTACATAGCAGTATGACCTGTTTTCCTTTTCATCTTCTTTTGTTATTTCTAGAACAATCCTAAGAGAGATTGCAGCCATCTTCACACTTCATTTTCTACAGCTAGCTCTCACAGAGTCCTGATGATACCTCTGCCATCCACCTCTTGCACTCCCTTTTCAGCAGACTAAAGTACAGGGGACTTAATTTCTTCCATTCGTGGAAATATTAAATCATAGAAGTCTTGGCTGGAAGGAGTCTCTGGAGGTTGTCCAGCCCAGACTTCCCACTTGAAGTAGGACTATACCACCACTGAGTCAGGTGGCTTTTTTTGCCAGGTCCTAGAAAAATCCAAGGACAGAAAGTTCACCCTTATGCCTTGCTGGGTAACATGTCCCAGTGTTGCACTACCTTTCTGGAGAAGTTTTCTTCCTCTCTAATCTGAATGTCCCTAGCCACAGTTTCTGGCCTTGTTATGTCTTCTGCTGCAACCACAATGATTTTGGCTCTGTCATCTTCATAACTGACTTTCAAGCTGTTGTAGGCTGCTATTAGATTGCCCCTAGTCTGTCTCTTCACCAGACTAACGAAGCATAGGTCCCTCAGTCCACCCTTAGAGGTGATGTGTGAACAGCTTGGCAGCCTCTGCCTTACCAAACTACTCACACCACAAAAACCATCAGCATCCAGTTCCTCCACTGATATTCTCAGAATGAAAGTTGCTGGAGGAAATTCTTGGAGGAGGCTTACTTCCTTACAAATTTATTACATTCTTCAGTCAGTACTAACATTTTTCCTGATAAAATAAATCAACTTCTCCAAATTAATTGATTTCCATATCTAAAATCACAGCTTCTATTTTCTTTAACTCATTTCTCACAACCTCCTTCTGCCGCCATTTTTCTCTCCTCAGAGGACCTTGCCAATTTCTTTTGAGAGAAAAGAGATAAAATGTGTGTCTGTTCTCTTTCTTTGATCTTTTTTTTTTTCCCCTTCTCACCCTCTCATGTTTCTCCAATGTTGAGGATGAGGAAGCTTTTCATTCTGTTCTCCTCTGACTCCACAGGTGGTCTAGAGAGTGTCATCCCATCTCCTTACCTCACATTGTGACACTTATGACTCTTTGACCTCTGTTTTTTGTCTCACATTACAAACATGCTCTATATTTTTCTAATCTTAGGGAAAAAAAAATATTCAAACACACCCTTGCAATTGCTTCAGTATTTTTTTCCATTTCCCTTGCTTTTTTTAGTGCAAAGCCAATTTAATTTCTCATTTCCATCAAAAACCGGCTCAGGTGTGGCTGCTGTGTGCTGCAGTCTATAAAAGCCCTATTACTTTTTTCCTTTCCAATGGCAAATACCAGAACCAATGTTCTAATCTCAATCCTTGTTCTGGCTGCCATCAGTAGTCATCCATGTTCAACATTACCATGTGTTTTTTCTTGAAACAATGTCCTCTTTTGCTATGATGACTCTGTCCTCTTCTAAGTCTCTGTTGCCATGTTCTGTAGAGATTCTTCTTCATCCCTTCTTCTCCTCTCTGTGGATGTTCCATGTATCTCTGCCTGTGGTCCTTTCTTCTTCCTCTTCTAAATATGGGTAATCTTATCCATACTAATTTAACCACAATTCACCAATCTTTATCACGATAAAGATGAATCTCTTTCGTCTAAAGCAAGATTTTGAATAATTTCTCCAATATTTCCTCATGATTATCTAGTCACCTCATCTAGCACGACACAGCTAAACAAATGTTTTAAGGAAGATTGAAAGAGCTTTTGCTCTTCCTTCCTAAATATCCATGCAGGGGGAAGTGCCTACGTCTGTCATTCAACACACCTAGATATCCTCTTTAGGTCCTCAGGTATAGGTTACATTTAAAGAATGTGTCTTCCTTTTGTACAATATCTTTAAGACACAGCTTTTCCATTCATCACTACTCCCCATAATATAATCCTCTTGAATGATATTTGTATGATTTCAAGCACCTATATGCAGTATAGACATCTGCATCTGTGTTCTTTTTTTGGATACCTTCTTAGTCAGTGTAGAAAAATAGTTATTTATAGAGTGGAATTTTTACTAAAATATACATCCAATCAAACAATTTCTTTTTTTAAATTTTTTCCTCCAAAAGTTCCTATATCTCTTGAAGGACTAGCTCATATGTAAATATTCATGCTGCAGATGTCTAAAATCAGTTGAAATCAATCTTGTCTCCTTTTCCCCTTCTCTCTTTAGCATTGTAATTTCTTTCCTTTTGATCCTACCAAAGGCAAGCTATTCCCACGTAGAGTCGACTTCAAAATAGTGATCCAGATTCATTTTCCCAGGCTCTAACTTTGACTATATCATTCATACTTATACATCCCTTCGCTAGTGATACCTTTCATCTGAAATCAAGTTTATGCTACTTATCTTGCTCACAGCCTTTCATCTCCCATTTGCTGTTCAGACTGACAGCCACATATGGTTACCCATGGCTGTAACTCCATATTGTTCACTTAAGACATTTTTGAACAAACATATGTATAGTTCCTCCCAGGCTATCCTGCATATTTAAGGGAATATTCCCATAAACATCTGCAATGATGTAGCAATTAGCTTTTTACAAAACCCCACCAAATATCTTCTTTCCTGTGATGCTTACAAGAAGTTTGTCAAATGCTTGACTTTGGGCATACTGAGGCCTCTGATCTGGATGTTCAACCACAATTCTCTTTCTTTTCTTTTCTTCCTCAGTTTGTCTCACTCTGCCATAAAGATTAATATTTTTGAGCAAGGACTGTTTTCAATCTGTGTTTGCACAACACTTAGCACAAAGACATCTTAGACTATGACTAGGTCTTCTAAATGCTAGAAAAATTTAAAGAAATAATAATAACAATATGAGATATTTTTGTAACTAAAACATTTGGTGCTTTAATTATCTCTAAATCTCAAATGAACAAAATCTACCCTTTCTTTGGTACTTTGAAAATTCACTATGAATATCATTTTTATGGTGCTTCCATGGAGAAAAGACTATTATTGTTCAGTAAGTACTGCCATATATGTTGCTCAATTCTTGTAGGGTAAGAAGGACAAGCCTGCATTTTAGACTGAATTTTGCACCTGTCTCTATTGGGAATGGCAAGCTATTTACAGTAATTCAGGAGCATTCCTACCAGATAACTCAGGAGTGACAGAACTGGATTATGTGTTATATTTCAGGTCACAAGGAGACAAAAAAAACCACACACAAAAAATTCTTTTCCGCAGTCAGCTCTAGTGTTCCCAGACTGCATACTTTTGACTGTCATATATTTGCTTTGTGTAATATTAATTAATTTTTATAAAGGTAGATAGCAGTATTGCTTTAGATTTGTTTCATATTTGCATAGGCTCTGCATTGAATTAATTAAGTATAGTTAAGGCTGATTTTTTTTAAAAAAATCAAATGAGTGGTACTGTGTAATATCAGAATAACTAAGGAAGATATTACACTGCTGTTGATATTTCTAGTGCATTTAATATTTTTAAGGATCTGTTTTGTTTTGTTCTTTAATCTGCATCATGAATAATTCCATTCCTGATAGATACTACTGAATAAAAAGGTATGCATGCAGTGTTATTGCCTTTATCATCAATAGTCAAGAGGGTATTTATCTTAATTTAGCATTTTCCTTTTCCCTTTATTTATATAATCTCCAGACATATACATAAACAAAGAAACTTTCCCGTCAAGTATATATAACCTAGGATGCAGAAAACTGTCAATTTATTTCATTAAGTTCAGATCCACCTCATAGAGCTGAGACATGAATTTGCAGTGACTGAGTGCAGCAGAAAAACCGTCACACACTAGCTCAGAGAGCCAGTGCCCGTTTTTACTATGTATTTATTTCCATAAATGTAAGTGCTAAGCAGCTGATTTCATTAAAATTATGGCATATTGCATTTAGGATCTCTATTTGCATATTTTCTGAAAGCTGAAGTATTAGTTTTTGAAGTGCCATTTGAGGCAATTTTTTCAGTGACAGATACAGATTTTCATTAGGATCACAGCAAGCTGTTGCCTAAGATTTGAACTGTAGAGAACAAACCCCTCTAGAACTACATAAAAATATGTTAAGTTACTGTCAGGATCAGGGAGGCATGAAAAAAAAAAAATATAGATATTCAAGGTTATGACCCCCTGAGGTATAGGTCTTTGAGAAAATATAAAAAAAAAAGGATAAAGCTTCCAAAAAAATTCCAAAGTTGATAAATAATTAGATTACATAGGAAAAAAGATCAGGAAATATTTTGTTTTGCTTTGATCTGATTGCATGTTTATAGACAAAAAAAATAATCTTAGTAGGATGAAAAAAAAAAAAATCACCTGAAATAGTAGTGAGATTATGCTATGCTCTACTTTCTAAGGTTGTAAAATCCTGTTTTTCACTCAATGATATGACTTTTTATTCCTGGCCACCCACATTCATACATCCTCATTAGTCTCATGATCCAAGTTCATAGTTCTGTCTCAAGGGAGACCTCCACTCATGTTTTCTCTGCCCTCTGTTTTCAAATGGGGAAATGAGCATAATTGATAGCTGTGCTTAGTTCCCCTTGAAGCTCCTGAGTACAGAACCTAGTGGAAAAAAAAGACCAAAAAAAAAGTGGTTTGTACATTTATGGGGGAAAGGAGACTGAAGAAGGACAAAGGAGGAAGGAAAGCTGGAAGATGAAGGAAAAATGGAAGAAAATCATGAGGGAACTGCAGCTGAAGATAAAATGCAATATAGTGTCAGATTGCAAGAACAGACGGACAGAAGTATGAGTGAATTCCAAAAGTTGCTTCCTCCAGAGATCTTGTGTCACAGATGCTGCTGCTGCTGAAGAATAAGGTTTAAACATCTATCAAAAGCCTGCTGTTTTCCTGGTGGGAAAATAAATAGTTTAACATATTGCTCATCTAAACCAAAGTTACCCTGTAAAGGCTTAGAAGGTTGGGAAACTTGGGACCCATGACGGTTTCTCTCCATTCTCTCACTCACCCAGTTCTCTGCCTCTCTCCTTCTTTTCATCTCTCTCTCTCTCTCTCTCTCTCATATGTATAATTATAAAAAATATATATACACTACATATAGTGTGTATATATGTATGTATGAATAGATATAGATAGGGGTGTGTGTGTGTATGTGTATATATATATGCACACATGTGTATCTATATATTATGTATAAAATGTACATGTATTCTTCTTAAGCCTGACTGAAGTCAAGAAAAATCTTATTTAGGAGCTTGCTGAATTCCAAAGTGAGATTGCATACAATAACTTCATGCATGTGTGCACACATAAACACATTGTACATTCACAGTTTCAATGTTCAAATGCAAAGTATAGATCAATGTTATAATTTATTGAAGATGTCTATCAGAATTGGAAACATTTCCAGAAGGAAAAAAGTAAATCAAGTAACCTTGAAAGGTTTGGAATTCAAGTTGGATCCATACCCAGTGTAATTAACCAGTATAGCTATTCTGCATAATTTTTTAAATGAGCTTGGATGTGAAATCTTTTCTTTTTCTAATGGGAAACAAAAGGATTAGACAGGCTTTGGACAGAATTCCTTGAAAACACAATAGATCTAAGGTTCTTTCATCTTCATCCCAGGAAATCTCTAGCCTGGACACGACTGAGAAGTGTAAGGTTCTTCCTGCTTGTAAAATAGTCCCTGTAAATTAATCTGCTGAGCATGACATGAAAAAACAAGAGTCAAAGCCCAGTTCTCACTTTAACGTTACTGCTGTTGGATTCTGTTGAAATAAATTAAGGTCATTAGATTTAAGGCCAAACCTTTATGTCTGTGTTGACTGGCTCTTGGAAGAGCTGATTCTAAACTCGATATAGCTCATACAGAAAATAGTTGCTGTCTTATAGTGTTTAGTTATGCAATAGAAGTCATGAATTTTCTTAACTTAGTTTCTGGATTTGTATAGCTGCTAAAACAGTAGATATTCACCTCATTCATCTTCTCTTCTGTTTTATAACACCATAAAATTGTTATATGAGTTATTAATGAGGATCTAGACTTTTGACCTTTGATACTTGGCTCAGGACAAATTTATCAAAGTGGAGCTGTGGTAGAGCCAGTTGGAGTCTGTTGAGGTGTAAGAATCTATATTCAGTGTCATTAAGTAAAAGTAATAAAAAGTACTGCTGTTTGCGACTCTGTTCTTAAAACCTGTTAAAAATTGTCTGTGCTGGCCTGACAAAAGCTGATCATTGGTGGAGCTGTTGTCATTGCTCCAATCTAGTTCAAAGAATGTTCTGTAACATAACACAGAAAGGCACAGAGGAGAGACTGCTTCACTTTATAATATTCTTTCAGTTTTTCCAAAAAAACTGTGAGAGGTACTTAGCCTAGACCCATAATTTTCCACAGACCCATAAACTAAGTTCTGTTTTATGAGAAGTGCTGACAAGAACCTCATGAAGTTCAACAAGGGGAAGTGCAAAGTCCTGCCACTGGGGAGGAATAACTCCATGCAGCACTACATGCTGGGGGCCGACTGGCTGCAAAACAACTTTGCAGGAAAAGTCCTGGGGTCCAGGTGGTCAGCAAGTTGAACATGAGCTGTAACAATGTGTCACTGCAGCCAAGCAGGCCAACGGCATCATGGGATGCATGAGAAAGAACAGGTCAAGAGAGGTGAAGTCTATGGGGCCGGATGGGATCCACCTGAGGGTACTGAGGGAGCTGGCAGAGGAGCTTGCCAAGCCGCTCTCCATCATTTACCAGCAGTCCTGGTTAACTGGGGAGGTCCCGGATGACTGGAGGCTTGCCAATGTGACGCCCTTCTACAAGAAGGGCTGGAAGGAGGATCCGGGGAACTACAGGCCGGTCAGCCTGACCTCAGCCTTTTCCTGACCTCGGAAAAGGACCTGGAGGTGCTGGTTGACAGCCGGCTGAACATGAGCCGGCAGTGTGCCCAGGTGGCCAAGAAGGCCAACGGCATCCTGGCCTGTGTCAGAAATAGTGTGGCCAGCAGGAGCAGGGAGGTGATCGTGCCCCTGTACTCGGCACTGGTGAGGCCACACCTCGAATACTGTGTTCAGTTTTGGGTCCCTCACTACAGGAAGGACATGGAGGTGCTGGAGCGTGTCCAGAGAAGGGCAAAGAAGCTGCTGAAGGGCCTGGAGCACAAGCCTTATGAGGAACGGCTGAGGGAACTGGGACTGTTTAGTCTGGAGAAGAGGAGGCTGAGGGGAGACCTCATCGTGCTCTACAACTACCTGAAGGGAGGTTGTAGCGAGGTGGGTGTTGGTCTCTTCTGCCAAGTAACTAGCAATAGGACGAGGGGAAATGGCCTCAGGTTGCGCCAAGGACGTTTAGACTGGACATTAGGAGAAATTTCTTTACTGAAAGAGTGGTCAAGCCTTGGAACAGGCTGCCCAGGGAAGTGGTTGAGTCACCATCCCTGGAAGTATTTAAAAGACGTGTAGATGAGGCGCTTAGGGACATGGTGTAGTGGGTATGGTGGTGTTGGGTTGACAGTTGGACTCAATGATCTTAGAGGTCTTTTCCAACCTTAATGATTCCATGATTCTATAATTCTCCCGCTCACCTTGGCTGGTGAGCTGGAGTGCTGGGTCCAGTTCTGGGCTCCACAGTACAAGAGAGACAGGCATATTGGGGCGAGTCCAGTGAAGGACCACAAGGATGGTTATGAGGAGACATACAAGGAGAGGCTGAGAGATCTGGAACGGCTTGGCCTGGAGAAGAGGAGGCTCAGGGGGATCTTAGCAATGTGTATAAATACCTGATTAGGGGCAAGTAAAGAAAATGGACACAATCCTGGGTAACGTGCTCTGAGAAGGGGGTTTGGACTAGACGATCTCCAAAGGTACCTTCCCACCTAAACTCTTCTATGATCCTGTGATACTACGAAATAGATGATCATCTGTCCAGGAAATGCTGTTGGAAGCCCTCCCTGCACTCCTCCTGTGGCATGACAGTGCCATTACTGTATGTACTGAACCCTTCCCTCCCTTCTCTTCCCCTCCCAGCTGAGGACAGGGCACTGCAGTGAATAGTGTGTTTACCAGGGATTTCCAGAGGCTAATGAAAAGCTTAGCAGCATAGCAAGAGGGTCAGTATCTTATCACAGCCTTTTATTTATGCCTCAGTAGTATCAGAGGCCAGCTGGCTGGAGAGGGAAACCAGCCATGCTCAGAATATAATCACTCCCACAAAGTTAGGTGTAGTGAGCCACATCAGTCCTGAGACAATGCAACCCTCATAATTTTCTATATTGCTAGGTGAATAGATGCATAGACACAGCGGTATAGGGGTACAGGTGTATTCCTCTACAGGTATGCAAAAGTGAATATTACATTGTACAGTGATTTATATGTTTATAATTTTAAACCCTTTTCCATCTTTGATTAAGGCAGAGTAATTTTAAGAGACTGTCACAACAGTTTGAGACGAGGTGCCTTCTAACACTCCGCTAGTATAGTTTTGTGAAGAAACTACCCAAGACTTTGGAACTGGGATACCTAGAAGTGACTTTTCTCTTGTCCTTATTAGGTAGCTGGAAGGAGATTACAGTATATAGTGTAAATTTAATGTCACCCTGGCAGGAGGTGGCAGGTTAGGAATCCTGTCAGTCACTGATTTACTGCTTAACAGTAGGGAAAGGCTTTAGAACAAACCCCACAGGAGCATTATAAGCACTTTTTTATTGTCAAGATGTCAAAACACAACACAGGGTAGCCACTAAGCTTGAAAGTGATTTATGAAAAAAAGACCACCTGGAGATTATCTTATTTTTATCATTTTATAAGGACATAAAAAGATCATTTTTGTCATATCTTTTTTCTGGTCAGTACACAAATCCACAGAGGAGCAATTTACTCATAAAAAGGCCATTGATGGTATGAAATGGTTCTAATTCCTAATGTTGCATGTCATTTATCGCTGTTACTTAGAATGACCTGTGGTACATTTTGCTAAGTTACTGTCTCTCCTCTCTCACCAAATTTTTAATTTCCACATTCAAAAAGCTGATTTTTCCCCAAGCTGCAGGAAGTATTCAGAATCTGCTAAATATTTTAATGTCAAGAGATGGAGACCTGTAAGGGAGAGTGTTGTTAAAGTCTCTGGCATTTTATACTAATTTTCCATCAGTGGTTATGGTTCCAGAAAACTATAATTTAAGACATTCTAAAATCCTAATACCAATCATACGAAATAATAGCACTTGTTATATAGAACCAACAATAAAAATAACCTTTGTAAAGAATAAAAGCTAGTAGTAGAAGTTGTAAATTGAAAACTTCAGTGTGACTGGATTAATAAAAAAAAAATTCCTCAGGATCCCAACAAGCTATGTTTAATGTCAAGGTCAGGACTCAAGCATAAAAGCAACATAAAACAAAGCAGGGTATTATTTTTAGCAATAATAGTACCTTGTCCAGAGTTGCACTTAGAGCTGGTGTAAATACAATACAGACTGCTTACCTGTTTTCCCTCTTATGATTGGTTTGGGTTTTTTTTTGTGTGTGTATTATTAACTGAAAAGTGCATCTTGGTTTTGCAGCTACATTGTTTAGCACTTCTCCTATTAGATGGAACTGGCTCAGACTAACTGAGAAAACATCCTGCAAATCTGTACCATGGACAGTCCAACAGAAATTATTTTCAGAATCTAAAATATTCAGGCTGAACCAAACACCATTTAAGTTTATGATTTCCATGGAAAAATGTCCTTGGGTTGCATATGGTATAAAACAAGGCCTGGCTCAAGCTTCTCAGCAATACAGACAAAACAGTTTTCCAAAGCCAGGGAGAAGGAGGGAGGGGAGAGAGCCTGCTCAGAGCCTGTTCACAGTTGAGGAACTGAAATGTCAGGGTGGGAGTCGGGTCCCTGAATCCTGGGTAGGAAGGACTCTGCAGAACAAGGCTTGCTTTCATTCTGTGCCTGAGATGCTGGAAGAGACAAGGATCCAGCTGCTGCTTTTCAAATGGGGCAGCATTCCTCCTACTCCCCAAGCGGTACTGATGCTACCTTGGCAGTCACAGAAGCTGGGTTTTCTAGGACTGAGGCACAGACAAAGAAAGTAACACTCCTGACAGTCAGCTGCTGCCTTCAGGGTAGTGGAAAAAAAGCAATTTTCTGTTAATTGAGGAAATATGCCCACCTTTTCTTTAAGAGTTGGGCAGAATGATTACTATCTTGGCTTTTGTACTTCCAGAAGAAATGTTTTTTTTTTCCTTTTGATGTGAGATGGAGGGATTAGACCATTCATCTCCAATGTGTGTGAATAAAACTCCTTCAAAATACCAGAAATCAGGGGATGGGTTGTCCTCAGGGCATTTTCTTCTCAGAAATGTAGATGCAGAAGACCTGGATATTACAGGAGTCTGAACAAGTTTTTATATCCATACCTGAATTGAAATCTAGATACAGAATTTTTCAGGTTTTTCTACTCCAAGGCCAAATTATGCATTAGGAAAGCTGCACTACTCTGTGGGGAAGTCGTGGGGAAGTCATGGGGAGCTTGTGCAGGGAAGGACTGTGGAGGCTGCTGCCTGCCCTGCTCCACCGGAGCGGGTGCTGCTATGGGAAACCAGCTGGGCCAGGAGAGGCAAGTGGGACTGCTCTTATGGTCTCTGCCAAAGAACCTTGTAAGGGCCTGTTATATTCTAGTCTTAGCTATTACTTTTGATGCTGAGCTGGCAGGAATGAAAAACTTTCCTTTGGTTTTATTACTTTTTGTCACTCTGTCTTGTATAAGAAGTCTTCCTCTTCTTTTCCTTCCTTGTTATAACCAATATGCAGGCTTTTAAAAGTTTATGGAAGTAAGAGGTTGTGAGTATTTTCTAGTGCAAGAAGTGATAAGCATAAGCCAGTCTGCCTGATCTGCAGCTCTGTTGCTATTGCAGGCTGAGGAAACACTGGGCAGAGAACATCATTTTTGTAGGAAGGACATCCCATTTTGTCAACTTAGTCCATAAAAGTAGATGATCTTTTTGGACTCATTGTCAGGAACAGAGTTTGAGACAGAATGGGGAAACGTCCTGTCCACCTAATTTGCTTTTCCAGTTGAAACTATGAATTTGCTGAGGGAATCTATCTTGTATCAGTTTCTCAGTTGAGTAATAGTATAACACCTTTTAAGTTTATTTTTTCTATAGGTCCTAATAACTTTCTTAAAGGCAGAATTTTTTTTTTTCCTCCCTCCATTTTTCCAGTCAAATATGATTATGCAGCCAGTACAGGAGCAGAAAAATATTTCGAGATGAAAAGTTACTAACATGCAAGTGTTTCTCAGTGATATACTTGTCCTCATTTGATTCAAATTCTACAAAAGCTGTTAGTTTGCTTGCATTAGTCAAATTTCTAAGGAATTTTTTGACATCCAACTGTGTATTAAAGTGAAGCCTAGAAGAAAAGTAGCCATGAACTTTAGAAGTGTTAGGGAAAAGAGATTGTCTACTGGTTATGGATGTATGTCTGAAGTGGCATACAGCATATTTTTCATTGTCATTTGTACTCTCAATGACAGTGACGTTCCATTTCTGTTGCTACCCAGGACCATGGCTAGGGAAAGGTATTTCTCTCTGAAAGACAAAGCATCATATTCATTGGTGTCACTATCAAGCAAAATTATCACAACGCAGGCACACATCAAGAGGTTCAGAATTGTCTTCTAAAGGTTGGGCCAGTAAGAATTTCTAACACCTCAGCTCCAGGTTTTAGCTCATCTTGCTGCCTGCTTTGATTGTGTTTTTTGGTGAAATCCCTAAAGTTCTGAAACATCTGGACCTGGCAGTGTAAAATGAAGACATTTATCCTATTTCAGAGAGTAATATAAGCTGATTTCTCACATGGACATTTTATTTACAGCATGCAATAACTTACTTTCAGGGTTTTTTTTTTTTAAGTTTTCCCTTGGTATTATGTAACCTCCTCGTTGGTTACCTGATAATCAACATATAGATTTTATTATTTTTTACTAGCCAGTAATAACTTTTAATGTGTCACATGATTTGTTCATTGATTTGTTTTTGTTTTGAGTAATAAGTTAACTATTCTGTAAAGAGGCACGTTAGAAACAAGTACACAAATAAATCCTGACAATCTTAATCAAATTCTTCTGTAGTTTCATACCATGGGAAAATAGTAAAGAGAAAAAGCATTATTTCCCTTAAATTTAAAGTGCTTCTGCAAACAGTAAATAGAACTGATGTGGCATCTTGCAGGATTTCTCCTTGGAATTGAGTGAAGACCAACTGCATTCTTAAATCTTCCGAAAAAGAAGGCCTATTTACATTCTTTGACATATTATGAAAACAAACTTGAATAGTTACAATTTTGTGGCATGTTAGATCACTTAATATTCACCTATTGTATGACTCTATACACAGAATTTCATCTAGCTATCTGATGTTCTCTAGCGAGTTCAACAATATGAACTTGTGTAAAGATGGTTTTTCATTATAGTATGCAGATTTGATCTCTATAACTTTTGGTATCTAGTCTTTTCTTACCATCCAGCTACTTATTCTTTTTGATAAAATTATCTCCTTATCATTTTTTAACTTAAGTGTTTGTGAGCAAAAGAGATGGAACTCTGAGTATTTCACAGTAGACCATTTTACAGTCCTCAAATAATTTTTATTGATTTTATTGATGTGTGGGTTTTTTAGTAAGAGTGCTTTGTAGAACTAATGTAAAAGTCATGTAGAAGGATATATGCAATTATTCCATAAACCATGACTTTTTTCTTAGCGATACCAGTCATTATATACTGTCTGACTAAACCTAACACATGAAAATATACATTTGACTCCCACACCATGAGACATTTTTATCCTTCTAGCGAAGACTGAATTTTTTTCATTACTTTTATTTTCTGTCTCATTTTAGCCCAAGAAATAAGAAAGTATTTTTAAGAAATTATAATTAATAAAGTATTTTCAAATTTTTAATAAAGGGAATGAGTGAGGTTGAAGAAGTAGGAGAAAAACAGAGAGGAAAATCGGGCATAAAGCACCTAGAGTAGTAAAAGGAGGAAATAGCTCTCTGTCACAACTGATACAGAGGTTCCAAAGTGGTACCGGAGACTGCAGAGGGCTTGTTGAGGCTTATTGTATCCTCAGGACTTATCTTGTCAGATAGCTATGTGGAAGTTAAAGCAACTCTGTTATATATATATTTCCCTGTGCTATTCATATCAGAATATGTTTTATTCCATAGGATCAAATAGCATTTCCTTAGATTTCTTTCAATTTTGGATCAGACCCAATACATACAAAAGAAGAGGAATCAATGGATATGAGTTGAACTCAATGTAGAAAGAGGATGGAATCAGACACACAGAGAGATCAGGGATTAGAAAAACTCAAATTCAAAACAACCCACCTCACCAAGCCTCTTTCTGTCAATTCTCTCAAACCAAGGTGTTCTGTGGTTGTCCTGTCTCCTCTGTCTACTGGCAGCTGACCCAGGATAGCTTCAATAACCTTATTATTAAAGCTTTTTATAGCACTGAGTTTTCTTTCTCCGTTTTCTGTTCTTTAACATGCAATGAGTATTCAAGTTAAAATATGCAATAAGAATGTTCCTGCATTGAACAGGCATAATACACACTTGCATATGGAATTTGTCAAATCCATTTCAATTGGTTGAGGAAGGATTGTGTGATTTTTGTACCGTAGCTCTACAGCTAACTAACTGGCAATCCAGAAAACCTTTTTTTTTTTTCAGAGCCAGAAGCATTTATCCAGGAGAGGCAAGAATAAAGGGTCAGCGATAGTTCAAATGCTGTTCCTG
Organism: Calonectris borealis; assembly: GCF_964195595.1. NCBI lineage: Eukaryota > Metazoa > Chordata > Aves > Procellariiformes > Procellariidae > Calonectris > Calonectris borealis. Next base: position 44,066,811 of record NC_134314.1, read on the forward strand.
TTCCTTGAAGCATGCTTCAGTTCTTTGCATCTGCTGTTGATGCTTGCTGAGAGTTTTCATGTTAAGGTGAAAGAGCAAAGAGAAGGGACACAAGGCAGCTCTAGGGAAGGCAGAGAAGGCTTTGGAACAGGGAAAGGGAGAAGGACTGACAGTAAGAACAAGACTGAAGATTTCATTTGACTTACCATAACAAACAACTTGTGATGGTTAGCTATGAGATGAGGCAGTTCCTCCCTCTTCCTTCTCTCAGCTACAGAAAATCAGCCTAGCCTGTGCAGATCACTATGTATATGAGCTTAACAGGGAAATGTTTCTTATTCCAGATAGGTTTTTCATTGTTCCTCATTAAGACTATGGCACCCACTAAGCTTCAGGATCATCTTGTAGATATTTAGACAAAGAAAAGAGGAAAAAATAGCTTTCTTGCAGAGACATTTAACTATATAGCTGATTGCAGACACTCCCAAGCCTCCAGATGCATTTACCAGAGTTATCTGTTTATTTAAATAAAGGTATAATTGTAGAATACTGTCCTGGTCAGTCCCGACATATTTCACTTTGGCAACTAAATAACTCCAGGTGTGTCTTATTTTTTAGATGGAAGCCATTTGAAATCACAGGTTAACAAATACCAAGAAGTATTGATTTTGTCTATGGGGAAGCGGGATACAGAGAAAAAAAGATTCTGCCTAAAATACACAGTACATCTTTAGCACAGCTAAGCTTTAAGTTAATAAAGCACAGAGTAGTGCTTTATTAACACAGGGACAACTTCTCTATTTTACCTGATCTGAAAATCTGATTTATAAGTTTCTTGTTGTATTGCAGTTACATTCCCAAGTTAGGATCCCTAGGAAGGATCAAAGCCTATTGTGGCAGATTCTGGTAAAAAAAAAAAAAAAAAAATTAAGGTGGTTGTTCTAGATTTGTGACAACAGACAAGCGCCAGAAGAGAAGGACAGCTGTGTTCACTGGGGGCATGAAGAGCATAAGGAAATTGTAAAACAAAAAAGTGCTGTGTTGTAATCAGTAATCTCAGCTAACTACTTTTGTAGCTATTCCGGAGGTTGTAATCCTTTAGGCAATTACTGTATTACATATTTCAACATGTAGTACTGAATTTTAGGGCAAACAGCTCACAATATTTTGTCTTGCCAACACCTTTTCTTGAAGATGTTTGGCTGGAAGAGAAAGATCATTTAAAAACACGTTGTTCTGGGATCATTAAATCTTTTAAAGCCAGACAGGGAGAAAGCAAAACCTCAGAGACTATTAATGCTTTGGGGCCTACTTAACAGCATGTTCCATAATGAAATGCTAAATCAGTATCATTTTGTTTAATCTGTCTTGCTTTTTGGGCCTTTTCCCCCCTCTCTTGATTTTTCTATATCATGCCAATAAAGTAGTTATTTTTAAGGAAAACTAACACAGAGGAACAGACTGGTTACGTGCGGAGCTCAACTAAGGGTGCTGAATGGCTTGGGAGGCAAATCTTATTTATAGTTATGCTTCATCCAAATGCTTCACATTCAGAATAAAGTAGCACTTTAAATATTTGATCTGGGGTTTGAGAGATATGTAGGAAATATAAACACCCACTTGTACAAAAAGGAATTGCTCGTGATGACACTCTTAGCATGCGAACCCCTTATGCGGATCTGAAAATATCATTTTGAGACTGCAACATTGTAATCATATATTTTCATTCTTCTGATCTTTCTAAAACTGCAAAACAACACATAATTTTTGGAAAAAAAAAAATAAAAACAACATGATGGCTATTACGTGTAGCATTCCAATAGCTCTTCGGAGTACCTGAGGGTCCCTTTTGGGTGTTATGTTTCTGCTTTCACTTTGTTGTTTCTAATGAAGATTACCTGGTTATGAACAGGTATAGTGAATGAAAGTTATTGAGGGTCTATGACAGACATTAAAGGGGAGTCAAATGAAATGTTTAAAAAAATGTTAGTGATCTGTGACCTCCTAAATCAGCAATGCTCTTTCAGAACTTTCTAGAAAGCTTTTCTGTTATAGGAAGCTGGTGTGCAGCTTCCTATAATATTCATACTCTATTTTCCAAACTTTTTGTTCCTCTCTCTCACAGTAATTCTTAGAAGTATTCTCTCCCACCTGCTCTTTCCTTCACCTGCTTCCTGATTTTGGTGGTGCCTGTGGCCATGCATTCTCTGCCTCTGTTTTTGCTCCTGAGCATGCCCTTCAGGCTACTGCAGGCTCTCTCATGATGCCTGCCTACTCCTGCCCCGGTTCCCCTACCCCACAGATATGTGATGTGGTGTTGTGGCTCCCACTTGTCAGACTCCCAGCTTTAGTGCAAGGCAGAGGCTAAAGGGTCTTGCCAAGGTCAGGATTCAGAGAAACAGCTCGTTACTGCAAGAGGTAGTTGCTGCCAGTTGCTGAGCTCAGGGGAGGGGAGTCTATGCCATTCAGCTTCTCAGGGAGGAGAACCGTTGCTTCCCTCAATTTCTGGAAGCATTGACTGATTTCAGATCTCAGTGGGAGCTGTAAGGCAGGGTGCCTGCATTTCAGTGTGCTGAGGTACTTCTCTGATTGGCCTCTGATAAAGCTTTTTAGGTGGATTTTTCCCCCCTTGCCTCTATTTACTGCAGCAAAGTAAAGATACGGCCATCTTTAGACAGAAAAAAGAGTCGGGGGCATAGGTAGCATGCTGGTATCTACTGATGAGAACTGAGCAGTGGTCAGACCTCAAGACATGGCATATAGGCAGCAACCTGCAAGATAAGGTAAGAATTATACATGAATACAGATAATGTCAGGAAAGAAACCTGCAATACCCATGCTATCACTCCTACTGATAGATAAAAGGTGTAGCAGTGGTAATAAGAATCATCAGTTAAAAACACAGTGACTATAAGGTGACCACCAAGATTAAACCAAAATATGTGTTGGATTTCTTCAGCTACGTCTCAAATGTATTTTTTTATAGGTAAGATATATTTAGAATGAAAAAAATCTCAGTGTCCTATGGCGGGCTGGAGATGAAGTTCCCCTTATGAAAAAAGAAGTTCTTTACAATAAATGTGTTTGGGTGGTGACCAAGCATCAGCATGTGTTGATTCAGCAATTGCAATAAGAGGGGCTTCCACCAGGAAGCATAAATTGTAGTGTCAGTCTGTCCTCTGCGAATCCTCTGTGACTGGGGCTCTGGTGTGAACAATTGCCCATGGACATTGCTTTGAGCCTCAGAGAAATAAGTAAATGAGTAAGAAATATACAGAGCCCTAGTTAGCAAGATAAATTCAAAGTAGGCAGAATACTTTCAGTGTAGTAAATGGAATCTTTCAGTGGAGTTATAAAAACAGAAAATGTCGCAAATGCCAGGAGATTAAAAACAGCTTTGGCAAGCACCTTGCAGGTAAGAACAAGCCTGGAACGACTCCTTAGTCTAGCTATCAGATTTATCAAGCTCTCTGGGCAATCAAGATACAAGAGAAGAAACCCCAATGTGAAGAACCTGTTAACAGCATTCAGTTAGCTAAAGGTGGCTTGATAAACATTCCTGTTTATTCTCAAAAATACATTTTCTACCTATTGTTTCAGGGTGAAGTGAGCGAGAGAACATTTGTGACTACACTCTATAAAGCAGCATTGGAAAAGACACAAGTCCCAAAATACCACACTATTCTTCTGTACAATGAATCTTCATAGTGTGAGGGGTACTCTTTCTTCTCAGGATTTGCAATATCAAATGTATTATGTTGGTATATGTCTCAATTATCCCATTAAAGGCATTACCTAAAATAGAAATTGCTACTGTAGCGTTTGAATGGCTAAATTTCTTTTACTCATCCCTCTTAATTTTCACATGTACTTTCATCACCAATCATTTTTGAGCACAGTAACTAGCAATCTGTTTCACTCATACCTACACCTCAAGAGGATAACAACGAGGCTGAACCCAGCATTTCTCTAAGCCTTGTAATGCTCAGAATCTCTAACTTCTACTATTCACGTATCCCTGGACAACTGCTTGCAGGGGGGCAATTTTTGTTCCTTTAATGAAGCACATCATCTCATAATGGAAGCGGTAGCAAAAATATTTGGTTATGCACAGCATATGCACAGCGAAATGGAAACAGAGGTCAGGGAAAGGAGGAATCTGCCTCAAGGAGTGTTTTCACTGCTTACAACAAATGACAGAGATTTCCCACTTGTTTTGTCGCTGAACATGCTTCTGGGTGGCAGGAAGACAGACCCTGTGCTGGAGACCTGCTCTGGCATACAGGAAGAAGCTGGCTGTGCCTTCTGCCATGCACACAGCAGCTGAGCAGCATGGAGTGATCCTTCAGATTGCTCATCCTCAGTGGCTTCTTGCCATTGCAGTCACCTTGTCTTAAATGGAATTTCACAGAAACATTGGACTTATTTTGTGTGAACTGCAGAAGTACGTGCAAAATGAAAAATGTGGTTGTTGGGCACGAGTAAATGCTGGACAAATGTACAAAAAAATTTCCAAAATTTCCAGGCAGAAAATGTTGGGATATATTGGAGATAGCAGTAGTTTTCCTAGTCTCAGCTGGTACACACCATCTGCCAGGCCTTGCATGCACTCATACCTGATGTGGTAGCTTCTCAAGATGGAGGCTTTGGCAACTGTACCACCTTCAGGTGTTCTCCTTGCCCACTGATGCTTAGCTGACGCTGTGACACCATCTCCACTTGTGCAGCTGGGCTACGAACTGGGTCAGGGAAAGAATCCAGGTCAGACAATTTATTCATTTATTTTATAGCATTTTTCAAACTAGAGTGATGCCCTGATCCAGTTCATAATTTCACCACACAAACAGTTATGCTGGTATGAATGTTGGTGATGCCATGCTGCAGCAAAAAGAGGTATAAAACACGGAGAAGACGAGGGGAAGGAAAAATCTCAAGCCAATATTGCTGTTGAAGACTTGTTCTCAGGAAGCCATAGAATCATAGTTTGGGTTGGAAGGGACCTTTAAAGGTCATCTAGTCCAACCCCCCTGCAATGAGCGGGGACATCTGCAACTAGAGCAGGTTGCTCAGAGTCCTGTCCAACCTGACCTTGAACGTTTCCAGGGATGGGGCATCTGCCCTCTCTGGGCAACCTGTGCCAGTGTTTCACCACCCTCATCGTAAAAAAATTCTTCCTAATATCTAGTCTAAATCTACCCTCTTTTAGTTTAAAACCATTCCCCTTTGTCCTGTCGCAACAGGCCCTGCTAAAAAGTTTGTCCCCATCTTTCTTATAAGCCCCCTTTAAGTAGTGATAGGCTGCAATAAGGTCTCCCTGGAGCCTTCTTTTCTCCAGGCTGAACTGCCCCAACTCTCTCAGCCTTTCCTTGTAGGAGAGGTGTTCCATTCCTCTGATCATCTTCGTGGACCTACTCCAACATGTCTTTCCTGAACTGATGACTCCAGAGCTGGCAGTCAGGAGTATTTGATAGGACCACCAGCTAAGCAGAGACAAACGGAAACACTTTGGCCAGTATAAATACTTTCTGTTACAGAGACTGAAACGCATTGCCTAATCTTTTGTGCTCTTGAGCCCATTCGTTGTAGATGTTGAATGCCCTCAAGGTAACTTCAAGCAAGGTAACATTCAGAAATAGCAATGCTTTAGATTGTCCCAAATTATTTAGGCGTGGGATGAAGGATATTTTCTTTCACATACTTATTTCCTTTCCCGATGGTAATTGCTCTAGCTAGCTGTAGCATTTATTTTGTTACTGATCACTAATGATTATTTTCCAAGCTAGAAATTTATATTCTTATGTCTAATCCTTGCCAGTCAAGCCTCTGTTGAATCTGAAACTTCTTTGTTTCTGTCAGTGTGTGTGTTATTTACAGCCATTTGCTGGAAGTAAAGCACTGAAAGCTTGGGAGAATCCACCTGACAAACATAATTTGCTGAGCTTCTATACCTGAAGATAGCTTAATTGGGCAGAATACTGCAATTGAAAGAAGGGAAAATTAGGGCAGCAAAATGAACAATAATTAAAAAAAAAGTCTTTGAAAAGATTGCTTTGGCAATTTGAACCTAATTCTGTTGATTAAAGAAAGAAAAAGAAATTTCTCAGAGAAAAGAAAAATAGAGGTTTTTTTCCTACATTTGAAAAAAAAAATTCATTAAGATCATCAAGTCCTTTTTTTTTCATCTCTGCCTGGTTTAAGTCTTAATTAATAAAATTAATAAGCATAATTCTGAAGCAAGCCTTTGTAAAATGTAATTGTGTGATCTAGATCATGAAATAAACTTCATTTGTGTCAAACTGGAAAACTATTATCAGATAGTGCTGTTACAACATCTGGCTGTTTACTGTGTGTGTATGTGCATACTGTGCATAAAACAACTTACCATTACGAGTTGTTATTCATTACTGAAATTTGATTTCTCCATTACAAAGTATGGGATATGAGGTCTTTGCTCCTTCCCTGGTCCCTTTATTCTGTATAAATGGGCCAGCACTACCTAAAAGCCCGTTGTCTGTGTGAGGGAGAGTTAACCGAATGAAAGTGTGGTGGGGACCGGTTTAGGGCTTCATTCAATGGACCTTTTAGTGAAGGGAGAGGAACTTATTAAAACAACAAGATGAGAATTGTAAGGATGGATGTATATCTAAATCAGCCAGGCTTTCAGGGGTGACTAAAATGGACATTTATCAACCTCCTGGAGCAGCCCGGAAAATGGAGGTACCAAAAAGGTGTCATTGACTCTCCTCCATGGAGGCATACATGCTCTTTCAGGATCTTTGATCTGAACATTTAAGAGAATTATACCTTTTTTGTCTTAGGTAGCAGCTATCTTGTAGGTATTGATAATCTACCTCCCCTGATCTTTTATTTTGTTTTGTTTTGTTTTGTTTTGTTTTGTTTTGTTTTTAATTTGGACAAGCTGGAAAAGGCAGGCCTGTGTATCTAGTGGCACTGAATGAATTCATGTTTATGGATAGAGGGATTATATGATTATCATTAAACAGTATATGTATGTTATATTTATAGCTACCTTTGATTATGTATGTTGTAATTCTCAAGCATACATAGCTGCATATGTAGTGTAAACATACATACAAATATAATCTTCAACACATACATCATAGTTTAATTACACTGACATAGAAAAGAACTGTATGTGGACATGTCTCAGAAAATCAGACATATTTATTATCCCTTTTAGAGCTTTTCTGCAGAGAAAAAACAGCTTTGTGCTGGATTCCTAGATTTCAATTCAACCACTAAAAATATAGAGTGACTGTTAAAATAAATGCACTGTATATGTTTGATACATATATGTACGTATTCAGCCTCTCACATGCATGTTTCCATGTGAGTAAATTTACTTGTCTATATATCTATGTATCTATATATTTCTATATCTATATATCTAAAGCAGAATACATTAGTGTAAAGGTGATATATCAAATAATACTCTTAAAAGGGTTTTCAGTGATGTATAAATACATATGTATATTTATATATGTTTGTATATTTTATATACATACATATATGTATATATATGTAATCTTTTTTAGTTGTCCCCATATGGCTGTTTGGAAAGATATTGCTCAAAAAACCAAAACCACCTTAATTTTTAATTTCATTTTTTCTGTCATTTTATTTTCTCCTTCCCTTCCACACCCCCTTTTTTTTTTCCAAAAAAGCAAAGATTGTTGCATTTTTTTTCTTTTTTACTTTTGAGAATGTAAGAAAACAAGAAGATTTTTGGTTTGTTTAGTTTGTTTTTTTTTTTTTTTCCCTTCCTTTTTTTTTTTTAAGTATTAAATGGACACAGAATACTTGTATGGCTGAAAAATATACTTTAAAGTGCTTTTGTAAAGCTCAGTTTTCTCTCTTCTTATCTTTTTTTTTTAATCTTTCTTCTTTTGTCAGCCTATCTCATGTTTAAACCTCAGATCACATTTATCAAAATGATCCTAAAGTAATTGTATTCAAAATGAGATCACAATGAACAGGTTATTCTGAAAATTACCTTGCACTTTCAGCTGTTCCGATTGCACCTGCATTTCAAAAATTGTAAAAGTTTTTTTGCAGGTCAGATGATGCAACTGAGAGTTCAGACTTCCAATCCACTTTTACTCTATATAAGTAAATTAAATACTTTTTAGTGAAATATATTATTCTGTATATTTTTTTCATAAAATCACTGCAAATATGTACAGTCAAATGGTTCAAACATCAGTAGACTGCCAAAGTAGAATGGACTTCAGTTTTGTTTAGGGTAGTTTTTCAAAGCTTGTTTTTTCTGAAGCTTTTCATGTTGTATTCTCTGTATTCATTCACATGTTTCAGTCATCTTTGATATAATATAAGCCATATAAGTTTGTGGTGGTTTGTTGATCTTATGTGAGAAGTTATTTAAGGTTGGAAGCATTTCTAGTTAATTTCTTTCTACCCATTGAGTTTAGCAAGAAAGTGATTTTGTGACAGTTTTTACAATAGCTCCTTGTCTAGAGACTATGTGCAAGGTAAAACAATAAAACTCTGTTGCAAAGCTTTTGGATAAAGATATTTTCAGTTTCATAGGCATTAGACAAAAATTGTGTTCTTCATTTATGTCTTTTCTCTAAATAGTAGTTCCTATAGTTACATTTCATTGTCTGCTTATAAAGATATTTTTATTTTGTTACAGTAGCTAGTAAGAGTGCTTCAGATCCCATAGCAACCAATAGTTTATTTTAAATTGTGTTCCTGTGTTGTAACAACTTAGGGCCAAAGATTCAAAATTGTGCCACCTGGACTATATTCCTGCTTCTCAGGGATCTTGTTCTGAGATAACATAAGTTTGTACAGTAATATTTGTGTTGGATTGTTCCCAGCTCTTCAAGAGAAGAGGTCAAAACTCACTGAAACATTTTGCCTCTTACACAGAAAACAAAAACGGAGCTTGGTATATGTGAGGGCCAAAGGCAACTGCTATGCATGTAACTGTGCACGTGGGGCTTTGCCTATTCCTTACATGTTCACAACCACACTTCAAGATACCACCCTTAAGCTGAGCAAACCTAAGATACTGCAAATAGTAGATGTCACTTTTTGAAAAGTGGCAGTAAAATGATTCGGTTTATTGTTAGTATTTTTTCATCTTCAGAATTTGCTCTCCTGAAAGAAAACGTGATTACAAGTATATGCAGTGTGCAATCCTTACTAAGACTGAGTACTTCCCCATGAAAGTAGCCAATGGGAATATTTGCATGAGAGAAGTTAATCATATACATGAGTCTTTTGAAGGCTGCACTGTCAGAGTGACTTGAACTAGCTTTGCCTTTTGCTTTTGTCAAATAATAAATAGAAGAAAAAAAAAAGGCATGCAAAACTACTTTAGACTATTAACATTTAAAAGAGAGTTTCAGGAAGACCAAATAAAGACTAGTTTATGAAACAACATATCTAAAATAAAATATAATTCAAATAAAAAAAAAAAAGAGTCATGGGAATTTCAAAGCTTGTAAGATGTTGAATAATGTGTTCTCTTCTTGGTTTAGACCACTGGGAGATAGAGTTTGAAGACTATATATCTGGAATTTTTATATTTTTTAATCTTTCAGACAGATCTTCAGATTTTTATACAAAGTCTATTGAGAATAGCCTACAAAGAAGTAGTTTGTAGCACTGAAATATCCAGCCTAATATTATCTTAACTTTCCAGCTATTTCTGAATTAATGCAGACTTTTAACAATAAATGGTCACAGACCCTGGTTCTCATGGGGAACTTCTGCCACTCCAATATTGACTGCAAGGACAACCAAGCAGGGCACAAGGAATCCAGGAGGTTTCTGGAGTGTATTGATGACAACTTCCTGACACAGGTGATTGAGAAGCTGACAAAGGGGAGATGTTTTACCAAACCTCATACTTGCAGACAGGGAAGGACTGGTCACTGAGGTGAAAACTGGGGTAAGGCTTGAAAGCTTGGCTGCAGTAACCATGAGACGGTGGAGTTCAGGATCCTGAGAAGAATAAGACAAATATCAGAATTAAAACCCTGCATTTCAGGAGAGAAGTCTTCGGCCTCTTCAGGGACCTGCTTGGAAGAATCCCATGGGAGATGGTCCTCGAGACAAGAGGTGTCCAGGAAAGCTGGTTGATTTTCAAGGATTGCCTCCTCCACGCCAACGGACAATCCATCCCAATGTACATGAATCAAGAAAAGGTGGCAGGAGGCCTGCACAGATGAACTCCTGACAAGGAACTCCTGACAAGACTCAAACAAGAAAAAAAGAATCAAACAAGAGGTGGAAACAGGGACATGTGATCCAGGAAGGGTCTAGAGATGCAATCTGAGCATGCAGGGATGGGGTTAGGAAAGCCAAAGCCCATCTGGAGCTAAATCTGGCAGGGGACTTGAAGGGCGACGAGAAGGGCTTCTATAAGTATTTCAGCAGCAAAAGGAAGACTAGGGTAGACAGATCCACTGCTAAATAAGACAGGGGACCTGCTGACAAAGAACATGGAAAAGCCAGGGTACTCAATACCTTCTTTGGCTTGATCTTTACTGATAAGCCTCCCTTCCTCAATCCCAAATTCTGGAGAGCAGTGGGAAAACCTGGAGCAAAGAAGACTTACTATTAGTGGAGGAGAATCAGGCTAGGGAGTACTTAAACTGGAATTGCAAAGGTATATTGGACCTGATGGGATGCATCCAGCAATGCTGAAGGAGCTGGCTGATGTTATTGTGAGGCCACTCTTGATTATCTAAAAGATAAGGCCATGGAGATTAGGAGAGGTTCCTGAAGACTGGAAGAAGGAAAACACCTTTCCTATCACCAAGAAAGGCAAGGAAGACCTGGGGAACTACAAACTGATCAGTCTCACCTTTATCCCTGGGAAGGAGATGGAGCAAATTATTCTGGAAACCGTTTCCAAACATATGAACGACAAGAAGGTAATGAGGAGAAGTCAGCATGGATTTATGAAGGACAAATCACGCTTGACCAACCTGATAGCCTCCTACAGTGAGGTGACTGGTCTGGTGGATGATAGGAGAGCAACGGAGGTTGTTTATCTTGACTTTCAACTAAGGCTTTCAACACTGTCTCCCATAACATCCTTATAGAAACACTGATGAAGTGGTGATTTAGATAGATAAAACAAAAATGAGGTGGACTGGAAACTGGCTGAACTGCTGGGCTCAAAGAGTTGTTATTAACAGCACAAAGTCCAGCTGGGGGCCAGGGTCAATACTGTCCAACATCTTCATTAATGATCAGGATGATGGGACAGAGTGTACCCTCAACCAGTTTGCAGATGATACAAAACTGGAAGGAGTGACTGATATGCCAGATGGTTGTGCTGCCATTCAGAGGGACATCGACAGGCTGGAGAAATGGGCTGACAGGAACTTCATGAAGTTCAGCAAAGGGAAAGTCCTGCACCTGGGGAGGAATAACCCCATGCACCAGTACATGGTGAGGACTGAACAGCTGAAAAGAAGCTTTGCAGAAAAAGATGCCGTGGTCCTGATTGACAACAAGTTGAGCATGAGACATAACAATGTGTCATTATGGCAAAGACGACCCACAGTGTTCTGGGCTGCATTAGGAAGAGCAATGCCAGCAGATCAAAAGAGCTGATCCTTCCCCACTAACTCAGCACTGGTGTGGCAGCATCTGGAGTGTTAGGTCCATTATCACCAAGCTCTTGTAATGGGCTCTCCATTACAAGAAAGATATGGAGTGCTTTATCTTGAGAGCGCTCAGAAGCCATGTGCAGGACAACCAGGGGATCAGGCCCAGACAGCACAAGTTCATGGAAGGCAGGTCCTGCTTGACCAACCTGATCTTCTTCTATGACCAAGTGACCTGCCTAGTAGATGAGGGAAAGGCTGTGGATGTGGTCCACCTGGACTTCAGCAAGGCCTTTGACACTGTTTCCCACAGCATTTGCCTAGAGAAGCTGGCGGCTCACGGCTTAGACAGGTACACTCTTTGCTGGGTAAAAAACTGTCAGGACGGCCGAGCCCAGAGAATTGTGGTGAACAGAGATAAATCCAGTTGGCGGCCGGTCACGAACAGTGTTCCCCAGGGCTCAGTTTTGGGGCCAGTCCTGTTCAATATCTTTATCAATGATCTGGACGAGGGGATCGAGTGCTCCCTCAGTAAGTTTGCAGACGACACCAAGTTGGGCGGGAGTGTTGATCTGCTCGAGGGTAGGAAGGCTCTGCAGAGGGACCTGGACAGGCTGGATCGATGGGCCGAGGCCAACTGTATGAGATTCAACAAGGCCAAGTGCCGGGTCCTGCACTTCGGTCGCAACAACCCCAGGCAACGCTACAGGCTTGGGGAAGAGTGGCTGGAAAGCTGCCCGGAGGAAAAGGACCTGGGGGTGCTGGTTGACAGCTGGCTGAACATGAGCCGGCAGTGTGCCCAGGTGGCCAAGAAGGCCAACGGCATCCTGGCCTGTATCAGAAATAGTGTGGCCAGCAGGAGCAGGCAGGTGATCGTGCCCCTGTACTTGGCACTGGTGAGGCTGCACCTCGAATCCTGTGTTCAGTTTTGGGCCCCTCACTACAAGAAGGACATGGAGGTGCGGGAGTGTGTCCAGAGAAGGGCAACGAAGCTGGTGAAGGGTCTAGAGAACAAGTCTTATGAGGAGCGGCTGAGGGAACCGGGGTTGTTTAGCCTGGAGAAAATGAGGCTGAGGGGAGACCTTATCGCGCTCTACAACTAGCTGAAAGGAGGTTGTAGCGAGGTGGGTGTTGGTCTCTTCTGCCAAGTAACTAGCAATAGGACGAGGGGAAATGGCCTCAGGTTGCGCCAAGGGAGGTTTAGATTGGACATTAGGAGCAATTTCTTTACTGAAAGAGTGGTCAGGCCTTGGAACAGGCTGCCCAGGGAAGTGGTGGAGTCACCATCCCTGGAAGTATTTAAAAGACGTGTAGATGAGGCTCTTAGGGACATGGTGTAGTGGGCATGGTGGCGTTGGGTTGACGGTTGGACTCAATGATCTTAGAGGTCTTTTCCAACCTTAATGATTCTATGATTCTATGATTCTGACTCTATGATTCTATGACTGACTAGAGCAAATGCAGTGAATGTCCATGTAAATAATTAAGGGACTTAAGCATCATTCACATGCAGAGAGGCTGAGAGAGCTGGAACTCTTCATCGTGGCAAAGAGAAGTCTCAAAAGGATCTTACTGATGTGTATAAATACCTGATTAAGGAGGAAGTAAAGAAAATGGGGAAAGACTCTTCTCAGTTGCACCCAGGGACAGGTCAAAAATGCAATGGACCCAAATTTAAAAAAAAAATGGAATTCTATCTGAACACAAGAAAACACTTTTTCCATGTGAAGGTGGTCAGACACTGGAACCGGTTGCCTGGAGAAGTGATGCAGTCTCCATTTGTGGAGATATTCAAAACGATTAAACAAGGTCTGGGGCAGTCTGCCCTAGGTGATCCTGCTTGAGCAGAAAGTTTGGACTAGATGATTACCAGAGTTTCCCGTCACACCTCAATGATTCTGTGATTCTGTAATGATGCATATAACTCAGGGTCAGGATCGAAAAATAACATTAGTTATACACAGAGTGTGGCTCAAGTAAAATAAAATTATTCTGGGAAGGAACTAGGGATTGAAATATGCCTTAAATTCTAGTTGAAAGAAAAGAAGAAATGATTGTCCAATTGAAAATAATTCTCGCCAACTTGAAATGGGGGTTTTCAGGAATTTTTCAAGCAAGTTCTGTAACATATACAGAAATAGATTATTTCCAAAGTATCTTGCAATGGTTAAATTTCTTACTGATAATTTAAGCCAATTGAATTACTGAATGAAAACGAATGTCAGAAAATATGGCTGGTCTGAAAGATGCATTTTTAATTTTTTTTTAGTGTGATGAAGAGGAAAAGAATAAATCACACACAAAATTCTCAAAAGGTAGTTATTTCACACTGCTCGTGTAATTAGCAAAATCTTAAAAGCATGACTCAGATTTGAGGCGAAAGTTTGCCTGTTTATGTAGCAAAGTGTCTTCTAAGATCTGGTATATAAAGGTTTTCATATTTTTTATTGAGATGGGAAGGTACAGATCTGCAAGTGATTTAGGATATAATGGGGTTTTTTACATAAATTTGCTCACTCTACATTCACAAGGAATTCAGGAAGGAATAATTCGCTATATGTCAAAGTTACAGAAAATTTTTGGCATTTCTTGGGTCGCTGACCATGCAAAAAACTCTGTGGCAGTTCATTTTTCATGATTCCCTTGTCCTCTGGTTGAAGACCATGGATTGCTACTGACAATCGTCCAAACTATGCCTTTTCCACCCAAGAAAGGGATCCAAAAAAGCCTGGCCTTAGAAAAAAAGATCATAGGAGTAACAATGTGTAATATGAAGATCTGTGTTAGCCTGAAGGGCTAATAATCACAACTAATGATCTACATTGGGGGAATAAATTTATTTGGCAGGCTGTCATGGTCACTGACAGCTTCATGAGATGGGGGAATCAGCTCTCTTCTGATGGGCTTTCTATATATTCCAGCCTTCTGTGACATTTGAGGAGTCCTTGTGGCCTTAAGGGCATGGCTTCAGGGTGGCTGGACGATTGAGGAAGAAGAATGGAAGAATTTATATTCAGATGCATCATGAACTACCGTTATTGCTAAGTCCTACTAGGGAGCTGAGCTCTCTTTCTAAGCACTGATAACCCAGAAGTATCTTTGGTGTAAAGTCCTTGTTCCCCTCTTTTTCCCCTGTTTAAGCTGAGATATGTTCAACACCTGTGCTTCTTCCTCAAGTCTCCTGTTGCTTTCCAGAGCTCTGTTGTCACAGATTGCATGCTTGGGAAATGTTAATAAGTGTCTTCTGTGCAAAAGAACAGTCCATGGTGCATACTTAAAGTGACACAGTCCTGAATGATCTGATCACAAACCATTGTTTCCAGATGACCCCTTCTGATTTAGTGGGCAGAATGGGCAACGGTTGCTTATTGATGAGCTTATCAAAATTTGGTTTTCTTTTCAGTGCTTAGTATATACTTCCTGCACATTATTCAAACACTGCTGTGGACACAGCATTGCTAGCTTTTATGTTGGTTTTTTCTATGCCATCAATCATAAGTACTTGATTTTTTATAATCATTAAATAACTTTTCACTTAGCAGTCTCATTTTAAAGATATTTACCCTATTTTCGAAATAAAAAAGACATTAAAGAGATTTTAAAAAAAAATACAAAAAGAAACCTGTTTGAAAATTAGAGACAATTCAGCCTTGATTTTTCAAAGCACTTAACTATATGCAATATTTGTATAATAAAAAAATAACTCTAAATGGCTTCTGAGTTTACCAGTTCTGAGAATTAGACCTCACATTGTTAAACAACCTAGAAAATGAGGAAAACATTATCAATAAGTAACTGTGAAAGGTATCATTTGAGTGGCTTGTATGGAAATGGGTCACCATGGAAAAAATAAGGATAGAGTCAAATTCAGACATAGAAATCAAATTAATTCTGTTCTTCTCCTCACTTTTCTTTGCAATTCCCTATAGTATTCTATAAAATATTTTCCGCAGTAAGTAAAGAAAAACACCTACAAACAAATAAAGTTCAATTAAAAAGCGGATCACTACATTTTCTAATTCATATGTCACAGGTCCTAAAGTTCATCCAACTGCAGCTAAATTGAATCCTGGAAGTTCTATCTGACTATGGCATAACCTATCATTTTAAGTAATGAATTCCCAAAGGGCATTTCTTATTGGGCCTTTTTGCTTATTCTGTATGAACACTGGCATCAGTTTCTCTAATATTAAAACATTTATTAAAATGTCATTTTTCATTCATTTCAATATTTTTTTTAAGGCACTTGGATATTTTCTCTAGTGCATCTGATTTAAAGATGTTTGTTCCGAAGAGCCATTAGCATAAGTCTTGGTTACTAATGGGGTGGAAACGCTACTTCATCATCTCACGTTTTACAAGAATATCAGCAAGCTTCTCTTTAAGTACATGTTAGAAACATTTATTCGAATCTTCCTGTTTCTGTATAAATTTAAAGTTGGGTTTTTTTTTTAATTATTTAATTTTATAGCTCTTTTTTTTTATTGATATGGTGTCTTTTATTCTTAGTAATCTTTAAAAATCTGTAGTTTTACTGACAACTGTAACAATTATGAGGAGTGTTTTAGTTTTAATTCATATATCAACTTCCTATATTTCATAATATTTAAATACTTTCAAAGTAAAATAAATTGACTAATAACTATTTTAGTGGAAAAAAAATCTTTCTACATGAACCATAAGAATTGTAACCAATGTTGTGTCTTTACTTAATTATGGAACTGTATTTTTTTAACTTTCTACCTAGCCCTTTGTAAAGATTTCCTTGTTTTCTGTCAAACTTTTTAGCTTCTTGTTTATTTTTGTTTTTCCAACCCTAACAATTTCTTCCCAATAACTCTCTTCAGCACTGGGAAATTATTCTCTGTGAAACCTCACAAGTATTACTGGTTGAAGCTTGCCTGTTTGCCTGTATATACTTCACAAAATACCAGTTTTGAATATAATGATTCAATTAACCTTTCTTAATCAAAATTAAAACCAAAGTACACTTACTAACTCTTGGGTACAAAGTATACAACAACTTTTCAAAAAATCATCATTTACAATTTTTAGCTACTCCAATGATGTATTACTATCTTGTGTTTCACTTTCAGAGTATCTGTTAGATAATTCCCCCATAACACCTTATTTTGTTTCCTGCATCCAAGACTGTGCTCCAGATATAATCCTTGCTATTCTTTCATGTGATCTGTTGATTTATAGCAAGCATTGACCAAAGCACCTCCTGAATCTTGTGGTTTTTTGCCCCTTTCATTATTATGTTGTTCTTAAAAATGCCATAGAAGATTTCAATCTTCTAACCATATAAAATGTTCCACCAATTTATGGCAATTACAGCAATTTTCTTCTCATTAGTTGGAGTTTCTGCTGCTTACACCTTTTTTTGGCTCTAAGCACAAACAAAAATTTCAACTAGGGTTCATTTTGTAACCTCCTTCTTCCCTCTGTCTCATTCATTATTGCAGCTAACCTCCAACTATGAATATTGGACCTTGTAACTAAAGCTATTTCTTTAGTATGGTTCTCTCCTGTTCTGGAACATAGATCCATTTGCAACAAAACCAAAATCTTCAGCTTCCCAGTATTAACACAATAAGGTGAAAGAACAGACAGGCCCTTTAGAGTGCAATTTGTCCCATCATAAATGTGATGTATAAGACAAAGAGACAAATCACATTTTAGAAATGCCCATATTTCTCTTGACTGCTAAGATATTGCGAGCCAAGAAGCATACATGTGATATCTTCCTTCTAAGTGATTAAATTTAGACATCCTGAATCTCATCTTTGAAGATTAACTTTGCTTTTTTCTTTCATTTTACTCCTGTGCAGTTTGCCTGAACAACAGAGGTATCAAAAGTTATGAGCCCCTGGGACTTTGCAGGTTGGGATTTAGGTCTTTAGAACCTAAACATTTTTCAATTTGTGTTTTCAAGGATGATATTTGTTTGTTTGAAATGGACGTCAATTCCCAGTAAAACAGACTATCTTTCCTCAGCAGAGCTTAATTTTAATTGAACAAAATAATTAGATGATCTGATCTTTATCATATTTAATAATAGTATTCTTTAATAGCCAACAATATTAATAATAAGTCAACAGTTATGATGGAAATCTAGTTCTTTCTTCTGTAAATGTTAGAACAAGTATTTGCTTAAGTAATATGTTGCAAATGCAGTTCTAATTTAGGTAGGAGGCATCACACTTGCAGGCTCTTGTCCTGCTGGGGGACTTCAATCACCCAACCATCCAGGAGACTCCTGGAATGCATTGAGGATAACTTCTTAAGCCAGGTAATAGACAGCCCTACCAGAGGGGATGAGATACTGGACCTGTTGGTCACCAACGCAAGTGAGCTAATTGGTGACCTCAAGATTGGAGGCAGCCTGGGCCGCAGTGACCATGTGCTGGTGGAGTTCGCAGTCCTGAGGGATATGGGTCAGGCAAAGACTAAAGTCTAGACCCTGAATTTTAGAAAAGCAAACTTCCAGCTCTTCAAGGAGTTAGTCAATAGGACCCCCTGGCAAACTGCCCTCAGGGACAAGGGAGCAGAACAGAGCTGGCAGATCTTTAAGGATGCTTTCCATAGAGTGCAATAGCTCTCCATCCCCAGGTGTAAGAAATCAGAAAAGGAAGGCAAGAGACCGGCATGGCTCAGTCGAGAGCTGCTGGTCAAACTGAAGAGCAAGAAAGAAATGCACAGGCAGTGGAAGCAGGCACAGGTATCCTGGGAAGAGTATAGGGACACTGCCTGGTTGTGTAGGGATGAGGTCAGGAAGGCCAAGGTGCAGCTGGAGCTGAACATGGCAAGGGATGCAAAGAATAATGAGAAGGGCTTCTACAGGTATGTCAGCCAGAAAAGGAAGGTCAAAGAAAGCATACCCTCCCCAATGAGCAAGACTGGCAAACTGGTAACAACGGACAAGGAGAAGGCTGAGGTACTCAAAAACTTTTTTGCCTCAGTCTTCGCTGGCAACCTCTCTTCCCACACCTCTCAAGCGGAAAGACCGCAAGACGGGAACTGGGGGAGCAAAGTCCCTTCCATTGTAAGAAAAGATCAGGTTCGTGACCACCTGAGGAACCTGAACATATGTAAGTCTATGGAACCTGACGAGATGCACCCCAGAGTCCTGAGGGAATTGCTGATGTAGTTGCCAAGCCACTCTCCACGATATTTGAAAAGTCATGGGAGTCAGGTGAAGTCCCTGGTAACTGGAAAAAGGAAAACATTGCACCCATTTTTAAAAAGGGTAGAAAAGAGTACCCTGGGACCTACCGACCTGTCAGCCTCACCTCTGTACCTGGAAGATCATGGAACAGATCCTCCTAGAAGCTATGTAAAGGCGCATGGAGGACAGGGAGGTGATTCAAGCCAGCATGGCTTCACCAAGGGCAAGTCCTGCCTGACCAACCTAGTGGCCTTCTATGATGGAGTGACTACATCAGTGGATAAGGGAAGACGTATGGATGTTGTCTATCTGGACCTCTGTAAGGCCTGTGACACAGTCCCCCACAACATCTTTCTCTCTAAATCGGAGATATATGGATTTGATGGGTGGACTGTCCAAAGGATGAGGAATTGGTTGGATGGACGCATCCAGAGGGTAGTGGTCAACGGCTCAATGTCCAGATGGAGATCAGTGACAAGTGGTGTCCCTCAGGGATCTGTATTTGGACCAGTACTGTTTAATATTTGCATCAATGACAGAGACAGTGGGATCGAGTGCACCCTCAGCAAGTTTGCAGATGACACCAAGCTGAGTGGCACGGTTGACATGCCTGAGGGACGGGATGCCATCCAGAGGGACTTGGACAAGCTCAAGAAGTGGGCCCGTGTGAACCTCATGAGGTTCAACAAGGGCAAGTGCAACGTCCTGTACCTCTGCCCCTCTATTCTGCTCTGGTGAGCACTACTGTGTCCACCTCTGGAACCCTCAGCACAAGAAAGACATGGACCTGTTGGAGCGGGTCCAGAGGAGGGCCACAAAAATGATCAGGAGGATGGAATGCCTCTCCTATGAAGACAGGCTGAGGGAGTTGGGGTTATTCAGCCTAGAGAAGAGAAGGCTTTGGGGAGACCTTCTTGCAGCTTTTCAGTTCTTAAAGGGGGCTTATTTGAAAGATGGGGACAGACTTTTTAGTAAGGCCTGTTGAGACAGAACAAGGGGTAGCGGTTTTAAACTAAAAGAGGGTAGATTTAGACTAGATATTAAGAAGAATTTTTTACAATGAGGGTAACACTAGAACAAGTTGCCCGAAGAGGTGGTAGATGCCCCATCCCTGGAAACATTCAAGGTCAGGTTGGATGGGACTCTGAGCAACCTGCTCTAGTTGCAGATGTCCCAGCTCATTACAGGGGGGTTGGACTAGATGACCTTGAAAGGTCCCTTCCAACCCAAATGATTCTATGATTCTGTGATTCTATGAATCTGACTCAGAAATGCTTAATTGATGTTTTGCACTACTGAAATATTTCTGCACGATGTTCTCCCTTCCTTCCTCTTCCCAAAATTTGTGGATAGAGAAATCAGGAAGATATGTGTCTGAAGCCCCATGCATAAAAGATATCTGGTCCCTACATTCCTATGTGCAAACTCAATCTATTAGACAGTATACAGGTGAGGTGTGGTAACACTGTCCGCTGCTTCCCTGACCAGACATTAAAATAAAATAAATTTAAAAAAGAAAAATCTTTTTTCGTTTGCATCATTACAAGATGTATGATCTGTGAAGTCAGCAAAAATTTCTGCCAAAAAAATTTATAAATGAAAAAAGAAAACAAAATCCTAATGACTTTGAAGGCAGAAATGTTTGAAACCTGCTGCACTGCTAGACTATTTGTTTAGAACAATACCGTATGCATGTGACGTATGTGTGTAGGGGATGAATATTTGCCTGTGTGTTAGCAGGTAAAGTATTGCTAAGGCTTTGTGTGCTTCATAACTCAGTGGTCAGAGTATACAATTTATACATGAGAGAGTCATTTCATCCTTCTCCTTGCATTTCATTTGTTGAGGCTTCAACGAATGTAAAAACAAGAAAACTGCTGAACTGCCAGGTGCTGTAATCATGTCAGTTTTTATAAGCAAAGTAAAGTTGGGGCTGTTCGATGCTGGCTGGAAGAACTTCAAGGAGAAAAAGGGGCAGTAGAGCATGTTCATATATTGTACCTAAAGCTGCCAGTAGACATTTCTGCCATATCTCACATTTATAACTTTAGAATTACATTTTTTGTAAAATTAAAGACAAGCGATAGCCAGGCAAGATTAATTCATGGGATTTATGCATTTAAAACCCATGGTAAGATAAACATTGCTTTCTTTTTTTCATATGAGTCATGTAATACTTTCCTTAATGATTAAATAACATATGAAGCAGTATTAAATGTATGTGTGTTTGAGATTCGACTTAAATTCTTAGTGCAAGTTTCAGCTTTATATTAATTTATGTACAGCTACAATTTGTAACCTTTCTATAGACTTTCTGTGGTAGGATTTATTATTCCTTTTACATAAAGGGGAATCAAATTTGAGAGAAGTGACTTAAAATGGTCATTTTGCTAATGGTAGTCAGGGGTAGAAGGTAGCAGTGAAATGCCCTGGAAATGCTTTTTCTGGATAAAAAGAAGTGTAGTCCTCCAGCCCCATGCCCTTTCAGATGCATGTATGGCAGAGGCTTGTGTAGGCAAGTGCCTGGGACACTACTTGCAAAGTGATATGTGCATTTGCATGCTCAGAGACACAGACTCATTAGTATGTCCTGGACACTGCTCAAGATATCCAAGGCAGTGCAAAATCCCACAGAAGGCTGCTTTTCTTTTTCAGACTGGGCACCACAGTATTTTAAATAATAACAGGATTACAGCACTAATTAGGACTGGGAAGCCATGAATGAGGCTTAATGCCTGTCTATGTGGTTACCAGCTCTCTTTGGTACCTATCAGGGACTGACTTTTTAGTCAGGCCTGTTGCTATAGGACAAGGGGTAATGGTTTTAAACTAAAAGAGGGTAGATTTAGACTTGATATAAGGAAGAAATTTTTTATGATGAGAGTGGTGAAACACTGGAACAGATGCCCCATCCCTGGAAACATTCAAGGGCAGATTGGACAGGGCTCTGAGCAACCTGATCTAGTTGAAGATGTCCCTGCCCATTGCAAGGGGGTTGGACTAGATGACCTTTAAAAGGCTTTTCCAACCCAAACTATTCTATGATTCTGTGAGTGTGCCAGGACTGGTTTCTCTGCACAGACACCTGGCCCCACTGGACAGCACATGCCTCCAGCCTTTCTAAGGTAAGCATGGTGGAATTCATTGGAAGGGGTATGTAGTACACAAGACAGTGTACAGAATACATGATGTTGCTGTATTCGTAAAGCAATGTAATTCTTTGGCACTGTGTGCCCTTGTTTTACTTGCTAAATAGAGCTGCATGTTAGACAGCTTTGTATGATGCTGTAATGACAGACCCTTTGATTGTGAACTCATGCAAAACAGCAAGCTATGGCTTAGCTCCACATAGTTTAAATTTCACAATTCAAATGTTTGTTACTTTCATACACTTTGTATTTTTACATTCAATTGGTAAAGGAGTGCATTACGGCAATATGACACCTTTATACTGCCATATTGGGAATTACCATTCAATCTCATGTTAATGATTAATTTCTCTTAAAGAAGATGAACTGAATCCTGCTGTTTTTAAGTGTCTCCTACTGGTGTCTGCTAAAGTTACATGATGTGCTGATTAATGTAGAACCTTTGAGGAAAACAGGATAATTTGGGGAAAAAAAAATCAAAAAAATTAGCTGAAATAATAAAGTAGCAAAGCACCTGCACAGCTGGACTAATCCGAAACTGTGCTAAAAGATTAAAGAGGAAATGATAAATTTTATTTAAACTACAGTTCACCAAAGTGATACTAATGCTAATATTTAATACTAATGTAAATAAGTCACAAGGTGCATTTGAAGCTAGTGGCAAAGCAGGCCATATGTACCTCAGTCCCTCTTTGGAGCCCATCTTTGCACTATGGTTGGGTGAACTGGATGGGTATCTATCTGTCTGTTTGATGTAAAACACTTGCAAGAAACACTTGCAGGTCAGTACTCTGGGAAGACTTGGCAGAACCTCAACCTAACAAGCTTGGTGACCTTTCTGAGCCTGAACATATTGAAATACACACTCAAATGCCTCCAGAAGGTCATACCTGCCATGGTGTGGGTCAAGCCTCCTGTCAAAAATGTCCCACTATACATTGGTATTAAGAGAACAAGCAGGAGCCTGAGTCTGTAGCCTAGAGGATAGGTCACTCAACTAAAAATGTCCTGGTTTCTTTCTAGATCTTGCTTCAGAGTCCTACTAGTTCTGGATTTGGCATCTGACATGGAACTACTTACATCACATTTTGGATTTGATCTTTTTAGCTAGTAAACTGGTTAAATATCTTTTAACAGAAAAGGTAAAACAGAATTCTTCAAGGTTTTGAAGATGTTTGGAAGATATCATTTCACAAAATGCACAGGAAAATCTCTTGGCTTGTTTGGGTTTTTTTTGGGCTTGGGGGTTGGGGTTTTTTGCTTATTGGGTGGGTTGGGTTTTTTTTCCCTTCACAATTGTGAGAGCATTTTTACATTTTCTGTTTGTTTTTTTTTTTGCCAAGTCTTGTGCTACTCGTCTGCTCAGAACAAATGCTACAATGGTTTATTGAAAAATAAAATCTGCAGACAGTGAGTGCCACATTCCATTGCCCTAATCCTTTAATATACAGTCCAATTAAATCTTCTGTATGGAGACTGACCGAAGAAGCAAGAATCAACAACTGGTATAACTACAGCATCTCTCAGATTGCATGAGATCTTCTCTTATTTTCTGTGCGGCAAGATACATTTGACTAAGTGGAGAGGATGTGTGAAATGCAATCCAGTTAGCATCAGAAATGTCTTTGCCTGCCACAAATTACCAATTTAACAGACAAAGGAGCTCTTTACGCTTCAATATGAGGCAGAAATCTTTGTTTCAAATTTCAGAAGTTATTGATCTTTGTTTGAATGCATAAAAAACCCCAGCCTGAAAGATAGCCCCAAGGAAAAAGCAACAAGGAAGCCTTTTAATAGGAAGAGTCTTCATTGATTGTTAAATACAGTGTGCTAAATTTTAGTTTTGATATGATTCCATTGAATTCAGTGGAGCTGAATATACTAGGGCCTGAGTCTATAATTATCATGGTTACTGTTGAAGTCTTCATTTACTTAGTTTTTACATA
The DNA here is from genome assembly GCF_964195595.1 of Calonectris borealis. Taxonomy (NCBI): domain Eukaryota; kingdom Metazoa; phylum Chordata; class Aves; order Procellariiformes; family Procellariidae; genus Calonectris; species Calonectris borealis. The sequence continues at coordinate 44,090,665 of NC_134314.1, forward strand.
TGTCTTTTTTTATTGAAAGGAAATAAAAAATTTATACTGTCATCAAGAAAACATTGTTTCAACTGGAAACACAGTATAGAAATTAAGTAATTAACTTTCACAATATCTTTATCAGGTAGGCAGATAAGCACCACTACTCCTATTTGGTAGATGGGAAAATATGGGCTGAGATACTAACACCAGATCACACAACAGTTTGGTGCAATGTGGGTATAAACTCTGAATCTCAAACCCAAACTTGTGCTCATAAATCCCAGATCACACTTGTGTTTTGTTTTTTTTTTCTTTTTTAAAATGTTCCCACATTTCAAGGTCTGTAGACTGCATGATTTGAACATACGTAAAATATAATTTTGAATGTGTAATGTGAACCTACACATTTATTAGCACATGTTGGTGACTGAAAACTAAGTGATTTATACTGCTACTGCTTCTAGAATATTGTGATAACACTTTGGCATGTAATGTTGGATTTATGTGAAATTAAAGCTGACATCTATACTAATAAATCAAATAGTGCCCAGGAATTTTCACAGGTATCAGGACAAGTTTGTCTATTAAAAAACTGTTACTAAACCTTTGCACATGCCATTTAGCAATCTCTCGGACAATTCCCAGTCACAGTTCAAGATGTAAAGTATTCTAGGGACTGTTCCTACTATGGGGTTTGCAAACAACCATCCTGCTTTGGAGACCTGGGGAACGTACTACCTTGATCTAAACCAGACTGTTCCTGTTAGCCAAAGAGCTTATTAATGTTCATGGGCACCTTTTAATCTCTTCTATAGACACAGCTACTTGTCTAGATCCAAAACTGTGATCCAGAATATGCATACCACTTATACTCTAGAGGTTCCTTCCTTTCCAACATGAAATTTTTTCTGTCACTGAGGATACCTCGTGTTTCAGGACATCTACTTCTAGTTAGAAATTGCTTTATTTGTGATGTGAAGATTGAGATAACAGAAAATGTTTTAACAACAAAAAGAGAGCCAAGGATAATCTCCATCCTTTATTGGATGCAGGGGGGAACATTGCCACCAAGGATGAGGAAAAGGCTGAGGTACTTAATGCCTTCTTTGCAACAGTCCTTAATAGTCAGACCAGTTATCCTCAAGGTATTCATCCCCCTGAGCTGGAAGACAGAGACGGCAAGCAGGATAAACCCCCCATAATCCACAAGGAAGCAGTTAGCGACCTGCTACGCCACCTGGATGCTCACAAGTCTACGGGGCTGGATGGGATCCACCCGAGGGTGCTGAGGGAGCTGGCGGAGGAGCTTGCCAAGCCACTCGCCATCATTTACCAGCAGTCCTGGTTAACTGGGGAGGTCCCGAATGACTGGAGGTTTTCCAATGTGAAGCCCATCTACAAGAAGGGCCAGAAGGAGGATCCGGGGAACTACAGGCCGGTCAGCCTGACCTCAGTGCTGGGGAAGATTATGGAGTGGTTTGTCTTGAGGGTGCTCACAAGTCATGTGCTGGACAACCAGGGGATCAGGCCCAGACAGCACAAGTTCATGGAAGGCAGGTCCTGCTTGACCAACCTGATCTCCTTCTATGACCAAGTGACCTGCCTAGTAGATGAGGGAAAGGCTGTGGATGTGGTCCACCTGGACTTCAGCAAGGCCTTTGACACTGTTTCCCACAGCATTTGCCTAGAGAAGCTGGCGGCTCACGGCTTAGACAGGTACACTCTTTGCTGGGTAAAAAACTGTCAGGACGGCCGAGCCCAGAGAATTGTGGTGAACAGAGATAAATCCAGTTGGCGGCCGGTCACGAACAGTGTTCCCCAGGGCTCAGTACTGGGGCTGGTCCTGTTCAATATCTTTATCAATGATCTGGACGAGGGGATCGAGTGCTCCCTCAGTAAGTTTGCAGATGACACCAAGTTGGGCGGGAGTGTTGATCTGCTCGAGGGTAGGAAGGCTCTGCAGAGGGACCTGGACAGGCTGGATCGATGGGCTGAGGCCAACTGTATGAGACTCAACAAGGCCAAGTGCCGGGTCCTGCACTTCGGTCGCAACAACCCCAGGCAACGCTACAGGCTTGGGGAAGAGTGGCTGGAAAGCTGCCCCGAGGAAAAGGACCTGGGGGTACCTGTTGAACATGAGCCGGCAGTGTGCCCAGGTGGCCAAGAAGGCCAACGGCATCCTGGCCTGTATCAGAAATAGTGTGGCCAGCAGGACTAGGGAAGTGATCGTTCCCCTGTACTTGGCACTGGCGAGGCTGCACCTCGACTACTGTGTTCAGTTTTGGGCCCCTCACTACAACAAAGACATTGAGGTATTGGAGCGTGTCCAGAGAAGGGCAACGAAGCTGATGAAGGGCCTGGAGCACAAGTCTTATGAGGAGCGGCTGAGGGAACCGGGGTTGTTTAGCCTGGAGAAAAGGAGGCTGAGGGGAGACCTTATCATGCTCTACAACTACCTGAAAGGAGGTTGTAGTGAGGTGGGTGTTGGTCTCTTCTGTCAAGTAATTAGCAATAGGACGAGAGGAAATGGCCTCAAGTTGCGCCAAGGGAGGTTTAGATTGGACATTAGGAGCAATTTCTTTACTGAAAGAGTGGTCAGGCCTTGGAACAGGCTGCCCAGGGAAGTGGTGGAGTCACCATCCCTGGAAGTATTTAAAAGACGTGTAGATGAGGCGTTTAGGGACATGGTGTAGTGGGTATGGTGGTGTTGCATTGATGGTTGGACACGATGATCTTAGAGGTCTTTTCCAACCTTAATGATTCTATGATTCTGTGATTCTATGATTCTAAAGCTGGGTTTAGTTCCTCCACCAGGGAGATAGCAGCTACCCTGTTCACTAGATGGTCTCTGAATACCTTGATACAATTCAAAGCACACTCTTGCTTAAACTGGGTCTTGCAGGTACAGTTTGGTCCTTTCAGAAGTAAATGATTGTATATTTGTATGATGAATAGTTTGTGAAAAAAAAAAAAAGAAATTAAAAACAAAATACCCAAACTTTGCATTTTTACCTCCCCAAAAACTTGAGTCGACCTTACTGGTTTTTGTTAATAGATTTAAGATCTTTGTGTCTTGTTTCTAATCAGAAAATGTGGATAAATATGGGGATATTAGATTGGACATTAGGAGCAATTTCTTTACTGAAAGAGTGGTCAGGCCTTGGAACAGGCTGCCCAGGGAAGTGGTTGAGTCACCATCCCTGGAAGTATTTAAAAGATGTGTAGATGAGGCGCTTAGGGACATGGTGTAGTGGGCATGGTGGTGTTGGGTTGACGGTTGGACTCAATGGTCTTAGAGGTCTTTTCCAACCTTAATGATTCTACGATACTATGATTCTATGATTCAATGATTTTATAAGATGAGTTATACAGTTCTGAGGAGAGAGACACTTTTTAATTCTTTTTTTTTCTTTTTTTTTTTTTATCTCAAGTAACTTCAAAAGTTGAGATAATGGATAATGAGTTTGTTTTCCCTTCTTCTCTTACATAAACACAAGCATTTTTTGGTTTACTTTACTTTTAAGTGAAACGTGTGCCTTGAATGCTTCCTTAAAGCCAGATTTGGGAACCAAATTATTGAGTACTCGCTTGCATAAGCAGTCCCATGACAGGTCAAAGAAATCGGCCTAATTTAGTTAGTCACGTGCTGCATGTTAAGTGTATGATTAAATGGTTCCTTAAGAAGCCTAATTTTGTTAAGGGAATGAGAGCAATATCTTAATGTTTTAAGGAGTGAGATCTGGTAGCTAATCTACCAGGTGAAATAAAAAAGATGTTAGCATTTACCTTTCCTCTGTAAAGAAAGTATACCAGAAAGTATCTTTTTTGTAATAGCTGTTAAAATCATATAGTGGAGAAGGGAGTAGGGACTGGCTTTAAGTACAGTTCTAATCAAAATGTCACCATGTTTATTGTTTTCAGGTATTTTTTAATGGCAAATGAGGTTTTGTTTGTGCTAACCTTTTCGGTAATCACCAGGAATAAATGTGTTATGTGCCAGTTAAAATACTCATGTACTTCTTCAATCCTTTTGTCTTCAGAGAAAGCACAAGAGAAGGCAGAATTTTTGCCTGTTGAAGAAAAATGACAATTTATGTGTAGGCGAAATGAGAACTGACTTTAATTTCTGACACCAGGAAGTTATCTGATAATGCAGAGGAATCAGATTTGTCAAGCGAAAAGAGACATCTTATTGCATAGTAACTTGTCAGGTTATTTAGGTCTATACTGAAAACAAATTGGCTGATGCAACATTTAAAAGCGTACAGGTGATTTCCAGCAATCTTGTCTGAAGTTTGCAGAGTATTTGTTGATAGATTTTGCTCTTAAAATCTCAGTACTTATGTTGGCACACAGGTTATGGAGATTATGGAACATCCATCACTAGAGATTTTTTTTTCTGCTGAGGTAAAGGAACATCTGTTAAGGATGTACTAAAGACATTTGATCCTGCTTCCACACAGGGAGAAGTAAAACACGACTTCTTCAAGTCCCTCAAAATATTCCATTTCCTTTAACTCTATATTTCAGTGAACTAAACGTTATAAGTTTATGTTGGTATTACTATGGGTTCTGTCTAGTAGATTGACAATTCTAAAAGGTACCACATAAATGTGCATCAATATCAACAAACAGTAACAAAAAGCAATCAGAAAATTGAAGGGGAATAAAGGTCTTAAGACTGATTCAGCATTACAGAAACTAAATTTGAAAGTGACAGTTCACCTTTTCCTCTTAAATATTATGCACTAATCTGTCAGTTTTGCTCAGCAGAGTCCTGACACGGTACTGTGCAAAAATACATATTTCTCATTTTTTGTGGCACCAGCATTGAAGTGAATTTAGCTGTTATTGTTTTGCATGTACAACTTTTCACACAGCTCCATGGGGAGCTACGTAGTCATAACCAGAGATGATTCATGATGCTGTAAGAAACTAAGAAATATTAATAGAGTTAATAAACGAAACTGTCTAAAGACAACTGTTTCACATCCTAGTCATTTCTAGTGGCTACGCAGTGATATGATATATTGCCTAGGTATCCATCCTAAGCTTTCACTAGAGACAGGCAAGCTAGTTAAGAAAACAAGAACATATCATTTTGGTACTTACAACCACTGCTGTATAAGGGTTTACAGTATGTATTTGTCTGAAGTAAAGGAACGTTTGTAAATTCTGCAAAAAACCCCATTGTGTTTAGCTTAAACAAAAAAGCCTACTGATATCTTCTTTTTCTTGTCTGTATTCTTTTTGCCTTCCCTTCCAAAGAATATACCTTAGCAGATGAAACCACATTTCATAATATTTTGGCTAGAAAAAAGAACTAAAACCAATGCCTTTAACAGACTAAGGCCAGCACTCATTTCCCAGGTCTTGGAAAGCCAATTAGGCCCTGCACTGGCCCTGTTTTTCTCTAGCAGTGAGATTTCAACTCAGATCATTGCAAATAACTGAAGTTTTATTTTCCCACATTAGCGTTCTTTTCTTGTTTTGTCCTGAGGATGCAGGCTCAGACTTCAGTAGTGACTACAACATCAGCAACTGTCCATCTCAGCTTCTTTCTCCTAAAAGAACAGTGAAATCATCAATGTTAAATACCATTTTAAAACTGTGAACAGAAAATGTCCTTAGAAACAAAAAGGATGCAAGGCCAAGAAACTATAGCAAAACTTCCTAACATTTTCCATTTCAAGAGCTTAAATTGCTTTATTTTTTAAGTTTCTTTCCTTTTTCCCTGTCTCTTTTAGAAGAGCTAAAAGGCTTTTTGATTATAATTGTTTGCCATGGGATGAAGATGACATCATAGGTTTAGACTTGAAATGTCACTCCCCTTCCACTGTCTGCTGTAGCACAATAACAAAATCATGTGAACAGCTCTGACTGAACTCCATCAAAATGGCCACCCTTCATATATACATCTTTCAGGTTTATGCTCTTTTAAACCATTTTTTAAAAAATCTCTTTTCTAAATATTGGAAAAGACTTAAGCATCATAAACGAAACCTGAAGTGTTTACGGCATGCCCTTGAGGTCACTTACTTTGTCTTTGCCCACACAAATATACATTTCTATGCATACATCTATATGTATATGTATAGATGAAAAAATGTGTAATACTTTCTACTAGGTCTTGAGATTTAAGCAGGAGTGGCAGCTAAGCCTTCCTCTGGAGCTTAACCTCCAGCAGGAGACACAGAATCCCTAATACTGTGTAATAATAGTTATATTCCCCTAGCTCAAGCTGCTGAGGCAAGTGCTCTTGGATAACGGGGTCATGCTGTCTGTTCTCAATGGTATCAGTAGTGATTTAGAGAAATAAGTTTGTGTATGTTAGAAATGTTAAAGTGTTATAAACTGTTGGTGGTGCACTTTGACTCCTACACAATCCCTAGTGGCATGATGCTGGTAATATACAGCATTGTATTCTCAAGAACTGAATAGTAACTGCAGAAATAGGAGAGAAAAATTCAGTCAGGAAAGCCCTAATGAAAATTGATTGGAGAGGCTGGAGGATAGAGATATAGTATATCCGTTCAGCAGCAAACCTAGCTGCAGTCATTTTTTTCCCCTTTTTCATCTAACTTATAGGCTAGAAACAAAGATAAACCCAGATCTCTGGATCCAGAGGAAAACTAATACTGTATTTAGTGTGCCAAATTTTCTGCTGGTATATCTTGATACAGCTCAATTGACTTCAATGGAGCTTGGCCATTTTTCACCAGACAGGAATTTGGCCTGTTGTAATAGGAAATGTTCTCACTGAACTTGTTGGATGCTTTCAGTTATATTCTTTTCTATTATTGCAATTGATTTATACCTTTATGAATGTTTAGGGAAAGGTTTGAGGTAAAGGGCTGAAAATTCTCTGATTAGTCTCATGAAAGAGAGACATTCCCTTAAAATAAAATTGTTTGGATATTTTAAAATCATGTTAAATTAAAATTACATGTTGGCCAGTGTTCTAGGTGATGTAGCTCTGAATGCTCTTAAATTATGCTCTTTCATTTGAAATCAATGACAAAGTTTATTTACCTGTCTCAAATGGGAGTCTGACAATATCTTTAATGTCTAGATACATTGCTTGTGATTGTCTAGGTGATGTGGAATGATGCTGCACATAGTTCTTCTGTAATAAATCCACATAATAGTAAATCCTAGACCAGATAAAAGGCAAAGAACTACAGAATACACTGTGCCACTGTAAGATTACAGAACCATCCTTTGGAAAAAGACTCCTTAATGTGTCTAAAGGTCCTGTGTAAATGTGTAAAAGCCATCAAGGGGATTGAATGGATTAAAATTATTATAAAGTTATGCTTTTTTGGATACTTGCAGGAAATAGTCTACTTTTTTTATTTTCGTAAGCTTTAAAGAGAAGTAGTACTTGAATATGTTTTTAGGTAGAGGAACATATTTCCAAGTAGGCGGACAGTACATGTATAAGAGAGACCTCTAGCTGTGGAATGCTGATAAGGAGCTAAATATACTCCTGTAGGTGGGATGGGCTGAAGCAATAGGTTTGAACAAGAGAAGTCAATTGGAGTGAGTGCATCTAGAGTTTTGAAAATACCAAAAAAGCAGTTTTATGTTTCATTTTCAAATGGAGAAAAAATAAGGATGGTTATGTACCTATTCACTAAATTTTGTGTATTTCTTTGTGGAGAATAGATTGTGTCTGGTTCTTGATTTAGCTGACAAGATACTCAATAGATGAACATCATTTTTTTTTTCCTATATGCAGCACTGACTTTTCACATAAGGTAGGAGTAGTTACAGAGTTGCTGACTCTTGTCAAGTCTGGAGTGGATTTTGTGCTTAAGCATAATGTGAAGCATCCAAAGATTTTTAAAGTAAACAAACAGTCGAATGAAAAAACAGCTCCTTAGTGTATCTACACAGTTTAGGCAATTCTCAGATAGTTAGCAGTTGAAAGTGAGATTTCAGAATCATTGTTTTTGACATAAGTGCTCTTCAATTATTATTTGTTTATTTTCACTGAATGAAGATCTTTTCCAGGTTTTTGGCTGGGAATAGTGGGGAACTGTTGCCTAAATAGAAATTAAGGCCTTCTTCGCTGACTAACTTTCCTCAGATGTTAAAAGATCTGCCTCAGATGTTAAAAAAAGAAAATGTACTTTCATCTCATCTGTAATTGGACATCCAAAAAGCTTAATCTTAAAGTATGAACGTCTTTAAAACTCAAAACAAAAAATCAAAGCACGTAAATAGCTCTCAAAGCCTGCCACTTTGAGAAAAAGGAGGTAAAAGTTATAGACATTGGAGACAACAGGAGTACAGATATTTTGTCATTCAGAAACTAGAAAAGGGTGATTACATTGTGCTGCTATATGGGAAAGTCAAGTTCATTGTGGAGGACAATAAAGGAAGTAGAAAAGGCTTTGAGAAAGTGTAAAACAGAAGACTGGAAGGAAAATTTGTGCTGACAGATGTGATCAAGGCTAAAATAATGACACTTCTGTAGCATAAAATCCTATGGTGGAAAAGAGGAAAAGTATCAGTGATTGAGCACTTATTGTCTTACCAGAAAACAATTACTAACGTGAAGGGAAAGATTAGAGATTGTTTACTGTCAGATTGTCTGGCATTTTTTCATGTAATACAGAGTCAACTTGAGCATCTGAATCAAATAACAAAAGAACTTACTTTGCAGAGTTAAATTCCTTGAGGATATTCACAAAATTCAGGGGTGTTTTGGAAAGCTATACAAGCTAAATATGGTTTCCTGCAGAGATGCTGTAATACCTAATGACAGCTAAACATCATGGTGACTGACATGTTAGAAAAGTTGGAGATAAATGGTTTGCTGTAGGGATGAACAAATTATTAGTTAAGCACAAGAATACTGACAGAGTGCATCTACATTAATGTTCAAGCAGGAATGCACTTTTTAAGAGATCTTTCTTGTATCCCCTTTTCCTCAAGGTCTAGCATCTAGTGTCCCCTCTTCCTTCTCCCCGGTTCATGCGGTGGAAATGTCTCAGAGCTCATGAACCAGATTTCTCTTGAAGGGACTTTAATCAGAAGATGTACTCCAGGACCACATGTAATATTATCCAACTGCTAATTGAGTGCCCACTCCCCGAATCAGGACTAAAGCTATGCCAAAGTAACTCCCCCTCATCATCAGCTGTTTCACTCCACAGATTCACTCCTGTTTGGCTGTACAACTTGTTAATGTAGACCACACTCAACCATCAGCTTCGTAATGTGACATATGCTCCTATTTCACCACCCAGAAATGGATGCAACATCATTTATACAGATCAGAGGGAGAAGAAGAGAGTAAATCAGGATGAAGTCATTCAGTTATAAATGTTTCATGCTAACAAAAATATTTACACTGTGTCAAAACTTGTAGTAATATCAAAACAAATTTAAACATGGTCTTGTATCTAGAGAATATTTCTTCATGCAACAGAAGCAGATATTTTATAAATTCTAGCAAACATCTATAGGTACACACACATGTAAGTTTATATAAACACAAGAAAATATTCAAGGTCCTGTAGTATGGTACAAATGCCAAATTATAACAAAATTTAAAATTAATTAGATAGTTAGCAAAGTGCACTGAAGGATTTTTTTCTCTTCAGTGCAGTAGAAATACTGGCTGTGCATTGCTGTGTATGATTTATTTATAGGCTGCTAATGAAGACATATCTAATCATCATAATTAATTGGTATTTTTGTGCTTTGGGGCCTAATCACAGAAACTTTCAGATGTTCGCTCAAACTGATCTTAGCTGTGAGGCAAAAATTCACAAGAAAACTTGATTTTTCTTTGTTTAAGTTTGCTTTTCTGTTGAGCTTAACTACTGTGTGGTAACTATAACTTAACCCTCAAAACACAGCATATGTTGAAGTGCTGTGAAAATGAGAGGATGATTTGCAGGGATAACATTACATGACAACCGTTTCACATTTGCTGGGGGAATTTGCTTAAATCAGGCCTAATTTTAACCCTGTTTAATCAGCATCACATCAGTAAAATAATCCAGTATTTTTTGTAACAATCCACACAATTTCTTGATATTTCTTATTGTTTTGTATTCTTAACTCATGTATATGAAAAAATATAAAATGTCATACAGCTCTGTAAATGTGTCATTCACTTGTGGTCATATGTTCATGCAATTTTCTACATTCCCTGTCACTCTGCTAGTAATCAATAGATATATATTATGAGTTAAAAGTCATTTTAATTGCTGAAAAGTGCCTTTTATTTTCTATGAGGACAATTCTCCAAGGTATAGAATTAAATTTTGTTCTCTGTTTTAAATAAACATGTACATATAAATATATATTGTGCAATATGGAAATATATATACACTCTTTGGCTGCACAAATATAACTCCTTCTTGTTCGATCTTTAAAATATGGCTGATGTATATTCCATTTCATACCCATGAAATTAATACTGCCACCTTCCTGTGTCATAAACAACTGGGTATGATAGGCCTTCATTACAGTAACAACAGCACTTTCATTTTTGGCTAATACAGCTGTTCCAAAAAGTAGCTGCAATAATCATCTTCCATCTTGCCAGGTATTGGCTACTGGGCAAGGGGAACTGTATACTCCTTGTGAATGTACATTATAAGTACATAAGAAACTAATAGATTGCATTGTATTAATTTTTTTTGTTGTTGCTGACTCTAAATTCCTATATCTTCTATTAAATATACTAACCTGTACTGGTGGTACAAGTGATATATAACAAAATAATTCTACTAATGTTTTTGTCTGAGGTTTACCCCTCAACCTTTGTCAGTTTTTATTTTCTCCACATTCCAGAAATAGCAATTTTATTTAACAGTTTCTCAGTATATATCTCACATCTCTATTATGTTTCATGGATCTGAATTTTCAAGAATTTTCATTGTCCTGGGACAGTAAATGATATTTTTCCAAGTATTTGTGATTGGCATGAGTTGTATGTCTCCAAATGCTTGGAAACAATCTTGATAGTTGTAAAAGACACTTTGTCCTGTTTTGAATGTTCATGAATATATTATCAGAAGCGGTACGCTGTGTAAGGAATCTGCCAGAAATTCCTGTGTAAGGAATCCTGGAAATTGAACTGAAGACCCCTGACTTTATCAGTTGAATGAAAGAATAGTCTTCATTAATTGTTAGTTCTAGTAACAGCAATTCTTATGAATCATTTCTAGGCCTCCAGACGAGGCAAAGGCCGTTAAATACTTCCCTTACTTCGAGTAAAGTGCTTGAACTGAAACAAACCAATACAAAGATGTTCCAGTGCAGTGCTTAAATGGCATGCATACCATTCCAGCCAGTGCACTTTAAAAGTATCATATGAAGCTACTTGTGTGCCTCTATGAGTAATATATCTTCGCTCAGACTTCAACAACTGGTTTCAGATTACAAAAGAAATAACTTTATTTCTCCTGTTCAAGGAGAAACACTTTTAGTGATTTTTAAGTGTCCCATCTGAGTTCCAAAAGAAAATTATTTGAACCATTAAGTAACAGCGTTACTCCTTTCTTCAAGAGGAGAAATGGGGAAAGACTGCATGACCTAGCTGACCCTACTAGGAGAAAAAAAACCAACACAACCCCCCCCCAACACAACAACAGGCAGTTAAAAGTAGCAACACTTATATCATCCTTTCAGTTTCCAGACATGAGCTGGTAAGGCGATTAATACTACAGTTTGTAACAGATGGCCATTCTTGCTTGGACATACACATACATCATCAAATTTCCCTTTGAGTTTCACCCTCTTTAATTCCCACTGAAGTCAATAGGAGTTTCATCTGTATAAAGGAAAGCAGAAATGGACCTGCAAGGATATTTTCCCTTTGTCTTAAGTGACGTATTGTTAAATGTAGGGATTAACACAGAAAGGAAACTGTCACGGAGATCAACTCACAAAGAATTTTGTTTTAATCCTTGTGAAATAGAAGTCTATTAATATGTAACTTTCTGAAGATTAAAAATGAAAAGTTCTTTAACGAAATCAAGAGTAAGAAAATTGTCCATAGGTATTCTATATCTAAATTCCTTTATCTAACGTCATGTTCCTTGAGGATCCACAAACAACGAGGGTCCATTTTCTATTTTGCTGTTCTTCAGCATACAAGGTAAGTCAAATAAGGTATATCTGACCAGGAATCTGAGGAAATTATAAATTTTGAGACTAGGTTATTGAGACTTCTGTTTTTCTTCTTTGTTGTTTATTATCATATAAAAAACCAAAACCAAACCAAAACAAACCCAAAACAACAAAAAACACAAACAAAAAAACCCCACCAAAAACCATGAAAGATCCACAAGTCTTTTACAATCTGAGTAATGATCTACACTTTAAGAAGACATAACTTCAGCTTTAGATGACCCTATAGAATGCTTTTGATTTTTAGCTAGCATAGAGACACAGGAAGAAATCCATTATTTCATGCATAGTTTACTTACCCACATCATAAAGGCAGAAATATTCCCCTGTGGAATTTGATATACGATGATCAGGGCTGTAAACCTATTCTGACTAATCATGTTTATTCTGATTGATTGAGCTAATTGAAAAACAACACAGATATTCCCTGTAGGTGCATTTTTCTCTTATTATATTTGTATGATAATAAAAAAGGGATGTTTTCAATTCTCAAAAAATAATTATCTTGGCTCTTCTTAGCCTGCCAGAACAGATTGCTTGTCTGACTGATATTAGTCTAACAGGTAGGCAATCTGTTTTCAGAGCTTGATCATACTAAATTTAACCATTAAAGATCTAAATATATTTTTGGAATGACGTGTTCAGTACATCCTGCTTAATGCCGGTATATTATTTTTTCCCCTGAGTGATGCTATCTATATCTGCTTTGACACTGTTACATGACCACAAAAATCATTCTTAGCCTTCTCATCGGGACCACCACTCACCTCATACATTTAGTGATCTTACCTACTATATTTCCTTGGTTCTCAGAGTATGCTGAAAGGTCTGATAAAACCTTTGTCTTCACTTATCTTTGTTATAGCAAACCCTGTGCTTCATGGCAGCTATGTATCTATGCCAGAGAAATGAGGAAAAATCTTGAAATAACCTTTCATGAAGAATCAAAAAAGTGCAGGCTGAAATATTATGCTTAACTCCTTAACTTGTGCAATGACTTCCTCAGAAACTGCACAGCATTGCCTTCTTTTTTTTTATGAGATACTACAGTACTGAGATCTATTCTTTTACAGAAAAGAAAAAAAGAAAAATAATGTGGAGATTAGCTTTTCTTGGATTACCTTAGATGTCTGATACAGAGGTGAATGAACTTCCAAGTTTCAAAGGCCGAGAGAAAATAAGCATCAGAACTTTTGGATGATTACCAGTATATATCTGATTGCAGTTTAGATTTCATGTTGGAGATATTTTATAAGTAGTTTGGCTCATGGAATCTCTAGTACAGTGTCTTCTTATTTTGATAAAATGTAGGGTATAGAAAGATGTTTAAAATATACAAAAAATGTGTTACTCAATGTGTTAAATATAACATTCAGAAAATACAGTAACTTTAAAGGAAGATAACTGCCTGACTCATGCTACTTAAGCTAGTAAACTAGTTAATGGAAAATAAACTCTTTTCTCCAAAGAGAAGTGAAGATGAGGAATATCTATTGTAAAACTCCTATATAATAATTTGAAGGAAGGAGCCTATATCTCCACATTGATAGAATTTCCATGACAATATATCTTTAAGTGTATTAAAGCTGTGTCATGCTCAAGTGGCTTAGTTTATAAAGATACCAGCCGGAGCCAAAAGACCAACCAAAATATAGGAAAGATGTTGCTGAGATCAGCAATTACTTTATAGTCTTGCAGAATTCTTTATTCAACAACTCTTTTTTTAATTTTAGTTCAGCTGAACCTTTGAATTTCCTTTTAAATTTTGAATTTGTTCCAGTCAAATACATTAAAAGTGAAACCCTAGATTGGAGCTTTCATTTAGCTCTGAATTTTTTTGATATAATTGGACACAACAAGTATTCTTAAGAAATATAAGAACAAATGTGGATGTTTGTATTAAATGAGTAGGACAAACATATACCACACGAACACTGTTCTGAATTTTAATGAAAGATAAAACAATTATTTTCTAAATTATGTCCTAGATTAGAATGTCACATCTGAAGCTTTGCAAGATTTCCTTGAAAAAGGTTCCCACAAATCTGTGTGTGTGCAAGAACTCACATCAGGAGTGTTCATGCAGCTATCTTGAAAGTTCTTGGGAAGTTTTGGAATCATTCAGACATGGACCAGGAAAAATTTTGTGTCACATATGTGATCAGAAAAAGAGCGTTAAGTATAGCAAATAGCTGAGCTTTTGTTAATAGGTCACAAGATGTCCCATTTCACAAGAACAAAAACATAGAATTCATAGAATTATCAGTATGAAAAGCTACTCTAGCCAAAGCTTTGGTACTGTTCAGCATCAAAAAATACCATGATTGACAGAACCCTGCCGTTTTGCAATCCCTAGAAATGTTTTTCTTTATCTGTATGTATCACAAGGAGATTTGAACCAAATAGTGGGATATGTTGAACACTAAAGAGAAAACAATTTTTATTGTTTGATAGAAAGTGCAATTTTACAAGGATATCCAGTGACTCATCCTATCACTTCACTGCATGCACATCTAAAACACAATTGATTCCGACACATCCGTTACCAACTAGTTATTGGTGAAAGAATCCTATGAATAAAAATCAGAAGCTATTTGTTGGTAGGCACATCATAATACTTTTCAAAGGAGTACGGTTTTGGTCCATGAAATACTTTATTGACTTATTTCCTGATGATTATGAAATAATGAGCACATGTTGCCTCATCATAAGCCATATTATTTTGTACTGCTTGTTAAACAGAAACTGTATTTGATCATGACCACCATTAGCTGGCAGGTCTTGTTAGATATAATGAAGAACTGTATAAAAGTATGTTATACAGTTCTAGGGAATTTTGTTCTGACTGGAAGGATACATCGTGCAACAAAAGGTGTTTTTTTTTCTTTTTATCTGTTGATGTGCTGTTGGTGATTTGGTCTAAAATGTGTAGACTGCATTGTTTTCTCATCTATAATGTAGTTATAAGGACAAAGCTAGTCACATCAGAGGATTTATCTGTCTTCCACTATTCTTTATGTATTTCCTGCATCTTCTCTCATGTGCAGTCTTTCCAAAGATTAAAGAGCTGGCTAAGCCAGCTCTATCTATTTTCTCTGCATTACCATAGTATAACTGTGCTGTTTTTTTTTTTCTTCATGAAAGAAAACATCTCTGGGGAGGATATTTTATGTGATTTGACCAAACTACAGAAAGTGAATAAAAAGGTAAGGAAAACATGTGTCTGTGTAACAAAGTATCTCACTATCAACACAGACTGATGGATGTTCAGTTTTGGGCCCCTCACTACAACAAAGACATTGAGGTGCTGGAATGCATCCAAAGAACAACAAAGCTGGTGAAGGGTCTGGAGAACAAGTCTTATGAGGAGCTGCTGAGGGAACTGAGACTGTTTAGTCTGGAGAAGAGGAGGCTCAGGGGAGACTTTATCACTCTCTACAACTACCTGAAAGGAGGTTGTAGCAAGGTGGGTATTGGTCTCTTCTCCCAAGTAACTAGCAATAGGACAAGAGGAAATAGCCTCAAGTTGCATCAGGGGATGTTTAGACTGGATATTAGGAAAAAAATTCTTCACTGAAAGGGTTGTCAAGCATTGGAACAGGCTGCCCAGGGAAGTGGTGGAGTCACCATCCCTGGAGGTATTTAAAGACATGTAGATGTGGCACTTAGGGACGTGGTTTAATGGTGGACTTGGCAGTGTTAGGTGACTCTTAAGAGTCTTTTCCAACCTAAATGATTCTATGATTCTATGATAGTGTACAGATTTCCAGAGAGAAATAACAATGGTAGAATCAGTCGGTTGTGCAAATTTTTAGCTTGTCTGACACTTCCATGTCTATATTTAGTTAGCAGCTCAAATTCAGCTTGGTTAAACTATAAATGTCCTTCCTTTTCTTCCTTGAAGTGTTCATTACACCATTTCTTGATCATGATGGACAAAGCCATCTTTCTGCTGCAATCTCAGTTTAAATTCGGCTCAAGTGCCACTACAGATTCTGTTCAATTGTTATAAGAACTACAGTTCTTTGTCTATATGTAAAATAAAGTAATTTCTCTTGATCTATAAAGCTAAATTTCTTGTCCAGGTTTCTTCTCCTCACATCTCAGTTAATTCAACATCTGCTATATTAAAAGCAACTTTATCCAACACCTGCTACTTCAGAATGCTGCTAAAAGGACCCCATCACATTGTTATGTATTTCTTTGCATGCACTTAATGGAGCTATCTATAAACTTTGGTCAAACATGATGCCTCTCTCTACTTTTCAGGACATTCTTGATCTCTTCCTAACCTACAGAAATGTAAGTTCTGGATTTAAGTTTGATTCAAAGTTTTACCTCTGAATTTTAAATCTTTGGTTCATTTTTAAACAGTATGATCCACAATATTTTCTGCCATATCCTCCATGCTTGAGAGAATCTTTCCATGTATAGCTGTCAAACAACAGCATTGTCTTCCTTCTGCTGACTGAATGATCTCACAATAGCTTGATTGCTTCTATCATGTTTACTGTTTCCTTGTAACACAACTCATTTACCTGAATGCATCTATTTCCTCTTGTCCTATACTCTGGTTGGCAGCTACTTGAAATAAGAAACTCCTTTTTGTTCTCTCAATATGTTCTCACAATGTCTGATACAATAGGGTCCTAGTCCTTAGATTAGGCTTGAAACTTTGCTGGACAGTTTGCAAAATTAACAAGATGATGACTGGGTGGTGGAACTGTATCACTTGCATTTGCCATCAGAAAACTACTGAAGGATTAGTGACCTAAACACTCCATATTTTGCATCACTGAAATCAGGCAGTAGTACACTATGAAGCTAGAGGAAGCTCACCAGAGAGCTAACTGTGCATCAACAGAAGCCTTTTTCTTGGGCAAAGGATATAAAGCTCTGATAATATGGACTGCCATTGTAACAGAAGAGTGATTTTTTTTTTTTTTTTACTCCTCCATAGGACTTTTTAGCAAATCCGTTTGATTATGACAAAGCTAAAGATATCCTTTCTGTGACCTTCAAAGAGGTCATCTATCTCTCCTCTTGCACATGATCCACTGAGATCAATTTTCAAAATCCTCTGAATGTTAAAAATATTTCAGGTTCTTTTTCCAGGCAAAGAGGCTGTGACAGAAGGTAAAAAGGAGCACCCTAGGAAGGTAATTCAGTTATGTGCAAAGAACCACTTTATCTTTCTGAAAAGCAGATAAGGTTCCTAGCAGGAGAGGACCACATACTCAACCAGCCTTATGGGCATATGCAAGACCTCATGCCACCAGAAAGCATCTTGATGAAGTGGAATGTGCTGTTCTGTTAATTAAACCAACATCTTAATTAAAATACATTCCTTCAAATGTAAAACAGTTTATGTGAATGCCCCCTAGAATGTGTCTGGGTTTTTTTTCAATCTATTTAGTTTCTAGCATTTTAAATTGAAAGTATAGTTAATAATAGGTGGAACTTAAACAGCAGGTCTAGTGAGTTGATTCTGATCACATCAGCTCTCACACAGAATCCAGTAGGATCCTCCTTCAGAACTTCCCAAGCTTTTCCAAAGAATGAAGTCTGAGAAATTCTCTTTTCTTTATGTGAAAATTTCTAGAGTACGGAAATCTTGTGTCGTCTCTTTTACTTTGGTAAGGATTTTGTCTGAATTTTTTTTCGCAGAGCCAAACTGGCTGCCAGTCCGTCAACAACTTCCTAAGATATATCTCTTCTGCTTCCCAAAGTTTAGATTATACATACCTTATCTTGTACACACAGCTAAGATATCCAGGCTGTCAGATGATAACTTTACACAGTAATTCTTTTATAGGAAACTTCTAAAGACAAGCAAATATATTTCCATACCTTGGATGTTTATAGGGCTGATTCAATGTAATGTTGTTATGCTGGCATGAATAATTTTTTTCTAAGTTTGTTAATGCTTTCGGGAAAAGGAATGGAGGTTTTTTGAAGAGGCCAGTACACACATCCGAGGCATTGAATAATGCTGTTGTTGTTGAAAAATAGTCCCATGTATACTTGCACATGAACATGCACATGAATACAGACTCAATTATGTGGTTACGGTAAGTAGATCTATTTAGGAAAACAGACAAAAACAGTTTCCTAAAATAAAAATTAATAATTAATAGTAATAATTATTACTAATTAATTGTTATATGTTATAAGATAAATACTTTACAATACTTAATATAATATAAATATAAATATATAATACAAATATAAATATATATTGATATGGTATAAATACAGATCATATAAATAAATTATGTATATTTATATCATATTAAAACATACATATAAACATATAATATTTTATAAGATTTTTACATGAGTTATATTTGGTCACCAGAAAATTTGTCATATAAACAAGTAGAGAGAATAGTACAGAAGGGTGATCAAAACAGCTATCAATCCACTGATTAATAGAAAAAAGGAAACAAAAATAGATTCAGTTAAACACCACAGTGGCTTACCTCACATGCAAAAGCATAATTAAGTGTGGAGGTAAAATCTAGTTCCATAAATAACTATATCTATAATCATACACAATTGGCATGTCATTATTCATATTACACAAAGAACAAATGAGAAGAGAAAGCAATATTAGTCTTACAGAACTGAGTTCCTAATTAAGTCCTCATCCAAATAACTAAGCCTCGCAATCTCTTCTTCCTCTCTCATTTCTCAAGTATGGTCATTAAAACTATCTGACAGCATCATATGCAAAACATTTGTCTTCTGTCTGTTCTCCATAAGAACAATGTGAAGCTTAGGAAGGAATAGAATGGCTGCAGCACATCAGCTCCTAGTTAAGAAAATCATCTGAATAGCATGAGAAGTATCAAGAAAAATAATGCAATCTTTTGTTTTTAAAAAGAATCGTCCATTTTTTCATCATCAGAAGTAAATAAATCCTTGTTTTTAATTGAACTGAAAGACATGAATCTGGGAGTGACAACATGAGCATTTACAAACAGTGGACTGATCTGGAATGTGCTTGATGGATGTAATAAGAAAGGAATCAAAAAGTGTCCCAGTCTTGTTAAAGAATGATTGATATTTTTCGCCAAGATTACTAGAGAAATTGGGAGATTTTCTCACTGATGCTTTTTATTTGATTATTCAATTTTTTTTTTTTTAACCTTCTTTAAGGTACAAAGGTACACTGCATACCACACTACAATCCTACTGTCATTTGAGTTCATGTTTACATGCCCAAACATGCTTAAAATAGCTCGATTAGCGACAGATAACAACATATAACTTGCAAATGCAGAGATAGGGCTGGATGTGAATTCTTTCAGGGTGAATGTTAGCTTGAAAAGCACCCCAAGTCAGAACTATATGTTGTGGCAGTATTTTTCATTAGTTTACTCAGATGCCTATAAAATCACATCCTGACGGTGCAGTATAGACATCAGTGTTTATTTTTGATGACTCGATCTACTTTCAGTTTGGAAGCTGGATTATGGGGACATTTACCTCTGTGTTTTGAGATTGAGTTCAGATCAGGTTTTCTCTTGAACCACTCTGTGCAGATGATTCCACCATCTAGCAATGTTTTCTTTCTCTCACTTAACATGAGTACACACTACTACCCAAAATCTTGGGGCAGACATTGCAACATGGTACAGGGTAACAGCATACTCTCTAAGCACTCCAAGCCCTGATATAAACTCTTTGGATAAGAGTTAAAGCAAATTGACAGGGCTGGATTAGGGATACCAAATTGTCTTCTGCATGTTTGGACATAGGACTTCAGTTCCCAGCATTGTCAGTCCTTGCTTCTTGTGTATTCAATACCTTGACTAGAATAAGTCTCAAGGCTAAGAGATGAGTAATGTCTTTTCTATTTTGAAACACAAGAGGGGTTTAGAACTATGGCCTCTAGCAAATGAGGGTGTATTATGGAGAACCAAAAAAGAGCTTGGTGCTGGGGGAGAGAGCAGTGACCAGTGAATGATGCATCATCGCCATCTACTTTAACCTGGGACATTAGATGCCACCATCGAGGGGGCTGAACAGACAATTAGGGAACTGTAATGCCCTGTGACAGGCTGCCTTTTTCCTCATGTTTTTGCTTTATGAAAGAAAGAATTTGACTCATTGAAATTACATGCTTAACGGACTAAAGTAACCCAGTGGTAAATTGAGCCACCTATACACAATTATATGAACACTGAGCCAAATTCATCACTGCAGTCCACCTGCTTTGCAAAACATCAGTAACGCAAAGCAGGCCAGTGTCTGGCCTCCCCAGGCAACTAACGTATTTTTACAGCATATTTCAACAAAGGAATAGTTCACAGCAAACAGAACATATCAGTGAATCCAGTGTATTGCACACTGAGCCAATTCAATATAATGTGGAAATAATTTATAAAACTTGTTTCAAGGAAACTAGAAAAGAAAAAAAAATAAGTCCTAATGTTAATTAATGTGTACGTTTTAAATAATCAAATATAATATTTTGTTATCAACAAAACAAGAATTTACTACCTGTTCAATCTGTTAGTCATTTTTTCCAAGTCTGTAATTTCCCTAGCTATCTATAGAACATATAACAATTGCTTACAGCTTGCTTATAGGCATGTTCTTTCTATCCTTTAAATCAAAGGAATAAAAAAATGAAATTATGCATTCTGGGCATGTATTAATTTGCATAATTTTTTTTTTTAAGATGAATGAGGGAGGCACCACCCTTTCCCTTCATTTACTTAAAATATTCCAAAACTAAATAAAAGCGTTTTGTTTGATGTTTGTTTTTTGGAGGGTTTCTTTTTTTGTTGTTGGGTTTTTTTTTCTATTTCTGGAAGTAGTTTACTGTAAACAAAACAAGAATGTATTTATTTTCACATCTCCTCATGCCAAGGGACATGATGACGCATTGCTTTAGAGATGCATCTGTCATATTGAGCTACATAAAATGACATGATACAATGTGACATGCTGATGAACAGTGTGACACAAGGTACATATTTCAATATATCATTCAAGGCAGAATTATAACAAGGGAACTCCCAGATTTAAAAGGAATAGAGATCTCTAGATTCTAGTTTTATTTTTTCTTTCTAGAAACTCTAGACATTGCCTGAAAAATATGTCCCTTAATAGTAGTACTCTATTTGCTAATGTCTTGTTAACCACACAGGAGACATAATTGTTTTCTTAGTACAAATTATTCGTCCGGCTACAAAAATACCCACTATACCATGTAGGTAGTTTAAAGGTTATTGAATTTTGTTCTGGTTCTGTGTGATATCAAGTTGTGAATAATGTAGGCAGAAAGAAAAAATAAATTTATTTAAGGAGAAAATTACAAAGAATTTTAGCTGACAGCTGTTGCTTATGAAAATGCATTTTTGTACAGCAGTTATTATATTGTGCTATTACTGGACTGTGTTATGATGTATGTAGAAGTTTGTATACAGAAGGAGCACAATATTGGTTACTTAAACAAAAAGGTTTATTCACTTCTAAATTACTTGAACTGTGCTTATGTGCTGTAAGCAAGGCCATAGGTGAATGTATGCTAGGAGTGAAAAGATTTCTTGTATAATGCAACTTTAAGAAGCAAATTCTTTCTCATCTTTATTTATTTATTTACTAGGTTTCATAGTTAGACAATACAGTTGCAGGATAGAAATTACAAAACATCTTAAGGGGTTGCTAAAAGGAATTCAGAGACAACATTAAAAAAAAAGAAATAGTGGAAAAATAAAGGAATTCTGTCTTGAAAAGTTGCAAGGGTTGCAAAAGAAAATGCTCTTGTGTTGGCGCTGATAGAATTTTAAGAGAAGAAAAAGAGCAAGGGACAAATCAGGATATCTCCATATGCTTGTGTTGTATGTTTGGCCCCACATTTGAACCCACAAGTCATTTCTTCATTCACGTGTAACTCCCCAGGGTTCAAAAAAGGGCCAACTTTCCTGGATAATTTTCAGACCTCTTCCACATATACTGTGTGATAATGAGGGATGAAGAAAATCAGGTCACTGACAGCTCAGAGATGTTAAAATTTGCCTGTCTGTGATTACTCCTTTTACTAAAGCCAAATCCAAGTTTTGATGTAGTCCCAGAGGAACCTCACCATTTACCTTCACTGGTTTCAAACTGAATTCTCTTCCATAACTGGTTCAGATTAGTAATGCAGGCTTTCTAGAAAATAAATGAGACCACAAAGAAAGCTTTAAGATCCTTTTTAATGAGCACAAGTATGTGATCATAGCAAGATTCTGTGATACACTGAAGCTGAAGATATGGAGACATTGTAAATCCCTGTACAGTGATTACAAACAACAAAAGGAAAAGAAAGAACTTACAGCTTTATTTTATTTTCTCCTTTCTCCATCATCTCTAAATATCAGTTCTGTAACCTCTGGTGCAGGCAGGGTGCTTTGGACTGTATTCTGAAAACCAACAACTTGGGAAAAAAAGAAAAAAGCACGATCCTCCTCTTGTATTCAAATTCAGTCCATGGGAGTGAAATCCCAGCCCTGTGGAAGTTATTGGCAAAACTTTTTCTGCCTATACTGAGGCCAAGATTTCATTTGTTGTTCAAAAAAATGTCAGGGTTGCTTCAGACTACTGCACTGATTTAATTTCTTTTCACAGCCCTAAATATTCACTCCATTTACTAACAGTATATTCTGCTCTGTCCCTTTGTATAACCTTATTAAACAAGGTACCATTGTAAACTCTTAGGGTCAATTTAAATGCAGTTGCAGGTGATACAAGTCAGTACAGAATTTGACTCATTCTATAAATGGGAGTGAAATTAGTGAACAGCATGTGAAATGGTGCTAGCTTTGAAGAATAGATTATTATCAATAATTACGGTGCCTGTGATGAGTACTTTGATTTTTACAGTTCCCTGTAATTTACATGATTTAGATGTATAGAAGGGAGAGAAATGAAACAAGAGCTACAGCCTATTTGGGGAAATAAAAAGAGAGTAGAACCAAACCTTCATTTCTTGAAAGAGCAACTACATAGACTGCATTTTAGAGCCATCAACACTATCAGCATTCAGAAGACGACAAGAGGGTGAGAGTAAAAGTAATGTGATAAAACAATTCACAACTAATATCAGGAAAAAGGAAATTTCAACATTGCTGTCACTCTGCTGACTGAGTTGACGAGCTGAGATGATGTAGGGCTTTTTTTAAGCTGTGATTGGCCTGCCAGCATGGATTTGTGTTGTCATGCTGAGGGCCCCTCTAATAGCCCAGAGGTAGCAGGTGGCTGCTGACTTACAGAGGCTTGCATCTATTTTATTATTTTTTGGCTCTTTTATCCCTGACAGATTCAAACACAAATAAATTCAATCAAGAACCTCTACCTTTCTATGATTCTATTTGGTACCTGTAGCTAGCTGCAGCGCAGTTCTGAAATAGCATGACAACAGCCCCAGTGATGCGGCAAGAAGTAAACAAGATGTTTTATATCCTGAGTGGTGATGGCTGGGCACCTGAACCAAGGAAGAAAAGAAATGCAAGCTTCTTGTGGAGCTCACTAAGGGGAAAAATAGTGCACTTTAAGACAGAGGCCTTAGCTAAATTTTCCTTGGAAGTCGAAAAGTGAAAAATAAAACAAAATATAGTTTTGAGTAAAAGTGGAGCCAAGGTATTTTGAAAACTGTACCCAAAATCATTAAGTGCAGTAGACAAGAATGTAACAACTTGGTACAAAGTGGTCACACTTTAAGCATGCTCCTGAGTTCCCATGTTCTTTACAATGTGGAGGCTGAAAGTGGCTTTCAATCACTCTAACATTACTAAGAGATCATCAGCCCTATCTGTGGTGAAAAGCTGATATCCACAAGTATACTGTGCTATGTGATCCAACGGAGTTGAAAACTGTTACCATTTGCTAAGTCTGAGTCAGTCCCTGAATGTCCATGCCTCAGGTTTTTTAGTGAGTGCTGCACATCTCTGAGGCCCAGGTTATGCTGTTACAGGTTGTCCCAAAAACTGAGGACTGCTGAAAACTAATGCTCCTTTAAAAGCTGGGTGTGAATGCTGTCTGCTTTCATGCTACTTTAATTAACACCAGCAGTTTGTTTTCATGAAGTACCTCCAGAATTGACTGAATGTGAAGGTCAGATTTTCCCAAGACCACACCACTTTTGCTCTGTAGAGGTTAATGCCCCTAAATAGAAAGAAAATACCAACTAGTAAATATAGCTACTGTGCATTTGTAAATTTTCTTTTGCTTGTCCTCTTCACAGAGATTTTTGAGAAGTATGAGAGTAGCTGTTGAATCAAGGTAAAGTTATCCGTCATCCCATTTATATTTCACTTGAATTATAGGGTAATATATACATAAAGCAAAAGCACATCTTTCAAGAAGTGTCTACTCAGTCCAAGTGAGGCAATCACTCTTCCACCATGTGTCTGGGTTGAGAGGCTTTTAAGGCATTTTCATGTTCTGGCAAGAGGCATTTCTGATGAAATGGTCTTGCTAACTTTTATCCAGGAAGCCGTATTCCAACTTCCTATTCAGTTATTTGATCATATTGCTGAATTACTCCTCTCTTCCTTCAATTGAAAGGAATAAATAGATGGTACAAACCTAGAAGTTGAACCTGGGCACCCCTGGCCCCACCTCACCTGACCCTGCCCCTTTACTCCTTCATTCCTCTGCAAAGAGCAGGAGTGATGTTAGGACATTCAGATCATTTCCGTACACTCTCCTACTGCAGTAAATCTTCACATTCCTCTCAAAGACAAGCTCAGCAGATCAGAAGAGATGGAAGCAGAGCAAACCAGCAGAAGTAAAAGCATATGTCAAAAGGCAAAAACATTGAGTTTTCTAGGTGAGCCAAAATGCAACACCTGGAAGTGAAAAATTTCCTGTTCAGTGACCCGCCACTGGGATTCAATTGCAAAACTCCAAACAGTTGTTTTTCTCTCTTTCTCGGGAGTGTCCTCATACAAATGCCTGTAGTATCTTAAAATTGAGTTGAAAGTTTCTTCTACTTCTTAGCTATTTCAAAGCACTCATCATGGTTTATGAGTTTGTTGTAGTCAACACTACTTTAAGACTTTGTACCTTGAATCTTTTGCCATATTATTTTTCTATAAATATCTTCCTTAATTTGTGATGAAGGCTGCCAAGTTTTGTCTGCCTACAGAGCTTCACAGTGTGATGTCCTGCCATTCAGCTCATGAGTCAGCATTTCTCCATACTATCAAACCTTGCTGCATTAAAAATAAAGTTTCATGTAGTTCTGAATTAAACAGTAGAAACTCCTGGACAAATATTTTAGGCCCTGCAAATTACAAATTTGTGTTTTCTGTGTTAATGGTCTGACCTATCAGGTACAACCAGTGGAAGGCTCCAGGAGAAGACTCATGTGTGGTGTATATTGAGTGGTAATTTATATTCACAAGTGAATGCAAGCATACAGTAACACAAATACTTAAGTTCAGCCAATTTAAACTCAATTTAGGATCCAGGGACAGATTATAGAGTAAAGGTTAAGCAGGTTTATGTTTTTCTTTTTCACAGGTAATTTGACCACTGACAAAGGCCTAGGAATAACAGGGGTCCACTGCCTACACTCTGTGCACTTCTTCCTTTAAATCTAAATATGTCCCTGAGCAGGGAGGAACAGCAATGGGTAGTGAAAAGAAAATAACTGGATTTTGTGCCACTTCTAGATATGGAAGGTCCTTTTCCTATTTAGCCTTTCTTGACTTGTTTCTCAAAGAAAAAACCCAAAACCAAAACCAAACAACAACCAACCAAACAAACAAAAAAAAATCCCATCCAAAACAACGAAAATGACAAAAAATGACACATAAATTTGGTGATTCAGTGCAGCTAGATAGGCATACATGAACAAAAATGACCAACTGAGAACTATAAGGGGTATTGGGATTTCAGTGGTTAAAAAAGAGAAGACTTAGAATGGATGTGAGAAAGCCTGCTTTGAAGAAGCAAACAGCCTGTTCTACTTGTCCACAATGAGGAAAACAAGAATCATACATATATATATATAAAAATAGATATAAAATTCAGAAAGAAAGATTTAATCTGGATGACAGTAGGAAAAAAAAAGAAATAAAAAGAGAGATTGTTGATACAGAATACCTTAAAAAGATTTAGAGAACTTTAGGAACAAATCAGACCAAATGTGTTAGTCCAGAAAAGGATAAACTAATTTGTAGTGGTCCTTGTAAACACAGTTGTGCTATAATTTCCGTTGTTCTATTTAGTCTTCTTACAATTTAAGTATTTCGTGTATACACATTTAGTTATAAAGTGCTGCTGAAGAGGAAAGGTGAGAGGAGGTGGTTAGTTCAGCATATACTTGATTCAAGTGACTTGGATTCACGTTCCCAGACTTGGGTAACTTTGGGTCATTGACTTTGGGCTTCAGACTTGCATCAGCAAAAAGAAGGTGGTAAATCTGTATCTCACAGAAGTAGAATGCACATTAAATCTCCCCAGCATTTCACAAGTCTACTATATGTTAGCACAATAAATGTCTTGGAAGGCGTAGAAATAAAGTGTTTAATGAATGAGACATATCCTTGACTTCCATAGTACTCTTTCTGCTTATCCCAAGTAAGGAATCTAACCCAGTTATTTGTTTAATGTTTCCACACACATCTTGGAAAATTATATTTGCTTTCTGCTATAAAATGAATGCAGTTTATATATCAGTCACTTCTGATAGGATAAATTCAGACAGATGTCCTCCACACATATCCTTAGAAAAGTGCACTTGATGCCTGTGTGATGAGAGAGATTCTGAACCCTCACCTTGTAACAAATTCAAATGCAGTCTTCCTTTTTTTTTTTTTCTTTTTGCAAGTAAATGCTTAGGGTTCCATCCACAAATATTTACATTACAATGAGCAGGAGAGATGAAGTTTATAGGTAGACTGTATGAGAAATTCTTCTAAATATAATCATGTCTTCACAGAAACTTTTTTTCTAGTTCCTTTGTAACGGAAAAAGTAATCACACCAATGTTGTATCAGGAACTTTGGCTGCTAAAGTACATTTTATTTGATGTAGTAGCATAAATTACATCACTGGAGGGAATTTCCAACTTCCTGAGGAAAGGTTGCTTGGAAGGTTTGCTGGTGACATGCTGCACGTCTTCCAGGTAGACATATCCCTCCAACCGAATTCAATGCTGTAGTTCCATTTCTAATTTAAAAGACTGTGTAGTAATATAGATCCTCCATATGTTAACACATATATGCTACACCTTTTTCTATAGTGCTTTACCTACAAAGAAGCTTTCCAAAAGGTGAAGCTTTCTGTGCAGGTACAGAAGATGAAGCATCACTCTTTGCACTTGCAAAGACTCCATTTAGCCTGTTTGTGTCCAAACTTTAGTGCTTGCCTAACCAAACAGTATTTGTGGGAGTCCAGCGACTCTCTGCTTTTTGAACTTCCCAAACAAGTTTGTCACATCTGATATTATTAAATATTTAGAGTTGAAAAGGAAATTACAGTTAAAAAATCACTACTTGAGTTGAAAATACAGGTTTCAAGTTGTTCAGTAGAAAAGGCAGACACTGTGAGTCAGGCAGTGTGTGCAAAGCTTTAATTTCTCTAATAAGACAGCATAATGGCCCATTATTGTTTTTACATGCCACCTTACTGTGCTCTTTGAACAAATTTTCTGTCAAATTTTCTTTTAACCTCCATATATTACATTTATATTGACCTTGGGTCCTTTCAAAACTTTATGTTAGAAAAATGTTGAAGTATTTCACTAAAAGTGTTCAAAGCCATTTACAGCCTTCCAATAAACATGTAGTTATTCTTGTCACTATTATGAAAATAGATATGAATATTTACACCTATATATGTGTATGCATCTATATGTTTATATGTATATATGAACATACATACACACTGATAGAGGAACTGTAGAAATCAAAATACTTATTATTAGAAACTTATTATATATATACAAAAGCACATTAAGAATTCACAGGAAAGTAGATAGATCAATTAGATCAAAAGTAACATCTGCAGCTGATAGTCCTTATGCATTCTAGAGTTTGCTTCTTGTTTAGAGGAGTCTTCTGATCCATTGTTGTTAATGGGTGCAACAAAGACCACATTCAGTTTGAGCATCCATAAAAATTAGGTACATATGACCGTACTATTAGTTATGTAACCTGAGGACTTACAGAAGACCCTAAATTAACACCAGAACAATTTTTGTCCATTTATTGTATAGCTAGGATGTGGCACTTCTAACATGGGGGATGGTCTGAAATTACAGGATTGCTGGGAACCTTCAGGGTTGTGTTGTTTAAACATCCCTACCGTGACCAAATGTGTCATAAAAGCAGTTTTACTAGCTCCATCTTAGAACTTCTGAGATCTGCTCCACTTCTCTCCTGTCAGTCTCCAAGGTCTTTTATTCTTCCGAGGTTAGGAAGCGCTTCCTAATTTTCATGCAAAATTTATCCATGAACACTTTGTAGTTGTTTATTC
Organism: Calonectris borealis; assembly: GCF_964195595.1. NCBI lineage: Eukaryota > Metazoa > Chordata > Aves > Procellariiformes > Procellariidae > Calonectris > Calonectris borealis. The sequence goes on from NC_134314.1 coordinate 44,119,276, forward strand.
TTATGCACATATTAGCTTTTAGCTCAAATAGCTCTTCACCTTTCCCTGGCTGCTTTTATCCTGATGTGTTTATTGACTGAAGTCATATTCCTTCCCAGTCTTTGTTTTGCTAGTTTAAGAAAACCATAAGTTTGCAGTCCCTTCTAAAGATGTATCTTGCCTTCCTATAGTCATAATAAATAGCTCTTTTCCAAATTGACTTCAGTTTGAATTCAGTTTGAATGTGCTTTGCTCCAGAATGAATGACCATAATTGTGTATAGTATTTGAAGAGTCGCATGGTACCTCCTGCATCGATATAGACATTTCTCTATTTCTTTACTGGAAACTATCTCCTTGATTAGTTTCCTAGTGCAAGGATTCCTCGCTGGGCTTTTCAAACACTAATAAGGAATCATTTTTTACTTTGTGTGTTCAACATATGTAGCTTCAGACAGAAAATGAGCTCAAATGCTTTAAATCGTTATTAGTGATCTTGGTGATGGGAAAGAAGGAGAAGCTACTGCATGGAATTAAGAGATGTATAGGTGTGGAAAACAGAGCAGATGGATGTTCAAGAAAATAAAAGGTAATAAATTACTTCATTATATGGGGTTTTTTTTAGATTAAGAGAGATTAAAATTTTTCATTATAATAAAATCTCATTTTCTAATTAAAAAATGCTGGAGGAAAATGTCAAAATATTTCCTACTTTAATTTTTTCTCCTTTTTTTCTACTTTGTGTCTTCTTAAAAGGGTCGGAAGAGAGATGAAGGTACCTGCTGCATATGTTAAATGATTTTAAAAGTGTTTTGGGATATTCACGACATTGGGAAACAAAGGTGCATGAACTGCTAATTGTAAGTATGAACAATAAAGGTATAGACTGATGACTGGTGGAAATGTATAACTAATTGCAGTGTGTACAGAACTAGTAATGGAATGGAGCAGACAGCTATGACAAGATCGTGCAGTTATATAAAATAACAGTTACACAGTTAGGAGCTTTTAAACCTTTTCAAATCATCATGAACACAAATGATACAAATACAAATACATAAGGCAGGCCAGCATTTTCTATTTGAAAGTTTTTAAATAGAAAGGGAAGTGCTGTTAATGATATTTTGGAGGAAACTTTGCTTCTTAATTTTCTGTTTTGCAACAAAATATGAAAAGTAGGAGGGAGGGAAGTTCTGCTGGTATTTAAGTTTCTGTTCTTCACATTTTCCCCATTGGTACCTTCATCTCTCTTCCGACCCTTTTAAGAAGACACAAAGTAGAAAAAAAGGAGAAAAAATTAAAGTAGGAAATATTTTGACATTTTCCTCCAGCATTTTTTTATTAAAAAATGAGCTTTTATTATAATGAAAAATTTTAATCTCTCTTAATCTGAAAAAAACCCCATATAATGAAGTAATTTATTACCTTTTATTTTCTTGAACATCCATCTGCTCTGTTTTCCACACCTATACATCTCTTAATTCCATGGAATACAAAGTCTGGTACCATTTCCCGTTTCTCTAAAAAACCAATGAAGCAAGCAAGCAAACAAACAAACAAACAGAAAACATAAAATGTTTCTGGACTTGGAATGGGATTTTTGACCTTCAGGTTAATCTTTGATTTATGTTACTGATGAGCCACTCAGCAGGCCAGGTCCCATTTGTGCTATGAATTGTATAAACACAAACACAAACCAAGAGTTCCTGTTTGAGTAAATCAACTGTATAACTGTAAGAAAAAAGTGAAAACTAGGTATCTGCAGGCTGGAAGAGAGGAGGAGGGGAGGTGTACTGGAAGCAAAGAAAAAGTGAGACAGTTCTGGTCAGTGTGAAAAGAGAACGGGTGTTCATTACTAAGAAGAATTTTTATAGACAGCAAAAGGAATTAGCAAGGATGAAACTGCAGAAGCACAATCAAGTGATTTTTTAGGAAACTCTAAGCAACAAAGATTATCACAAAACAGTGTACAAATGTATTTTCCAGAATATGTAGGAATGCCAAGCAGAGATGGGATCTGACATTTCAGTAATAAACACGAAAGACTGAGCAGACACACACTCCAAAGAACCTTGTGTGTAAAAATAAGTAATCTCCATTTGGTGTGATAGAAGCAGAATTAATAGAAAGATGCATATAGAGCACTGTCATTATCAAAGCAATGAACTATGAAAGTGATATTTTGCTGAAGCACTTCGAATATGATGAGAACCTGAATGAAAGCTTTATTAGTGTAGCTGTACAGGAAAAGATACACCTTGTGACGGAAAGTAGATGTACTGAAAGTTTGCTGTACCTTGAATCTGGCAATACAAAAAGATGATGGAATCAATTACATCATTCAGGTTTGAGTCTCACATGATTAGGGCTTTCAGCGATGAGGGACAGGGTGGTGATGTTCAAAGAAAATTCGAAAAGAGGAAAAGGAAAGAACTGGTTGGGAAAAAAAAAAACAATTTTTGCCACCTTGAGCTTTTATTTTAAAAAATCAACCCACGGGTCAGGGAGGCAGGCCAAGACTTTGTTCAAGCAGGATGGGACAAATCTTCAAAGCAGATCTACAAATGGTGATCTGCCTAAAAGTGAAAGCTGAAATAGTGTTTGTGGACTGTTCTGTCCAGTGGTCTAGTATAGCTCAAAAGAAGAAAATCAAGGTGTGATGTCTGGGGGACACCCTGAAGAAAGGGCGGAGGAGAAATAAAAATATATGTATATGAAAATCTGGGTTAGATTTTCTGAAAGTTAACATAAAATTCCTCCAAATGAAATCTGTAGGTGCACAGATGCCAGAATGGTGGCAAAAGGATAATCCTAAAATATCTGGATCATGCAGTCAAACAAGCCCATATACCTGGGCCTGTATAAATGTTTTCAAAAGACAAATGCCATTGGAGGAAAAGGAATGTACTCACACATGGAAAATGATGTATTGGAAAGCAGTGTTCTGAAAATATTTTTTCAAGGCACAATGGCAAATTAAATGCATGCAAAGTCTTTGGGTGGAGTTGTGGCAAAAAAGACTAATGATATTTTGTAATCTGCTAGGCACATAGCACTGATAAGACCTGTACTATAGTTTTTGTGCAGTTTTGGTATCTACATTTTTTAAAAACGTTGATAGAATGAAATTGATATAACATACTCCTCCTGACTCCTCTCCAAAAAGAGGACAGGAAATGACATTCCACATGCTTTTCCATCTTAAAAATAAATAAATTTAAAATATATTTGATTTTATATTGATTTTGTCCCTTCTTTGAGTGGAGGGATTAGATGACCTCCTGATTCCTTTCCAACCTAACTCACTCTAAGACCCTATGATAATGGCATTTTCATAAAATAATAGGAGCAAAGGGCATAACAGCAGCTCTTTGACACATTCAAAAAAGAAATTACATGTTTTTCACATGAAGACAACTGGTTATCAGAAAAAAAAGATTGAAAATGCTTGAAAGAGAATATTGGATTCTCCCTCTCTTGATGCTTTGATTTCAAAGTTACATGTCTTCTGGATGATGTGCTTTAGCTAAGTGCAAGTTTTGCTTCAGTCATACACAAGTGACTGGGCGCCATACAAGGTTAAGTAGATGAAATGCAATGTCCTGTGGTTTTGAGTGGGTCGAGGTAGGTGAAGCTGTTGTCCCTTCTGGCCTTTCACTCTATGAATCTATGAATCATATTAATCTTGTTCAGAGTCTATTTTTTGGTAAGTTGTTCCTTCCCCATAACTGTTTTGGTTTCTCCATCCTGATCTAAAACAATTCTCTATGAAGTGACAGATTTCCCAAGGGAAATATCACAGTCTCATGATTTTATTTGATGGCACTAACATAGCCTTTAATTTTGGGACCACAAGTAAGTTTAGAAGCAAGTGTGATATAGCAAATGGTATGTGGAAAAACACCTTTCTGATCTCAGACACCTTTAAAATTATTTCATAATACATACTGGAGTCACACACTAGCTAATTATTTCTTTCCACAGACAATTGAGAATGCAAAGAAAAGACTATAGAGATGCGTACTGGTCCGTATTGGGACCAGTACTGGTTAATATTTGCATCAATGACAGAGACAGTGGGATCGAGTGCACCCTCAGCAAGTTTGCAGATGACACCAAGCTAAGTGGCACGGTTGACACGCCTGAGGGATGGGATGCCATCCAGAGGGACTTGGACAAGCTTGAGAAGTGGGCTCGTGTGAACCTCATGAGGTTCAACAAGGCCAAGTGCAAGGTCCTGCACCTGGGTCAGGGCAAGCCCTGGTATCAATACAGGCTGGAGGATGAAGGGATTGAGAGCAGCCCTGCCAAGAAGGACTTGGGGATACTGGGGGATGAAAAGCTGGACATGAGCCAACAATGTGCACTTGCAGCCCACAAGGCCAAATGTATCCTGGGCTGCATCAAAAGCAGTGTGGCCAGCAGGTCGAGGGAGGTGATTCTGCCCCTCTATTCTGCTCTGGCGAAACCCCGCCTGGAGTACTGCGTCCACCTCTGGAACCCTCAGCACAAGAAAGACATGGACCCCTTGGAGTGGGTCCAGAGGAGGGCCACAAAAATGATCAGGAGGATGGAATGCTTCTCCTATGAAGACAGGCTGAGGGAGTTGGGGTTATTCAGCCTAGAGAAGAGAAGGCTTTGGGGAGACCTTCTTGCAGCCTTTCAGTTCCTAAAGGGGGCTTATAAGAAAGATGGGGACAAACTTTTTAACAGGGCCTTTTGCGACAGGACAAGGGGTAGTGGTTTTAAACTAAAAGAGGGTGGATTTAGACTTGATGGAAGAAATTTTTTACAATGGGGGTGGTGAAACACTAGAATAGGTTGCCCGAAGAGGTGGTAGATGCCCCATCCCTGGAAACAATCAAAGTCAGGTTGGATGGGACTCTGAGCAACCTGATCTAGTTGAAGATGCCCCTGCCCATGGCAGGGGGATTGGACTAAACGACTTTTAAAGGTCCCTTTCAATCCAAACCATTCTATGATTCTATGATTTTTTAAAATTTTGTTTTCCTTTGCATTTTTTTAAGAGGAAAAAAAAGATTAAAAATAAAATATTGATGTCTCAGATGGTTAATGTTAAACATTCAGGTTTAGGGTTTCAAAGCTGCCTATGGGATTTGAACTCCTGTTTCCTATTAATTTTAAAGCAAATAGTCAGCTAAGCTTCAATTTTTAAGGAATGTTGTATCTTAATCAGTGCATCAAAATGTCATCTGTCCTGAATAAATTTGTCAAATATAACCACTGTCTTTCTTGCTTATTCTTTTTTTTGTCATATAATGTCCTGCTAATATGCTAAAAACCTTCCTCATTGCCTTAGACTCCTTGAGTCTAGATAATAATCAACTGAGTGATAATACTTTCTGATTGGTGTTTAAGTAATCTTTAAATGGTGACACTTAAAAGAATTTATTTTTGTGCAAAGTAACCAAAACCAGCTCTAGATGCTAGCAAGCTGCTCTTTAGAACCAGAATATTAGTGAATTCTAAATGTAAAACTATTAACTGGATGATCCCTGATCCCTGACATGAGCTGCCATCCACAGCCCAGCCATTGCCTGCTCATCTCCCTGTGGGAACCACAGTCTTAAGAAGATTACACTACACAAATAACAATCAGCTTGGATAGAGGACGAACCAGGAGAGAGTCCATTAAACCTTTCACATCATTACAAGCCTCATTGTTTTGCAGATGAGCAACATAAAGTAGAACATATGCATGAGGCCTCTTACTGACTCTCTGGATACCAGGGATTTCAACTGTCTGAACCTAGTTGATTGCTGGTAAATGAATAAATAACCTTGAGATAATCCTTCCCTTTTGCTGGAAAGGTGCCTTGCTTATATACCAGATAATGAAAAAATGTCTAGATTTTCTTTATCATATTTTTGGTTCTCTGTTTTCTGTGTACTATCCTGTAATTGCTATGGTCACTGCTTTTTGCCATCTGCTCACATCAGAAGGTGGGAATCTTATTAAGCTGGACGGGGGAGGGAATAAAAAAACTTGTGAGTAGTCTTCACGCAGTATCTGATTTAAAGCACAGGCCACCTCTGGAAAAAATATTTTTCATGGGGACCTGGAGTTCTGAAGTTATCAATTTCCATGGCTGTTTGTCACCACAAGTGGATAAAAGGTGATTTATTCAAAATTTAACTGGCTGGTTTATCTTTGTAATGTGCTCTTACAAAAGCTATTTTTCATTTTCTGTGCTGGGTGACTGTTGATCATATTTCATTTATGCATATTTAATATTCATTTTCATGTGTTTTTTTTCCAATATTATTTTCCTCAAATGTCAAAATGCTGGCTTGTTTATTTGATTTTTGAGCTATTACAATAATAGCAGAGCGCTCTAATTTTAGATCAGAACACCAGTACACTGGCCTTTTAGGTGTCTCATTTAATGATAAGGTGCATACATGCAATTCATAGCTTGCTTAGCCAATTCTAGCTTAGTACTAGAATATCTTCTTAAAGAGAAAGGCAAAATGACAGAATAATAAATATTAACCTATTTGGACCTCCAAGAATAACCTTTAAGCTCAGATTCAAATCTAAGTTGATATTTTAGCAAAGGATTGTATGATATTTTTCCACTCTAGGGTGAACTGAGCAACTAAAATCAGTCAGGAATCAACAGATTCTTGGTGTGCTACAGTGTAGAAGACATTGATGTCTATTACTTTTCATTTATCTGTTCACATAGACTTGTTAATTTACTAGCTTTTTGTTACACTGTATGTGTTAATCTGTTACACAGTAATGATCCTAATCAGTAATTTTATTCATATCTTGCATTTAGATATCCCTCTTCCCTGAACGATCCTAAAATATTGGGTAATTTGAATGAAGATACTCCCCATTTGAATTTGATGCTAACCAATACAGGTTCACTTAATGCAGCTATCTGACATTAAAAGGATGACAAATAGCCTGTAAGAGCTCTCTACTGGTGACTCCCAATTGGGGATCTTGCACTTCCTATGAAATAAATGAGATGTGAATGAGACTCATTGTTTGTGTATGTTTAACCAAAGTCAAAAGAAAAAGTCTCACACCGAGTGTGCGTATGAAATTCTTCACAGGTGCGAGAGTTTTATATACCCACTGTAAAACCTTACTTATTTGGCCTAAATGCCAAGAGGTAGTGGTGGGTGAAACTGAAAAGGTTAACTGGTTTAGTTAAGATTTGCTAAGAATACAATGATGCTGCCAAAGCAAACAGTCAAATCCCAGGACTATGGAGTTGATTTTAAAAAGAAAATAACAAAAAAAAAAAAAAATTCTCATGTGACTTCTCTTACTTTTCACTTCTGCCTGGACATAACTATTGAAAGAAGAGTATCTTTTTGCAATGGTAATAAAATCAGGTGATTATCGCACTTTTTTTTCTTCTTTTTGCTTCTGTGTGAATCCAGAATAAGGAAAATTAAAAAGAATATAAGCAAAGAATAACAGAAGCTAAAAAATAATTTTAGATGAACTTAGTTGCCTTTCAAAATTAATTCGAGAGTTCATTATTCATGACAGGTCACATACTTACAACAGTGAGAGATCTGGTTTTTCCCTGAAGAATGGGGGCCCTGTAAAGCAAAGAAATAGTAGCACTTACAGCATGAACTCATGTGTAGCTTGGATGTGTCTAGAGGAAAATATTGTAGATAGGCAGATAGATAGAAAGTAATTGGCTCAATTTATTTCTCCTCCAACATTTCTCATAAAACCATTTAATTCCCTCCCTGTACTCTGAAGGGAAGGTAACACCCTTCCATGGTTCTAATCACAAACTCATCTCCTTTTCTTGTGGAACTATTCAGTTATTTTCCATCAGTCCTTGTGGATCTATTCACTTTTTCCTACTACTTTCCTCTTGCACAATTCAGTGTGAGTGGGCAAACTGCTTACAAAACCTGGGATTAGAAATGAAGGGTTGTTGCAGTTTATTGGTCAAAACCAAGCAGAATTACTCTCTGAGGAGTTGAAGGAAGCTTAGTCGGAATCTGTCTGTATTTTACTTAGATCCTTTGGGTCATATTAGTCCCTCACTTTCATTATCCTAAGCACCAATTCATTTCACTTACTCTCACCTTTCCCCATGGCCATATTACTTACAATACCATGATGCAATGATTTTATTGCTTTGTTTTTCTCTATAAAACTTTATTGACATAATAAATAAAATACAATTTTCTGATGTATTTGCAACAATAACTATGCCGTTACATATACAGATATCAAATTCATGCCCATCATACAAATATTTTTTATGAAGACAAGTCCTAGAAATAAAATAGATAACTTGAGCATATCAGTAATGATTCCATAATAAATACCTCTCCCACTGTAAATTAATCACATATTGGTTTAGGAATAATCACTTTTGCTACTTGAAGTATTCATATCTCATTAAACAGTTGATACTCTTTCTATGCTAGATACAGTGGTTATCATGCTGAATACTTCAGACAGTGGTGTGCCTTTCCAATTGTGTTTTTAAGAAAGTAGTTAGGCTCAGGTAAACGGATTTTCATAAGCTATTATCCTGAGGTTTTTAAATATACTTGCATAATACCTCAGCATTACGTGCTGCCTGTATAAGGGGGTTCCACCGGGCCTCTCAAGTGCTTGTTTTACATTCCTTATTTTTCATCAGTGAGGGAATATATTTCTTATCTAAATGTCCATTTTTACTCCCATATCAGTTAAGAAATGGTAATGCATGCACACATTACAAATGTAAGTTAACCAGTGCTTTGAGGGAACTGGAAGAGTTTAGAGGAGAAGAGAGGTTTGCTGGATGCTGATCAGTTAGTGAGAGACCAGAATGCCTCACTCTGCCCTTGGTGGGTGCATATTTGCAAGTGTCTTCTTTATGCACTTAATGTCTGATGATTTTTGGCTTGTTCTTGCATTTATTACAGGTGGATATTTTTATGAATGGCCTTTTACATTTGGGTTTGTTTTTTTTTGTTTTTTTTTTTTTTTTTTTTTAATTTCTTACATGTTTAATATAATAGAAGTTGTAATCTCCATGCAAGGCCAGGTTAAAAGAAGTGTTTTTTCTTACAGAAAGGAGTGTGCCACCTGGACGTTCACAAGTCTATGGAGCTGGATGGGATCCACCCGAGGGTACTGAGGGAGCTGGCGGAGGATCTTGCCGAGCCGCTCTCCATCATTTACCAGCAGTCCTGGTTAACTGGGGAGGTCCCGGATGACTGGAGGCTTGCCAATGCGACGCCCATCTACAACAAGGGCCGGAAGGAGGATCTGGGGAACTACAGGCCGGTCAGCCTGACCTCGGTGCCGGGGAAGATCATGGAGCGGTTCGTTTTGAGGGCACTCACAACCCATGTGCGGGACAACCAGGGGATCAGGCCCAGTCAGCACGGGTTCATGGAAGGCAGGTCCTGCTTGACCAACCTGATCTCCTTCTATGACCAGGTGACCCGCCTCGTGGATGAGGGAGAGGCTGTGGATGTGGTCTACCTGGACTTCAGGAAAGCCTTTGACACTGTCTCCCACAGCATTCTCCTAGAGAAGCTGGCGGCTCACGGCTTAGACAGGGGTACTCTTTGCTGGGTAAAAAACGGGACGTTTTTTTGGCTGGACGGCTGAACCCAGAGAGTTGTGGTGACCGAAGTTAATCAAGTTGGCGGCCGGTCACGAGCGGTGTTCCCCAGGGCTCAGTACTGGGGCCAGTCCTGTTCAATATCTTTATCAATGATCTGGACGAGGGGATCGAGTGCTCCCTCAGTAAGTTTGCAGACGACATCAAGCTGGGTGGGAGTGTTGATCTGCTCGAGGGTAGGAAGGCTCTGCAGAGGGACCTGGACAGGCTGGATCAATGGGCCGAGGCCAACTGTATGAGGTTCAACAAGGCCAAGTACCGGGTCCTGCACTTTGGCCACGACAACCCTATGCAACGCTACAGGCTTGGGGAAGAGTGGCTGGAAAGCTGCCCGGAGGAAAAGGACTTGGGGGTGCTGGTTGATAGCCGGCTGAACATGAGCCGGCAGTGTGCCCAGGTGGTCAAGAAGGCCAATGGCATCCTGGCCTGTATCAGAAATAGTGTGGCCAGCAGGAGTAGGGAGGTGATCGTGCCCCTGTACTCGGCCCTGGTGAGGCCGCACCTCGAATACTGTGTTCAGTTTTGGGCCCCTCACTACAAGAAGGACACTGAGGTGCTGGAGCATGACCACAGAAGAGCAATGAAGCTGGTGAAGGGCCTGGAGCACAAGTCTTATGAGGAGCGGCTGAGGGAACTGGGGTTGTTTAGCCTGGAGAAGAGGAGGCTGAGGGGAGACATCATCGCGCTCTACAACTACCTGAAAGGAGGTTGTAGTGAGGTGGGTGTTGGTCTCTTCTGCCAAGTAACTAGCGATAGGACGAGAGGAAATGGCCTCAAGTTGCGCCAAGGGAGGTTTAGATTGGACATTAGGAGCAATTTCTTTACTGAAAGAGTGGTCAGGCCTTGGAACAGGCTGCCCAGGGAAGTGGTGGAGTCACCATCCCTGGAAGTATTTAAAAGACGTGTAGATGAGGCGTTTAGGGACATGGTGTAGTGGGTATGGTGGTGTTGCATTGATGGTTGGACACGATGATCTTAGAGGTCTTTTCCAACCTTAATGATTCTATGATTCTGTGATTCTATGATTCTAAAGCTGGGTTTAGTTCCTCCACCAGGGAGATAGCAGCTACCCTGTTCACTAGATGGTCTCTGAATACCTTGATACAATTCAAAGCACACTCTTGCTTAAACTGGGTCTTGCAGGTACAGTTTGGTCCTTTCAGAAGTAAATGATTGTATATTTGTATGATGAATAGTTTGTGAAAAAAAAAAAAAGAAATTAAAAACAAAATACCCAAACTTTGCATTTTTACCTCCCCAAAAACTTGAGTCGACCTTACTGGTTTTTGTTAATAGATTTAAGATCTTTGTGTCTTGTTTCTAATCAGAAAATGTGGATAAATATGGGGATATTTCTTTTCCCACACAGGCTATTAGTCTTCCCACACAAGGTTAAGTTCAAAACCTATAATCAAGTTTATGCTGACAAGTACCATCCAAAGACTTCATGCAAATCAAATTCACACTGATTTTGGAATTGAGAAACATGATGAAGGAAATGAAAAATATGTGAAACTGGGAGAAGAAATACAGAGTTCATCTTTGATGAGAGTTCTCAGCCTACCTACACAGTAGCCAAAAACATCTCTTTTCCTTTTTTGTTACAATATATTCTACTGATTTCTCTGTGGTTTAGGAGTTAAAAATTCCTCAAGTGGCCTAAACTAGTACTTGTCCAGGCAGAAAACTCATCTATAGACTATCATCGAAGTACAACCATGTATAAACAAAAATAGGTTGCCCTATGCTGAAACTGAAGAGGGAGACAGATGGCATGTAAAATCAGAGCTGTGTGAATTTTCTGTCCTGTGATAGATTTGAGAGTGTTTTTTTTCTATATCAGTTTAGGATATAAAGTAAAAATCTAGAAATATATATATAAAAAAGGATAACATAGAGAAAAAATAAGTGAGATATACTTAAAATTTTGATTTCTTAGTACTGAAATATTTAATTTCAAAGATTATCTTTTATTTTTAAAGGTTTTATTATGCGTTAAACAGAAAATTTCAAAATGAGAATCCATTTTGTATCAAAATGCAAAGGTTTTTGTTTTTAAAATGTTGAAACAAATTCTTTCATGTTTGGAATACTTTTTTCAGATCTGTTTTTTATTTTGGAGAATTGTTAAAACTGAACATTTATCTGATACAGCTTTTGGTTTTGTTAAATAAATACTTTATATGAGAAAAACATATTTTTGCACAACCAACTTATCCACTGTGTGAACAAAACATTTTTACAAAGCTATCCCTAATTGTATTCTATATCTGACCTTTGATTTAACAACCATCACAGCTCACTTCCTCGTGAACGTTTAGAAGATGCAATTTTTAATGCTCTCTTCAGGCTTACATTTTGTTGCAGGCCCAATGAATGCATTCAGCTGAACACTAAATGTTCACAACACCCATCTCATTAATGCTTATTTCTTGCTGTCACTCTCTGTAGTTTTGCCCATGTCTTTCTGTAACATAATGTAGCTTTAAAGACATAACCTTATCTGATAAAAAGAGCTTAGCTCCATAAATTTTGTTAAACCTAATGGAAATTTCCTTTGCCTAGAAGAAACACTGGACAAATCAGATAAACTAAGTATTTTGGTAAACCTAAATGCTTAGTTTTGTTCCTATTATCTCTCAATGACTGGCTGTCAGTATTCTTTACTATGCTCTGTTTCTGGATAATGGTAAGATGCTAATAAGTACAAATTTTAACACCAGATCTAGGTATACCTGAAGTATATTTAGACATGATTTTCAATTATATACCAAAGACATTAAATCTTATTACCTTCTGACTTTTTGAACTCAGGTAATGTCCTAAAATTGAACTTTATTTCATTAGTACATCTTGTGTTTGTGTGAACATTATAAAAATGCTAGAACAAGGAAGTACAATATTCAAAATCCTCCTTCTCCTTCAAAGAAGTGGACAAATTCATTTGTTAAAAACTTATCTTGAAATGCCATGCTGCCTTGCCTCTGTAAAGTAAGAAAGAATCAAACCTGAGTCCACTTTTCCATAATTCACATTCTTCCTTTAACCTGAAGTTTTAAAATATCCACTACAGTATCAGTTTTATGATTTAGTACTTGCAGTATTATTGACTTTTCCAATAGCAACAACAAAACACAGCAAATCATCCTAATGACATTCTGGAGAAACCAATTAGGAAATTAGGACAGAACGTTAATCTACTCTAACACTGAAGCAGGGCATACTTATCAATCCTTATCAGCTTGGACTCTGTCTAACAACAAGAGCAAATATTTATCCAGATCACTGGGTAGTAATTCCAAACAGGGCATCAACATACCTAACTCGCTATTTTCACAATTGATTTATAGTAATCTGAGGTACAGGGTGGGTTTTTTTTTTTTTTTGACAGTTTCAGTGTCTTGTTATCTTTCTGATAACTATGAAGAAAGAGTACATTAGAACAGACTGTACTAAGCTACTTGAAAAAAATTGTCCACTTCTGCCCATAAAACCCCCAATGTATGTGAAGTGCTGTGTACTGTGTTGGTCACCAACATAGAAAAAACCTACAAACAAATATACTGCTTCTGAGCTTGGGATGTGAACTAAGAAAATGAAGGCAAGGGGTGGTCAAAAAGAGCACAAATAAGCCTATCAATAACAGGATCCAATGATTTTAGTATTAGATTTATGAAATAAGGATCAGGTCCATTTATACTAAAGATCAATTAATGAAGGTGTATTCCTTCACTTTGTAAGAATTATCTTAAGGGCTAATGCCACTGTTTTTTTCTTTTTTTTTTTTTTAATTTCTTTTTTTAAAGTACAATAAATCCATTAGGATTTACTTAATTTAAGTAGCATACAAAATGCTGGAGAATAGAGGGAACTGGTATAAAAAGAAGCAAAATGAACCCTGCAAACAAGCAGGTTTTTGCTAAAATATCTCAGATTAAATAGATTATGCTTTTATATCCATTAATTTTCTACACACTAAAATAAAAATGTATGGGTTTCATGGATTTCCAACAGTGTGTACAAAAAGTCTCCAAAAAGGTTAGATCAGGAAGAAAATGTGCTAGAATTCCTCTTATACATTTGTATGAACCATTTAATAGAGATTTATCGCTGCTTAACAGATGAGCATGGGAGGAATGGATGAAGCCTTGACCCAACAATCTTCCCATATGTTCACATGGTGTAGGAGGGATGTAGGCTCCTAATGATCCAGGCTAGTAACAAATTTGTAGGTTTCTTCAGCACACAGGAATAGTGGCACTAATGACTTCGCACTGCAGTCATTATTTTCACCTAACTTTAGTCATCTAAAATAAATGTCTAAACTAGTCATCTAGTTTCCTTCTGTTGGTTAGTGATGAGAGATGGACCTCCCTTACTTAGAACAAAAGCAGTTAATGAATATCCAAATTGGTTTAAACATTAACAGATGAGATACTAGCTGCAATATAGGTGTGGTATCAGTTTGTATATTGCCAGTTACATAAGAAAAATTACTCTGAAAGCCCAAGTATATGCTCAGGAGGTCAGAAATCTTTGCAGACATGATCACACTGCCTGAAGTGTCTGATCTGGCTAATTAAAAGCTAACGTGTCTTTTTCTCTATGAGAACCAGTTACTCTAGTATTAGCCTCACAAAAGAGCCTTAGAGGCACAAATCTTTCCAACACCCGTTTATGATTTTCTCCTGCCTAGAGTTCCATCAAGAGTCACACATCAGCTTTAAAAGGAACAGTGGCTAAAACACAGAATGGACAGTTATTGTTGTAATCTTCTTTTCCCCTCTTCTTTAGTGGGGAGGTCCAGGAAAGAGGGAAAAATTTGATGTTTGATTTGATTTGTTATTGTTTTTCTGTTTCTGTGAAGGATAAACCATTAGGATTAGAACTGTTTGCCAATGGTTAATTGAAACCCTTTCTCTTCATCCAGTAGGTATTCAGTTACATCGTTAGATATCTAAACAAGTTTTAAAATAAGCCTGTGTTGTTTTAGATGGCTAAATGATTCATAGAGGTTTAGACCACGGGAGGGAGGGAAAGAAAAAGGAAAAAAAAAAAAAAAGAAGGACCTAGACAATGAAAAGTTCAAGACTGAAACAGCTGACCTTTAGTTACCTTGCCTAACAGAGCCAGAGCTCTAAACAAGATGCCTGTGCTGCATGCACAGAGAACTCTAAGTATTTAATTACAGGATACATGAAAGCAAATGCTATGAATAAAGAACTAAACTAACTACTAGGAAATATTAATCACCTATGCCTATTTTAATGTCCACCCACTGAAGGTTATGTGTATTAGCATAGCATATTAAGCAACATCAGTCTTCGTTCTACCCATGTATCAGTTCAGTGAAAACCACATGTCTGAACCTGAACAATTCTGAACCCAGTCAGGTGAAGTTTGCCACTACGTGACTTCACTGGCCTTCTGGACAGCCCAGAAAAACAGTGAAGGCACCTAACTGTGTTTTCAATATGCCACGTAAATACTCACAAAGAGCACTAGATGACTTTGGCTGCAGGGGTCTGTCCACTTAAGATTCGCAGCCATGAGCTATTCCTGATATTAGATGCTTAAGTCAGCATTTTCTTACAAAATAACAGTAGGAAAAAGTGACATTTTCACTTTTACATAATTATCTTTATATGGGGCTGATCGAGCTTTTCTCTTATGCATTAAGAAATTAAATGTTTACTCTGTCAGAAAAAGGTGGTGGGGCAAAACCAGCTCTGTATTGTTGTGGGTAGCTATCAAAAGGGAGACTGGATTAACATTTTTTCTGGTTTTAGCTCAGCCTAGAACATCAGCATGTGTATACACTGTACCTTAAAGTGGAGACTCAGCTCCTTCATCTGTGAATTCATGGGATGGGTCCATAGTTTTATACCAAGTGGGACAACTGCAATGGGAAAGGGACTAAAACATAGTTACCAAAGAGTATTTTGGGATACCCTTGGTCCTTAGAGAAATTTCCTGGGAAGTGGGGGATCTGGGAAGCTCCAAAAGAAGGATGGTTTACACCTATATTTCCTACATTCCTGGGTCCACAAGAGATGATCAGGCAACTTGTTGGTCAGAACGCCTATGGGTTATTGTCCACTGTGAAGCTAGCCAGAAGAAAGCCCACTTAGTGAATCTCAAGAAACATTGTGTATAAGGTGGTCTCCCAGGTACTTTCTACTGTCCAGAATTAGGTGTTCCTCCTGCCATATGCCACTGTTTAAGTGATTATATTTTTAAAATACTTTATGCTTTGGTAGCCGTTCTGCAAGAGGTTTAAAACTTTGACCTGAGCACCCAAAACATCTCCTGAACCACAAAGCTCAAATCAAAAAGAGTTTTGATGACATTTAGAGTCAAATACATCTCACCTAGCTTCAGACTCTTGTAACTGAGATGTTTATGTCTGATTTAGTTGACTTTGAATCCCCTTATAATCAATGAGTGGAAATAGTTACTCTAAAGGTGTAATTCGCCTGGCCTGTTTTAGGTGTCTACTTTAGAAAGGGAGGAACTGTACCTTAGACTGAATGTGCTTAATATGAAATATTTTATTTTACAAATGCTCCACCTTATTTCCACCTGGCATTGAAAATACCAAAATTCATTGGATTCTGTGTATTATTGTTGTTTGTTTCTTTCTTTATCATCTTTATATGGAAGTCCTCCAAAGGCCTAAAATTCTACCTATATTCATGTTTTATAGAACTTCAGCCTGGACAAGCCTAGATGGCACCAAACCTATTACAGACTTAATCATCAGGATTCAACAATGTGCCCTGTAGACTTAATCATGAGGATTCAACAACATGTCCT